>NC_073237.2:79232500-79857500 GCF_029281585.2 Gorilla gorilla gorilla
ACCATGCCCAGCAAGGATGATCCTTTTTTAATTACCCATTTTCATTTTAGCTAACACTTCCCCATTAGTTATGGGAAAAACAAAAACAGATCCAAGAAGTGTGTTTAGTACAGTGCTGGAGCCAGCCTGTACCAGCAGGTGAGAGTCTGCTTTAAGCATCTCTTCTCAACCTTAAATTCAGTAATATCAACTTGGTAGCATGAAATCAGTAATGACAGGAGTATTTATACCATGGAAATAAACAAATGATACACATCCCTCCCCTCCCCTCCACCCACTATAGAGCCACCTGTTAAACAACTGCCAGAGTATTACTGAGTAAAACAGAACCTGCTCATTAGAAACCAAATAGAGGAAAAGCCAAAAACCAACCACATTAAACAAACAAACTTATCACATCTTTGCTCACACTTCAACAAGTTCTGCTCTTCTTCAAAAACTAGTGACTCTTGGTGATCAGGGTACCCTAGATCTGAAATTTTCTACTTAGAAGAACAATATTCATTTCATTTAATAAATATTCCCTGAATACTTACCATGCACTTTGCAATAAGCTAGGGGTAGGGACACAGGGATATTTGACATGACCAAGAAAAACAGTCATGAAGCATGCAGTCTACCAGACACAAGGGACTTGAGAGTACTAAGCTGGTGAAGACCAAGGAAAGCAAACTGAAGTTTTATGGACAATGGTTGAAGGGATCAGAAAATAATTATTAAATCTATGCAAAAGACAGGTGGCCCCTGGAAACAGAAGAGGAAGTCAGGGGCCCTTAAAAGGTCTTTCAGGCTGGGCACAGTGGCTCACGCCTGTAATCCCAGCACTCTGGGAGGCTAAAGTGGGTGGATCACCTGAGGTCAGGAGTTTGAGACCAGCCTGGCCGACATGGTGAAACCCGCCTCTACAAAAAACACAAAAATTACCTGGGCATGGTGGTGCATGCCTATAATCCCAGCTACTCAGGAGGCTGAGACAGGAGAATCATTTGAATCCAGGAGGCGGAGGTTGCAGTGAGCCAAGATCTTGCCACTGCACTCCAGCCTGGATGACAGAGCAAGACTCAGTCTCAAAACAAATCTGAAATCTGATCTATCTGCCACTTCGATAGGATTCCGAATGTTTTTAGTTGTTAATGGCTTAGATACCCTGAGATGCTGAGGCTGTTCCTACAAGTCCAGCTGCCACATGCCTACCTTTCTTAGCTTTTTAATGGTCACCTGCAGATCTCCTACTTCAGTTTCATACTGACGTCTGAGGTCACTGAGGGCTTCCTCAGCTTTGCGTTTTTCCTAAAAGAAAAAAAAATATGTTGTTCATTTAAATAAGCTCACCCTCTTAACCTTCAAAACCCCACAGGTGAGAAACATTTTGTATCAAATTAAGGCTGACTTCAGCTCTCCTACACAGGGAAGGTGAGAAAGGATATCAGAAGGAAACCAATTGACTTCAGATGTACCACAATTTTGGAACTGAAACCTACAAAACTGAAAGAAGAGCAGGATCCCACAACCTACATACACACCTCACCCAGGAGTGACACCTCTAAGACTATTACTCACATTGTGATAGAGACCACAGCACATCAATCAATTAAGTAATTATTGCTCTAATTAGTTAAAAGACATGGCACAGTGACCGGAATCCTATCATGTCATCAGGACTCAAGAAGGCATCCTGGGTGCACCCTTTTCCCTAGAGATGATGTCTTATCTAAATCCCAATCACATCACTGCAAATTTCTATGCAAAGTGCTTCCCTGTGGCCTGGTACTTCTCGGGGGTGTCCCTTCAAGTTCTTCTGGAGCAGAGAATGGCAATAAGGCACCCCAGGAGGTCAGGGGATTGCCATTCAGAAGCTCCCACTGGCTGAAACATCTCTAAATTTACTTTTCTTTTAATAAATGATACAATTTTATATTTTACCTTCAGTATTCGAATAGTTTTATGTTGATAGCCAGTAAAATTCAGTGTACAAATATTCGCTGATCACCTACCAATGGTTCTAAGGGACTGGGGACATGGGGACAGAGAGGGGGACAATAAAACTGATGTTCTCAGGCATTCTAGCAGAGGAGACAGAAAAAGGCAATTTCAGGAAATAATACAAAAAAAAGAAAAAACAGGGAGATGTGACAGGGAGTCAGTCTGCTAGAGAGTAAGGTAGGGCCTCTCTGCAGCATGCTCCCACATCTGAATACCTGCCAGAGGTAGCGGCGTCTTACTGCCCACTCATTGGCTGTGGAGCTGGGCAAGTTGCTAAACTTATCCATGTCTCCATTTTCTTTTTAACTATTGTGAGGATTAAACTAAATAATCCATATAAATTAAATAATCCATGTAAATTAAATAATCCATGTGAAATGCTTGGCAGAAAAGCAACATCTTCCCTTAAGGTAACGTTTTTAAAAGGGGCTATCTTGACTTCATCCAGCTTTACAGGTGAGGCAACAAGTACTGCCTGCCTCACATGTGGATGAAGACACAAAGGCCTCACAATGAGGTGCTAATGAGGCAGCCTTCCTGGCCTCAAAATGGACTTGACTGCAAGTCCCTTCATTAGATCCACAGCCACAAAACCAAACATAAACATTTTAGGGTTTAGAAATACTTTATCCAGGCCAGGCATGGTGGCTCATGACTGTAATCTCAACACTCTGGGAGGCGAGGCGGGTGGACCACGAGGTCAGGAGATTGAGACCGTCCTGGCTAACACAGTGAAACCCCATCTCTACTTAAAAAAAAAAAAAAAAAAAAAAGAAATTAGCTGGGCGTGGTGGTGGGCGCCTGTTGTCCCAGCTACTCGGGAGGCTGAGGCAGGAGAATGGCATGAACCCGGGAGGCGGAGCTTGCAGTGAGCCAAGATCGCGCCACAGCACTCCAGCCTGGGCGACAGAGCGAGACTCTGTCTCAAAAAAAAAAAAAAGAAGCACTTTATCCAGAGTTCAATAAAGGAAACGATCACTAGCCTATTTCATTCCCAACCTGCGACAGGTAGATGCTGAGAGATCAGATAAGAGATTGTTACAGTAACGCAGGTGAGAAATGGTAGTGGTTCAGATCAACTCTTCACAAACTTCCAGTAAACTGGAATGGAGGGAACACGTCCCAACTCATTCTATGAGACCAGAATTTGCCTGACGCCAAAATAAGACAACAGAATTAAAAGTACAAACCAATATCTCTTCCACATATGAATGCAAAAATATTAAGTAAAATTTAGCAAACTGAATTCAACAATCTATAGAAAGGATAATACATCATAACTAATTAGGGCCTATCTCAAGTGCAAGTTTGTTTTAATATTCAAAAATCAATCAATGTAATTTACCACATTAACATTCTAAAAAAGAAAAAAACATGATCATGAGACAGAAAAAATATTTGAGAAAATCCAACATCCATTCCTGACTAAAACAACAGCAACAACAATAATACTCAGCAAACTAGGAACAGAAGGGACTCTACTGCATTTATAAAGGCATCTGTGAACACTACACTACTAACATCACATTCAATGTTTTCATCTCCTTTATTCTTCTTACCAGTGCAATAAGGCAAGAAAAATAAAAAGCTTCATTCAAATTGGAAAGAAAAATAAAATGTTTTTATTAATATATTTCATAATCATCCTAGAAAATCTGACAAAATCTACCAACAAAAAGGCACTCATATAAACAATGTAAGCAATGCTACAGAACACGAGACCAATCTCAAAAATCAAATGTATTTCTATACATTCACAATGAACAATCGGAAATTGAAATTTTTAGAAATACTATTTACAGTATCATCAAACTATGACATACTGAGTATATCTAAGATGTACAAGATCTGTACAGTGAATAACACAAAACATTGCTGAAAGAAGACATAGAGAAATCATATTTTCAATACTGTTAAGATGTCAATTCTCTCCAAATTGATCTATAGATGCAATGAAGTTCAGTCAAACTCCCTGCAGACTTTTAGTTTTTGTTTGCTTTTTTTTTTTTTAAAGAATTTGAAAGGCTGATTCTTTGAAAACTAAAGCAATTAAAATAGGCAAAACAACTTTTAAAAAAGCACAAAGTTGAAGAAGAACTAATACTAGTTGATTTCAAGACTTATTATAAACCAATAGGTATGAAGACATACTATAAACCAATAGGTATCAAGACTTATAAACCAATAGGTATCAAGACAATGTAATATTAGCATAACAATAGACAAATCAATCAATGGAACAGAACAGAGAGCCCAGAAATAAACCTACACAAATAGAATAAACTGATTTTGGATAAAGTGCAGAGGCAATTCAGTGGAAAATGGTTAGTCTTGTTTAATAAAGGTGTGGGAACAATTGGATATCTACATGCAAAAAAACAAAATATGAACATTGATCCATATCTTGGCACCAAATACAAAATGGATCCTAAATGTAACCTAAAACAATAAAGCTTATAGAAGAAAACACAGGGGAAAATCTTGAGTTAAAGATTTTTAAAGATCACCTGAAAAGTATGGTCCATGAAAAAAAGTATGGTCCATAAAAAATTAAAAATTTATACTCTTACTGTTACGAGAATGAAAAGACAGGTCACGGTGTGGGTGAAAATATTTATAGATCAGGTATCTGATAAAAGACTTGCATTCAGAATATAAAAGAACTCTCAAAACATAGTAATTTTTTTTAAAAAACTGTATTTGTAATGAGCCAAAGATTTTTAATAAGACACTTCAGCAAAATATATATATATATACATATGGCAGATAAACCCATGAAAAGATCCTCCACACAACTAGTCATTAGAGAGATGCAAGTTAAAACCACAGTGAGATTCCTCTACACACCGATTAGAATGCTGAAAGAATGGGACTCTCATACACTGCTGATTGAATCATACAACTGTACAACCACTCTGGAAATCAGGTTTGTAGTATCTTACAAAAATACACATTCATCTACACAGATGATCAACCCATTCCACTCCAGGAATTTACTCAAGAGGAATAAAAGTATATGCCTCTATAAAGACTTGTACATGCATATCCATAGCACCTTAATTTGCAATAGCCAAAAACTGGAAATAACTCAAATGTCCTTCTACAGATGAATGGCTAAACACTGTGGTACCCCTACGTAATAGAATACTACTTGGCAATGAAAAAGAACAAACTATTAATTACACGGATAAGTCTCAAAACAATTACGTTGAGTGGAAAACGCCAGACAAGAAATAGTATATACTGCATGATTCCACTTCTATACAGTTCTGAAAACTTCAAACTAATCTACAGCGACAGAAAATAGAACAATGATTATCTGGCAAAAAGGGGCAAAGAAAGGAGGAAGGAAGGCTTGTTATGCCTTCAAGGGGCATGAAGAAACTTCGAGGGTGGATAGTTATGCCCACGATCTTGCCTGTGGGAACGGTTTCATGGTGCATACATATGTCCAAACTTCACATATACTGTACTTTATATGCAGTTTATTGCATGCCAATTATACCTTCATAAAGCTGTTACAGTTAAAAAAAAAACTAACTGAAGTAATGCAATATATGCTATATATGCCATAGGAGTCAAGGACAGGAAGAGGTGAATGTGGCTACAGGAGCAGGGCAGGGCATCAAGAAGAAAGTGAGGGTTCCTCTGAGCTTTGCAGAATTTGGGAAGGAGGAAAGGAGTGAGGAGATAATCATCAAGACAAAGAAAACAGCTGGAGCCAAAGCAGGGTCAGGCACAGTGAGGCCACTGGGCCAGGGCTGGGGGCGAAGAACCCTGGGGAGCTGAGGGGAGCCGTGTGGAATGGAAGGAAATGAGGGAAAAATGTTAGACTGGCCTGGGCACATTATTCCAGAGAAGCTGTGTTTAGAAAGGTGTGAGGCGGACACTAGGATGGACAGGCAAACAAGTTTCCTCGCAGTGCCAAAGCTGCTCAGCTGGCAGTGACGTCCTGGACTGGCGTGCTGAGGTGTGGAGACCACATGTATGTGGTGACTGACAGGCCACATGTGTCATTGCTATGGAATAGAGAAATGATGCTGTGGATGCATGGGTTTGCCACCACCGGACTGAAGCCAAGGAAACTAAAGAAGATGCTGTAATTAACAAAACGTGAAGTTCTAAAAGGTGGGGGCCATGGTAATATCCCCATTACCAGCAACAAATTTGGGAGGCATTTATCTGGAAGAAGCAATGAGATATGATGACAGAATAACACATGTGCTTGATAAGTGTTTGATGAATGAATTTGTGCACAGATTAAACACAGCAGATGGGGAGAAAAAAAGGCAGAAAAATGATTTCACTCTTTCCTTTTTACCAAAAGGAAAGTGCTAGCTGAAGAAGGGGTTATCCATTGCTCTGAAGCTGGACCATAAAACTTGAACCATTTATGTGGTTGAAAATGATGTCCAGCTTCTTATTAAACTTTTTATAAGAAGACAGGACAACAAAGACACCCCAGGGCATATATGTGGTAAAGCCATTTAAGGTGAAGAACCTCAAAGGAATCAAGAATACACAGAGCCACAGGAAAAAGCAGGACAGTAACAACCAGGGTGCAGCCACTACACTGCAGGCACCGTGCTAGGCACTTTATATAGATCATCATGTTTAACCCCTGTGAAGGCAGGTAGGTTGCATTATCCCATTTTAGAGATGGAATAACAAAGGCTCAGAGGTTGGGTTATTTTCCCAATGCCACCTAGATACGATCTGGGCCAGGATGCAAACTAAGGTCTCCCAGATGCCAACGTTCAGGCCACTTGTACATTATTTTGCTGCCACTCAGTGTTAACAGGGCAAATTAATAAACAAAGGTGGAAGTTTTAACCTAGCATTGTCTATTTTCTGTTTTCAATAAACATTAATCACCCAAAAATATTTTATAAAAAAATTATTTCTTCAATGGAAATCACTGAAGGTAACATATCACTTTCAACTTTAAATGGTTCCTATAATGCTGAATAAAGGCATACAATCAGCCCTTCATATGCACAAGTTCTGCATCTGCGAATTCAACCACTAAAGACCGAAAATATTTTAAGCAGTAAAAGTGATGCAGATAAAAATACAGTGTAACAGCTCTTTACAAAGCATTTACATAGTGTTAAATATTAGGTATTATAAGTAATCCAGAGATGATTAAAAGTATACTAGAGGATATGCATAGGTTGTATGTAAATATACACCATTTGTATAAAAACTTGAGCATGCAGATTTTGGTATGCGGGGTTGCAGGGGAGTCCTGGAACCAATCCCCTTGGGTACCAAGTGATGACTGTATTCCATTATAAAACGCCAAAGTTTGAAGACAGAATTTTAATTTCACTCTAATCTAGATTTAAAGTGGGCAGCAGGTGTGGGCAGACACAGGTATGGAAAGTCAAGCCACCTTCTCTATGAAGGCTGCCTCTGCCTTCTCCCAAGGCCTCATCTCTGATGTTACCCCTTCAAAGAGGCCTCTTACCCGCAACCTAAGCAGCCTCCTCCCCCAGTCACTATCGCACGTTATTTCTTTACTGCACTTGTCACTATCTGAACTTATTTGCTTTGCTTATTTGATTATTATTTCTACTTCTTCTTACCCCATCCCCAAAAACCACCACCAGTAAAAATTCCTTTGCTGGGAGACTCTGCGGAAACCTGGACTTGCTGTACCCCTGCATGACACCCAGAAGAGTGCCTGGGCCCTCTCCATAGAAAGCACCTCATAAAGATCTGCTGAATGAATGGCCAACCCAGAAACTCACGTCTTTCCGTGTCTTATGTTCTGCAGCCTGAATCCTCTGATCCATTTCCTCTTCCAACTCACTCAACTGCATAGCTGCCTTGTCCTGGGCTCTGAAATTCAAAAGGGTGCACACCTTTTCATTATACTCTTGAACATGAAACATGAAGAGAAACTTCAGATTCATCTATGTTAAGCCCTATATATTACAGATGAAGAGAAACACCCCATTCAAAATGATTCCCCATTCCTTCTACATAATAAAATGAGATTGGCAATTCGACCATTTTGGTGTAAAATGATTTTAAAACTAGATACAGTTATGCATTCCTTAACAACTAGTATACATTCTGAGAAATGTGTCTTTAGGAGATTTTTGTCATTGTGTAAGCGTCATAAAGAGTATTTACACCAACCCAGCTGGTAAAGCCTACTTCACACCTAGGCTATATGGAATAGCGTATTGCTCCTAGGCTGGAAACCTGAACAGCATGGGACTGTACTGAATACTGGAAGTAACTGTAACACAATGGTATTTGTGTATCTAAACACAGAATAGATACAGTAAAAGTATAGGATTATATTCTTATGGGACCACTGTCATTTAGGTAATCCTTTATTGACCAAAACATTGTGATTTGGTACCTGACTATATTAAATAAATGAATAAATTCGATAAAATGATATTAAACTAGATTGTGGCAAACAGTAAAGATATCAAAGTGCTGGGAGGCTCTCAATAAATTCTGAATTTTTTTTTGCTCTCATGACTGAGTTACAATCCTGGATTAAAAAAAGAACTCCGTGGCAAAGTGATGGTTAGATATAATTTTGAAATTTCACTATACAAAACTCACAATGTTATATGTTAAAGTGAGAAGGGAAAAAAAGATCTCAATCATTATTTCTTATTTGTCCCCTAAAGTTCTAGACTGTAGATAAGGTTACCTTTTAGAAAAATTCTGTTTCTGTTAGGAGTGCAATTATAAATCACATCTCTATGGAGACAGAGCACATTGATTTGCAACTAAACCATGAGCTTTAGAGGTGATTCATTCAGACAAATGACATGCTATTAATAAATGACAGGGCTTAAATATAAGATTTTCTGTCTTCTAGTTTGATGGGTCTCTGCTATAGCAACTTACCTGCTTTTGACTTATTTACTCCCTCACAACACAATTTATTCATGCATTGGTTCAACTTCCACATAAAACTCCAAGGAAGTATTATGGGAGGAAAAAGACCCCAAAGCAAAATTTTCAGTAACATTATTATCTTCTGTTCCTATTTACTTCTTCCTCATCTTATAGCCTGTCCAAGGTTATGTTAACCAAGCTTGGGAAGTCAGTTCATTTCTGCTTATAAATACCTGCTATTTGAAGTCTAGAAATTGTGTATCTCCATATCAATGTCTGGTGGTTTTTTGGTCAACTCTGGGACTGTAAATGGCTAAGGCACATATTCTTTCTCCCTCTGTTATGATCATTTCCCACCTACTTCTTCTAGCTATCCAATCCCAAGCATCTGGGACTGCTCCATAATGGACTCTCTCTGCCCTTTTCACTTCTGAGCAACATTTTTCTCCTTTTGCAAATCAGGGTGATGCATAATCACAGAGTGCTTGCCCCAGCAATTTCTAATTTCTGGTGAAATGTCTGCCCACTGTGACCTAGTCCAGGGCTCCCACCAGGACACTGGGAACCCCTTCTTCAGGTGCAGTGCAGAGCAAAATGGCCAAAACCCTCCCCCAATTAAAAATAGCAGTGAGGCTGGATGGCTAAGCATGCAAGGAATGGTTTAAAAGTAGCCATTTAAACACTTCCTGAGGTCTTTGGTAGCTAAGAAAGGAGGCTTTAGGAGACTTCAGCTCAGCATAGAGGCTGGCTCTGGATCCCTCCAGCAGCACAGAAGAGAGTGGATGGGGACACCAACACAGCTCAAATTAATATGATGTACTCACTCCACCATGAAAAAGCAGCCTAGCTGGTAATGAGAAGATCAAGCATGCCAGTCTGTTTTTTTCCCTCGTAGGTTTACATGGTATTATCTTTAGATGGGGGGCATGTGTATGCGTGTGTACCCACTTATCTCTGTGTGGGTCTGTATATGTGTACCTATGTGTGTACCTATGAGTTTGTCTGTTTTAATACTTATTGGATGCTCTGAAGAATCAATGTGTGTGTCTGCCTGTCACATCTCAAAGGAGACCAACTCCGGGACTCTGATCCACACTCCAGAATGCTCTACAGACTTTGGAGTTCTGAGGACCACCCTTTATCCTCTAGAAGGCCCCTAGAAGGCTAATTTGAGAGAAAAATGGTCAGTCAAGTACTAAAAATGTTCATAAGAAATCCCTTGTGAATAGATCAACCTTGGCTTGACTCCAGGACTATAAGAAAGGTCCTACTTCATACCAAGAATTTAAAATATTTTCTTTTCTACATTATAATGAACCAAAGGTTCAACTAGATAGTTTCAGCATCATGTGGATGGGACGGATAAAGAGACAGCAGAATTGAAGACAAGTCACCTGCCCCTATGCAGACAGGGCAGCCTCCTATTAAAAGGGCTGCATCTATACGCTCCAGGCAGAAACCAGCAGGGTGCACAGCATCTTGGGAGCTCCTGGTGGAGCACATGACAGCAAGGAGCATCCGTGGGGCACAACACACAAGAACTGTGACAAGCACAATGCCCTCTCTTTCCCAATACATGCTAAAGGAATGCAGTTTTTCCAGGGGGCAAAGAGGCCGACGTTTGGACTGCAACACATATAAATTGTTTTTTTGCATGACATAGCTGTTAACACCAATAAGATACCCTACGTAAGCTAGCTATGGCTTATATGAACTGTATTAGAGTAAGAGTTTAATAGTTCTTTGGCTTTCAGTTCAAAGGGGGAGGGCCAAGTGAGGAGGGCTAGAGAGTAGAGAGAGTCAAAGCAGCACTGCTGAGCACCCACCACGTGGTGGGCAGTGTGTGCGGCTCACCCATGACATCATCCACTAAGTCTTAACACCCGGAGGACGTGAAGACATTCATCCTCATTTTGCAGTTGCAGGAACTGAGACTCAGGGAAATTAAGTAACCTGCTCACAAAGTCTCATAAATGTAGGTAACAAGGCCAGGCTTCAAATAGTGTTCCATCTACTTCTCTAGATAAAAGTTTCCTGTGTGTTTCAAGCAGCTGGATGTAAGATAAATCTCTTAATTGTTCTGTATCAAGTCATCATTGATCCTGAAGAGTTTGTATAATAGGATCATGATGACCTACTGATTGATTGGTAGCTGACCTACTTCTCCATTGCTGGCTTAATTTTGAAAGCTCTAGACTCCTGAGGCTCAGGAAGTCCACCTATATCATAGTGTGACAATGCAGTTCAGTCCATTTGCCACCCAGGTCAGAGAGCAAGTTAAAGCACCCACAGGCCACTTATAAAGGAAGGACTTCAATACCTCTTCACCGCAATGGCCAAATTTTCCATTTCTGTGCTTTGAAGTCTGATCTCACGGATGAAGTTCTTTATAACATGTTCATATGGCTGAATTAATCTTGGCTCCACAAGGTTGATGTTTTGGTACAAGGTACTAACTTGCTCTTCTCTGCCAAATAAATAAATAAAAATTAAACCAATTATAAAATTGTAAAGGCAACTCTGCAGGGGACTTTTAAGAAAGAGAAACATAAATAAAGAACTAAGGAAAGAAAAACCAGCAATCACAGAATGAATGGAAGGAAGGGAAGACAGCAGTCAGGAGATATGGTTGGATTTTTCCCCACAATAGGAGATGGGGCCTGCGAGGACAGTGAAAATGCACAGCAAGGGACTAATAAGGAAGGATTTTGTTGTTGTTCCTGCTGTGTATTTTTTAATTTTAATAGATATATAAATTTACAGAAAAATTAGGTAACATTAAATCAGTTACTTAATTCCATGTTTCACCCACCCCTGATAAGACATGTTTCAGCCTTTATCGTCATAACAGTGAGTGTATTAGTCCATTTTCACACTGCTATAAAGAAATACCCAAGACTGGGTAATTTATACATAAAAGAGCTTTTAACTGACTCACAGTTCCACGTGACTGGGAGGCCTCAGGAAACTTACAAACATGGCAGAAGGGGAAGCGAGGATCTTCTTCACATGGTGACAGGAGAGAGAAGAGTGAGGAGTGAAGGAGGAAGAGCTCCTCCTTAAACCATCAGATCTCCTGAGAACTCTTTCACTATCACGACAACAGTACGGGGGAAACCGCCCACATGATCCAAGCACCTCCCAACAGCTATCTCCCTAGACACATGGGGATTATGGGGATAACCATTCAAGATGAGATCTGAGGGGGACACAGCCAAACCATAGCAATGAATATACCTATTATGTTACGGTCAGCTAAAAATAACTTCATATAAATTCACAGTTTTACATATATTTGCATTGATGTCAGTCACAATTCTCCTGACACCAAATGTGTGGATTTTTTCCTCATACCAACCAATTCTCCAACATTTCAGATACCAACTGAGTGTCCAACAATCCAATTTCATTCTGACACTACCCAGAGTCAGCACAGACCCCACAGGTTAAGAGATCAGTCCCACAAGACTGCTCCCCACTTAGATGACAGTCACAAGTTCCAGGTTGCCACGTACACTTCTGACCAATCACCTATAAATCAGGGGTTCCCGTGACCCCCTCTTCAGTTCCATACTTTGCTTAAATGGCTCACAGAACTCAGGAAAACACTTGACTTAGGTTTACCAGTTTATCATAAAGAATATAACTCAGGATGGCCAAATGGAAGAGATGCTTTGGGCAAGGTATGGAAGCAGAGTGTGGGTGCACACAACAACACCCTCCCAGCTCCTCGGTATGTTCATCAACCCAGCAGTTCTCCAAACACTATTGTTTTGGGGGTTTTATGGTGATTGCACTGCACAGACATGAGAGATTACATCACTGGCCAATGGTGATTACCTCAATCTTCAGCTTCTCTCTCCTCCCCAGAGGTCAGGGATGGGGCTGAAAGTTCCAACCTTCTAATCACATCAGTCTTTCTTAATCTTAATCATGTCCAGCCCCCATCCTGAAGGTCTAGGGGTCCCCAGCTACCAGCCTTCTCACTACCATACAAATGACACTCATCACTCTGGAGATTCCAAAGGTTTTAGGAGCTGTATTCCAGTAAGATGGGACAAAGACCAACTACATATTTCTTATTGTATCACACTATTTATTTGTGACAGTCCTCATAGTTATTATTTAAAATCTTTTACTAAAAGACAAACATTTTCAGAGGTATTTCAAAAGAATAATTAACCAGATTCAGTAGCTGATCTGAAAGAGGATAAAGGAGCTAGTTGGTGAGGCTGGTGGTGTCCGTGACTCACAGTTTAAGAGCTGATTCACTGACAGGAATCTAGCATGATGTATGAATAATATACCCTTTGTGTCTAGTTAATGAAGCCTGTGTAACTCATCTGCTATGGATGGATGCTATAGCCAGGTGTAGACTTAATAAGCACACTATTCCCCAGCGTATCCATGCTTCTCCGGATTGATGGGCTGCATATTGGCCTCCTTGGACAGCTTATATCACAGACTGCAATCTGGCCTTCTTCTTCTGATCCTAGTGGATCCCTGCTTGCTAGTATTTAACAAAGGCTGTGACCGGGTTGTGACAGTAGCAACACTTTTTAAAGCAAAGAACATTTATACCAGTTGAAACAAGAAATACCAAAAATTTTGAGAACAGTCAATTCTCTGGGCATGAGATGATAACTTACCATAATACCAGCATCAAATAATTCTATCAATTCTCATTAAGTCCAGAAATGTTGGGGATAGCTAATAATTGCAGGAAAGCCAATCACTTTGACACACTGCCTGATTTAAAAATCATCTCCAACGTTTGGATAATTCTTACGTTTGGTGATCTGGTTCTGTGATTTTACAGTTTCTCCCCTGACAATGCACAACAACTTCTGTCTCCTGCCCCTGACATGGAGAGATTACTCTTCTCCAGGTGCTTGTCTAGTTTTTGGGCAGCCCACTCCAGGAACCAAGAAGTCTGAGAGCATTTCACAGCCACCTATGGTGTGACACCAAAGCAACAGCCACAGAAGACTACTCAGAAATCCTGAGCACAAAATTCATACCCACCCACTTGATCAACATTCCTCGGGCTTTTGCCCTATTACTCTGTTGAAGGCAGCATTTTAAGATGCTATGAGGGCGCAAGAAAGATGACAATAATCCCAGGCCTCAGTAATTGAAAAGCCATGCAGACAGCCATCTCACAATTGGAAAAGAAGACAGTCAGATAGAATACAATTTATAATTGTAATAAAAATAGTTATATGTAGCGAGTAGTCACCATATTCCTGGTAATGTGTGAGGAAATGTATATGCATCCTCTCTTCAAATGCTCACCACAACATCATGAAGTACCTTTATTATCCCAGTACTTCAGAATGTGACTATATTTGGAAATGGGTCTTTAAAGAGGTAAATAAGTTAAAATGCGGTCATTAGAGTAGCTCCTAATCCAATCTTACTGGTCACCTTATAAAAAGAGATATGAACACAGACATACACACAGAGAAGATCATGTAAAGACACAGGAAAAGACAGCCATCTGCAAGTCAAGGAGACAGGCCCCAGAAGAAACCAACCCTGCTGATACAGTCATCTCAGACTTCTAGCCTCTAGAACTGTGAGAAAATAAACTTGTGTTGTTTAAGCCACCCGGTTTGTGATGCTTGTTACCACAAATACCTAGGCAGCCCTAGCAAACAAATACCGTATAGGGCCCATGGTAACGTGGTGGTTAAGTGGCAGAATAAGGATTCAAACTCAGTCTCACGCTGCGGGCCACCTGATCAACCATAAAATCATATTGCTTCCCTATGTGTTAAATAGCTAAACTCTGGCAGAAGAAATGGGATTCAAAATCAATCCACAGACCTAGGAAACGCTGAAAAACCTAAGGGACACATTAACTCTGAAGCTTAGTTAAGCCTGGCCCCAAGGTGTGTCCATGTGGCTGTAAACTCTCCCAGACTTGCCTTTTTTTTTGAAACTGAGTCTCTCTCTGTCACCCAGGCTGGAGTGCAGTGGCGCGATCTTGGCTCACTGCAACCTCCACCTCCCAGGTTCAAGCGATTCTCCTACCTCAGCCTCCCGAGTAGCTGAGATTACAGGCGCCCACCACCACACCAAACTAATTTTTTTTTTTTTTTTTTTTTTTGTATTTTTAGTAGGGACGGGGTTTCACCATGTCTCTGAGACCATACTGGTCTAAAACTCCTGACCTCAGGTGATCCACCCACCTCGCCCTCCCAAAGTGCTGGGATTACAGGCGTGTGCCAACGCGCCTGGCCCCAGGCTTGTTCTTATAAACAAACTGCTTGATCTGTACAGAGGCAAACTGCTTGATCTGTACAGAGGCCAATCATGATTCAAAAGAATTGCTCAAGGAAAATATTATTAATAAACCTGCAGTAGTAAGTCTCTTTATTTGGTGGTATAAGACACAGAAAACTGCCATTATCTTTCCCATCAGAGCTGAGTACAAATTCTGGTTGCAATAGTAAGCCGTATTTATTACGGGGCAGTGAAAGAAAAATCTCTACTCTTAGATTGTCTGACGTAATTTCAATGGATCATTAACTTCTTTGCCTTTGTCATTTACTGACTACCAGGAAGGTAAAAAGCATAAAAACCTGCTCTTTAACACAATCCTGCCTGTCAGGGGGTCATTAAGATACTGTCACCGAGGCGGGGGATGTGGTGGCTCACGCCTGTAATCCCAGCACTTTGGTGGGTAGATCACCTGAGGTCAGGAGTTCAAGACCAGCCTGACCAATACAGTGAAACCCTATCTCTACTAAAAATACAGAAATTAGCCAGGCGTGGTGGTGGGCGCCTGTAATCCCAGCTACTCGGGAGGCTGAGACAGGAGAATTGCTTGAACCCAGGAGGCGGAGATTGCAGTGAGCCAAGATCATGTTACTGCACTCCAGCCTGGGTGACAGAGTGAGACTCCGTCACAAAAAAAAAAAAAAGATACTGTCACCTAGAGTCCTAGTTTGCTGGCTATCCGTACAACATCAAAATGTTCAGAAGTACACATCTCAGTAGATTCCCTCACTTTCTGCAAATTTCTAAAATGAGAAAGAAACATAATGATTTGTAAATTCTTGGGTCATGTGTTGGTTCTGGAATTCATTACAGAGAATTCCAAAAATAGTTTACAGTGAAGCATACAAATAGAATAATTACAGGAAATGTCTGCCACTAACAGAAAATATGTCACATGGTTAACTGTTGTGCCAGGACTCCACCACGGAAACTCAACTATCTTGCTTTGCATTACAGGGCACACAGGGAGATCTGATTCCCCAGAACCCTTGGCTGGTAGGTTGGAGTCATGTGACTAGTTCTAGAAAACGGAGTGGGTACAGAAATGGTATGTGTTTGCCACCTCTAGGCTTAACCTCTAAAATCGCTTACAAAATCTTCAGCACATTTTCTTTCTTTTTTTCTTTCTTTCTCACTTTCTCAATTTCTCTCTCTCTCCTTTCCACCTTCTCCTTCTTTCTCCCTTTTCCACCTTTCTCCCTCTTTTCACTCTCTCCCACTTTCTCCCTCATCCTCATCACCGAAGTGAAAAACTCCAATATGGCTAAGCCTCGTGATAGAATGTGCTTGGATCCCTGAATCACCACATGGTGGAAAACTGCTCAGGAGAGCTACCTGACCACCTTGATCTGTCAGATACGTAAGAAAAAAATGTTTGCATTGCATGAAGCCAGTAAGACTTGTTCTTTGTTACAAAGCCAGTTCTTTGTTACAGTCAGCTTAAGCTTAGAAAGTTGGCATTATGGTTTCCTATTTGGGTATTTTATCATCTTCTTCCTTATTAACATACTTCCTTACCTCCTTACTTGATAGCTTCACATATTAAGTATGTAATAAAACATTTATGAGAGGGTAAGTCTTAACAATCACTACCCACTCTTTTTTAGAAGGGAACAAAAGGCTATCTTGAAGCATTCATATACCAAAGTAGATATTTATTGATCACCTTATATATGTAGTCCAGGTGCTGATTTAAGACTTTACATATATTATTCATTTAATTCTCACGACAACTCTATGAAGATGTTAGCACTAGTATCCTATTTACTGAGGAGGAGACTTAGGCAAGTACGTCCCTTTAGCAGAGCTAGGATTCCCACTCAATCCACCTGGCTCCAGAGTTGGGCTCTCTAGGGAAGAACTAGCTCTTCACACCAAAAGTAAGTGCTAAGCCAGTTTTCAGGGGTCTTAAGTACATACCTCCATTTAGGAAAATGTAATATAACAAGATTTTTAAAAAATTACTTTGGAAGAGGACATGTTTTATTGCTACAAGGATTACCCACGTTACAAGAGGACTCCTTAAAAGAATGAAAGCATGAATAAGATAAAAATGAGATAACCTTCTACGATTTAGTTTACTTAAAGCTATCTGGGGGAAGGACTATTACATGCAGTGGGCACAGTCCCACCTTCCATCCCTGCCCCCATCTGCCTGTGTGCTTCGCTTGGTCTATACTGTGGAAATGATGCACCTTCTGGGGTATGCCAAGAGACTGTAACATAACACTCTTGGCAATTCTCACACCTGATAGGAAAAGGAAAAACACAACAAAACAAAAAATACTTCATCATAGCAAAAGATAGTACCTGGTCCCTCTACATAAGATTTATATTCTGTGCCTCGCCTGGGCAACTAAATACCTGTGGATTTCTCAACTCAATAAACTTGGCACCATTACTTGGTGCCAAGATAATCTTTTGTTCCCTCACAAGAGTGTAGTAGTTACTGGCCTCTTCCCGTGTCCTACCTTCTGACGTCAAAGGTTAAACAAGCAGAAACGATACAATGGCCACACACACAACTCTGTTTTCTTCTGGGCCTGACCCAGTTGGCACAAGTGAGTGCTGAGAAGGGTGACAAGTAGTGACAAGGCTTGAAAGCATTTTGAATTCATCAAGGACCCAGGGCCTCATCTAAAGCAATTACACTTGCACTCTCAAATACCATGCAGATCTGTTTACAGGTGTACTTGACAAACACTAGGTAAAGCAAGATTAAGGATCAAGTCATAAGCATTAGTCAGTCAAGACAAAAGAAGTCTCTGCGTCTGTGCTGAGAGAGCAAGCAACACTAATATACCTAATTTGTGTCTGAAGATATCAAGTGAAATGCAATTAGAGAAAAATGTACCTTGAATTATCAATGTTTTAGATGTCATTTATCTTCTTGTTCAATAAATTATATGATGATTTGTATGAACGACAGTAGCAATGGCTAATTATTGATGAAAACTTCACAACTTAAAATTTTTAAATGATCCCTGGGAAATAAGAACCTTAAATAGCAAATATTCCCATTGAAGCTGAGTGGGAAATTATATGTACTTGAAGAGAAAACAGGTATACCTAAGATGTATAAAACTTTTTAAAGGTCACACATGCATTTTCACAAGATTAACATTTTACTCAGAAGATCACATATATATTTATGTTTATCTATCTGGAATGCAGTAGGGCTGGTATGTAGAATGCTTGGACACCACTGATCTCAGAACATCTCTGGAAACCAGTTAAGTACAGACAACTTCACTCCACATTAAGAAACACAGTGATCCAGTAGGATGCTTAGGAAAACTGGCCTTTAGATCCCAAGTCATGCTGATTTAAGCATTAAAATAGGGAGCTAAATTACTCAAACTGTATGTTTTATGCATCTAGAACCCAGTTTTTGTAAACAAAAGCACACAGTAATAAATGCCAATGTCTTCATCATTCTATACTAAGGAATGCCACAAGAACACTGATGCTAAGATCCTAGCATCTGAACATGAGACATGAAAACATGCATGCAATCCAAGGGGCACCATGAGAGATCTTGAAAATGCTAGGAAGCCAACCAAATTCCTTCCTGCATAAAGCTCACACATGACTGAAAAGTTCTGTGAGGAATAAGTACAAGATGCACTGACAGCATAGAACAGGTGAACATGACCAGTCCTTGGGGTATTCCCTGAAGCATGCATAGATGTCAACTAGGCAGAAAGGGGGTGCAATAGGGGGTGGTCTCTTACAGGCATCAATAGCCACAGGCTGTGCACAGCGTCAAGCAGGAGAGCTGGAGCTGGAGAAGTTAGCAGGAGCCCGATGAGCACATCCTCAAGGACCGAAAGCGCACTGAAGGGGGTCGGCGGGGATGTCCCGAAAGGATGGGAAGCCATGGCAAAATTTAAAGCAAGAGATGACACGATCGAGTTTGCATTTTCACAGTTTTGGCTGAAGCAAGGAATTAAACAAAGGATTTTGAAATAAATGTGCAGAGATAAAAATAAATGTAAGGCCATTATCATTTAATCCAGAAATGTAGAACTTCAGGAGTTGTCACCAGCTTTTACTCTAGAATAGGTAAATTATAGACAACTAAAATCTGATAGTATAATTATTTCTCTTTTTGGGTAAGAACAAGGAGTATGTTCTTACTAATGTAATACCAGTTAACCTACTTCGTTCGATGCCCTCAACGAATCACACTTGTCTAGTCAGTAAGTGCAAAGGTTTATCCTTTTTCTCCCATATGAGTTAAATAAAAAGTACTCTTCTAAAAATGTATTTTTATTGCATAGTATGCATGCTTCCAGAATAAACCCCAAATTAACTAGAAAATAAATTCTAAGGGCCAAATCCAGCTATGCTACTAGAACAGAAAAATATTAATTCCCTTTCTAAAGTTGAAGTCTTGCTTTCTAGACAGGATGACCTCTTCCCACGAATAGAGTTGCTTACGACTGGCTGTGGTCTCAATCTGCATACAGAATGGCTATCCAGCTCTCCAATCTAGAGAAAACAAACAATGGTCTCCTCAACTTGGCCACAGCAACCAGCAGACTTGGAAAGACAACCTGGTCCAGGGGCTGAGGCTTCTCTGGCTTCAGTTTTGCTGTTGTCTGATCAGAGGAGTTTCTAATTTACATTTTAAACCAGAAATGCCTCACCCAGGGCCCCTTAACCACACACATCTCCTGCAGGTAAAATTCTTTCTGGGTTTGTGTCATCTTGAGAAATATTACTTACCTAAGTATCTATTTTTATAACATTCCCCAAAAGGTATTAAAACGGAAATTCCCTGGAAGATGAGAGAGTTAACTAGATCCATTCAATGTCTAGGAACAATCCAGATTACAAATTGCTTCCTATTTTCAATCACTGATATTTAGTTACTGGGAGTTCACCAATGGAGGCAGAAAGATAGAAACAGCAGGAAGCATCATGCTGAAGCTTTACTGCAGGCACAGCCTCAAAACAACTGGGGCTTCTGCAGTCATAAATGAATACAGCACATGATAAGTGGAATGGCCTGGGTAGATTTAAATGCTTCCTCCACCACATCTGCTTTATGACTCAGAGCCAAACACTTCACCTCTCCAGCTTCAGCTTCTTCAACCATAAAGTGGGTATAACAATATAACCTACCACCTAAGGGTAGCAAAGGGTAGCTGTGAGGTACAGTGCATGGTACAATGTTGGTAATCAGTAAGTGCCAGCCATTGTTTCCATCCATTATTATTCTTAACTCCACTCCCCAACTGGGTTAAAAAGAAGTAGATGGTTGTCTCCTGTCCATGTCTGGGTGGTGTTTCAAAAAGGCTCAAAGGAAGAAAATCTTGTAGTATGGGAGCTCCATGGACAGAAATGTCTTACGGGTGGCAGTACTCTGGGAACTGAAAAGGGACAATTAAATTAGGTCATGTTCAAGGTCAGTCTGCAAAAGTTATAGTCCCTGGGTACATAATATCTTTTCTGTGAAGCACCAGGTAGAAAATACTTTTGGCTTTGCAGGACATACTATCTCTGCTGCAACTATTTAGCCCTATCACTGCAGTGTGAAAGCAGCCTAGACAATGCATAAATGAATAAGTTTGGCTGTGTTTCAATAAAACTTTATTTACACTAACAGGCAGAGGGATATATGAGCCTTGCTGTGCTGACCCCTGTTACCATCTATCAACATAAGGCCCTGAGCATAGCAATGTGCATGGGGCAATGCAGACCTCACCCTTCCACACTCAGATGAACAGGCTTTTATTCACATCGTGCCCCAGGTCCAGATTAAACTTTTTCACATACAGAAGTTCATTCTGTTGACATTACAGTATGTATGTGCTATACGTGTGTACATGTATATGTAAGAATATGCAGCTCTTTATTTAAGAGCACTTGCCTTGCAGTGCACATTTGCTCTCCCCGTATTTCTCTTCTATCAACTTAACCTGAGTGAAGTTAAATGTAGGCATAATCTAGTAGTGTTAGCGCAAGTAGGTATATTATAGTTATTTTTCATGGAAAAAATATTTCTGCTTTGGCAAAAAAAAGATAGGAGCTGAGAAGAAAAAAAGGAATATCGATTTTTATGTAAAATTTCTCTTTAGGTGACATCTGTCACCTTCCAAGATTTAGGACAGTCCCAGTTTATGTTCATTGTCCTGTATCCTGTCCACATGAAGCATCTAACTAGAATTTCCCTTTCATTTTAATCAACAAGTTGCATTAACATGTATTACCTATTATTAAACTGTGTACCAACTGTACATTTAAGCTTATTAACAGTTGCATTAAAATAATCCAGGGTGAATTTGTTGTATCTCCACTTTTCACCTGTTAGTGTGTGAGACATCCATGCAGTGAAAAGATAGAATAATATGTGGCTAAATCAGAAGATAATCAGGAATAAACCCATCTCTCCCTTCCTGACCTTTTCTAGACACAATGTAACTAAAACTTTCCTTTCAGGGGCAGGAAGCAGAACACTCACATTCACTGATAAAACAAATTAAGCTTGGACAAGAGAAGCTGCAGACAGAAAACTCCTTCAGGACTCAGATGGTGGTGGAGAAAGATTGGAAGCAGCTGCCTCGGCCAACCACCTGGAAAGTCAGCCAGTTGTGCTCCTATCTGCAAGATGTGCAAAATGCTGCCAGGCAGCCGTGTGGGCAAGTCAGTGGGAAATTGGAAAATTACAAGCATAGTGCACATGAAATATGTACAGAAAACAGAAGTTGGATAGGCCTGCCTCAGAGCAATGGAGAGTACCTCGGATGCTCTTGCTACAGTGAGTTGACCTTTTTTATATGGTTTAAGTGTATATCTAGTTATTTTATTGGATGGCAATGCTTTTATATTTTGCAGTAAACTCTTCTGGCAGCAACAACCTCGAAAGTAGATAAATGCATAACTGCTCCAAATGGTTAACTGTCATAGCCAAAAGGAGCATAAGGAGACATGACAACAAAATGGAACGTGGTGTCCTAAATGGATGCTGGAACAACAACAAAAAAGGGACTTTAGGGAAAAACTGAGGAAATCCGAATATGGACTTTAGTTAATAATAGTCAATCAATAATCAGTTCATTAATTGTAACAATTGTACTGCACCAAAGCAAGATATTAATAAATAAGGAAAAGTGAGTACAGGTTACACAGGAACACTATACCATCTTCGTTTTTTTGTTTTTGTTTTTTTTTTAAAAAAAAGCTTCTCAGTATTATCCTCCACCATGGTGCACCATGGTGCCCCTAAAGTGATACCATGGTGCCCTACATACAGTGGTATCATTAGCCACATGAAAACCAGAAAATATAAATCTCCTGAAGAGCAACAGGAACTATGTCTTTTAAGACAACCATATTCTTCAGAGTCTACAATTTTACTCATGCAGCTGCAGAAGGCTTACTTACATACCACCTGTGAAACATGACTTTTTTCTTAGGTCAAGAGACTTGTTCCAAATTAATTCTGCACAAATTTTTATTACAGATTATCTTGTACAAATGCAAAGAGTGAAATGAGAGCTGTGTATATTGCCTGCACTAGCAGAGAAAGAACTTCAAAAAGGTAAATGAGGCTAGTTTTATATCAGTGCAATGAGATGCTTCAAAAAAAAATAAATAAACAGTTGCATCACTTCCAGCACTGGTTTGTTTTTTTCCCCATCCATTGAATGGAATCAACGTTCAGGAAGTTCATTCTGTCAAAGATAGAACATACAATCTTATTATTACAAACGCTATTACAAATTCCATGAAAAATAAAAGAATAAAGCGTTGTAGTAAAAATTATATTTTTACCAAATTAAGAAATCTGTGAAGTAGAAACACACTGGAATTGGTGGCACATATAACTGAATCCAAATACACTTTAATATTCTGTAGACTGAAATGTTGTCAAAATTTCAAATATATTGACACACATAATTACATTATCTCAACATTTTTGCAATAGTCATTTTCTCTCATTGTGGCTTATCACCATTCAGATTTTGGAAATCTTTGAGCCTTTGAAGAACTACTTAGCAAATCATTGTAAATGTCCTATTTTTTTTTTTTTTGTAAACTAGTCTTCTAAGCTTTCATTACATTTTGTTCAAAATCAGTTGGAAAACTTTAATCAAGTCACTCAACAGTAGGAACCATATAAAAGCTACCATCTATTTTTGAAGCTTTTTGCAGACTGAAATTAATTGAAAAGTAAGCCTGAAAACAGGAAGACACTCAGGAATTAAACAAATTCAATGATAAGAGTTCAAATGTACAAATGAAATTCTGTAATTATTATTTGGAATATCTGAACTCATGAGAAAGATCTTTTGAGGGTCTTCCTATCTTGATTAAATTTATATTCTGTAACAATAGGATGGAATTGAGAAGTCCTATAATTTTGATGTATCTAAGTATTGGAAAACATTTAAAAGAATCATAAACTAACACAACTTGGTAAGTCTTGTCTTATAAATGTTAATAAATTTGTCAAAGTATTTGTTAAAGAAAGTATTTTGAAAGGAGGTAAAGACACAGAACCTGTGACAATCGTGGACTGAATTATTCACATATGTTAACATTTACATGTCAATACCAAGACAAAAAAGAATTTACGATATCCTCCACTTAGAATTTACTCTACAATTATAGTTCAACATTTGAGTGTTTTCTTAATTAAAAAATTATGATCTACACAGAAGAGTCAACTGCTGATGTCAACAATTTCAAATTTAATAGTCAAAAAATGAAAGCATAACTCTAAAGATTACAAGAAATATTATAGAAAAAATTAAGAATACGACCACATTGAAAGAAGATGTATTCTTCAGAAAAGTACCACTAATTCTGGCATTAGCAATAGATATAGAATTAACATTAAAATACATGAATATGTTCCAGTACTATTTTGCACGTGCACTTTTTAATATTCACATAAGTGATAAGAAAATTTTTGCTTCAATGTACGTAAACCTTTTATATATTTTACAAATAACTTTATTTTTAAAATTTTTGACTAGAACTAGTATATAGGACCACTATATAATAAAAACAATTTGTCAGATAATAAAATAGTGTTTTGATAAAATTATATAATTTAAAGTATATTAGTTATCCTCATTTTATTCTCAAACAAGTCCTGGTTTAGGGAATCAATTCTATGGCCACTCTAGTTTTCTGTCTCATTTTCTTCACTCTTTTTCCATCCTTAGGTGCTCAGTGTCCTCAAGTATTTTGTAGAGGGCTCAATACAAAATATGTAACTTTTCAACAAGGAGACAAAGTTCAGCTGAAGCGTGTTTTCTTGACTGATTTCACATCACTGTTCTGGTTTTTTTGTTTTGTTTTTTCAATTTTTGAGATTGCAAAAGTTGAGAAACAAATTCTTCCCTCCCTTTTCAAAGTATATTTTAATCTCAGTCTTTGATCAGAATCTAAGCCTTTCATATATGCTATCTAGAAGCCAAATGCTACAAATCAGTCAAGGCTTTCCCAAAAGTCACCTCTGAAAGTTAGCCCTGAATACTCCAGCCACAGGGAAATCCCTCCCCTCCTATCCCCTGCCACTCTTTATCTGAGTTCTGTGTATTGAGTTTTCTGTGGATGTTTTATCTTCCCAGTTACCCTATCAGTCTCATATCCCCTGTAGCACCCGGCACCTATAGGTTTGACCTGCAGCAGCTTCTCCATTAATGAATCAAGGAAGGAGGCAGGAGGTCTGGAGAAGAAGGACTCAACGTGAACTGATGTGGAGAAGGTGGAGTTTTATACTGGATCTGCGACAGGCTCAGAACTCTGACTCGGAGAGGATAAAGAAGGCAACAGTGTGAAGGAGTGAGCAGCTAAGCCTTGCCTGCACAGGGTTAGGGAGAGGACTAACTATGGGAAATATGATTGCCAAGATAAAAAGGGTCTCTCCTGCTGAACACAGTGAGAAAGTAGGAGATTCTAGAAAGCACAGCAGATTCCATCTGAACTTTATACGCACCAGCATGCACCAGTCTTCAGCGTGCTGCTGCCTTCTTCACTATTTTTTCCCTTTTCTCCTTTCACATTGTTTTCAATGGGGATGCGCCCACTATTTACCATATAACAGACGCTAAGAAAGCTGAAAATAAGTCCAACTCAAGAAACTGTCTGTCTTGCTGGTATCTGGAACTATTTCTGACATGCAAAGGCCCCTTTATCTTGTTCCATGATATGATTTGGCTGTGTCCCCAGCGAAATCTCATCTTAACTGTAGCTCCCATAATTCCCATGTGTCATGGGAGGTACCTGATGGAAGGTAATTGAATCATGGGGACAGGTTTTTTGGTGCTGTTCTAGTGATAGTGAATAAGTCTCATGAGATCTGATGGTTTTATAAAGGGCAGTTCCCCTACACACACTCTCTTGCCTTCAGCCATGTAAGACGTGCCTTTGCTCCTCCCTCGCCTCCCAGCCATGTGGAACTGTGAGTCCCTTAAACCTCTTTTTCTTTATAAATTACCCAGTCTCAGGTATTTCTTCAAAGCAGCATGAAAATGGATGAATACACTCCACCTCAGGTTTGTGTTTTTGTGGGCTGAGGTTGCTGCAATCTCAACATCAGCTGAATGGCTAAACCAATGTATCAAATCTTGAATATATTTTGAATATACTTCAATAATAAATGTGGGGGCATTTTTAACAAAATATTATTTATATTTGTTAATAACATATATGTGAGTTCCAAAACTCAATTAAATTACATGATTCTATGGCGATCAACAAAGACAATATATTGCATACATAGATAACTCACCATAGCTTCTACAAAAGATAAGGATTTGCTTGTCATTCTAAAATCTCCAAATGATTTATTAATATACTACAGAATCATGAATACCAGTAAAGAACACTTTCTCTTTCAAAATCAGTACATTCTGGAATATGTAAGTGCATTCTACTTGTTCATTCAATAGCAAATATATTTCCTGAATTAGCACTGATTATATATTGAATACCTACCACTGATTATTAAATAGTTGGCATTTAATTCTGAATTATTATTGGTACCATGGAAAGATAACTGTTTGGTTCCTCATCACATTTTGTTTACAGTTAAATAAACCTTATGCTCAAATATACATAACACTGGCAAGAAAATTTGTTAGAATTCTACACAACCTGCTTTGGCCTTTTTATTTTATTTTATATACATTTTTTTGAGACAGAGTTTCACTCTTGTCACCCAGGCTGGAGTGCAATGGCACGATCTCGGCTCACTGCAACCTCTGCCTCTTGGGTTCAAACGATTCTCCCACCTCAGCCTCCCAAGTGTCTGGGATTACCGGCATGCGCCACCATGCCTGGCTAATTTTTTTGTATTTAGTAGAGATAGAGTTTCAACATGTTATTCAGGCTGGTCTTGAACTCCTGACCTCAGGTGATCCACCCGCCTGGGCCTCCCAAAGTGCTGGGATTACAGGCATGCGCCACCGTGCCCGGTGCTCTGGCCTTTTTAAAAGCCTGTTTCAAAGGTTACATTAGTTTGCTATGACAGTTAATGTAATTAAGCATGAAATTATTGTCTATGTCATCTTTGAATTATGTTAAAACTATTTATATATGTGATATTATTTGTTTAGTGTCCCAAAAGACATGTCACCGAGTTTTATAATCTACTTTTAATTTTAAGAATCACTGATTTTTACCTACCTACCTACCTTGCTGCCTAACCATCAAACACAAAGATAAATCAATAACAGTGTCCCAGTCTGTTTTATGAAAAGATACAAAAATAGATCAAAAGTATCAAACCAAGTAAAATTAGTTGTAGAGATTTTCTTATGAATTTCTTAAACACATTTCCCCTTTGAAATAAAATGTTGCTGACATCTCTAATTTGACATTTCAACAGTTAAGTAAGACCCTTTGAGAGGCTCCCGGTCTCACTCCATGGTGCTTGGGGTACATTTTCCACAAAGCAGAAGCCTCCTGAGACAGACCCCACTGCCCATCATCTGTCCACTCCACTGCTTTCCCAGCAACCCGCTGGAAAGTTTAATTATTTTTTCATTTGATTTTCTGCAGAACGGAAGGGTGATTTTCTGAAGTGTGTTTTTAAAAAAAGGTAGCCAAAAATCTCATTAAAATCCGACTTTGGCACATTATTCAAGGATCAGTTGTCCTGCCACTGGTCCACTTTTGTGTTCCCAAAGCCACAGTTCACTAAAAGAGCAAACAGCCTTCAGATCTGCAAACACCATCTGCCAACAGAGGCTGACCTCAACCCCCAAGAAAAGTCAAGAAAAGAAAAACCAGTCTTCCCTTAATTGAGTCATCATCTTAACTCACTGGTTCATCAGATAAGGAAAAAGCAATTTCGGTAAGCTGTATATTTACATTTATCTCAGTTTATATTTTTTTATCCCAAACCTTTAACATTCCCTTGGTTTCCAGTTCCGTGGTCTGAGCTGCACTCCTCTCTCACCTGCTTGGATAATAACATACCCTCTGGGCAGCAAAACGAATACAAAAGCTACTAAAGAAAATAGGAATAAATGCCTAATTGTTGCTTTAAATGCAAGAACTATACAGAAAGTTGTCATAAAGTTATTACAATAATTTGCTTGAGTGGACAAGGAGAATCCAGAAAGCAATAGTATTTGTTTATCTTGGTGTGTAGTTTTTTAAGCATTCCCCTAAGACTCAAAAGAGAAAGGATTAAAAATAATTTCAGTGACCAACATATGAGGTGACTGACAGACTCCAGTGGATTCATTCAGCATGAACCATGCCCACTCCTGGCTGGGCACCTACTTCTTATTTGTATTCAAAATAATATAACTCCATGTTTTGTGCTTATCTCTCTAAGTGGCTGAATTTCTAAAAAGATAATTTAGAACTACAGCATCTACTTGAGGAATCTCCAAAATAAACAAAATTGAAAAAGGTGTTAATGTATGAATAAAAATGGAACAGGAGTAAAACTACAAATAATATTAATATTATAATTTCAAAATGATGGCAGCACTCCAGCTATCTGAAACTCAGGTATCTGACACCAAGAAGAATCCAAAAGGAGGTTGGAAAGTCAGAAAAAAAAAGAAAAACAGCCTCTGAGACACCCCTGCTTGGTACAGAAATAATCTACATTCAAACAGTGCTTTTAAAACACAATTCTAATGTATCTGATAATTTGTTTTCCAAAACTTCAACAGACAAAAGACCCAGGAAGGAAGGAAGTACTGAGAATAGTAAAACGTCATTTGGCAGCCTGACGGCAAGGACAAACACTCCACACAGTAACTTAAAATGCTAAGCTGAACCACCATCTCCACAAATCCCTGGGGATATCATTCTACTACCTCCCGGGATAAAACTAGACTTCACATGATGACCCTGAGTTAGCACGGAAAGCTTCAGTGATTTTGCAAACAATTTTTCTGACCAATGTGTTGCCCATGTCCATATGCTTACCAAAAGACTTGTGAGAGATGATCACTGCAGTACTATGTGTGACATCCATGACATAGAAATTATCCAAATGGACATTTTTAGTAAACTGGATAAATCAATTGTGGTATTTTCACACTGTGGAATAGACTACATCAGTGAAAATAAAAGTTTTAAACTACAAGCTCACAAACATCATGGTGACTGAAAGAAGCCAAATGCATTGTATGAACCTATGTATGTAACATCAAAACAGAAGCAAAGGACAATAACTCCTCTGGAAAGAGGGGTCTGCAGTGATTGAGGGGGGACCCTGGGCTTCCGCAATGTAGTAAAAAATGTTCTGTTTCTTCACCTGCATTCTGATTTATTCAAGCATTCCATCTGAAAACTCAGCAAGCTGTACACTTACGTTCTGTGTGCTTTTTTTGCATGTGGTTTTGTCTTTGAAGAATACATTCACAAAATACACAGAATACTTGATGGAGTATAAATGACTGTATCCTCAAGGTAAACTCAGTCATGAACATCTCAAAATTCAGATACCAAATAACCAGAAGCACCCTTAGGCAAAATTTTGAAGTCAGCGAAGTTTATCTCTTCTACCTCAGTTCAGCATTTTTTTTTCTGGGTCTTTTCTGCCTTTTTGAAAGCATCTGCCCAGCAGATGTGGCCACATCCCACACTCTCACTTCTCATTTTCTCAGCAAAGTTTACTACACACACAAACTATTCAGGGATTCTGTTAAAATGCAGATGCTTCAGTGAGTCTGCGGTGGGACCTAAGAGTTTGCACTTCTAGAAACGCCCTTGACTAGCAGAGAGAAGATGTGATTTAACACCAGCGCCCGCTGAGCTGCTGGGAACTGAATAATGAATCTAGCAGCTCTCTTGTGGCTGCTTTAGGACCTATACCTGGTGGAACACTTCTGGCTTCCCTGTGCTCTCTATTACATCCCTGTTAGTAACTTCCAACTCGGGGACAAAAACTAGCAGTTGGGCATAGCAGATAGAACCCATTCCTACTGGAAAAAATTTCTTCCTGTTCCTCATTAAAATGTCAGCCTTTGCACTTCTTGGCACAATGTCTTCCTTTCACAGAGCATTTGCAGAAAGGAGGGAAGGAAGAAGTGAGAAGGAAGGAGAAGAAGAAGGGAAGCCAGAAAGCAGTGAATTTGCCCAGGAAAGTCCAGCAAAGCAAAATGTTTGTGTGGCTTGCTGGATGGCTATGGCTGCCCAAATCCAAGATGTATCTTCTGTGAGGTGCTCAGTTTGAAGTTATGAGTATTTTGATGAAGAGTGGGATTGTAGGGTGAGGACAGAGGGGTAGGAACAAGGCTGAATAATAAGACCTCCCAGAGGGGCATCTCAGAGCCATAAGCAGATGTAGGGCAAGCCTTTTCTTGGGAAATAAAAAAAATATTAATAACTTTAAAGTTGACTTAGAAATTTGGTACTTTGTTGTGGAGTGTTTACGCATTTGGAAGGTGGGGGAATATAATATATGTATAGGAATTTTTCCTAATTCAAATAGTTTGAATTTTCTGTTACTTACAAGCTAGAAGCATTCAAAAATGCTCTGTGATCTCAAAACTGAGAATATGTGAAAAACTTTCTTAGTGGCTATGATGGTGAATTTTATTTATGTCAACTTGTCTAGGCCACAGTAGCCAGATATTTGCTTAAACATGTGAGTATGTTGCTGTGAAGGTACTCTGTACATGAGATTAACACTTAAATCAGTAGACTTCGAGTAAAGCAGTTTACCCTCCATAATGTGGGTAGGTGAGTCTCATCCATTCAGTAAAGACCTTAACAGAACAAAGACTGATCTCCCAGGAGGAAGAGGGAATTCTGCTAGCAGATGACCTTTTCACCGGGACTGCAACTTCAACCCCTCCCTGGGTCTCCAGCCTGCCATCCTGCCCTGCAGAGTTTGGACTTACCAGCCTCCACAGTCACACGAGTCAATTCCCTAAAATTAATATCTCTCAATCTCTCTCTTTCTAAATAATATGTAAAGAGATATGTGTGTACATATGGTATATATATAACACACACATTTTATATGTGTGTCTGTGTGTATGTACATGTATGTACACATACACACATCTTATTGGTTCTGTTTCTCTGGAGAACTCTAACTAATACAAATGTCTTAAATCACTGCACTTTCATTGGGGCTAATCAATGTAGACCAATGTACCAGCTTCACAGTGAATGTATGCTAGGACTGATGAAAAGAGCTGAATAAGAACTTTAATTGTTACTGATAAGAACCTTAATTTTAAATATCATTCAACAGGGCAGGTCACTTCCCAAGGCTCCAAGTGCTCAGCTATCCCATCATATTTTCATTTTAGCCAGGGTCATTAGGACTCTAACAACCTAATAGATTTCTGAACTTTTGTGGACTAAAGCACTTTTATTATCCTGAAGACAGCTCATTTGCTATAATCTCTTAGGAGAGAGGTGATGCATTATCCTTTTAGACCAACACAAAACCTTGAATCTGTGTTCACAGAATCAATCTGACATTCATTTCTGTCTTTGTGCCTTGCTGGAGCTTCCCATGAGTTCTGGACTCAAGATGTTTTTTTTAGGACTTCTCTGCCATAATGCAGGTACCTGCACCATCAGTTAGCTCACTCCCTAGGTCAGTAAATGAAGTATGCTAAAGCAGAAATGACTTTTCCCAGTGTGCCCCCAAGTAACAGCCACTGAAATGCAAGTCCATTAACAGCTGCACGCAGCAGGCTACAGAGGAATGCAGTGTGGACCTGATGCCGTTTCGCACTGTGGTTGTACTGTTAGCACAGACTGTCCACCTGTGTTGTCTGGGTTCTCTCAGATCCTTGTGCATTTTGTCCTTGCTCCACTAGCTAAGCAGCCACAACCCTACACCTCCATTAAGCTTCCTCCACCTTCGGAAAAAAAAAAACCTGCAAAATCCTATATTTTCATGTTTAAACATTTTTTCAGATTATTTTTTAACTCAGGCTCAGGGGTACACGTGCAGGTTTGTTACATAGGTAAACTCGTGTCATAAGGCTCTGTTATACAGATTATTTCATCACCCAGGTACTAAGCCTAGTACCCAATAGTTATCATTTTTAAGATACCCACAGGTATTCTGAACTACTGTATTTCTATGTCTATTAAGAATCTCGCATGACTTTTTTTACTGTGCTAGTATTTTATTAGGATTATTACTGCTTATTTGAGTATTCTCATTATAGAAGTATAGATATCGAGTTGTCTGCACCATTCCTACCTTTTTTTCCATATGCCCTGTGTATGTTTGCAGAACACTAGGCTTTTCTGGAATGTATACACTGTGTTCAAGCAGAAATGCCTACACTGTAATTCATTCATTAGCATCCCCAAGCAAACCATATCTGCCAGTTTGAAGTACATGCGATACCAAGAGATCCCCAAGGAGGAAAAGAAAAAGTATTTTGCACTACAAACACTAACACTAGTTTACAGCATTCCCATCAGAAAACATGACACAGGAATATCCTAAAATGGATTTTCTAAACAAATGTGGGTTGGCTCTTCATGAATTCTTCCACCTCAGCTCAGAGCAGACTGTAATTCTGTTTGATAGAAGCAAGAATTATGAGGTGACTGTGTCATCCCAGGGGATGAAATGGCAGAGTTCACCACGCTAGGCAGATGGGCAACAAATCAGGAAATGCTGCCTAAACCTCCCATAAACCCCTCATCCTTGCACCAGGTAGCTACAGGGAGCTAACAATAGGTGATACTTTCACCACTGCATTCGGATTTCAGAATAAATAACTCCTTTCATACTTTTTTGCTTTCTATCTAGACATTTAAAATACATAATTGATCAAAGATACTATTATGATGAAATGGCCATCTGAGCATGTGCCATACTTTTACAGTTGTAAATGATCACAGAGGGCATCAAGGCTGAACATTCCCAGAAGACAACCCAAAACAAAATTTTAAAAATTGAAATTGAAGATAGTGGCTGCTCTTGGTGTGCACGTGATGGGAAGGAGCTCTCAGAACATGCCATTACCTTGGGTGTTTCTGCTTGGTCACTTAAAAATGGAAGACAAGGACAGATATATGTGAGAACATTTAAGGAACAAAGCTTGACTGAACCTGTTATGAGACTACTCTAAAACAAAACAAAAAAAGAAGAAACGAAAAAGAAAAAGAGGAAAGGTAACCCAGACACATAGCTTTCGTGGCTGTTCAAATTTCTTAGCCCTAAAATACAACTTTTGCCTAACGGACAAAGAATTCCAACAATGAAAGAAAACAATACTACAATACCAGAAAATATGACCTCTTATAACTAAATTCCCTTATTTTTTATCACAAATCATTTCATTCCAATTGACTTTTCACACATCTTAAAAACTGTGACAGCCAAGTACTTCCAGCTTCAGATGAAGAGAAAGAAAAATATCAGAGTAATAGGTATCCTGGACATCCCAATGCATTCACAGCTTAGCCCTCCTCCCCTAGGACATACCCATTAGGGCAGCATAACCTGGAAGTAGAAAATATTATACAACAACATCTGTTGAGGCTGAGTGAGATAACTCTGTAAAGTACAATAACATCTAAGAGCAAACAAGAAAGTAAAGATAAACTGTCATTGGGTCAAAAGGGTATCCCACAAACTTAGAAGGGAAATAAGTAACACCATTAAAGTTCTAAGTTAGGATGTCATGGAACAACATGTTCGAATCAACAGGGATCTTCGAAATGAGATCAAACCTAACATTTGAATTAACCAGGGCACATTCACAGGTTGCACACTGGACATACTGTCTCTTTAGCTATGCAAAATTGGAAATTTGCACTTAAAATCCAGCATCACTGTCAACATTGGACCTGCATCCTGCATGGCAGCTGCTGTCCAGAGCTGAAAAGTGGCTGAGCTGAGAAGTGGCTTTCCTCCCAGCATATAAAGCAGAGGCTCTTACTGGCCGTAGACTCCACATCACTGGGTCAGCATTACCTGCCTGGCTCTGGAGGCCTCCATGTTTGTAAACCCTCCTCCATCAATTACAGCCCACAGTGGAGTAAGAGCGGAAGGAGCTTGGAGGTCATCTGACAGGGACCTGCAGTCCTATTGATGCTGGACTACAAAAGAAAGTTTTGGCACACTTCAACCTTGCAAAAGAAGGCATGAAGGCGTCACTTCTCTGTGGTAGAGGGGTGGAAACTCCCTGAGTGTAGCTGGTCTGTTTGATTTCTGACCACCACTGAGATCTGGACTCAGGCCATCTACCTCGTGATTCTTGCTACTTTATATCCTCACTGACGTCATCACCTTCTGAATAGAGAGAAACCAGCCAAGCAACTTGGACTTCTGGCAGGAGACTATTTCTAAGTACTCAGTGCCTCGTGCAGTCCTGGGCATACAGTGGATACAAAAAAAAATGTTTAAGTGAAGGAATGAATGAGTAAATGAATGAATGAATGAATGAATGAATGAATGAAAAATAGGAAAAAGGGCGAGAAGAGTTTCTTCTGTGGGAAAATAACACAGACGTTCCTTGTTTAGGATTGGGAGATTTAACATTTACTTTTTCCATAGTGTTATGCCCTCAATTTAAATGACAGAGGAGACAAATACACATTGAGAAATGAAACACTTATGTTTTCCGTCCTATATAGTTCTTGAGGATTTCAAGTCCCATTAGAATATTTCTCATACTTGATTAACATGTAGACCTTATTAAAGACTCCTGTGAGGCTGTGCGCAGTGGCTCACGCCTGTCATCCCAACACTTTGGGAGGCCGAGGAAGGCGGATCACCTGAGTCCAGGAGTTCGAGACCAGCATGGCCAACATAGTACTATCTGTACTAAAAATACAAAAATTAGCCGGGTGTGGTAGTGCACGCCTGTAATCCCAGCTACTCGGGAGGCTGAGGCAGGAGAATCGCTTGAACCCGGGAGGCAAAGGTTGCAGTGAGCTGAGATCACACCACTGCACTCCAGCCAGGGCGACAGAGTGAGACTCCGTCTCCAAAAAAAAAAAAAAAAAAAGAATCCTGTGAATTCCAGAGTTGACTTAAACATTGCTTATAACACATTACACTTAACTATGAACAAACATAAATCAGATATGAACTTCCTTGTACCAACAGCATCAGTACGTTTCTAAAACCGACACACAATTACAAAATCAATGACATCAGAATTAGCAATAGTCAGCTAACCTGACGGGGATGCAGTTTTCCAAGCTACAGCTCCACAGTCAATGTCAGTGTGGGACTGGCTCATACACGGCTACCTTGAGCACATTTCTGTGATCAAAAGCCCATTCTCCCATCACTTTTCTATTTAGACCACAGAAAATCCAGCACTCTGTTGTCAGTCACCTTCGGATTATGTGAACACATGGCTCAATGCACAGCCCACCTTTCTGCCTTCCTTTTTAGCCCATGACAATGCACACAGTGTTATGAGATGCCTCACAAACACAAATGCAGGTTTTGAAATTGTGTAGCCAAATCTGTAATACGAGAGTCATCCAAATCTGCAATGCAGGTGATTTGGAATGAGCTCACATCAACTTATTTTACATTATTGCCAAAATGAAAATAAGAATATTTGGTCTCCTAAAACTCCCAAAGATATATGTAAGGACCCCGAAGGGTCTATGGCTCCCAATTTGAGAAACATTCGATGTGAAACATCCATAGTCCAGAACGAGTGGTGTTTTGGTGAGCCAGGAGGAATTTTCCCATTCATTATTCCACATCCCAGGTCCTTTAGGTGTTAGAAACTCCTCAGTATTTAAGAAGGTGAGAAACAAGGTCAGGGTCAGGTGTATATATATAGTGCCTAGTGAGATGTCAAGCGCAATGTCAATATTGGGTGAACTAGAGAAAGAATCAAAGAAACATTCGCACAACTGAAGCTGTATATCCTGTTTTTATAAGACATACAGACTAAGGCCTTAAGGGTTAAAATTCACTCTTCTTATAATTACTCTGACAAAAGCAGTTATCATTTGGAAGACCCTGAATATTTACAAGTTGAAGCAATGAACTTGTTTGTTTGAAAAAATAATTCTAAAGAAATCCTATGTGTCATAGATAAATTCCACCATTAGAACTTCCCTCTGGGAGACAGACAAGTGTTTACTTTCCATTTTACAACCTCATATGAGACTAATACAGTCAGGTGAGGCAGCCCTGAACACTCAGAATAAATATTCTCTTCCCATTTCCCTCTTCTGACTACATACTGCACTCAAGTGCTACCTAAATTGTAATAAGTGATACATGAAGCAAGAAGGCATACTGTGTATACCCTCTTAGGAGAGAAAAAGGATTCAAAACACACTTGGAATCACCATGGCACACTAACCTTTCCCCATATGATACGGCTACTTTCATTGTACAAATGAAAAAAGATTGGATAACCTGGGCAGAAAATAAGAAACACATAAAGATTTGTACACGCTTAAAGAGATAGGGGTAGTGTAACTGAATTTAACAGTAGTTTTGGAGAAGAATAAATCACAAGTTCAGGTTTGAGGAAAAGCTAGAGAAGAGTCTGTAGTTCTGGGAGTACAGTCTCCCTGGTAACACTAAGTTTTAAGACTTTTTCTTTTTAAGCCTTTTTCTTTTTGCACAAACCAGAAGGACAGAATAAATCATCTTTCTTCAAATTCTGAGAGCAAAGCTCTGAGCAATCAGTGAATTCTGAGGATCACAGCAGGCCACTGCTCAGATGGCTAACACTGAGAGCCTTCTAAGGACTAGAAGTCCAGAATACCTTTCCAAAATCTGAAAGCCAAAAAGAAATTACTACCTTGAGATTAAATTCAAATATCAGAACCAGAAGTGGCCACCACCCAGCAAGTAAAGCTCATAAAACCTAAGGCATGCACAGATTCACAAAAGGCCCAGGAGGAAGGATCAAAGGTTCATTCCCCCTACAATCTGGAGCAAGGCAAGGATGCCTGCTCTCACCACTCCTTCTCAATATAGTACTGGAAGTCCTAGCCAGAGCAATCAGGCAAGAGAAAGAAATAAACCCATCCAAATTGGAAAACAGGAAGTCAAATTATCTCTGTTGGCTGACAATATAATCTTATATCTAGAAAACCCTAAAGACTCCTATAAAAGACTCCTAAGCTTTGATAAACGAATTCAGTTAATTCTCAGGATACAAAAATCAATGTACAAAAATCAGTAGCATTTCTATACACCAATAATGAGCTGTAGTTATCAAGAGACAGGTTTCTCCCACTCAGCAGAGTAATGATACACATAATTGTGACAGAGGACACATTAAAGAGAAAAAGCAAAAAGCTACAGAATAGCAACAGTTAGAAAACAAGGAGATACAGACACAGACATAAACAGAGACACAGATGTTAGGATCCCGGTTCAGAATCCAGAAAAGGTAAAGAAACTTCCAGAAAACCTATGCCGAGCACAATGACAGATCCCAAATCTGGTACTCAAGGTAAATACCCCATACAGTCAAAAGCACCCTTGAACCTCATCTAAGACTTGGGTGTAGCCCACCACCATGTTGCAAAGCTAGAACACATCTTCTCTTCTTGGATGAGAACCAGATATTACTGGCCATGAGCATGAAAAAATACATACATATATATATCCATATATACATATTCATATATACATATATTCATATATACATATATTCGTATATACATATATTCATATATACATATATATATATATATATTCGTCTTTAAATACCACAAACACATCCCAAAGCACCAAGATGCTCACATGTGGAAGATACTCAAGAGCTGAGATCAAAGAGAAAAGAGCTGATTTACCTCTCTCATCTCAAGGTGACTCAGGGCCACCTTTCTACTAAGCGGAAAGAGGGGAAACCGAGGCAAGATGGAATCCATCATTCTCTCTTCCTTTCCCCTCCATCTGATCTCTGTGTTTCACTCCCTCTCACCATGTCCCCCTCTGCCACTCTATCTCTGGCCTTCTCTCTTGCTCTCCGGCTCACTCCTGATGTATTTATGTCTTTCTTTGCCTCTGTCTCTCCTCTCCCTTTTCTATCTTGTCAAGCACCGTATCATGTAAATTAAGGGAGCTGTGAAGCAACTACACTATTACAAAACAAGGCAATCATTCTGAAAAGGGCTAAACTAGAACCCAAGGAAGGGAAATGGAGAAGCAACCCTCACCAGTACTGAAACTTCGCCTCTGCCTACTGGCAGCTACTTGTTTTTAAAAATTTCCCAATTAAATGGGATTGCTGTCCAATGGGTGAGCCTTTCCTCTTGAGTTTAATAAGGTAAGCTGTTTTACCAATCTCTATACAATTCACATATGGAAAGTTTTGGTTCCTCTCAATTAAATTTGTTTTTAAATTACCAAATAAAAGAATCCCCTTCGACATTGTGCATGTAGAAACATCGCAAACCATGTGAAACAGCTAACGGTGCTGATTTTGACGTCTCAACAAATCCTAGCCTAGCACTGCCTGGCAGGTCACCCATCACTATACCTGCCACACCCTCAGGTACCTGACCTGAGGCTGTCCCTCCTTTGGATACTTTTGGGATACCTGTGCCCACTCACAGACCCTTGGTGGTTCCAGTGCCAGCTGCACCCTCACATTCCTGTTTGTGAGAATGTGGGGTTTTCTAAGTTAATTTATCAGCATGAATCAATTCACAGATAACACTCAAAATTGCTGCAAACGGGAGTTGAGAAAACACTGAAAAGTTTCAGCTCTGACTAGAGGTCAGAGAAGAGGCCTTCATCCCTGCTCTCAGCCATCCATCAAATGCTCAATACACACACACACACATACACACACACAGCCTATTTCCTTCTCTTGGCAATCTTTGAACACCAAGACTAGCTCATAACAGTAACTGAAAAAAAAAAAAAAGTGAGAGAACCTGCAAAAGAAGTGGAGAAAATGCTCACAGCATGAACTACACTCTCTCTCAAAATGCAGATATATGAAACAAGAATCAAAGAATACTGATTTATTCTATTCATTTGGCAAACATCTACTGAGTATCTCCTGAGTATGAAACTCCCTTTCACCAAGACAATGACCCAGGCATCAGAAACTGGCAAGGCTACATTATAAGTTGGCTCTCTGCCCTGCCCCTCCACCCTCAACACCCACACATTTTCTTCCTACTTCCAGGACTTTTCTTGGCCTGGTAGCACCCGTCCTCCCAAATTCTCTTATGTAACTAAATCACACTGTCCTGCTGCCTTCACCTGTTGGCTGACCTTATCAAACTGACCAGGAAGTGGTCAAGGCCCATCCTGACCTTGCAGACCCTTCATATCTGCCAGGCTCAGCTTACCCGGTCACACAACTCCTTGGACACTCCTTCCTCAGCCTTCAAAACAAAAAGTCCCTCAATTTTCTAAGAGAAAATGAACTCAACAATGACACACATCCCAAAAGCTACTTTCATCCCTTCATGATGCAATGTTATCTTCCCTCTAACATCACGATTACTGATGACTGGGGAGTTTAACCCAAAATTGCTTAATATTTTGCTTGAAAGATTCTTTAAATGAAAATCAACAGTGTCATGCTTTGCCTTTATACGAACCAAACATTTTCCTATTTAATATCCGTTCTTCTCAAACTGGATGTGAACACTCCCCAGGATAGCCCTGGGGCAGACTGTCCCCAGGGATAAGATTGAGTGCCAGGTGGGAAACAAAGCCACAAGTTGGAATGGCACACCTTCCTAGAAAGACAATTCTCCCTTCAGAAGAAACTCTATTTTATATGAAAACAAGTCCCAAAATATTGTGTACAAAGATGAACAACTTAATCACTTTTTAAAGAAAAGCTCAAGACTTCAAAGAAAATTCTTGCTTGCAGCCATCTGTTGGGCTATGTCCGCAATACAGGGAGTTTCCTACAAATGTTCTTTGCCTTTAAATGTTCTTTGATGAAGTTGTTGGAAAAATGTTTCATCCACACCATGAGCATCTTGAGGGCATGAACTACATACCATCCTTTTCTTTGTCCCCAGCAACCTAGGACAGTACCTAAGCCAGTATTTGGCATACGGCAGGCAATTGGTAATGCTTATGGAATACATTTGGCTGAAATAATGCCGACAGCATTATCAATAACAAAAAAGTGTTTAAATCACATTTGGATGGAAGGAAGAAAAGGTGAACAGCTGTATGAGGAAGTGAAGTAGAATTAATCCAATTTACCAAAACAGCGGATGGCTGCCATGGTAACAATCTGATGCAGGAACTCAGTTTAGATCTCTTCCACTTGAACATGAGAGGAAGACAAATATTGTACTTGTTAATCTCACATCAGGAGGTGAGGCTTAGGACACAAGTCTACCAGGTGACACCGGTGCCCATTAAATGTAGTAATCTCTGAAGAATTTGGAAAGGCAACATGTTAATAATAATTCCACCAATAATATTAATTCCTGGTTTGTACACTGATCCAGGTCATTTCAATCATTTAAGGTTGTGTGTGAAATATTTGTTGCTGAGACTAGACAACTGTGAAAAACAGATCCACATGTATGCATACATCATATCCAATATGATGTGGACTCACCCTGCCTCATTCCTAAAATTCTTACTTTTTTTAACTAGCTGCACCCAAACTAAGTTACAGATGAAAGATGACTCAAATAAAGAGTATAGGTTGTAGCAGTGTTTAAATTTTGCTACTTCCCTGGTTGGGGAGTAACTCATTTGTAAATAACAGAAAAGATCGTTACACACCCACTTTCTCTACACAACCCTTCTATGGCAGTGAGTCACTCTCCATGCCCAATACTCCCCTTACTTTCCAAGCTGGAGGGAGAAGTTGGGAGGAGAAGGAAGTGAGGACTTCCAATGAACAAGCACACTGACAACCTTCCAGGGATACTTCCTTTTCAATGTTCTGTCTCAGATGTGCAAACTGCCAACCAAAATGATGCCTTTCAGAGCGTCTTAATAACGACAGCCAGAGCTCAGCAAAATTTCAGCTAAAATCCAAACATAAAGCAGAAAAACACTTACAGCACTGAAATGTGTGTATCGCCGGGGCATGAAGTGAAAAAGAGCAGCTGGAGACACCCACCACACCAAGGCATGGACAAATGCAAACGAAACTCAAAAAGAAAATCTGAGCCTCTCTCCCTCCAGGCCCTGAAATCCCACCTGCAGGCATCCCCTTACCTCCTGATAATTAAGTCCGTGACTTGACACGTTATTTCTGTCAGAGCAGTAAGAGCAGAGAATATAGTGTGTCATTTTATCATTTTATTCCGTCACAGAAAAAGTGAGTTTTTCAGTTCACAAAATTTGGGTCAAATCTCTGCTGTTTAACTGGGCAAGTCCCTTAACGTCTGTCTAATTTCTAGGTCTAAGTTCAGAAATAAGCTAGCCTACCTTCTAGGGATGTTATGAAAATTAAATGCGTGAACTCTGTAAAATGCCTAGCAGGTACATCAATCAATATTTGTGTCCAGCAATGTAAAAGCCCAACAAAGTTTCCTTTTCTATAGTCTTAGGAAAACGACAAATCAGAAAACTATTACAGAGGACGCCAAATTGGCAAACAGCCCGGGCCCCAGCCCTGGGGTGAGAGCCTAAGGCCTGGGGTAGAAGGTGACGTAACCAGGACGCGGTGAGATGCGGGGCGCGCGCCTAAACTCGCGCGGGGCGCCAGCAGCTGCAGATTTCAGGAGAGCTGCTGTAATTAACACGCTGCCCTTTGCAGGCTCAGGATTCAGCACGTAAAACTTTCTCCCTAAACGCTGACTCTCTGACTCCTTTTTCTTAACTCTAGCGGATCTTGGAAAAGTCAAAGCGAGTAGGTGAAGGAAGACAAGCAACTCACAGAGAAGACTAGGGGGCCATTGGGTCTGCACACCTGCAAGTAAGTGGGAAGAAGAAAGCAGGAAGCGCCAGAATCACCTCCCGCCCCCAGCTCATACTCGCACCTGGGAATGAACTTGGCTTCGTCCCCAAGTCGCGCCTGGAAATCCTGCCAAGCCCGGCCGGGACTCGCCGGGCCCCACGAGGTGGCCAGCGCCGCCGCCGCGTCCTCGTCGCCTTCGTCCTCCTCGCTGTCGTATGTCTCCGGCCCCGCCTCAGACACGGCGGGCGCGGGATCCAGCGGACCCCAGTCCCGGCGCCGCCCCCCGCGGAGGGCCCCGAGGAAGCCACGCGCGAACTCCTGGAAGGTGATGGCGCCGTCACGGTCGGCGTCCAGCCGCTGGAATACTGCCTCGGCGTCCGCCGGCCGCACCCGCAGCTCCGTGCACAGTGCCCGGAACTCCTCGCGCTCCAGGCGCCCCGAGCGGTTCGCGTCGCAGGCGGCGAAGACTGAGCGCAGCCGGGCCAGCTCCTCTCCGTCCCCATCCGCCTCCATCCCGCCTGGCGGGGGCGGCCGAGAGGGCTCCGGAACGCCACGGGGCGCAGGGCCCTCCCTGGAAGGACGGGGCCACCTGCTGCCGCCGGGAGGCCCGGCGAGTTTGGCTCGTCCGGCTGGTTTGGCCACTTGAGGGAACGTCGGGCGGGGCGAGGAACGTCGGGGGTGGCCGAGCGGCTCCCTTCGACGACGGTTCGGGCCAGCCCCCAACAGGTCCCGGGAGCGGTGGGGTGCGCCCGGGCTCCAGGCACCGCCAAGTAGCTCCTCCTGCGACTGAGCGCCCGCGCGCCGAGGTGGCCCTCACCACTCTCCTGGCGGGTGCGGCTCCGCCCAGCCAGGGAGGAGGAGCGCGTGCCTCCGCTTCTCTAGTTCCCACGCCCCGGAGCCCACCGCTGCTTTCCGCGCAGGAGTGGGAGACCTGGCTGGCCGGAACTGGGATTCGGGGGGAGCACTGCCCTTCGGCGTAAGCGCTGCTCAGGTAGAGTCCAGCGCTCCGCTTCACAGAACGTGCTGGCGCGCGCGTCAGAAGCTAACCGGACAGAGGTAAGGTAGGTAGGAGTAGGATTGCGAATGGGTTAAGTGCATTTTATTATCTTATTCCCGAAACTTGATAAACTTCTTTATATAGAAGTTTCTTACAAACCAAAGTACAAGATTTACCACAAGACCCCATTCTCAATTTTACTGGCTTTCGTTAACGCATTTTTGTGCGTCTAACGTTAAGGTCCCACTGCTTAAACACAGATCTTCCAGATCTCCAATTCCACATTTTTTCTCAATCCTTGTCTCCAAAACCTGAGAAAAAATTTGATAAACAAAATCGTTTGGCAGACAGCATTGTTTAAACAAAGACTGAGGTCGTTTTGTAGGTTTTTTTATTTAAACAAACTTTATGGAAATTATATATCCAAAGGTAGGTTACCCTTTGGTTTTAAACACTTTTTTCGACAATACTATTGTTTATTTAACACTGCTTAATGGATATGAGATCTTTAAAATCCACCCATTTTGATCCTTTTAAACACTTTTTCCATCCTTTTCCAGGAGACCCTCAGTCTGTCATACGGCTTATGTAACCGTGCCTTTAGGCGATTCTCATAGCCTGTGAAGATATATTTGGCTCATTTTTACTTTATTTACATTATCCATTTCCTGCACATTTTAGACTTTCTGACTCTGTATTTTTCTTTTATCTCATTCTGGATTCTCTTTATCGTTTATTACTTTGATTTTTTAAAAATGTGATCATTAAGTAAGGGATATTACTGACACGTTCCTACCAGGCTAGTGTTCTTAAACATTAAGTGCTAAACATCTGAGGAACTATTTCCTCTTGAATTGTACAATAAACATGGTCAACACTAACAGCTTCTATTAAACTGTAACTACTACTGATAACCCCCATCTGAAAATTTAACTGGTAAATTATGAGAGGCATTCCATTAGAAGTCCTGGTCTTAACAACCTAATTGCTAAGTGAATATAGTTGTATACAGTTGGACAGCTAATACAATGAAATGAATCTTATCATTAGTGCAATATAAGTTGTTATTGATTTTGAGCTTATGTGCTTTCCTGTTTATTCTAAAGATTGATTTTTCCATATGAATTAAAAAGTAGCTGGCTTGGTAATGCCTTTAAAGCTTTACAAATATACTTATTAAACTAAATCTTTGAACTATTATTATATTTATACTGTTAGCAACTAATGGATATCTATGTCTTTAAAAATAGATGCTTTCATGTTTTTAACTGCTTAGGCAGAAGTGCTTTTTTGAAGATTGCTTGCACAACTTTATTCCTGAATTTTTACTCTGACCTTTGTGCTCATTACTTCTGCATTCTTATGTTCTGTGACCTGCTTTGCCCTTTCCCTAAGCCCCTTCATTGAAGAGTCATCAAGAAACACGAATTGGCCTGGCACGGTGGCTCATGCCTGTAATCCCAGCACTTTGGGAGGCTGAGGTGGGTGGATCACTTGAAGTCAGGAGTTCGAGACTAGCCTGACCAACATGGTGAAAGCCTGTCTCTACTAAAAATACAAAAAATTAGCTGGGCATGGTGGCGGGCACCTTTAGTCCCAGCTACTCGGATGGCTGAGGCAGGAGAATCACTCGAACCTGAGAGGCAGAGGTTGCAGTGAGCCGAGATCGCGCCACTGCACTCCAGCCTGGGCAACAGAGCAAGACTATGTCTCAAAACAAAAAACACAAAACAAAAACAAAAAACACACAAATTATTCCAAATGTCTTGTGCATGCATTTTTCTTATTCTTATTTCTACCAATATTAATATACTTCAGACCTCCGATATCAGTTATTTATCACTGTATAACAACAGTAGTGATATAAAAGTGCTACCATTTTATTTGTTCATAATTCCATTATCATCAATTTGGGCAGGGCTCAGCTAGGTGGTTTGTCTGCTGGCTTGCCTGGGATCTCTTAGGTGGTTTTCTTGTTGACTCAACTGGGGCTGGATGGTTATAGAGTCTCACTCATTTTTCTGGAAGCTGGTGCTGGCTGTTGGCTGGGCCATGTGTCTTCAGGAAGCTAGCATGAGTTTTGTCACATGGTGGCAATGTTCCAAGCGAGTAAGCCCCAGTGTACAAGTGCTCTTCAAGCTTTAGCTTGTGTCATATTTGCTGATATTCCATTGACAAGTCACATTGGCAAGTCACATGGCCAAGCCCTAAGTCAGTGTGGGAAGGGACTACAAAAAAAAAGAGGGATACAGAGAAATGTACTTCATTGGAGGCTCTTACTGTTACAATATACCATACCTAAGGTAAAGGGACAGCCTCTAATATATTCTCCCAGGCTCTTGTCCTAACATCCTGTTTATTCTGCACAACCACAGCTGGACAGTCCTTCTCAAACACCAATTATTCTATCATTCTCCACTCTTTAATTCTCAATCAGTCAACAATTTTGTTTCACAGGGGACATTTGGCAGTGTCTGATGACATTTTTGGCTGTCTTAATTTGATAAGGGGTAGATGCTCCTGGCCTCTAGTAGGTAGCTGCAGGGATGCTACGGAATATCCTGTAACGCACAGGCCAGAGCCTCCCCTCCTTCCCATTACAAAGAATTATCTGGCCAAAAATGTCAATTGTGCTGAGGTTTAGGAAGCCTGTACCCTAACTCATAAACCCCCAGTGGTGCTCCAATAAAAAGAGAACTAAAGGTAAACTCTTAATCCGAGCATCCACAGCCCTCTGTAATTTGCTCTGACTACATAGATCAAATATTTCACCCTTTAGTCTCTATCATGGCTTTTATTGTCCCCCAAATAAGCCACACTTCATCACATGATTACGTTAGTAGCTCCTTACTATCAGGACAAAATGTAAATATCAAGCAGATCTTTTAGCTTTTCTCTCTTCTGTCTAACCAAACCATTTCCCAGCTTAAGTAAAAGAATTGGATCCTGCTTTTTCTACAAACGTGTACACAATTGCATTGTGACCTGCCACTCACAAATACATCACTTAGTGTGTATGTCAGTTCAGGTATCAGGCAGCAGGAATGTTTTTGAATAACCCCAGCAATATACTCAGGGGAAAGCCACGGTCATATAATCTGTCTCTAATTATTTTCAACAAACAGCAAAGAGAAAAGAAAGAAATAGGAGGTGCTTCTTTTTATTTTAGCATCCAGAAACAGCTAGCCAAGAACTGGAGATAACAGAGCAGGCTTTGAGAGCCAATGAATTAGTAGGTAAGGAGAGCTTGCCCATGATTGTCAGCATGACTTTTTGAAAGATCGGCTTCCTTTCTGGCTGCTCAAAGATTTTAAAAATCAGAGATAATCTTGTTAGAGCATGTTTCTCAAAGCAGTGAAAAGACATCTTTGGAAAGAAATAATTTTGTGATCAGATACATTTGTAAAACACAAATAAATTTTAGAAAGAACCCTACTATATTCCTTTGAGATAAAGCTGTTCGATCGAATATTTCCTAAATGTATTTGACTATGGTAACTTTGAGTTTGGGGTTTTGGTTTGGTTTGGTTTCAATTTCCGTGAGCTTTCCACAGACTTAGTGCTCTCAAAACATACTTGAGGAGACCTCGTGTTAGACAGTGACTAGGGTGGTGAGTCATGAGAAGTGATCCTTTGCTCCTACATCAGAAATTAGCCCAACTTCCCATAACGGGAATGAGCAATACCACTTTAACCTGCTTTTCATTGGTAAGTAGGGAAAGCTTTTAGTGGAAACCTATTGTAATCCACCCTGTAAGATTTCCTTCAGGTACGAGAGTGCTTCTCAGAGCATGACTTAACACTGCAGTTACTTTGCCCCAGAAAGATCCAAAATGCCATTGAAAATGGAACTAGATATCTTAGTAATGGCATACCACTGAGGCACCCACTAGTAGGTTCAGGAACACTCTGAAACATACATACCCCTGTAAGAGCTGAGTCTTAGTTTTCTCATGAATATATACTCAGAGCTTACTATTCCTAAGGAAGCTACAGGAAAAAGGTAGATTTTGCGAAAAGGAATGTGTCAGCGTATATCATAGTGATCCACTGACCGTTTATGTAAAGCATGAAAAAGAGAAAATAACACTTATATACTGCTATCCATAATTAGCAAATGTGAACATCCTATCCTATTTGCCTCAGATCTATTTTTTAAAATGAAGCATTAGAGACCCAGCTGAACTTCCCCTTTGACTGCATATTGTTTCTATAATTAATGTATAGCATTGTTGTATATGTGTTGTGTTGGCAGTTATCAGACTTTGGAAAATCTTTCATTTAAAAAAATTAAGTATCTGTAATGTTTCAAACAATATCAAATACCATTACATGTCTTGAACCAGAGCAGAGTTGGCGTTCATTATTAGAACTGAGCAAGAAGTGTTGTATTTCAAACTTCTGATTCCATTTTCTGATGACTAAGCAAAACTCATGTCATTTTCCCACATTAGCAAACTGTATGTCTCATCCATCTTGCTCCTCTCAGTTAAGACAAAAGTTTGTGTTTTTTATTTATTATTTATTTATTTATTTTTTGTGACAGGGTGTCACTTTCTCGCAGGCTGGAGTGCAGTGGTGTGATCATGGCTCACTGCAGCCTCAACCTCCCTGGACTTAGGTGATCCTCCCGTCTCAGTCGCTGGAGTCACTGGGACTACAGGCACGCACCACTACTCCCAGTTAATTTTTTTTGTATTTTTTGTAGAGTTTCTCCACGTTGCCCAGACTGGTCTCAAACACTTTGGCTGGAGATCCGCCTGACTCGGACTTCTGAAGTGCTAAGATTACAGGCATGAGCCACCATACCTGGTTGCTGTTTCATATTATATATGCAAGAAGTAGAGAAATCAAATCTAATAAAAATAAATGGACCTCAGTTCACTTTTGGACAGCAGAAAAAGCAAACTGTGGAAAGCAGAATTCTACAATGGCACGCTGGTTCCCACCCCTTGGTGTACATGCTCTGCATGAAGTGAGCAGGACCTGTGAATATGATGGGATAATCACTCCTGTGATTACATTATGTTATATGATTCCATTCCCCTCCTGGCTTTGAAGAAGTGAGCTGCCATGTCATGAGAACACCAGGTGGCTAGGACCTGAAGATAGCCTCTAAGGAGCTGAGGATGTCACCCTGCTGACAGCCAGCAAGGAAATGGGTACCTCAGTCCTATAGCTGCAAGGAATTGAAACCTGCCAACAACCTGAATGAACTTGGCAGAGGACTCTGAGCTTGTGATGAGAAGACATCCCCAGCTTGAAATCAAATCGACATATTGATTTTAGCACTGTGAGATACTGAGCTGAGAACACAGTTCAGCTATTCCTGGACTTCCGAACCACAGAACTGAGATGATAAATGAGTGGTGTTTCAAGTTGCTAAGTTTGTGGTCATTTGCTTAACAGTAATTGTAAACTAATACACAAGTGTAAGTTTGTTTTCTTAAAGAAGAAAAAAACGGGAAAGGAGGTAAGTGTTAAAGGATCAAAACTCTGACAAAAGGCTGGTTGCAGAACATGACAGGTTGTTGCACTGGAAACTATTTGTCATGCAAGTTTATGTTAAAATAAGTAGCTTTTGAGGACTTTCATTTTTGGTCTTGTAAACATGCCATTTAATATTGTCCAACTGATAATACTTTTTGCAAACAGAAACTGTTAAAACCTTTAAAGCAAATATTACTGTAGAGAAGAAGTAATGTGTTATGAAACTGTGAGAATACTAAGAAGGATCGTACTTAAGTTTCTTCAGCATAAACTTGAGCGTTTCACCACTGTTACTGAGAATGAAATTATTTCTTAATCACTTTTAATGAGGTAAAATTTACATACGATAAAATGCACCGATTTTAAAGTATAGTTTAATGAGCTTGCACAGATGTAAATATCTGTTTAACTTCTACTTAATCAAGATATAGAATATTTCCACAATGCCAAAATTGCCATTGACCCCCTTCCTCTTCTTTCACCCAACTGCAGACCCCAGGTCACCACCAACCTACTCTTGCTCAATATAGATTTAATGTGATGTGTCTTTTCTAGAGTTTTATGTCAATAGAATTGTACACTATGCACTCTTCCATGCCTGGCTTTCTTTGCTCAGCAGAAGGTGTTTAGATTAATTCAGTAGTTCATTTCTTTCTAGTAATGAATAGGATCACATTATACATTATACCACAGAGTGTGCATCAATTACTTTGTTGATTGATATTTGGGTCATTTCCAGGTTTTGGCTATTGTGAATAAAACTGCCTTGACTATTCCTGTACAAGTCTTTGTATTAAGGAACATACGTTTTATTTTCTGTTGAGGAAGTTCCTAGCAATAAGATTGCTGGGTCATATGGTAGGTATATATTTAGCTTTAAAAGCAACTAAGTGCTTTCCAAAGTGACTGTACAATTTAACATTCCTACCTGAAATGTAAGAGAATTCCAGTTGCTCCACATTCTTGTCAACCCTTGGTAGCATCAGTCTCTTTAAGAATTCTAATGGATATGTAATATGGACTATAGGTTTAATTTGCATTTCTCTGTTGACTAATGATGTTGCACAACTTTTCATACGTCTATCAACCATTCTTGCATCTTCTTTTATGAAATGTCTGTTCAAATCATTTGTCCACTTTTTATTGTGTCATTTTATTCAGTTGTAAGAGTTCTTTACATATTCGGGAAACAAGTCCTCTGTCACATATATAGGTACTTTGAAAATCTGTGCTTTGCCTTTACATTTTTTTAATGGTAACTTTTTAAGAGTAGATAGTTTTGGTTTTGATGAAATTCAACTTATCAGTTTTTCTGTTATAGTATGTATTTTTATGACCCATCTAAGAAGCATCTGTCTACCCAGAGTTGCAAAGATATCCCTTTTCTTACTAGAAATATTATAGTTTTATTTACCATTGCTTCTATGATACATTTTAAGTTGATTTTTGTGTATTAAGTGAATAAAAAGTTGAAGTTCACTTTTCTCTGTATGGATATTCAGTTCTTCCAGTGTTATTTTTTTAAAAGCACTATCCTCTCCCTGTTGAATCACCTTTGTTAGAAATCAAATGACTACATATGTGTGGGTTTCTTTCTGGGCTCTACATTACATTCCTTTCTATTGATTTTTCGTCTATTCTTTCACCAACACCATATGGTCTTGATTACATTGCCTGATAATAAATTGAATATAAGTCTCAAAATCAAGTAGTATCAGTCTTCCAAATTTGTTATTATTTTTCAAAGTTGTTTTGGATATTCCTGGTCCTAGGTATTACCATAGAAATTTTAAGATCAGTTTGTCAATTTACACAAAAATACATTCTGTAGATATCATGATTGTGTTGAATCTTACAGCTCAATTTTGGGAGAACTGATATCTTAACAATATTGAATCTGCCCATCAATGAGATTATATCTCTGTGTTTAATTTTATTTTCTCTCAACAATGTTGAGTAGGTTATGATTTATAGGTCTTTCACATATTTTGTTAAATTTATCCTTAAGTATATTCTGATTTTATGCTATTGTAGAAGACATAACACTTTAATTTCAATCTCCAATTGTTACCAGTATATAAAAATTCAGTTGATTTTTATAATGATGAACTTGTATTCTGAGGCCTTGCTAAACTCACTTTTTAGTTGTGGTGGCTGTTGTATAGAATTCTTAGAATTTTCTCCATACACAATTATGTCATCTATAGGGAAGAAAAGACGGTTTTGCTTCTTCATTTTCAATCTGTATGTCTTTTATTTCTTTTTCTTGCTTTGTTGCACTGATTTGGACTTCTAATACAAGGTAGAATTGCAATAGTAAGAACAGATAGTCTTGCTTTATTCCTAGTCACAGGGGATGGGGAGGAATCATTTAATCTTTTACCATTGCGATGGTGACTAGAGGGTCTTTTTGTAGATGCCCTTTATTGGGTTTGGAAATTCTCTATTCATACATGGCTGAGAATATTTATCATGAGTGGATTTTGCATTTTAAGTAGATGCTTCTGGCATCTACTTAAATGATCGTGTTGTTTTTCTGTTTTTTTGTTTTTTGAGACAGGGTCTGGCTCTGTCACCCAGGCATGAGTGCAGTGGCACCATCTCAGCTCATGGCAACCTCTGCCTCCTGGTCTCAAGCCATCCTCCCACCTCAGCCTCCTGAGTAGCTGGAACCACAGGTGCACACCACCACACCTAGCTAATTTTTTATATTTTTGTAGAGATGGGGGGTTTCATCATTGCCCAGGCTGGTTTTGAACTCCTGATCTCAAGCAGTCTGCCCATCTTGGCCTCCTGAAGTGCTGGGATTACAGGTGTGAGCCACTGCACCCGGCTTCCTTCATTTTGTTAACAGTGGTGAATTATACTGATGGATTTCATTCTAATCCAACTCTCACTTTCCATGTGGCCTCAGGGCTTCTTCACATGGTATCTCCATCTGGTAAGTGGGTGTCTTATTGTCTCAGGGTTTTAAGGATGAATATTCAATGAGTCTTCTTCCAAAGCTGCAAGACTTCTTATACAATCTAGCCTTGGAAGTCCCAGAACATTAGTTCTGCTACCTTCTATTGGTCTGGCACCTTCTATTCATCACTAAGGCCAACCCAGACTCAAGGGGAAGGTCATTAGTCTCCACCTCTCGATGCAGGAGGAGGAGTTAAAAATTTGAGACCATCTTTAATCTTTTTCTTAAATTATTTTCGACATTTCTGTATGTTCGAAGTAGGATGATGTATTTCGCACATCAGCTCAGTCTACCCTATTGACCAGGTATTTTCCTCCCCTACTTTAGTCCTTAACTTAGTATCATTTGCCTGACCTTCCATACAGAGATTAGGCTTCCCTTCTAAGTATCCCACAGGACCCCAACACCATCCTCATACCTTCTGCCCATGTACCCTGCCCTCCAGCAATACTGTTTCCAAAATATTATGCACTATTTTTAAGACTCCATACTTCCTGCACGCTGTTTCCTCTGTCCAGTATCCTTTCCCCACTTTGCCACTTTGCTACTGCATTAGGGTTCTCTAGAGGGACAGAACTAATAGGATAGATGTATATATGAAAGGGAGTTTATTAAGGAGTATTGACTCACATGATCACAAGGTGAAGTCCCACAATAGGCCATCTGCAAGCTGAGGAGCAAGGAAGCCAGTCTGAGTCCCAAAACCTCAAAAGCAGTGAAGCCAACAGTGCAGCCTTCAGTCTGTGGCCAAAGGCCCAAGAGCCCCTGGCAAACCATTAGTGTAAGTCCAAGATTCCAAAAGCTGAAGAACTTGGGGTCTTATGTTTGAAGGTAGGAAGCATCTAGCTTGGGAAATAGATGAAGACCAGAAGACTCAGCAAGTCTGCTCATTCCACTTTCTTCTGCGTGCTTTTATCCCAGCCACACTGGCAGCTGATTAGATGGTGCCCACCCAGATTGAGGGTGGGTCTGCCTCTCCCAGTCCACTGACTCAAATGTTAATCTCCTTTGGTGACACCCTCACAGACACATACAGGAACAATACTTTGCATCCTTCAATCCAATCAAGTTGGCACTCAATATTAACCATCACAGCTATGTTATTTACTCTTTTAAGCATCTTTCATAAAGTAGGTTTCTCAGTTTTAGAGAGGAGAACACTAAGCATCAGGTTGAGTGATATAAGTAAAATCACACAGCTAGTAGAAGTAGGGTTCAAGCCCAGATCACCCAGTTCAAATTTGTGGCACATTTCTCTCCATCACGCATGTAGCAGATGCTGTTTTGCTCAGCCCCATCCCCGTAAGTCCCCCATGCACTTCCACAAACCAGCCCCTGCATCACTTCTTGGAGGAGTACCCTCCTGCTGGTAGGGTTTGCTTTACCTGTGTATTCAGAGAGCCATAGGTGCCTGGAAATTTATATCCCCTCTGGAAGTAGCCCATAAACAATGCATGGTAGAATAAATACCCCAACTCACTTGCCCTCTACACAGAATACCTTTAAGGTTGATCTCCATAATCTTCAGCAATGATACTGAGACAAAGTCACCACCCCCACCACCCCACCTTCTACCCCACCCCTCCATGGTGCTTATTGTCAATGTTGCACTACTGCTTATCTTTCTTACTTCCCTTAACCTTCCACACTGATATGAATCCTCCTCTTAATGGTAACTCAGTGAAGGCAGTGTACAACCACTTCCTTGGCATGCAATATTTTCTAGAGATTCATGTCTAAGGGTGCAGTTGAGAAAGAACCCTATGTGATGTGTGGGCTATCTGGAAGCCACTGCAATGTCCTGGCACAAGGCCTTCAGAAATCAATACCGTATTTGCTGTAGTGTACATATAAAGCCACTGTGCATACAATTAAATACTAAAGAGTAAAATATTCCTTCTAGAGCTATCTGACTTACTCCTCTCATGATATGTTGAGTGGCTAAAGGAAAGTAGATTACAATATGCCAATTAGTAGTAATCTTGGTCAAGAGTTAAAACCGTTACAAACCAATAATGTAAACAAGCAAGAAAATACCAATATTTAAAGTTTAGTACTTTTTAACTTTATCATTATTTGGAGGAGGTGGTGTTTGGCATAGAAAAATGCATTATTTGGTATGGTGCTGAAGCTTCACATACAATTATTTCTTGATTATTTCCAAACCGAAAAATAATGTATACCTCACTTTAATGGCGAAAACTCCTGGGCATATTTATGTATATTTTCAATATCTTTGTTGGCAGAAACTCTATTTTCCTGAAAATGTTAGCAGGTAAGGGCAAATATGTCATGAAATACTTTGACACTTCCGTAAGCTCCTTTTATTTTGCTCAGGTCAGAAGTGATGGTGCAGCCATAGAGATGGAGAATCTTCAATCTAACAACAACAAAAAAGAAGATGAAAACAAAGGATCACAGATTATCTGGAGTGGATACAGCTGAGCCTGGATTCTAAGCATGATAAATGCATGAAAAATCTTTCAAATAACCTTGACTATGACTAGTACTTATTGTTTCTCAAAGGAGAAAGGTAGCATCAAACTTGAGAATTACAAGTCTATTTTTAGAATTTATCACCTGTCTGTGTTTAGTGAGGGGATGTTGAGACTACCTAAGTTAAAAACCAGCCATATTCCAAAGGAAAGAATATTGGCCCTTTGAGAGATATCAGATGTCAGTATATCCAGCCCATGACCCACTATTGTAGGGCCCATTCACTGAAATGGTTTTTATGTTTAAAAAAAATCAAAAGAAACATATTTTAGGACATGTGAAAGTTATATGAAATTCAAATTTCAGTGTCCATAAAGCTTTACTGTAACATGGTCTCACTCATTAGCTTTCACGCTGCAAGAAAATGGCTGAGTAGCTGTGACACACATATGGCCTGCAAAGCCTGAAATAGTTCCCCTCTGGCCCTTTACAGAAAGTTTGTCAACCCTGCACTGTAGGAAAAAGGGAAGGATGAACACATTTCATGTATTCTCATAGCACAAGTTAAATTTATGCATTGCTAAGGAACCTTCTCATTTTCAAACCAGTCTTTTACCTCTGGCACCTCTAAAATTTTTTAAAACTGGTTAGAAACATAGTAATCAACCTGTAGGCAAAGAAGTGAAGTCATCACAAGGAAATGGTGGTAGAATGCAGGAAGACTGGAAATTATATTAACTTACTTAAAATTTTAAAAATAAGAAAATACCAACTGACCATCATCTGCATAACCTTATGCAATTTTGTCTTCTTAATATTACAGAAGGATCCTATGATCAATTCTCCTTAAAGAGTATTAATTTTGCCTTTGTGAAGTATTGGTAGGCCTCTTTTTAGATGGCAGAAAGAATCATGATGTTTATTTTGTTCCCCATGTTGCCTTACCTTCCAGCAAATTCCAACTTACAGTCTGAATTGAGTCTGTATAGACTTCCATTGTTAAACTGCAGTTCTCAGCTTAACCCCAATTCTATTTATATTCTTTCTGTAATTGGTTTCCAATCAACTTTTTCTTAATATAATTTTGAATTGCTCAGTTGTATGTGTGTGTGTGTATGTGTTTTTACTTATAAAAAGCCTCAAAGTCTTTTTGAAAGTAGACAGGGTTTATACATTATAAATAATTATAAACAATTCTTAGGCAGTTATGCTCATTTTAATGTTAGAACTATCAGAATGATAGGCATGTCAACATTTCCTATTTTACTATTTTACAGCTGCTTAGGACACACCTTTTTCCCAAGCTAATATTCTAACTAAAGACAAATTATGTTCTGAAGACCACAATAGATTTCTTCCTACGGAAGCCTATGAATTTGATCTCAAAACACTCAAAAATTTATTTTAGCTCTAGGGGATGCAATAAGTACATTGTTAGATCATAGATACATTCATAGTCATCCAAAATAATGGAGAAATATACATTTTCTGTGTGACATGAAAGTAGTTACCAATGCTATAACATGAAGAGATGTTAAAATATTCATCTATATTTAGAAAAAAAAAAAAGATTAAAGCTCCTGTTCCCAGAAGTACAAAATAAGACAAACTAGATAAGTCAGAAAGAGATCTAAAAAATTCTAAAGCCGGCAGGGCATGGTGGCTCACACCTGTAATCCCAGCACTTTGGGAGGACAAGGTGGGCAGATCACAAGGTCAGGAGATTGAGACCAGCCTGGCCACCACGGTGAAACCCCGCCTCTACTAAAAATACAAAAATTAGCTGGGCGTGGTGGCACGTGCCTGTAATCCCAGCTACTCCGGAGGCTGAGGCAGGAGAACTGCTTGAACCAGGGAGTCGGAAGTTGCGGTGAGCCGAGATCGCGCCACTGTACTACAGCCTGGTGACAGAGCGAGACTGTCTCAGAAAAAAAAAAAAAAAAATCTAAAGCCATTCCTATTCCTCTGGAAAGCATTATATGATTCAGTATTTAAAAGATAAGATATTCAAATAAATCTCTCTTTACCAATACTTTTGAGTCTTAGATTAACAATGAACTAGGACACTAATTTTCACTAATGTAGTAATTAGAAATACAGAATCAAGATTCCTAATGATATTACATGAATTCCTTGATTTTGCAAGTCTTTAATATCATAGAAGATATGTGGATAAAGTGAAGGTCTAGTTTAAAAAAAAAAAGGTCACATTTGCCACAAAATGAGGTAGAAGACAGATTCTTTCCCCACCAACATATTTGTTGAGAATGCCATGCCTTTACAGAAGATTTTTAAAGATAAGGTAGATTTTATTATGTCCTTTCAGCTCTCAGTTAATGTTTTCCAGCAATAAACAAATTATTTATTTTTCTAGGTGATATTTACTATTGGCAAACCAAATTTTCTCAAATTGTTCTATTATTTTGTTTGCTTTGAAATCTAAAAAGGCCCAGAGTGCCCTATAGAAGTGTTTGCTCAATGGATTCCCCAATTTTATGAAAAATTCATTACAAAAACCTCAGCTTTTACTCAAAAACTTGGATTTCACAGAGCAAAGTAGGACTACTCACATAATTCTTGAAATATGGGACACCTGAAATGCTAACTTCAAGTCTGACAAGTCCTGATTTTTTTTCCCATTAGCTTATTATATAATTCTGATCAACAGTATTCCAAAATCAGAAGTCACTCATGACTGAAAAATTTTTAGTTTTAATTTTTTCCAAATATTTTTCACTTTGGAATTTTTATATGAATTGCAAAGTACGAAGAAACTAATGTATTTTCTGCTATTGGAAAGGTCATGAAAACTTGGTTTATCCTTAAATGAAATTACCAGAAGCTATTTTCTGGGAAATACTTAATGATTGCTACAATTCTGTGTTAATACTATGGAAACAATGAGGGCTTATGAAGAAACACAAGCCAGTACACAGCCAATGTCAGGCTTCCTCTTCACTTTATGATGACAAATAAGACTAAAAGAGACACAAGTGGGCATAATCAACATTCTCTTATCATCTACAATTTTTGCAAAGTTTTTCAGCTGCATCCAGGGTGACATTCTAACAGAAACTGAATTTTACACATGCCAAATTAATATGACAATAATTAGCCACTGAACAACCTCTGGATAGGAACAAGAGGATGAAAAAGTTATTAGAATCGGTCATTAAATATACTTTTTATGAATAGTTTCTTGAATTTGACCCTCAAACTTACCTTAGCCCTGACATATCCACACTCTCCCCTCCCCTATCAGAGTGAAAATGCAAATTGAACTTCTTAAGTACACATTTTGAAGACATTTGATATAATGTCCAGACTGCAAAAAATGAAAACATTGGGGAAAAAAAAAAGCAAAAAAGAGGGAAAGATCTAAAGACATCTGAGTTTCATTTTGAGATTATTAGAGAAATAATCCAGAGAATTTTTACAGCGTTATCATCGTCATGTGTATTTAATAACGAGGTGAAAATAATCATTATCTTAACCTCTAGCACCAGAATTACTCATGTGAGGGAACCATCTGTTTTGGATAATACCATGACACGTTAATTTTGCTCACAAATGAACTAGAAGAGCCTGAATTAACATTAACCAGGTAGGAGGGAACAGCAGCCCAGGAAACAGGGAAGATGGTGGGGAGAAGGAGACATGAGAACTAACTCCACTCCAGAATTTGTTAAAATCATGGACAATTTTGATCCTCTTAAGCAAATGTTTACCTTTATTTCAGAGTCAAAAAGGCCTCTTCTGGGATAAGGGATCTCTGTATAACCTAAATCACTAGTTCTCAAAGGATAGTTCCTGGGGCAGCAGCATCATCACCACCTGGGAAATTGTTAGAAACTTTGAGGTCTCACCCTCAACCCACTGAATCAGTAACTCGGGTGTGGCTCACCGTGTGTGTTTAACAAGTCCCCCAGGTGATTCTGATGCAGATAAAACTTGAGAATCACTGACCTCATACAATGGTTTGCAGCTGTCAAAGTAAATTAAAATGGAGGCCAGGCCTGAAGAACCCCTGAGCAGACAAAGCCAGTTAGGCTTCATAAGTGACCTCAGCCTTCCTTGATTTGCAAATATAAGCAAAACTTACCTTGAGCTGTTTCTTGTAAACACCTCTATTAAACAGAAATGAGGCTGGGCACAGTGGCTCAAGCCCATAATCCCAGCACTTTGGGAGGCCGAGGCGGGTGGATCACCTGAGCTCAGGAGTTCAAGACCAGCCTGGCCAACATAGTGAAACCTGTCTCTAAAAGATATAAAAATTGGTCGGGCGTGGTGGCGTGAATCTTTAGTCCCAGCTACCTGGGAAGCTGAGGTGGGAGAATCATTTAAACCCAGGAAACGGAGGTTGCAGTAAGCCAAGATTGCACCACTGCACTTCAGCCTGGGCAACAGAACTAGACCCTGTCAAAAGAAAAAAAAAAAAACAGAGAAAAATGAAACTTCAGGCTAACCAATCAGAAGCTGCCAATTAACTTATAGCTATAGTACTAGGAGTTTCCCAGCAGGATAAGGTAACTATATTTGCATTTCTCTAATGATCATTGATATTCAGCTTCTTTTAATATGCTTTTTGGCCACATATATGTCTTCTTTTGAGAAGTGTCTGTTCATATCCTTTGCCCACTTTGTAATGCAGTTGTTTGTTTTTCTCTTGTAAATTTGATAAGTTCCTTATAGATGCCAGATATTAGAACTTTGTCAGATGTATAGTTTGCAAATATTTTCTCCCATTCTGTAGGTTTCCTCTGTTGTTTCCTCTGTTGTTAGTTTCTTTTGCTGTGCAGCTCTTAAGTTTAATTAGATCCTATTTGTCAATTTTTGCATTTGTCGCGATTGCTTTTGGTGTCTTTGTCATGAAATCTTTGCCCATTCCTAGGTCCAGAATGGTTTGCCTAGGTTGTCTTTCAGAGTTCCTATAGTTTTAGGTTTTACATTTAAGTCTTTAATCCATCTTGAGTTGATTTTTGTATAGAGTGTAAGGAAGAGGTCCAGCTTTAATCTTCTGCATATGACTAGCCAGTTAGCCCAGCAAAATTTATTGAATAGGGAGTCTTTTCCCCATTGCTTGTTTTTGTCAGCTTTGTCAAAGATCATAGATGTGGGGCCTTTTCTGGGCTCTCTATTCTGTTCCATTGGTCTATGTGCCTGTTTTTGTACCAGTACCATGACGTTTTGGTCACTGTAGCCTTGTAGTATAGTTTGAAGTTGGGTGATACCACACACTTAACCAGAACTCTAAGAACTCACCCACTATCAAGAAGACAGCACTAAACTATTTGTGAGGAATCCGCCTCCATGACCCAAACACCTCCCACCAGGTCCCACCTCCATCATTGGAGATTACAATTCAATATGAGATTTGGGCAGGGACAAATAGCTAAACTATGTTAACAGCCTTGCGATATGATGATCAAAAAAATACTCATGTCAGAGAATCATCCTCAAAGATCCCATCAACCTTAACAAATTATATGTCTAAACAACAAATTATATGTCTAAACAACAAATTGTATGTCTAAACAACAAATTGTATGTCTAAACAACAAATTGTTTAAAATAAGTGTATAGGTAGAAAGATTACAATTCAATATGAGATTTGTGCAGGGACAAATAGCTAAACTATGTTAACAGCCTCACGATATGATGATTAAAAAAATACTCATGTCAGAGAATCATCCTCAAAGATCCCACCAACCTTAACAAATTATATGTCTAAACAACAAATTGTTTAAAATAAGTGTATAGGTAGAAAGGTTAAAAATCTCATTAAGCAATATTTTTAATTTACCACTGGTTGGATTTCCTAAAAATAATTCGGAATAAACAAAATCCCTATTCAGTACCACATTTGTGCCCTCCAAAAGCATGAATTCCTCTGTCTATCTAAAACTCTTCTGTTAGGCTAGTTACCAGGTTTCAATGCAAAAATTATGGAACTGTAGGAGGACAGGTGAGAGTGGAGAACAGGAGGAAAGTGAAAGAAATGAGGGGAAGTAGATTTGTAGCAAACATATTTCCACTTCCCAGACCTGTTACATAAAGGAGACAGTCATGCATCACAGATGGTAAGAATGGAAATGTAAGAGAGTTCCATACAGATATGGCTGTGCCAACATCAAAGGCAAAGGAACTTTCCTGGTTAAATCCTAAGTATGATGGTCTTTGCCCCACCCCAGGTGATAGAGCCAGATAGTATATGTGGCCCGCACACACTATCAAAGATGGCCTGGGTTAGATTTTGAACATTTCACATAGCATACTAAGGAGGGTACTTCATAAAGCTAACAAGAGCATGGAAAACTTCCAAGGACTTTCCCTAAAAGAATTATTCAGGTGTCAGTAATAGAACACATGTATCTAGTAAGAAATCTATGCCTCTCAATGTTAAAAAAATTATACATACACAAAACATTTCTTTCCCCATCTTTAAAATGGACATTTTCTTTAACTTCTGTTAATAACAGAAAAATTTCATGGTACTATCTATAAGTACTGAAATTCTGGTATCTCATTAGGTTCCAGTGAGTCATTAGATTGGTGCAATCCAGGAAATAAATGTTCCCTGCAATCATTATGAAAATACAAAATTCTTCATAATGAGTTTACTTCAACTGAGTAATACTAAGTAGTTTTTGTTTTTTAAAAAATGTTAGTAAGAGAAGGGATAACCACCTTTTCTTAAGTTAGCAATATGAGTTTATGTACAATAAATAAAGCATATTCTTTGAAATAAAGAAAAACTCAATAGCATTAGGAAAATACTAATGCCTAACAGAGTGCTCTCTGTGTTCCAAGCCACTAAGACCTTTCCTGTATTAGCTTACTTCATGCCCACAATGATCCTCAGGCAGGTGCTATCATCCTCATGTTACTGATGAGGAAACTAAGGCACAGAGAGGCTTGATTAACCTATCCAAGGTCACACCGACAATTAAAGAGCTGGGACCTGGACCAGGGACTCTGCCTCCAAAGTCCACATTCCAAAGCAATTCTTCTTTTCAAAGTAAATGAAACAGATGATTTGGACTTGTGCAAGCATGAAATCAGTCTTTTTCTGAACATTTTAGTTAGAAAACATATTGTTTTGTACAGAAAAAAAGTAATCTGCCTCTCATTCTTGATAGTCTGTTAGTAAATGAGTAGACATGACTCTGGTTTTTGTTTTGTTTTGTTTTATAATTGTTCCTGTTCATTTCTGGCCTGAAAAATAGTATAAAAACCTTGTGATGGCACCACCAGATGGAGACACTGGTTTCTATTGAGCATTTTCATGAACACAAGAATGATGTTCCACATTTTCTTCCAAGGAAACAAATTCCCTCATCTGAGGAAGACCACATAAGGAAAGGTTTTATATATCTTGTAATACATTTCTCTCAAATGATTCAACCACCGTTGGAAGTTCCCATCACTTTTAGAATAGAACATTGTTTTCTTCATAACAGAGTAAATCCTGCTAAACTAGGCCAGCCGGGTTCAAGAGGTACCATTGCTCCGAGAGTTTTAGTAAAACAAGGAGATACCAGCATCTCCAAGTACCTGTCATGTATTTACCAACATGATCACCTCTCCATAAATAAAACTCCTGAAGTACAGGCTTGGGTACAATAAACAGTGCAATGTAACTGGTTTTGAATTCACATTTCAGTCAATTAAATGTTTTATTTAAGACATGTAAGTAAAATATAAATGGAAAATACTGAGGAGGCATAAATCAGATAATCCTATAAAAGAGTCCCAGGAGAGCCAGCAAAAATGGGGATGTTGCCATAGTTACCAGGAAATGTAGCCTAGACACCCAGCGTCAGTAAGAGATTGAAAATGTGGCAAAATAAGCTCTTAAGGCTGGGGTCATTCTCTTCTCTGTACTTTAATTAGTATGATCTTGGCCCTTGGAACCAGGCCAGGATGGAAAAAACGATCCTCGTTCTGCCGGTTGCCAATAATCCGTACTTAGGAAGTTTTCTCTCTGCAACCTCTACTTCACATCAACGTAATTAGAGAAACAGCCTCCTTCTAAAATGAAGATAATTTCCTAATTAGAGAATGAACCTGACCTATCTATCACTCATGGAAGCCCACTACCATTGGTATCCCAGGGAGAATGATGGTTCTAGCTGAATAACAACGCTTGATTAGCCCTACATCACCCATGGGAGCTACTTTTATCTCAGCAGATGAAATCAGTAGTACAAATCTAACTGGTTTTATCATTTGCACCAGCACACCCTATACCACTTTTTTTCATTATATTTCAGTCAGATTTAAAAGTGAAATTCAAACATTTGTAGGAGACTGATCAAAGGGATTACAACAACAATTTTTTATCCAGATAGTCCAACATGCAAGACAAAAAGGAACAAAGGCAGAAAGAGAGAGAAACAGAAAGGCAAACTTCAAACTGTAACAGGGTTTAAACACAGACAACAAGTTAGGCCTACATTAAAATAAGACTACAAGGCTACAATGGAGTAAATATATTATGTCTCCCTTTCTATTTGTTTTGACAGTTTTTCTCATATAAAAGTTTATTGGACTCTGACAAGTTTACTTTCTCTACCAACTGTTACATAAATTATGAAGGAGGTAATGGACAGAACTATTATTAGAAAGAGGGATGACACTGGTGAAGTAGAAAACAAAGGTAGAAGGTTGTCAGTCTGATAAATCTAATATAAGATCATGTGCCCAGTGATCTGTAAGTATAGAGACACATATCTGTAGCAAACATACCTGTAGTAAATGAGCAAAAAATACATGGGTAGTTCGAATTCATACCTATCCAATATGGCCCTATTTTTTCCATTCAGATCCATTTCTGCATCCTCTATCTAATATATATGTAGTACCACAGCAAGGAACCAAGAACAATTGTTATATTTTTTCTAGAACGTCAGTTGGTTACACATTACAATTCTGCCCCAGAGCAGATGAATTCCGTAAAGGGGTTTGTCTGTGACTCTCCCAAATTGGTAAATGGTCTATGGCCATACTACCATGAACACACCTGATCTCATCCAAACTGGTAAATGATTGTCTTATATATTATCTTTAAGAAGAGATTTTTCAGGTTTAAGAATGTATGTATCACTATAACACATTTTGAAACGCATATATTTTGTACACATTCGACCATATTCTATCATAAAATGTACTCAATATATCAAGAAAACACGAGAATCAAGTGAAAAACTTTACATAAAATGATATACTTGGACAAATATCTACAAAATATTTCAAAAACCAAGCATCAGTATCATCATATGTATAGACTACTTATGAATCTGTGAAACAAGATGTACATTTCAACAACAAAAGAGACAAAAAACCCACATATATACACACACGAAATACAAAAGAAATTAAAAATGTAAAATGCCATTAAGAATACTAAAATTTTTTAATGTCAAGAATCATCAGCAAAACCATAAAATAAGACACCCCCTATGTAATGCTGGCTACATATTTAAGGGAACCCTGGATTTTCTTCTGGTGTAACAAGATAGGCACTTTCATACACTACTATTAGAATAATAAACTGGTACAGCCTTTCTTAAAAAAGCTTAGCAATATTTATTGCAATCCTTAAAAATGGTAAGTTCATAACTTTTGAACTAGTAATTCTATTTCTAGGGCTTTATACCAATGAAACAATCAAAGATGCAAATACCTGTGTACAAGGATATTTATTAGCATGTTATTTTTACTAACTAGAATTCGAAGAATCTATAGGTTCAACAACAGGATAATACACAAATAAGTTATTTTATATTCATATAATGGAATATTATGCAAGCATCAATATATTTTTGAAAAAATGATGGATAACAAGAACATGGTATAAGTCTAGATGTAAAAGACACAGATAAAATTGTACTTACAGAATGATCCATACTTAAGTCTACTGTAATAGTGCCATATCTTTTTATCTTATTTCATTATGATAAAATATTTATTTTATTACAGTAAGTTTAAAATGTTTTATTTGAAACATTATGAAGATCCTAAATTAGTAATCAGCACACTTTCTTACAGGTAGTAAATATTTTAGTCTTTGCAGGGTTTAATTTATATTTAATCATAGGCCAAGAGGCACAATCAAAAATGTTATATAGCTTCTTATATAATTATTTAAAATATAACCACTTCAAGTTGTAAAAAGCAGGCAGCTGGCTACCGTTTGCCAACTCATGTCTTACACGAATTAACTTGGAAAGGTCTCAAGTAGTTTTCTGACTCAAAATGTCCTATTTGGTAGGTGGGAATAATCATACCTGCACTAAGCACTTCAAAGGATTGTGGGGGCGACTTGATGCATAGGGAAGCTATTGGCAACTGTAAACTGTTAAAAAATATATCACAATGTGGGACAATTTGCTCTCATCTGGAGTTCCTTTTCCTTTCTCCCACCCGTCTGTATCCTGCTGGTCCTTCAAGACTATCTGAGGTTAAACTCTTTTCCAGGAAGACACCCCCACTCTTAAAGCTACGTCCATTTCTTTCATCTTCACGTATGTATGACATTTAGATTTTGCATGTGTATATGATTTTTTTTCTCAAATTAAAGGATCATTATCTTGAGGGAGGAACTTGTCTTGGATATTTTTTCTATCCCTCACTGCAAACATCTCATCATAATTGTTTTGAACTTATTATACATTTAAAATATGCTCATTAAATTGAATGACAGGAGCTGCATTGCTACACCTAGTTCAGGAATACTCGGCTTTGTGATTCCAGGAAATGAACTTAACCACAAAGCGGTCCTTTATTTATTTGAAATTTTAAAAAGATATATCCCAGTAAGAACAAGTAGGTACACGAACATCATTCAATGTTCTCAGGAAAACAAAATTGCTTCCAGTAAGCCACAGCCATCACCATACCCACCCACTTTACTTCAAACTAAAAATAGTAATAGTAATAATACCTAGAAGCCAGGAGGCCATCAACTTCTTATAATCAGTCAGACATTAATTCTCTATAAATTCAGTTATTCTAAACCATTATCATTTTATAGATATAAAATCTCAATGTCTGTGACATGAAATCATTCAAGCATTATAAAAAAGATGTTGCTGGTGGGACACAGTGGCTCACGCCTGTAATCCCAGCACTTTGGGAGGCCAAGGCAGGTGGATTGCTTGAGCTCAGGAGTTCAAGACCAGCCTAGGCAACATGGCAAAACCCTATCTCTACCAAAAATACAAAAATTAGCCAGGCATGGTGGCTGCACACTGGTAGTCCCAGCTGCTTAGGAGGCTGAGATGGGAGGATCACTTGAACCTGAAGATTGATGCTGCAGTGGGCCCTGATTATGTGACTGCCCTCCAGCTTAAGTGACAGAATGACACCCTGTCTCAAAACTATATGGCCGGGCGCAGTGGCTCACACCTATAATCCCAGCACTTTGGGAGGCCGAGGCGGTGAATCACCTGAGGTCAGGAGTTCGAGACCAGCCTGACCAATATAGTGAAATCCCATCTCTACTAAAAATACAAATGTTAGCGAGGCGTGGTGGCATGCACCTGTAGTCCCAGCTACTCGGTGGGCTAAGACAGAAGAATCGCTGGAATCCGAGAAGTGGAGGTTGCAGTGAGCCGAGATTGCACCACTACACTCTAGCCTGGGTGACAGAGCAAGACTCCATCTCCAAAAAAAATAAAAAATAAAAAAAGTTACAAATCTTCAAACAGTAACTAATGATGTGCATGTGACCCTTCACACTGCACACATTCTAAACTGAGACCTCCTGTGTGTTCTTCATTTCATTATTTTTATCTTTAAAAAAACTTTCAGGTGGCTTTGGCAAAGAAGATGCTTTAAGCAATCAATTAAGAATTATCACCTAGTGGTGTACAAAATGTGCTAGGTGTTATGCGTATGTGAAGAGGTAGAATTAATATCTTAAAATCAGAGACCATGTATTTAGAAGCTTCAACTATTTGGAAGAGATCCAAGAATAAGATAACAAGAAGAAAAATAAAGATCGTAGATTCATTTTTTTTATAAGGAAGCAACTCAGCTCAAGAACATATTTGTTAAAATAAATATCCATAAAGGGGCTGGATTTGATAAATGGGCTCAAGCAGAAACCGTCTGGAGGTCATCAGTGTCCTACTCAGCAAGCCAGAATATTTATACTGAACAGTTCTCAATGTATATTAGTAGTTATCTGATGCATAACAAGTTACCCCCAAACCTTACAGCTTAAAACCATAACTATGTTTTATATCAATTTATCTAGATCAGCAGTTTGGGTCCAGCTTAGCTGGGTGTCTCTGGCTCAAGGTGCTTCACAAGGTTGAGGTCAAGTTGCTGTGGGGGCTGCAGTCTTATCTAAAGGCTCGACTGAGGGAGTTTGTTTCCAAGCTCCCTTACAGCGTTGGCAGCAAGCAAGCCTCAGTTCCTCACTGGCTGTTGGCTGGAGAACTCAGTTCCTCAACATTTGGGCCTCTTTATAGGCTGCCTGAGTATCCTCATGAGAAGACTGCTTGCTTCTCCCAGAGGAAGTGATGAGAGAGAGAGAAAGAAGAGAACAAGAGAGGGAGAGATAAATCAAGCAGCCCAGGATGGAGCCATCTATCACCTAATCTCAGAAGTGAGATACCTTCACTTCTGCTGTATTCTTTGGTCTCACAGACCAATGCTAATACAATGTTGGAAGGAACTACACAACGGTGTGAATCCCAGGAGTTGGGGATCATTGGGGCCATCTTGGAAGTTGGCTGCGAAAAAGGATAACTGTGATAGAATATACAGAGCCACTTAAAACAAGTATTTTATCACATTTTCTGATTTCCTTGGGACTTGAATACCCAATAAGAAAGAAGTAGATGTGTCTGACTATTAAAGGGTGGGGATTACAATAGAAGCTAGATTATAGGGAGGAATGGTAGGGACATTGAAGACAAAATTGTTAAAGTTACCTTGCTGTGGACTGAATTGTGTCCCCCAAATTTGTATGTTGAATCCCTAACCCACAGTGTGATGGTATTTGGAGTTGGAGCCTCTGGGGGGTACTTGGATTTAGTGAGGTCATGACAGTGGGAGCCTTCATGATGGGAGTAATGCCTTTATCAGAAGAGACACCAGAGAATTTGCTCATACAAATGTTCTCTCTCTCTCCTCTCTCTCCTCTCTCTCCTCTCTCTCCTCTCTCTCTCCTCTCTCTCTCTCTCTCTCTCTCTCTCTCTCTCTCTCCTACTGCCATGTGAGAACACAGCTTGAAGGTGGCTTCCAGCTTTAGGCAATTTTGGTAGTTGATGTTTTTCTAGGAATGTTTCCATTTCATATAGGTTATCTAATTTCTTGGCATGTGATTGTTTACAGTTTTTTTAATCCATTGTATTTCTGTAGGGTGGGTAATGTCCTTTCTTTCATTCCTGATTTTATTGAGTCTTGTCTATTTTTCTCTTGGCCAGTCTAGATTAAAGATTTGTCAATTTTGTTAATCTTTTCAAATAACCAACTTTTGGTTTTATTCATTTTTTCTATTGTGTTTCTATTCTCTGTTTCATTTACTTCCACACTAATATTATTTCCTTCCTCTGCTAGCTGTGGGTTTAGTTTGCTCTTCTTTTTCTATATTCTCAAAAGTAAGGTTAGGGGACTGATTTGAGTTATTTAATATATAGAATAAATTCTCTTCTGCACACTGCTTTCACTGCATACCATAAGGTTTGGTAAGTTGTATTTTTATTTTCATTGATCTCAAGTTATTTTCTGATTTCCATTGTGATTTCTCCTTTGACCCATTGGTTATTTAGGAATGTGTTATTTAATTTCCACATATTTGTGAATTTCCCTTATTTTAGTTTCTAATTTCAACCCATTGTGGTCAGAAAACATACTTTGTGTGATGAATTCTTTTATATTTATTGAGATTTGTTTTATGTCCTAGTATCTGGTATTTCCTGCAGAATGTTCCATATCCATTTGAGAAGAATGTGTATTCTGCCATTGTTGGGTGAAGTGTTTTCTCTGTATATTTATATCGATGTAGATATCTATATATCTCTATATATAAATATAGTCATAGGTATCTCTCTATATATTTATATATCTAGAGTTAGATATATCTATATCTCTTATCTATCTATATACACAGAGATAGAGATAGATAGATAGATAGATAGATAGATAGATAGATAGATAGATACACAGATAATATGTGAACTATCTTGGTTAATAGTGTTGTTCAAATCTTCTGTTACCTTGCTGATCTTCTGTTTAGTTGTTCTACCCATTATTGATAGTGAGGTATTGAAGTCTCCAATCAATATTGCTGAATGGCCTATTTCTCCCATAAATTCTGTCAAATAAGCTTCATGTATTTTGGGCCTCTGTTGTTAGATGCAAATATGTTTTTAAGTGCTGAATATTTTTGATAGATTGACTCATATTATAAAATGTCTTTGTCTCTAGCAAAAAATTTTGTCTTAAAGTCTATTTTGTGTATATTACTAGCTACTAATTACAGTTACTCCTACTCTCTTTTGGTTAGTGTTTGCATGGTATATCTTTTTTCATCCTTTTATTTTTAATTCATTTTTTGTCTGAATCACAAGTGAATCTCTGTAAGAGATACCATAGAGTTGTATCATTTTTATCCATTATGCCAATGTCAGCCTTTTAAGTAGAGATTTTAATCCATTTACATTTAAGTTAATTACTGATAGATAGATGTTATATGTGCCATTTTGCTATTTGTTTCCTATGCCAAGTGATTTTTGTTCTATTCCTTCATTACAGTCATCTTCTGTGCTAGATATTTTCTAGTCTACCATTTTAATCCCTTGTAATTTATTTTACTATTTTTTACTTTCTAAGTAATTGCTCTAGAAATTGCAAGTAACACAATTCTTGTTAAATAATCAAGTTCAAATTAATACCAATTTAATATTAATAGTATACAAAAAAATTGCCACTAAAAAGCTTTGTTCTCTTGCTACTTCATGCTTTATTGTCACAAATTACATCTTTATAGATTTTGTTCCCTTGACATATATTAATAATTATTGTTTTACATAGAGTTTTAAAAATAAGATAGAAATAAAAATGAGCTATAAACAAAAAAAATTTATACTGTCTTTTATATTTACCTATGTAGTTACCTGTTCTAGTGCTCTTTATTTATGTTGATTCACATTACTATCTAATATCCTTTAATTTCACCCTAAAAAGCCCCTTTAGTGTTTTTGTAGGGAAGATCTGCTAGTAAAAAACTCTCTTGGCTATTGTTTATCTGTGAATGTTTCAATTTCTCTTTCATTTTTAAAGGAGAGCTTTACCAGATAGAGAAGTCTGTCGATCTTTTTCTATCAACACTTTGAATATGTCACCTTACTGTCTTCTGGCCTCCATATTTTGATGAGAAATCATTTGTTAATCTTACTGAGGATCCTTTGTAGGTGATTTGTTGTTTGTCTTGTTGGTTTCAAGATTCTTTGTCTTTGAGTATCAAGAGTTGATTGCAGTTTCTCTATATGTGAATCTGAGTGTACCCTACTTGAAATTTATTGAGCTTCTTGTATGTGCAGATTAGTTTTTCATCAAATTTGGGACATTTCAGCCACTATTTCTCCAAATACTCTTCCTGATCTTTCTCCTGTCCTTCTGGGACTTGATAGATAGATAGATAGATAGATAGATAGATAGATAGATAGATAGATAGATAGATGATAGATAGATAGATAGATAGATAGATAGATAGATAGATAGATAGATAGAGATAGATGTAGATATATAGATATAGATAGATGCATATGTTGGTCTGCTTAATGGTGTCCCACAGATGACTGAGGATTTGTTCATTTTTCTTCATTCTTTTTTCTTTGTCTTCCTCAAACTTGATAATCTCAGTTAACCTATCTTCGGGTTCATCAACTCATTCTTCTGCATGCTCGAATATGCTGTTGAGCCCCTCTAGTGAATCTTGCATTTCAATTGTTATACTTTTCAATTCCAGAATTTCTATTTTTTTAAATAATTTTCTTTATTGACATTATTTCATGAGACATTATTATCAGATTTTTCTTTAGTTTTTTAGGCATGGCTTTATTTAGGTCTTTTAACATATTTAAAATAGCTGATTTAAAGTCTTTATCCAATGAACCCAATGTCTGGGATTCCTCCAGGATAGTCTTATTGTTTTATTGACTGCTTTCTTTCCCCTGTGTGTGTATGAGCCATACTTTTTTTTTTTTTGAGACAGAGTCTTGCTCTGTTGCCCAGCTGGAGTGCAGTGGTACAGTCTTGGCTCACGGCAACCTCCACCTCCCAGGTTCAAGTGATTCTCCTGCCTCAGAGTCCTGAGTAGCTGAGATTACAGGCATATGCCACCACACCTGGCTAATTCTTGTATTTTTAGTAGAGATGCGGTTTCGCTATGTTGGCCAGGCTGGTCTTGAACTCTTAACCTCAGGTGATCCTCCCACCTCGGCCTCCCAAAGTGCTGGGATTACAGGTGTGTCACTGCACCTGGCCCATACTTTCTTGTCTCTTTGTATACCTTGTAATTTGGGGTTAAAAATTGGACATTTAAAAGTATATAATATGGCAACTCTGGAAATCAGATTATCTTCCCTCCCCAGAGTTTTTGTTGTTGCTGCTTTTAGTTTTTACTGTGTTCCTTATTTAGTGACTTCTCTGGAAAAATAATAATAATTATTATTATTATCTTATTATTATTATTCCAGAGAATAATAATAAAGTTCTATATTATCTCTCACGTATGACCACTGAAGTCTCTGCTCAGTTAGCTTATGGTTAGCTACTAATTGGACAGAATGTGCCTAAAATATCTAGAACCATTAAATCTCCTAATATTTACTGACAGGCTCTGTGTATGTATTGGGACATGCTTTCAACATTCATCCAGCCAGGTGGTTTTCAACTCTGCTTTAACTTCACTTTCTACTTGCAAAGAGTCTCAAGATCAACCAGTCATGAGTGTTTGGTTTTTTCTCAGGTATTTGCTGTGCACGCACACAGCCCTATACCTGCACACGACCTTCCATATTTTTAGGGATATACTGGAGCTTTCAAAGTCCTTATGGACATCTAGCCAGGTGCAGTGGCTCACCCCTGTGATCCCAGCACTTTGGAAGGCAGAGGCAGGTGGATCACTTGAGGTTAGGAGTTTGAGACCAGCCTGTCCAACATGGTGAAACCCCATCTCTACTAAAAATACAAAAAATTAGCCAGGCATGGTGGTGCGCACATGTAGTCCCAGCTATTAAGGAAGCTGAGGCAGGAGAAACACTGGGACCTGGGAGGCAGAGACTGCAGTGAGCCAAGATTGCACCACTGCACTCCAGCCTGGATGACAGTGGGAGACACTGACTGAAAAAAATAAAAATAAAAATAATTTTTTAAAAAATAAACTCGTTATGGACATCTAATTCCTCAGCCTTTTCTTTTGAGATTTTTGGTCAGTGTATTGTTTGCCCCAGCTGTTATCCATTGCCTCAAGTAGCTGTGACATTAAAACATTCAACAAACAATCCCTGGGAAGAGGATTTTAGCTCTACTCAGTTTGAGTGAGGTAAAATAATGACTAGTCTTTTGAGTGGGGTCTTCCAGGGAATTACCAGACAGTCAAACAATGGCAATTCTTTGGGAATGAATTGTTTACTGCTTCCATCAGTACCAAAATTTTGAGATGTTATTTTTAAGTGGCCACTGAGCTGGGGAGGGAGATGGGACTAGGGTAAGTTAAAAACAATAACTACAAAGCTCACTGTTCTTACTAAGATCCAGCTATGTTACATTTTTATATTCTTTTTCATTTCTTCTTTTTATTATTTTTTTTTTTGCTATTTATCTTGTTTTTTGCATAAATGCCCCAAGGAGTGCTGCAAGTCAGAGTTCTGAAAAAAGTTGATTCTGGCTATTTTTTCCAGTTTTTTAATTGCTATGATGGAGAGGGATATTTTTGAAGGACCTTACTCTGTCATTTTCACTGACCCATCTTGTAAAGCTTCAGTTATCATGAAAATCTTCAAACGTGAACCAATTATGTCCCTCCAAATTCCAGATAAAAATGTGCTGTAGTATTGTGTCTGGAATTGGTGGGTTCTTGGTCTCACTGACTTCAAGAATGAAGCCATGGACCCTCGCGGTGAGTGTTACAGCTCTTAAGGTGGCGCATCTGGAGTTTGTTCCTTCTGATGTTCAGATATGTTCAGAGTTTCTTCCTTCTGGTGGGTTCGTGGTCTTGCTGGCTCAGGAGCGAAGCTGCAGACCTTTGCGGTGAGTGTTACAGCTCTTAGAGCGGCGCGTCTGGAGTCGTTTGTTCCTCCCGGTGGGCTTGTGGTCTCACTGGCTTCAGGAGTGAAGCTGCAGACTTTCACGGTGAGTGTCACAGCTCTTAAAAACAGTGTAGACCCAAAGAGTGAGCAGTAGCAAGAGTTATTGCAAAGAGCGAAAGAACAAAGCTTACACAGTGTGGAAGGGGACCGAGTGGGTTACCACTGCTGGCTTGGGCAGCCTGCTTTTATTTTCTTATCTGGCCCCACCCACGTCCTGCTGATTGGTAAAGCCGAGTGGTCTGTTTTGACAGGGTGCTGATTGGTGCGTTTACAATCCCTGAGCTAGACACAAAAGTTCTCCACCTCCCCATCAGATTAGTTAGATACAGAGTAAGGACACAAAGGTCCTCCAAGGCCCCACCAGAGTAGCTAGATACAAAGTGTCCGATTGGTGCACTCACAAACCCTGAGCTAGACACAGGGTGCTGATTGGTGTGTTTACAAACCTTGAGCTAGATACAGAGTGCCGATTGGTGTATTTACAATCCCTGAGCTAGACATAAAGGTTCTCCAAGGCCCCACCTGAGTAGCTAGATACAGAGTGTCGATTGGTGCACTCACAAACCCTGAGCTAGACACAGGGTGCTGATTGGTGTGTTTACAAACCTTGAGCTAGATACAGAGTGCCAATTGGTGTATTTACAATCCTTGAGCTAGACATAAAGGTTCTCCACCTCCCCACCAGACTCAGGAGGCCAGCTGGCTTCACCCAGTGGATCCCGCATCAGGCTGCAGGTGGAACTGCCTGCCAGTCCCTCGCCGTGTGCTCGCACTGCTCAGCCCTTGGGTGGTGATGGGACTGGGCCCCGCGGAGCAGGGGGTGGCACTTGTCGAGGAGGCTCGGGCAGCACAGAAGCCCATGGAGGGGGTGGGAGGCTCAGGCATGGCGGGCTGCAGGTCCCAAGCCCTGCTCCGCGGGAAGGCAGCTAAGGCCAGGTGAGAAATCAAGCGCAGCCCCGGTGGGCTGGCACGGCTGGGGGACCGAGTACACCCTCTGCAGTCGCTGGTCCGGGTGCTAAGCCCCTCATTGCCCGGCGCCAGCAGGGCCGGCAGGGCCGGCCGGCTGCTCTGAGTGTGGGGCCCGCCAAGCCCACACCCACCCGGAACTCCAGCTGGCCCGCAAGGGCCGTGCACAGCCCCGGTTTCCGCTCACGCCTCTCCCTCCACACCTCCCTGCAAGCTGAGGGAGCCGGCTCTGGCCTTGGCCAGCCCAGAAAGGGGCTCCCACAGTGCAGCGGTGGGCTGAAGGGCTCCTCAAGTGCCGCCAAAGTGGGAGCCCAGGCAGAGGAGGCCCTGAGAGCGAGCGAGGGGTGTGAGGACTGCCAGCATGCTGTCACCTCTCAGTATGAGATAGCATTTTAAATGTATATTCTACAGAATGATAGCTTCATAAATGTTAGTTGAAAGTCCCATAATCAAGTAAGTTATAAAACACTGGGTTGAAAAATGTTTAACAGACTTCTTTATTGCAAGACTTCTCGGTAATTTTGATATATGGGTCATCTATTATAAATCTCTATTCAGAAGATAATATGCAACATTTCTCAAATTTACTTAACCATGAAACTATTTTTTTCCTTCAGGGTGCTTTGTGGAACTGGTTTTCCAGTGATTGAAATGGAAACATACTATCATGAGATGCCATTCCTGTTCCACAAGATCCTATAGTTTATACTTGCACTGTCTAATATCATAGCCATTAGCCATATGTGGATCTTGATCACTTGAAATATGTCCACCTGAATTTAGATGTGCTATAAATATGAAATACCCACAACATTGTGAACACTTAGTACAAAAAAAGCATATAAAAGGTCTAATTAATATTGTTTATGTTGATTATATGTTAAAATGATAATATTTCAATTAGGTTAAAATAAAATATATTATTAAAATTATTTTTCATGATTCCTTTTTTAATGTAGCTACTAGAAAATTTTAAATTATACATGTAGATTGATTTATATTTCTATTGAAAATACATTTCTAGAGACTTCCTGGGAATTTCTTCTCATTGTCTGAAACCAGTTCAAAACCTGTATTTTATTTATCAACTCTAGGAATTTACAGATTTGTTTCTTTGTCTTTTAAAAGTCAGGCGTATATAATATCAAAGAGAGAACTCATTAGATTTCCTTAATGTTAAGTTTTCTTTTAAAAAAAATTCTAATAATCAGCACATGACCAAAATACAATGAGGGTATTTAAAAAGAAGAGTCTGGATAGTGTACAACTCCTGCTCTGGGGTTGGCACTTCCAGTTATTAAATGGGAAAATGATACCTAATTACATATTGGTGTTTTAACAAGGGACCTGGCTAATTAACATTACTTACAGGAATGACATACACCCTGGTAGTGATTCTTAGGCTACTTGTTTCTCTTGTTTCTCATATTATAGTTTTTACTTTACTCAATAATAATTAAGGTAGCCTCATGTCCAAGCATACGTGGGAATCTCCCTCAGACTGGTGAATGTAGGGTCCCTGGAAATTACTGCAGTAATCTCCATTGGAAGAGAGGCCTATTAGTTCCAATATCCCGGGAAAGGGCAATTAGGACCCTTATGGTTTGAGAATTTAAAAGGAGATGCTACCTGGGGAGGAAGAAAGATGGCAGTTCTGGAACCACTAGTTGACAAGTGCCAGACCAGTTGTAATCAGTCAACTAATATACTAGAAGGTAGCTGTATAAGAGAATTAAGGAATAAAACACCAGTAGTTACAGTCTTGATATCTCAGTCTTGGGGCACACTGCTTGGAACTGAGATAGTGAGATGAATCTCAACAAACCCAGTTGGCTCAAGTGACGCATCACTGAAGCAGGGGACTCTGGAATCTGGTGAATCATGAATCTTTACCATCACCCCTATGGCAGCAGGAAGCAATGGCAGTAGTGGACTACTGAGATTTCAGTCTCTTCACTTGGGTGAAGCTGGATAGACCCCTCCCACCTTAGACTGTGTTGCCCCAAGGGATCTAGTATAATTTAGTGAGAAGGTAAACCAGAGAGGAAGAAAATGGATTTCCTATAAATGAAGCAGAAATTGCTTAAGTAAACAATTAATTATGAAAGTAAAGAAATATGACCATATTTTAATTTGAAGTTTATAGAGCAGTTCATACCAGACTATACAAAATACCTGATTTGTATATATTCCCCTTACAAAGTAACCCTCTTTACAGTTGAGTGAATAAATCTCCTTCCTTCATACTTGCATTTATCATGTATTTTCTCTGTTTAGGAATCTATAGATGTTCCTTTGGCCTATCTTATCATAGTCTACACTATAGACTCACAGGTGCCCATAAAATGATAAAATGAAATGAATAACTAATTCATGATCCCTTTTCTTAGAGCAACCAGATTTTTTAAAAATATATAATCTGTAAGTTTCCTACCCTCTTTTGCTTATCCCTGTAGAGCTCAGGTCCACATACTTGAGCTGGTGACAGCTCCATGCCAGCACATGGATTCCTGCATTGGTAATCTGTCAGCAACCACTCACATTGAGATACCTAGAGTGTAAGTAAAAAGGACTTAATAGAGGCTTTTCACAAGTGGGCACACTTAGCTTCCCTTCTCCTATCTGTAGAACAAGAATTGGACAACTAGCTGAGAGGACGCTTCAGTGGAGTTTGCTGTTATAAAGAAGAAACATACCAGTGCAATTCCAGTCACATTGTGCCTTGTCCCAAGTCTCCCTTTTCTAAGCAAGAAAAGAATTCTGTTCTCTATCCTCCCCACATTTGCTTGGACAAACACCAGGAGCTCTAAATATCTAGAGAAGTTTAGCCTTCCCTAGATTTTCACAGAATTTTATGATCCTAACAGTGATCTAAGATTACAAGAATGATCTAAAAAAAGACATTAAGGATAATATAAACAAGATTTCTATGGGCAGAGTTCAAATAAAACTGAACAGACCCACCTTTGCTGGCATCTGGTTAAGATGCTTACGCATGAAAAAGCACCTGAGGGCTCGCAGATTAGTGCTGATTTCCACCAAGCTCATGACTGTTACTTGAGGACAGGAGCTGAGGAGCAGGTTGTCCAGTTAAGGACACTGTGTCACAGTGAGATGGGTGAGCTGATCCCTCACCTACAGGAGGAAACAAGGACTTGTTTTCTTTTTTTTTCTTTTATTATACTTTAAGTTTTAGGGTACATGTGCACAACGTGCAGGTTTGTTACATATGTATACATGTGCCATGTTGGTGTGCTGCACCCAGTAACTCATCATTTAACATTAGGCATATCTCCTCATGCTATCCCTCCCCCCTCTACCCACCCCACAACAGGCCCCGGTGTGTGATGTTCCCCCTTCCTGTGTCCATGTGTAGTTATTGTTCAATTCCCACCTATGAGTGAGAACATGCGGTGTTTGGTTTTTTGTTCTTGCAATAGTTTGCTGAGAATGATGGTTTCCAGCTTCATCCATGTCCCTACAAAGGACATGAACTCATCATTTTTTATGGCTGCATAGTATTCCATGGTGTATATGTGCCACATTTTCTTAATCCAGTCTATCATTGTTGGACATTTGGGTTGGTTCCAAGTCTTTGCTATTGTGAATAGTGCCACAATAAACATATGTGTGCTTGTGTCTTTATAGCAGCATGATTTATAATCCTTTGGGTATATAGCCAGTAATGGGATGGCTGGGTCAAATGGTATTTCTAGTTCTAGATCCCTAAGGAATCGCCACACTGTCTTCCACAATGGTTGAACTAGTTTACAGTCCCACCAACAGTGTAAAAATGTTCCTATTTCTCCACATCCTCTCCAGCACCTGTTGTTTCCTGACTTTTTAATGATCGCCATTCTAACTGGTGTGGCATGGGCAAGGACTTCATGTCTAAAACACCAAAAGCAATGGCAACAAAAGCCAAAATTGACAAATGGGATCTAATTAAACTAAAGAGCTTCTGCACAGCAAAAGAAACTACCATCAGAGTGAACAGGCAACCTACAGAATGGGAGAAAATTTTTGCAATCTACTCATCTGACAAAGGGCTAATATCCAGAATCTACAATTAACTCAAACAAATTTACAAGAAAAAAAAAAAACAACCCCATCAACAAGCGGGTGAAGGATATGAACAGACACTTCTCAAAAGAAGACATTTATGCAGCCAAAAGACACATGAAAAAATGCTCATCATCACTGGCCATCAGAGAAATGCAAATCAAAACCACAATGAGATACCATCTCACACCAGTTAGAATGGACTTGTTTTCAAGTTCTGGTCTTTCTGCACACAGAGGACAGGGCAATAAATCAAGTGTGCTAGAGGCATGATATGAATTTGTTCAGATGAGTTAGCATCGTCATCATCATCATTGTCATCGTCATCATCGTCATATTTATAGTTCCCAGTTGAGAAGTGCCTAAGTATGCCTAGATAGGCCTTTTATAGGCACTAGTTCTAGTGCTTACAATAGTCCTATAAAATAGATGTTATTTCTTATTTCTTACAAATAAGAAAATTGTGAGTCTGGGAGTTAAATATCTCATTGAGGTTATCCCTAAGTAAACGACAAAGCTACAGTCAAATCTAGGGCTGATAGCTCCAGAGTCCATACTGAATGAACTTTCGGTTGAGAACTAAACTAATAAGAGTCAGTCATCTTATGCAAGCAACCAGGTTCTCTATTAATACAATCAGCAACTAAGAGAGACTTGATAATACTAGCCAAGTCCATTTTATATGGAGTTGGCTGTAAGATTCTAAGATTAAAAACAAGTTTAGGTCTAATAGGTTTCATTTACAATTATTATTAGAATAAAATGAGTTATAAAACACTAAGAAATTGAAGTGTTATTAAAAGATCAAAATATACCAAACTGGAAGATTATAAACATAGGAAAAATCAAATCTAACCTATGATTAATCCCATGATTTTATGTGATTTTTCCGCTTAGTTTAACTACTGTTTACTATGTTTATAATTTTAACCCTCATGTTTATGACTACTTTCTACCCTGTTGACAGAAAGATTTTATCTCCCTAATATCATTATAATCATAAAATTATTAAGTGCCTAATTGCAACTAAGATGATGTATTAGTCCATTCTCACACTGCTGATAAAGGCATACCCAAGATTGAGTAATTTAAAAAAGAAACAGGTTTAATTGACTCACAGTGTCACATGGCTGGGGAGGCTTTACAATCATGGTAGAAGGCAAGGAGGAGCAAAGTCACATCTTACATGGCAGCAGGCAAAGAGGGAGCTTGTGCAGGGAATTCTCATTTATAAAACTATCAGATCTTGTGAGTCTTATTCGCTACCATGAAAACAGGAAGGGAGAAAACCCCCCATGATTCCATTATCTCCATCTGGCCCCACCCTTAACACATGGGGATTATTACAATTCAAGGTGAGATTCAGGTGGCGACACAGAGCCAAACCATATCAGATGGTTCTAGGAACTGAACACAGACCCAGATTTTTCCTCTCATAATTTATAATAGAGCAGGATCTGAGAATAGTGGCTTATTGTAGATGTACACACCCACAGAGAAAGGATAATCAAATCCTCTATATCCTTCATCCACCCTGACATCTATCTCTGTCTTTCCATATATCTATATTTATTATATGTTCTATCTATCCATATATCTATGATGTCTCATTATTATGCTGTAATATTCCCTGTACCTGTTATAGTCTGATTTAAGTGCACATATATATACTTATGCTCTCTACATAAGTGACTACAAAAGCCCACTTTTAAAACCTTAAACTCCAAAGGCTGAAAAAATCTCAAGGGCAAAGTTAGCATGTTTTTCTTCCATGATGACTCTTTTAAGAACTTATTGAAAAGCTTGGCATTCAGAGAACATCACAGAAAGGGTCTGATGTTCCAGGGCATAAAAAGATGGAAAATCATAGGCGAGATCCTGTTCACCATACCGTGTTAAGCTAAGTTATTTTCTCATATACTCAGGTGATCCACCCTTTAAGGTAATTTTATGTAAGAGAAAGTCAAACTTATATAGCAGGCAAATCAAGAAGTAGCTATTCATTTTACAAATAATTTGAGGCATAGTTCCAAAATATAGCAAGCCCTTACTCAGTAGTTAAAATGAGACTTGATTCACAAAATTTCAATTTATACATAATTTGCTATGAGATGGTCTTGATGACCTGGTCTCAGTCTAGTCCTCAGCACACATTTATGAAGCACTGACCTTGTCCCAGGAACTGTGCTTTGCTTGGTGAGCAGCACCTGGAGCACGCACAAAGATATTTTGGGGGCAGCCTCTAAATTTGTGAGCTTGCATACATTAGTGCCAGAATCTGCAGAATCCCCATTGGAAAATAAAAATCAGAGAGTCATGGAAGTGCTTATCCCATATTATGCTTAAAGTAACTAAGTGACCTCAAATATTACGGTGATACAGCACTTATGAAATCAGATGCAAATAATTTAAGCAGTAGCACAGCATCCATCATCTTATTTAAGATATCAAGCAATCCAACATTATGTACATATTGTTAATTTAAGAGTTTTTCGTGCATTAAAAGTGAATGTCTAGAAATTGAGTAAGATTAAGCTACTGTTGCTGTGTGTTTGCAGTTTTGAGTGAAAACAGACTAAGAATGAGACTTTATTTCTTCCCAGAACTTTGAGCTTGTGAAAGACTTTCCCAGATATATCTAAATACATCATCTAGCAAGCTGAGAACAGACTTTCAACTTTTAATGAATAACATCTTTCAAGTATATGACATTTCTATTAAAAAGAAAAAGAAATATAGTATTGTTCTCTCATTGCTTCTTCAGAGAGCATTCAAGGCAAGAACAGCTCAGAGCCCAAGATGAAGCTAGTAAAAGATAAAACTGAACTCATAAAATTTTTCATTCAGCTGCTTACATCAGAACATCTTTTCACTGGCTTTCAACCAACCAGTATCACAAAGCTTACAAAAGTTACATGGTGATCATCTGTTCTCAGCCAGAAATACTCTCCACTCTAAATTCACAGAACATTATGTGAATCGATATTCAATTTATGAAAATCAGCCCATCTCATTGTCATATCATTTTTAACTAATCATATTTGGAAGGAGAAGTATACCCCCTCTCCTTCCATACAGAAGGAAGTCAATGGGATTTCATGATAACAAATCGGAAAGCCTGGTTCCATGCTTGCTAGCTTTGTGACCTGTACCATACCTCTTGCAACTCCTAGAACCTCAATCATTCTGCCTGCAAATTGGAGATGCTGCTACTTCTGACACAGCGAAGAGAGGAAGTTAATGAAATAATATTATAACAAGTGCCTTGTACAGTTCCTGGAACATAGAATGGGCTCAATAAATGATAACTATTATCATTGTTATTATCTCTTATGTTTTTCATAGTTTTATTGATTCCTGTAAATGTTAGTTCAGTTACACAAATGGCAAAAGATTCAGTTGATTGGTCAACTATTAGGTATATTACCTACTAAATAGCAATGTTTCCTTAGGAGAATTACATTTGCTCCTCCAGTTTCAAATATTTCTTTTTTTGAGTAGTCATAATCCAATGTGCAAACCCTTCTTATCACACAGATACTAGGAGATTCTGTCCCCCTTTAAATGTGCATTTCAGTTCATTACTTCACGATGACATGAGGAAGCTACAAAAGCATTACTAGCCTTATATTCTGGCAATATAGAAACATGGAGACCACTGAAAAGGTCATTCTGAGTCCAGAAAGTCTCACCATTTTGAAGACAGCAACATTAAGCACAGTTACCTCTCATAAATTTTCCAGGTTCCTGACTAGGCAGGCCTCAGAAACCTTGGGGACACTCCTGATATTCGGGGTCTGCAGGTGCGGACATTGCAGGGCCAAGGACCCTACACTCCTGGTGGTAAGCACAAGGCAACCAAATACTTCTATTTTGTGAAGACTGATAAAGAAAACAAATTGTGAAATATCGTACTGTGCACCCTGATCCACTATGCATGAGCAGGTCACTAAAGTTACTTGAACAATATTTTTATTTTTCTATGGTGGAAAGCCTGCATTATAAAGTCACATTTGAGAAGTTAATATATAGTGCCGATAAGGTGAAGAGTGTGTAAATGATTCAATGAATGGATAAAATTCTCTAGGCATGTTATCTTCAGCACATACACACCACGTTGATTCCCGTTATTCATTGTAGTTAACCTTCCATAACGTTGCTGTAAACACTGAATTAGTGAATACTGAACCATAGCTCTTATGGGAAAAACAGTTAAGTTCTTGCTACATTTTCATCTCTGGTCACAACACTTTCATCAATCAATCAATATATAACCTTGTCTTATGTGTGTTTCTGTTTAGTGACCATTTATTCAACATATCTTGTTGATTCACTACCACTGAACTCATGGCCAACGGCACTATAGCTCACACCTGAGGGAAGCTTCTCTAACACATATATTTTCTCTGTAAGGCGCATCACAGCCTTCTCGCACTCAGAAACACCTAGTACTTCAGTACTATGTTTTGGGACTATTTTAAAGAGTGAAATCACAAAGAAAAAGCACAAAATGTGAAAAAAAAAAAAAGATGGCACAAAGGTGAAAGAGACATTTGTTTTTGATAGAGTTTCACTCTTGTTGCCCAGGCTGGAGTGCATTGGCATGATCTCAGCTCACTGCAACCTGCGCCTGTGGGTTCAAGAGATTCTCCTGCCTCAGCCTCCCAAGTATCTGGGATTATAGGCGCCCGCCACCACGCCCAGCTAATTTTTTGTATTTTTAGTAGAGACAGGCTTTCACCATATTGGCCAGACTGGTCCCAAATTCCTGACCTCAGGTGATCCACCCACTTCGGCCCCCCAGAGGACATTTCTTTACCGTATAAGAGCAGAAACAAAAAGGCAAAGCCTCATCTTGTTGGACCTTAGCTGCCAATACACACCTTAAGCGATTCAGCTTTGTTGCTGCCGTACACATGTCTGCAAATGGCCACAAAAGGACCTTGTGTATTGATATGGGGGTTACAAATATGTTTTAGAAAGCAGTCAAATTTGCAGGTGTGGAAAAGAGAGTTTCTTATACTCATAGCTCCTAAGAGGAGAGGGCATGCTACATCACCCAGGGCTACACACGAGTTCAGGCAGGAGGCAGAGGGAACGAGGGAAAAACGTGGGCAAGAGCCTTCAATGTGGTTCCCACTGGAAGACAGACATGGGAGAGGCAGGGTAAGCAGGCTTAAGATTGGCTAGTTTGAGTAATTTTGCCAGGCTCTGGGGCACAAGGGCCACCCCTTATTGTCTGGTACCCTGCCCTGGGGTGATGAGGACAGATGGGTAGTAGCTTGGAAAGGTAAGAGCTACATAAAGGAGGTAGTTGGGGGGTACAAGCCTTGGACTGGTTGGGAAAGCACATTTGCAGCCGAGTCCTTTGCTGTCTCTAGGAATTGGCTAGCCCTGGGAGGGACAGTCTCTTCAGAGTCAGCATGACCCCAAACATCAAAACATCAGAATAAAAAGCCATGCTTAGTGTACATCTACACGGGCCACTTCCCTCTGGCCCTCCTCCTCCTTCAGTGGGTCCCCAGTTATCACACAACCAAAAGAAGGGATCCTCTGCTCTGAGCATTTGAAGTCAAATACCCAAGGCAGCAGCCTTTTGCTTGATATGGTCACACACACTGCAGAGTGTAAAGCTGAGTGAAGTGTTTGTAGGAGGCCCAGGCTTGAAACCCATTGTCATCATTCAGTAGTCCCTGAGAATATCATTTAGCCACTTAGAACCTCTGAGGTTCTTTTCAACAATCGGCTTATTAGTGATGATAATATCTACCAAATTTTTATGATAATAATGAGATAAGGCACTTTAAGACTATAAAGGAGTAGGTAAGTGTTAGTATTTATAGTTATTTTAACAGCGTAAAACAGATTGACAGAGGTGAAAACTGAAGTGTTTATGAGTGAAATAATATATTTGGGATTTGCTTTAAATTATTCCAGCAAATGGACAAAAAAGTGAAAGGGACTGACTTTTCAATATTTGAAAAAAATATTGGTTGTTATTAAAGGTGTATGATGGGTATAGGGCAATTAATTCTAAAATTCTCCTTTTGAGTATTCATGAATGTTTGCCTAATAACAATTTCTTAATGCAGGGTGAAAGACACAGAAAAAAAGAGGTATTAGATATTAGCAATCATTGGAGAATTACTATTATATAAAAACCCAAACACTATTGTATAAGACTTATTTTTATGATTGTGAATCAAAAGCCCATCTTCTTCCTTAGACCCCTGGATTGCTAAGATGACTTGATCTTTTCACTAGTTCCAAATATCTATAGGCTAATATTGACTTAGGTTAATCAAATTCTTGTTATAATACATTTGTATTAAGCAATAGAATTCCTAACGGTAAAACTATAATCAACATGTTATGACTGCTTCATGATGAGAAGTCCCATTCAATTAGGGAATTTCCCCAATCAAAGGCCCTTCACTCTCAAGAGAGCTTCACTGAATAGCAAGTGGAGGCTGCTTAATTAGTGAGGTTAAAACATCTTTCAGAAACAAGGTCAAGATGACATTTCTATCGGTGCCAAGCGATGAAAGAATCCTCCAAACACAGCCCTCAGAAATCTTGGTGTGAAAATTTCTGTAAGACTTATTGACAGAAGATAAAGGAAAATACATTGATCTTAATATCAATGAATTTTTCTTTAGATATATACTAGATTTTGGCTTTACATAAGAATTTCCTTAAGCTTTCCATAAAATGACCAACTTTTTGCTTGAGAAAACTTTTTCTCTGAATTCATTATTCTTGTTTGAACAAATAAGAATCCTTAAAAAAAATCCATGAACAATAATTGTAAGTCAATCAACAGAGAAAATTTAAAAATCAGCAATTCTCTGAGATTCACCTCTTCATAGTGTCTTCATGGTTAAGAAACTGAGAGACCTTGCGAGAAACATTGAGTCAGTCCATGCAATAAAGAGATGGACAATATAAGAGACCCTTCAATCAAAATGTTGTATGCAACCACAGAGCACTCAATAACCAATGTGTCTGCCACAGAAAAGGACAGGAGATGAATCTACATAAATATACTTGGTGGTATCAGTCCATCTGAACTACAAAGAATGATTTCCTTTTTCTTCCCATAAAAAGAAAATCTCAGTGACAGATCCTGAAAAATCTTTGCCTCATCTGACCAAATTATTCTGCATTTCCCAAGTCATTACATTCTTGGTAGGATGTATCAACTTTCAAACCCCTCATTTAACTTTGTGTACTTCAATATAGCCTACAATTATATTAAAACATTGTTAGTTCTCTAAAAACATTTAACTGCTGAAACTGCTGGATATCTTACAGAATATCCAGAAAGTGTGAAATATGAGTCACATTATTTAGCACTTGCCCAATACCAGGACCAGTGTGCTTTAAACAAAAGACCATTTTACATCCCTTCTACACTTCCAAACCTCACTTTGGTGACAAGAATAAAGAAATATAGATGAGCTAGGAGGAGGAAAGCAAAGCTTCATATTTATTGAGTGTCCATATTGATGGTACAAGCTAAATAAGTATTCATAATTTTCATTGTTAACTGGGAGGAAAATGAGGTTTAGGAGTTGCTATGTAGCCTACTCAAGGCTGGGCATCTACAAGAGGCTAAATTTCAACAATTCATGCTCTTTCCACCACCTTTTGCTGCTTCTGAAGCCAAACTGAGGCTTACATTATCAGTGAAATGTTTGAAATATCTGCTACCTCTTCCTACCTCAAAAAGTCACAAAGTCAAATGAGATAGTATAGAATCCTATACTGAGCAGCACTATGTTAAAAGTGAAAAAAATAATGAATGAATAAATAAAAAGATAGACAGCAGCCACTATCAAGTCTAGAAAATGACAGGAAGTCCTACTTGATAAGATTAGTTTCAACTACACTCATTTGGGGTCGCTGAGAATCGACACAATGTACCTTGCCTGTCACTCCCCAAGTTTATTTATCAAATCTAAATTCTTCTCAGTGTATTTGTGTTTTCACTTGACAAACCAATTAATCTAACAGAAGTGATTAACTGAAAATAAAATTTTCTTTTCTTGACCTGAATTTTCCCAGAATAGCAAATACACTAAGACAAAATTGTTGCATTTATAAAAGGAAAATGCATGGTATAATATGGGATCATGTGCTTGAAAATACATTGCAAACTGTTCTAAAGCCTGTAAACGCTATGAAAATGTGTGCTTGCATTATTACAAATCCAAGCCAACTAATGCCAAGTGGGCATGATGCTAAGACACAAAAGCTGAAAATAATCATAGCCAGGAATTTTGGTTATAAGACTCAATAATAATAGGACTTTTACACCATCCCATGTGCCAGCTGCAGGACTGCAGCCTAGAAGAACACCACCCAAGGCCAAGTGGCTACATAAATAGCAGCTGCTGAGATCATCATTATCTAAGCCCAAAGTCATCTAAACATGAGGCCCAGTGACCACTCCCCTCAAAGAGATTAACGGCAAACAACCATGTGTTTTCATCAGGAATACCCAAAGTATAAGTCTCTGGTCAGTTATTGTTTCCTCCACCTTCATCTCTCTTACCTGGTACTTTTGGGCCCTAGATCCAGCCTATTCCTCCCCCATCCATCTAAATCCTTGGGCTAGCTCTCTGGAAATGCTGCTCCATACACTAATTTTCTATGAATGTATCTGTTTCTTTGCTTAATCCCTCCACCTTGTTTTAGGAGAGATCCCTGATGCAAATACTTGCCCATATCCCTCACAAGTGAACACTGTTTATTCTTTCACTGTCAAAGTAGCTGAAAATCAGGAGGTGGAGTTTTTGTCCTCTGTGCTTCCCATCACCCCTTGCCAACAATGATCATCTACCCCTATGTCATGTGTGACAGTTGCCATCTGCCATCCTTCCAGTGACTCATCACTTTCCTTTTCCCCAGTCACCACCATTCCTGGGAGACTTCAGCACATGCTCATACCCTTCCTCTCCACCTCAAGTCCTCCCAACATCCTGGGTGACTTCAATAACCAAGTGGATGACCCATGTAACAGCTTGACCCTGGGCTCTTGACGTCCTTATCACTCATGACCTGATCTTCTCCTTTGTGTCCCATCAGCCACCTGCTCCACTAGGATGGCTTTAGACTTTGTCATACCCTGAAATTACTAACCGGGACATCTGACATTTAGACCCTGTCTCCTTTTCCTTCCTACTTATAAACCATTTTATTAAATATTCCCTTTGTGACCACCCTTCTCCTTTTCAGGGCCTCCAAATAATTATCTGCTTTACTGTCACTTCTACCATCAGCCTTCTAATTTCTTCATTTTCATTCTCTTCCTGCTTAAATTCCAGATCCACAATTTCAGCGATAATCTGGCCAGTATCCCAAGGTCCTGTCACACGTGTCTGGCATAATCAGAATCCACATGAACATTATCCATGTTCTCTGGCCTTGCACTGCAGCAAGTCACACAACATACTGACATTTTAAACAAATGAGCAGCAACCTGTTACACTCATCTGGTCAACATACTGCCCTCTCTAGAATGTCTACTCCAAATCTATGGCATCTCTCCCTAGACATGTCCATAGAGTGCCAGCTTCCTCTTTCCTCAGAGCCAATGACCTCCTACTTCATGGAGAATGTTAAAGCCCTCCACACCTACCACCACATTCTTCTGTGCAATTTTTCATCTTTCTCCACTTCTCTTACATTGGTTGAACAATTCTCTTCCTTTCCAGAGCCAGTTCCTAATCCTTGGATCCCATCTACTCTAGCATTTTCCAGAAACATACACTACTATCATCTATTTTTCTTATCCAATTGTTCCATCTCAAATGAATCTATGAATCTTTCCCACTGGAATTAGAGCATGTTCAAGTCTCATCAATTAGAAATCAAAAGGCTCCTTCGACTTCACATTTCTATGCAGTCATCACCTCCTCTCTCATTTTTGCCCTCTGGACAAAACCTCGGTTTTCTATTTCCATTTTCTTATTTCCCATTTTCATCAATTCATGCCAAGCCGGTTTTTGAAGTGTCGCTCTCCTAAAACAACTCTCATGAAGATCACTAATTATTGATAGAAGCTAAATCAACAGACATATTTAACGCTTTGTTTTATATACTTTAGGCAGTCCTGGACACTGTTACTGTTGTTCATTTCTTAAACCATTCTCCTCTTTGTATTTAAACTCACATGTTTAAATGTGTGTTTATGGTTTAACTCCATGTAGTGGGAGGGTGGAGAAAGAAATATTCCTGCCTCTTCTTGTGGCCCCTAGTCTAGCACTCCAAACACCAAAAGGACCAATAAACTCTTGTTTAAATGAGCAGTGTCTTTGGAAACAACAATATGAGTGACCCAGGAAACCTGTTTTAAAAATCTGTCTGTTGAAAAATACAGATGAATCTCAAAAACATGCTGAGTCAAAGAAGCCAGACATAAAAAGTACACACTGGTCTATAATCCCATTTAAATCAAGTTCAAGGAAAGGCAAAATTAAGTCATGGTGATATAAAAGAGAAAAGTGGTTGCTTCCAGGGGTGGAGGGCAGATTACAACTGGAGAGGAACATGAGGGAGCTCTCTGGGGTGATGGAAATGTTCTATACCTTGGTCTGGGTAGTGTTTACATGGGTGTATGTATGTGTAAAAATTTGTCAAGTACAAGCAGATGTGTTCATTTTACCCCATGTGAATTATACCTCAATAAGAAAGAAACAACAAAATTAAATAAATATGCCTCATGTCAGATACAATCTATATAAAAGGGAAAACTTGGATGTACTTACTTGAGCACTTAAGCCAGAAGTCAGAGAACTATGGCCCTCTGGACAACCCTGTTTTTGTAAATAAAGTTGTATTGGAATACAGCCACACTCATTTGTTGACAGAAACTGTATCTTCTTCAAAGCCTCCAATATTTACTATCTGGCTCTTTTCAGAAAAAGTTCACCTACTCCTGACCTAAGCCAGTGGTTCAGAATTTTTTTGTGGGGGTTCATGGATCTCTGAGAGAATCCAATGAAGGCTAAGAGATTATCTCCCCAAGAAAACACAGCTTCTTAAATAAAAAACGTGATATAATTTTAGGAAGTTCATGTACTCTCTGAAGCATAGTCATCAAACTTCAACTTAAGACCTTCTGTTCACAGTTTTTGTCACTAATTACTAAATTACTCTACTGAGAACCATCCACAGGTGGGCTCTCTTTTCTTTGAACTACATCTGATTGAACTTCTATTTCACACCCTTGCTTGTTCCACAGAACTACTCATGGTGACAGACAATAACAGTTATCCTGATCACAATATCTCATCCTGTATCTATCAGTTCATTTTGTTCTCCCTCAGGGGAACAATCTACACATAACCCAACTCTGAGAAGCCTTTCTGAAAATGTATGTAGTCTGGTACCAAGATAAACCAAGAGCACCAGAAGTGAGGAACTGGCAGTCTCTAGCATCAATATTGAAAAAACCATAAGGCAATAGCTTACAGACAAAGGAGTTCATTAGCAGTGTTGCATGCTGGAAGAATATTGGCACATCTATTCAATTCCTCAGTCTCAATATAGAAGAAGTAAAAACATGTGTACCAAACAATGGAGTGTATGTGGATATTGTAAGCACTTTTACAGCAGGGCTATGCCTATGCATCTATTTAGCCCCTGTGGTGCCTTGCACATTGTAGGAACCTAATGAGTAATAAAGAAATGGCTGAATTAAGCCAGTTTATAAAAACAAAAGTCATTATTTTATAAATGGTTTAGGCTTCCTGGGAGCAACATGATAGTTTATGTTCCACTCCAGAAAAAGACAATTATTTGTAGAGAATACTCCCTGTGTTTCTGTAACTCTGGTTTCATATTAATGTGCTCACAAAACATATATCAAAGGTCTACTTGGTGGGAGGCCTGCCAACTTATTAGCACCATTTATTGTCCTGAAAGAAAGCACTCGCAGAAGTCATTTAATGAGGACATGGCATGTTTTGACCAATTCCTGAATAATAAGAAAAACTATCTTCACACAAAATGAGAATACTCCAGTCAGCATGATCACCGATCTAATGCTAATTTTACAGTTCTTCATTACTGCCTTCATAGCTGCTGTATGAACAGTGGGTGGCATCTACAAAAGCTGATTAATGCTGGGATTTAAATTGCTGAAAATTGAAGGAAAGTGCCCCATGCTGACAATTTGTTAATCAAAAATTGTCATTTTTACCACTGTGCAAGCTTTAGCCCATTTTATAAAAGCCATGTACATTTCCTCCCAGACATGTTATAAATTCCCCCCTCAATAAGACTAAATTATTTTTCCTAACAGTTAAAAGGTTTTATGGATTCATAAGAGGCTGAATCTCTCTAATTCCAATGAATCAACTTCTAAAGTGGAAGAAACATATCACTTCAGTTCACATTTTCCAATTTTTGTATCAATTTGTGTGCTAAGAATGTACAGATCCATGCTGATACTCAACTCTTATAAGTTTATCAAAAAAACATTTTATTACTTAAACAATCATATTTTTGAAGAAAATTAAATGACCAAAACTCCTGTTGTATTCATTTTTAGTAGTTAGCATTATTAAAGCCTCAGAGCAATTAGCATGCTTCAGCCTATGCAAAGCAGCCCTTTCAAATGAAAAGGATGATGACCAGCAAAGCGACCATATTTTGGAACCAAAGAAACTCAAAAGAATATGAGGCAGACATTAGTTCCTATCGTCCCTAAACCACAGGGGACATGGAACAAACTTTCCTAGTGGTTCTTATCACCCCTTCCCAATTGGCTTGAGGTCAAGCAGGCACTTCCCTCCCCCTTCAGAGTATAGCAATAATTTATTTTTTAAAAAATCCCTTCTCCCAATTCTTCAACCTCCACATCCTGTCATATGGGCTGAGAATAGATGTTTGCCAAGAGCTGGCAAACCTAATATTATAATCTCTTGGCATGGCCTATTTGGATGGTCTAGCACCTTAACTTAGAATGAAAAGGTGGGGACTTGTTTCAAACTTTATATTTGAAGGGCACCACAGAAGACAAGCTATGAGGCCCAGAGTATGCACAAAGAGGAGAGTCAGAAGAGATAGAGCCAAGGCCTTAAACAGATTCTTCAGTGAAAGAATAAACCATGTTCACCCCAAAAAGGGAGGCAGAGTAGAAATTGTCTGTCTTCCCTGACCTGATTACTCACAATCAGTAGCTGGCTCTCATGCTGTTGGTGGCCTAAATTTATACCACCTGTTTGTTCTGAAAAGCCCCAAGAATTTCTTTCACAGTAATTCTGGGTTAGTTGTGTTCCAGGAATCAGGAAAAAGAAAAAACAAATCCCCACTAGAGAAATGTACATTCACCCAGTTCTCCAGGCATTCCCAAAAGAAACATCAAACATAATTTACATGAAAAAAAATCACAAACCACATGACACCATAAGCAAGAACTGTGAGAAACAACCAGCAGCAGATTCAGATGCACAAAGCCTGCAGATGCTGGAATTTTTAGATGCAGAATATGAGATAAGAATGCACAATGTCACTAAAGAAATAACAGTATTGAAGTATGAGCAAATAACAAGAAACAATCAAACTTGGTTAGGCAGATTTAGGGGGCAAAAAGAAAACTTCTAAGAAAACAGTGTAATAACATTTAAAACTCAATTGATAGATTAAACAGCAAATTGCATGCAATGAAATACTTAATGAAACAAAAATAAATCTGAAGACAATGTGCAGGATTCAGATGCTGACAAGACATCAATTCTTCCAAAAATAAATACAAGAGAGTAGAAGGGTGGTTACCAGGGTTTGAGAGAGTGGAAAAAATGGAGAGATGTTCTTCAAAGGGTATAAACTTTCAGTTTTAGGTGAGTAAGTTTTGGAGGCCTAAATTATAGCATGGTACTATAGTTTAATAATAATATACTGTACACCTGAAATTTTCTAAGAAAGTAGATTTTCAGTATTCTCATCACAAAAAAACAAGTAACTGTGAGGTGATGAACATGTTTATGAGCTTGATTGTGGTAATTATTTCATAATATATTCATATATCAAAACATAACATTGTTCACCTTAAATATATACAATTTTTATTTGTCAATTATACCTCAATAAAGTTAGGAAAAAAGAATACATACAATTGTCATTTTTTTTGGTGCATTTCTGGTTTCCGAGTATAATATCTTAAGAGTTAGTTGAGAAAATAACATTGAAAAACAGAAAAAAATGGATGAATATGTAAATAATTTTAGGGTATCAAAGCCTTTTAAACTAAAAACAATAGGAGAAAGCATAAAGGAAATTAATAAATAACAAATTTTGTAATTCTGAACATAAATTTCTTAACTATAAATGACAAAATTAAATAATACTTGTAATAGCTGTAATAGAGGCTAATATTCTCTATACTGAGCTCTTAAATAAAACAGATATTTAAATATGAAAAGAATATGAACATGTATTCAAAGAGTAGAGGCAAATAATCGAACTTATGATAAATAAATGTATTAATAAATGTTCAACTTTGCTATTAAAGAGCAGCAGCAAAGCAAACATAATATATAATTAAATCTATCAAATAAGCAGATTCTTATTTAAAATTATATATAATAATGTAATAACGCTAGCAAATGAGATGATATTGACACTTGCACATTCTGGTGAAGTAAATGTTTTACTACTTTCTAGAAAGCTATCTTACAATATATATGTTCATGTCTGTTAATCCAGTAATTATACCTCTAAGACTCTATCTTAAGATTTTTCATCCTATTACATATAAAAGTAAACATTTAGAAACCATACAAATATCCATTAGTGAATTGGCACATTCATTTCATGTAACCTTTAAAAAGTATGTTTTAAGGGCCGAGTGCAACGGCTCACGCCTGCAATCCCAGCACTTTGGGAGGCCGAGGTGGGTGAATCACCTGAGGTTGGGAGTTCGAGACCAGCCTGACCAACATGGAGAAACCCCGTCTCTACTAAAAATACAAAAAAATTAGCTGGGCATGGTGGCTCATGCCTGTAATCTCAGCTACTTGGGAGCCTGAGGCAGGAGAATCACTTGAACCCAGGAGGTGGAGGTTGTGGTGAGCCAAGATCGCACCATTGCACTCCAGCCTGGGCAACAAGAGTGAAACTCGGTCTTAAAAAAAAAAAAGTATGTTTTAAAAGGATATTTAGCTGAGAATAAATCAGAAGTGATCAATTGTGAATATGCTGTCAATGCAGTTAATGAAAAAAAGATACAAAACTCTATACTTGGGATGCTAATTTTGGGTTTTTTTGTTTTTTGTTTTTTTAATTTCCACACATAGAGAAAAGACAATGGAGTTACAAAGATGTAAACTGTGTTTATCACTAGGTGGTAGAATTATGGGCAATTTAAAACCTTTTTTCTGTAATTCTGTAGATTCTAATTAAAAAAACATTGTTTTTATAGTTTAAAAAACACTGTATTTAAAATTCCTATTGATTTAAAAGTCAATTTTCAACATACATATAAGAAATAAAATAAGATAAAATATTGATATAATAATCTGTGTTGCAGGAAGTCAGGGACCCTGAACGGAGGGATCGACTGGAGCCGAGGCAGAAGAATATAAATTGTGACGATTTCATGGACATTTATCAGTTCCCAAAATTAATACTTTTATAATTTCTTATGCCTGTCTTTACTGCAATCTCTGAACATAAGTTGTGAAGATTTCATGGACATTTATCACTTCCCTAATAATACTCTTATAATTTCTTATGCCTGTCTTTACTTTAATCTCTTAATCACGTTATCTTCATAAGGTGAGAATGTACGTCACCTCAGGACCACTATTGCACAAATTGATTGTAAAACATGTGTGTTTGAACAATATGAAATCAGTGCACCTTAAAAAAGAACAGAATAACAGTGATTTTCAGGGAACAAGGGAAGATAACCATAAGGTCTGACTGCCTGCGGGGTCTGGCAGAATAGAGCCATATTTTTCTTCTTGCAGAAAGCTTATAAATGGATGTGTGAGTAGCAGAGATATTGCTGAATTCTTTTCCCAGCAAGGAATAACCCTGGGGAAGGAATGCATTCCTGGGGGGAGGTCTATAGATGGCCGCTCTGGGAGTGTCTGTCTTATGCGGTTGAGATAAGGACTGAAATACACCCTGGTCTCCTGCAGTACCCTCAGGCTTACTAGGATTGGGAAATTCAAACCTGGTAAATTCTACTCAGACTGGTTCTCTGCTCTTGAACCCTGTTTCCTGTTAAGATGTTTATCAAGACAATACGTGCACAGTGGGACATAGACCCTCGTCAGTAATTCTAACTTTGCCTTCACCTTGTGATCTTTATTGCCCTTTGAAGCATGTGATCCTTGTTACCTACTCCCTGTTTGTACACCCCCTCTCCTTTTAAAATCCCTAATAAAAACTTGCTGGTTTTGTGGCTCGGGGTCATCATCACAGTCCTACCAATACATGACATCAGCCCTAGAGAACCAGCTGTAAAATTTCTCTCTTTGTATTCTTTATTTCTCAGACCGGCCAACACTTAGGGTGTTGCGGGAAGTCAAGGACCCCGAATGGAGGGACCAGCTGAAGCCATGGCAGAACAACATAAATTGTGAAGATTTCGTGGACATTTATTAGTTCCCCAAATTAATACTTTTATAATTTCTTACGCCTGTCTTTACTGCAATCTCTGAACATAAATTGTGAAGATTTTATGGGCACTTATCACTTCCCCAATCAATACCCTTGTGATTTCCTATGCCTGTCTTTGCTCTAATCTTAATCCCGTCAACTTCATAAGCAGAGGAGGATGTATGTCGCCTCAGGACCCTGTGATGATTGCATTAACTGCACAAGTGTTTGTGGAGCATGTGTGTTTGAACAATATGAAATCTGGGCACCTTGAAAAAAGAACAGGATAACAGCAATGTTCAGGGAACAAGACAGATAACCTTAAACTCTGACTGCTGGTGAGCCGGGCGGAACAGAGCCATATTTCTCTTCTTTCAAAAGCAAATGGGAAAAATATCACTGAATTCTTTTTCTCAACAAGGAACATCCCTGAGAAAGAGAATGCATCCCTGAGGGTAGGCCTCTGAAATGGCCACTTTGGGGGTGGCTGTCTTTTATGGTCGCAGCAGTGGGATGAAATAAGCCCCGGTCTCCTGTAGCACTCCCAGGCTTATTAGGATGAAGAAATTCCCACCTAATAAATTTTGGTCAGACCGGTTGTCTGTTCTCAAACCCTGTCTCCTAATAAGATGTTATCAATGACAATGTGTACCTGAAACTTCATTAGCAATTTAAATTTCACTACGGTCCTGTGGTCCTGTGATCTCGCCCTGCCTCCATTTACCTTGTGATATCTTATTACTTTGTGAAGAATGTGATCTCTGTGACCCACATCCTATTCATACACTCCCTCCCCTTTTGAAAATCACTAATAAAAACTTGCTGGTTTTACGGCTTGGGGGACATCACGGAGCCTGCCGACATGTGATGTCTCCCCCAGACACCCAGCTTTAAAATTTCTCTCTTTATACTCTGTCCTTTTATTTCTCAACCTGGCCGACACCTAGGGAAAATAGAAAAGAACCTACATGAAATATCGGGGGTGAATTTCACCTGATATCTAGCTGAATTTCCCCTGATATTAGGAAAAATAGAAAAGAACCTATGTTGAAATATTGGGGGTTGGTTCCCCCAATAAACCTGATATCTAGATAGTAAAGAATGTTATCCTAAAGTTAATGAATAAAATTTGTTACAAAAACCAATATGTCTTCAAGGGAACTTGAACACAAAATTTACTTGAAAAAATACAAAAGCTAACATATGGATGAATATGAAACCAAGTAATCAAAGATAAGAGTATCAAAGCAATCATGCAACAACACAACATTTTTTCCTACTCAGATCATTGAAGTTCACTTTGTCCCCACTGGTCAATTTCCCATCCAACAACAAAAGAGCAGCCACTGGCAAGGGTGTGATAAATGGGCGTTTTCTTCTCTTCCATTCATGATGAAATACAAATTAATTCAGTCTTTGAGAACACTTGAATATGTGAATCAAGATTTTAAGTTGCCCCCCCTTCCCCACCAACCACTCCCCATTAGAACTAGAAATCTACTTTGGAAATCTAGCCTAAATACACAGTCATAAAAAGGGAGATGCAAATCTCTGTGCAAAAGCAAACAAACAAGCAAAAAGTATTACTGAGACAGCATTTACTTTAAAATAATGGAAATAACTAAATGTTCAAAATTTAAGAACTAGCTATAAATACTGCTAACATTAAAATTATGCTGAGTTTTCAATAATGAGGAAAATATTTGCTAAATTGCTAAAAAAGCTACAACTATTTTTTAAAACCTATGCATTAAAAATAATTAAAACCATGTCTATCTAAATAGTAACAGTTTTAACAAAGAAATAGAAAAAGTATACCATGCCTTTTTTGAACCAAAGCAGTGGCATTAATATTCCAAAGTTAGTGTAGTTGAGATTTGAAACCATGGCTACAGGGATTCTTGGAACTCCCTGCCAAGGCTTCATTTCCAGTTGTATCATTCCATTTAATGTTGACTTACGTCAAAATTCTTCAAGAACCAGGATTCAAAAGATTCAAGATAATTTGGAGAAACCACAACTTGGCTGCCAATTTATTTAAGAAATGTTGGCTTTCTTCATTTACTTGTATACTTTGCCAGTCAGAATTCAATTTGATGAGGTCTTTATTGGCCAGCTGCATCATTTTTATGACATGGGCCACACTCCTTGGTGATTTTTTTTCTACCGAACAAGCTATTACGCAATTCACAGGCTATTGACTTTGGGAGGATTCATGGTGTTTCCCCAAATTATTTCTTGCATTGTGCCAAATCCTGCAGACATATAAGGTATTCTTGCTTTATACCTTGGTTTAGGAGACAGGGTTATCTTTATAGAAATACTGGGAATGAACAGTATCTGCTACAGGGATTCAGAGAAGGGTATAATCAAAGTAGGCTGGAAGAAAACAAAGTAGCATTTATCGAGCACATGCTCAGTACTAGTCACTAGCGGTTTTATATACATTCTCTCTTTGAATTTTCGCAACAGCTCTCCCTGATCATCATGGCCCACACTTTATAAATAAGTTATCTGAGGCTCAGAAAATACACAAATTTCTCAAATTCAAATAATGAACAGGTTTACGTGATTCCCACTTCTTTTTTCTGTAACTCAAACATGGCTTCAAAGATAAGGATTTGGGAAAAAAATCATTAATATGTCATAATAGGTAAAGAATAGGCATTCTGTAAGCAAATTATAATCTATTCAACACCTCTTCCTTGTAACAAGTTGACCAATTACTTTGGTTCATCTAGCAGAATATTTTTCTTCTTATAAAGTAGAAAGTCTAAGGCATCAAACTAACCAGTCTTAAGCAAGTATCTAGGGTATCCCAAGCTACTCCTCAGCAACACAGTATCAACTTACTTCTATGCCTTATGACATAAAAATTATAAGGAAGAGAGTCGATTGAAGTAAGGACAATTCAAACTAATTCTTGAGAATAAATCAACTTTCAACTCATGTTGGGGCCATCATTTGCTTTGTTTTTAAAGTATCATCACAAGTAGTATATTATTCAATTAGATTTTCCCAGACTGATAGCCTTGGGGAAATGTATTTTAAAACAAACAAAAAGTGGAAGAGAAGATGGCAGCCTCTCTCTACAGGGAGTTAGTTATTGAGGTACAATGGGGACAAAGTTCTGTTTGTCCAGGGGTTGAGCCTATACGTATAGAGCCTATACGTTGGTCTCCACCATGGCCAAAATGACTTCTTCTGGATTGTCCACAAATTAGAAGCTGACTCAAATTAGATGAATGAAAATCTTTCAACCTCAGGATCATTCCACTTCAGAAATACAAAAGAAGCCCACATTGCTTTCCATTAAGGTTCTTTCTAGATGTTTCCTGCTGAGCGTGGGAACAATAGCTGCTGCTCTGGCACCAGACATGGGTCTCTAATGCCACCTTATCTGAAGATTTCTCAAACCCCAGCCTGATAAGCCTTCAGGTTAAGAAGTCAAATCTCATCAGTCATTTGTGAATCCTGTATGTGTAGAGTGACTTCATGAAGGTGCCATCTGCTAGTGATCATCCTACCTTAGTGGGTGAATAGATTTTTCCCCAAAATGTGGGAGAATGATAACTCCTGAAGATACTGTCATTTAATGATCTTTCCATAATGGTGCAGTAAATGCATGGTATTAACTTTTTCAGCCCAAGACAGTGGAAATCAAATCATGTTGGGGAAAGTCTGCAGTTATTTGTGATTTGCTTTTCTCTATGATAAATGTGCTGCAGAACTGGAGGAGGTGGCAGAAATGTTTTCAACATGTTTGCTTCAAGTTTGGCTATTCTTGAAACTGGAAGGTCTAACTTCTGTAATTTTCTGCTTGGTAGTAGATCACTTAATGTCTCTGGGCCTCAGTTTACTCAACTGACAAATGTGGATGATGCCTACTCCAAAGGGTGCTTAATAAAATACCAAATAATGTAATACAAATAAGATATAAGAATCCATTCTATAGGCTGATAGGTGATGCATAAATGTAAAGTAACATGTAAATGAGAAGTTTAACATTATTACCTGGTTCCATACTTTTTAGCTAAAGCTTTAATGGCTTTGTCTATAGTCTGGCATCCATTAATGGAGAGTCCTTGAAGGCTGAAAGTTTAAAAAAAAAAAGTTATATCACAGTAATGTTTTCCTTTAAAAAGAAGGACTTTATACCCAAAACTTGCAGTTCATTAGTTATTCAAATAGCCTCAAAAATAATTAAAGAGGGATTTTGTTTTGGTAAATAATCCAGTTTAATTTCGGTTTATGGATCAACTTTCGGATGAGGGGGTCAATAAGTCAGGCATAAATACATATTTTTTATTTCTCGTATTTCTTTCCTGTTGCTTTGATTTTTTTGCTTGCATAGAAAACATATTTTCATTTCAAATTATTTTATCAAGGTTTTAGTTGTATCCATATGGTTGTGTCCATATGAGATATGCAGGGATATGGCTGCATGAGGGATATGGAATATTCCTGGGTGTGGTCATTTAAAGTATAGTTTCCATCATCACCACCAAGTTATTAAGCCATATAGTTTCTTATGGGAGATAAAATAAGAAAAGCATACAATGACATTAGGATCATTATAGAGATTACCTTTGCTTATCACTAAGCTAAGATCCAGCTAAAACTTGACAAATGAAATATGAGTTTTACATAACATTTGATTTTAGATTTATCACCAAATATAATAGGACATAAAAGCCACAGTGCTTTTGCTATGACACATTGGATCTCATTGGATGCACAAAATCAGAAAAGCTGAAATAGCATCCTACGTCTTACAAAATTATATCAGCAGTAAAAAATCTTTGTAAAAAGAAGACACTCAATTTTTTCTTTTTCTTTTCTTTTTTTTTTTTTTTTTTTTAAAGATGGAGTCTTGCTTTGTTACCCAATCTGGAGTGCGGTGGTGTGATCTCGGCCCACTGCAATCTCCACCTCCCAGGTTCAAGTGATTCTCGTGCCTCAGCCTCCTGAGTAGCTGGGATTACAGGCACATGCCACCATGCCGGCTTTTTTTTTTTTTTTTTTTTTGTATTTTTGGTAGAGACGGGGTTTCAGCATGTTGGCCAGGCTGGTCTCAAACTCCTGACCTCAAGTGATCCACTTGCCTCGGCCTCCCAAAATGCTGGGATTACAGGCATGAGCCACCACACCTGGCCCAAGAAAGCTCAATTTTAAAAGGCTGAAACTTTACTAAAAATTGGATTTGTTTCAATACAAAGTCCTTGCTTTAAAACATCCTATAAGGAAACTTTTCACATTGAAAAGCTTTATCAGGGGACCCTTAATAAAGTAATGTGCTTTACCAATGGTTATCCTACATGATGGCTTGGTGCAAGGGAAGAAAGCTGAAGCAACAGCTCTGGTCTGAAGACTTCCCCTCCACATCAAGTACACCACTGGCAATTTTGAAGCAAGCCATGGAGGAGTTGGCAGCTGCACCACTCTCCTTACACAGACAACAGGACAAAATTATTGATATCTCTCAGTGCAGCCATGATATGGTTTGGCTCTGTGTCCCCACCCAAATCTCACTTTGTACCTCCCATAATTCCCAAGTGCTATGGGAGGGACCCAGTTGGAGATGATTGAATCATGGGGGCAAATCTTTCCCGTGCTGTTCTTATGATAGTGAATGGGTCTCATGAGATCTGATAGTAGCTATTTCCTGGTTTTCATCTGTTTTGTAGACGTAGACACCTTCAAATACAAACTTCACCTTTTAAAAATGTGATTAAAACCATTGAATATTCAAAACAATATTAAATGTATTTCCTACACAGTTCTTATGGACCCTGTGGACAAAGTTCTTTTGAAAGAAGAACGCATGCTTGTAATATTTCACAACACATCTGATTTTGCTACTTTGAAGGGAAAATCCACAGTGACTCATGGTTTTCTGCATTTGACATATATTTACATTTAAGATTCTGTTAACAAATCTGAAAGAAGCCTTGCCAACTGCTGGAGGAATTATCTGTCATCAACTTCATCAGACCTAGGGGTTGGGCAGTCAGAGAGGAAGATGGAAAACTAAAACTACTTTGGCCACAATCCTACTCCAGGAAAAAGTGACTAGAGAAGGTCAATTGTGATATTGAGAGTGCTGTTCCACAAATGTTTGGTTTTTCTCTCTCTTTCCAAAAATGTGGTGGGATTGTAACTCCTCATCCCATGGAGCTCATTGCTTTGGCCAGGAAATATAGTCAGTTGCTTTGTGATCTAGTGCCTGCCTCACCACATTCTATTTCCCTTCTTCCAAGACAGGTGTCAGTCATGGAATTTGCCTAGCCCTAGAATTTGCCAGCCATGGACCTGGGAGTAAGCTTAACAATGCTGTGGAATGAAGCCTCTAACCCATCCAAGATGGACATGAGCAAGAAATAAACCTTTGTTCTTTCAGGCTACTAAGAATTGGAGGTTGTTCATTATCACAACATAATCCAGCTTTTCCTGACTGACACAAAGATGATGCCAACTTTTCCTTACTAGAGGAAGTGTTTCTTCAAGTAGAAGTCTGAAGATAATCAGAAGTCTTTCAACTCAGATGACCCTTAAAATAAAAATGTAGATTGGTAATCATTTTGTTGATGCCATGGACAGTAACAGTGATAAAAACCCTGCCAGGAAGACCTTATTCCTTTAAGAACAAAGGAAGGTGATACAGCATCAATTCAATGTAAGAGCCTTTGAGAAACCCGGAATTCCTTGATACATATCAACCACCATCTGATACGCAGACCTACTAGATTTCTGATTCCATTTATGCACCTGTATAGGCCAGGGCTCAGCTCTCAGGTTTTGTTACCATTAGAACAAAATGGTCACAACCATTAAGTAGTTAAAGATGATGTTTGCATTCAAAATCTGCCTTCATATTACAGTTGCTTTGGAGCAGATTTAATTTTTGCTTTCTATTTTAATTATATAATTTGTAGTTATTTCAGTTTGTCAAGGAGTGCAATTAAATCTTGTATGAAAACTACAAGATAAATTATTTGTAAAGATTGACTTATATTCTGTTTTTTCTGAAGAAAAAATGTTCAAGGCAATATATCAACATATGTAAATATTTCACATTAATAATATACACGTAAGTATATCAGTTGACATATATAGATGGTGTGCATATATATATCTAGATATGTTTCTATGTATTGATATCTATGACACAGATATCAATATGAAAGGTTTTAGGTATATGTTTAGTTGGCTCATTATAGGGAGGGAATCTATTGCTTTCATCTGATTCTCAAAAACATTGCTGCTCATTACATTTTAAGAAGCACTTCTCTAGACCAGGGGTTAGCAAACCATGGCCCTTGAGATATGCAGCCTTCCATCTGATTCAAAAATTTACTAAAACGTATTATGTTTCTTTATTTACATATTGTCTATGGCTGCTACAAAGGCAGAGTTGAGTAGTTATGACAGACTGTGTGGCACTGCAGCCTGAATTATTCCCCTGGCCCTTTAGTGATAAAACACTCTGATCCCTGCTCTGGCTCATGCTCCATTTAGAAACCCGCCACTCTTGGTTGTGAACTGAGACTAAGAGAGCTGACGCTACAAAAACGATGACTCTATTAGAGCCAAACGTCAAGTCAAAAAGAAAAGACCTCACTATTTTGTTTCTGCAGGAGACAGAACTAATGCAGAGAGCAATAAGACTCTGAAATCCCATTATCTAGGTTCCCACAAGTTATCCCACTTACCATAGGTATGAAGTTAAGCAGGTCACTTGACATTACTGTGCCCAAGTTTTCTCATTGCAAAATGAGGAAAATAATAAGAATACACACTTACATTGTAGAGTTGTTCTGGGGGTTAAAATAATTAATGCAGATACAGTATTTAGGAAGTGCCATGTACATAATAAGAAGTGTTATTATTTTTAAAAACTTATTATCAATTATTGAATTGGGGGAAGGGAAGGGCAAGTTTTGGTGAGGTGCCTTGTGGCTCCTTGTACAAGAGCCAGCACACCCACATCCGTGGCCCTGGACCAGCTCCCGTCCACTACTGACAGTCAGCTGCAAAAGGCCCCAGCATGGAACAGGACCTTGTCCCCCATGAGCCCAGGACCCCTGCAGCTTTTCACGTTCAGCTCCTGTGTGGTTAAAACCAAGTGAGCATTCATCAAAACTCTTTCAGGATCTCTTTGATCAGGGCATAATCAAAAGGCGATTTAGTAACTAATAACATAATGGGTGAGGCAGTGAGAGAAATCACCATAGAAGCCAACAGCTGAGGTGTAAGCAGCTCAGCCAAAGGAGGAGGGAGAAAATGACTGGAGCAATTAAAGCTAGTATATTTCTCTGTAGGCCAGCCAGTCTCCCTCCATGCCTGTGCACTGGCTCCCCCACTCCTTGTGAGGGCCTCAGATTGCGTGAGAGAGCGGGAGGTACCTCAAGAGCCATTACGGTGCTATAGGAGCTTGTCCAGACAGCCAGCCATTATGTAGCCATTAAAAATTATATTTATAAAGAGCTTTTAATTAATTGAGAAAACAAGTAAAAATAATGACTACAAAATGTTTTATGTATTTTATCATCTCCATTATGTTTCTTAAACGTTATTTTAAAGAGCTCTTTAATAAATATGTATTAATTTTATAGCCTAAATGATGTTATTCACCAACAACACAAAACCAATTTATAGTGCACAAACACAGCAGTGATTTCTTCTGGGGGACTGAGTGTGAAGAGATGAGTGGCAGCTATCTAGGTAGTGGCAGTATTCTCTATCTGAATGGGGTGAGGTATACGCACTTGTCAAAACTCAACAAAGGGGCCGGGTGCAGTGGCTCACACCTGTAATCCCAACACTTTGGCAGGCCGAGGCAGGTGAATCACCTGAGGTCAGGAGTTCGAGATCAGCCTGGCCAACATGGTGAAACCTCATCTCTACTAAAAATACAAAAAATTAGCTGGGTGTGGTGGCGTGTGCCTGTAATTGCAGCTACTCGGGAGGCTGAGGCAGGAGAATCACTTGAATCCGGGAGGCAGAGGTTGCAGTGGGCCCAGATTGTGCCTCTGCACTCTGGCCTGGGCTACAGAGCGAGACTCCATCAAAAAAAAAAAAAGCAGCCAAGAGACCATAACAGGAATAGCATTCTCCCTCCCAAGGTCATGCCTATCTATAAGCTGTCCTAAAGACTCCCTCTGTAGGTGACTACTGCTTTCTTACCAGTGATGTCCCAGACCCACTTTGCTGTTCCCTTCTAATGCTGGGGAGACCTGCCTTGCTGTTCCCATCTAACACTGGGGATACATACCCAGGAGTTGAATTGCCCATGCCTCATATAGCACCCTTCCCTGGTTAATCCTCACTTCTCCTAATCTCACTTCAGAAACAGCAAAAGACACAGAATTGATCCTGCTTCCTCAGCCCATCCTCAGAATCATTAGCAAGGAGCCCAAACCCTCCAACAGATGCTTCCCTCCTCCTTCCCACTGAGCCGTGCTCTTCGAGTCTTCTGGAGCGCCCTCACCCCACCCTCTGCTATTTCAGGTCAATAAATCTGACTTCCTCAGACTACAGGCTGGATCCTGGTCCTCTTTAACTGATCAGGCTTCCACACTATTAACGTAACAGCAAGAACAGAGTCCTTTTTTGTTTATTGCAGTAACATGTATGTAACATAGAATTTATCATTTTTACTATTTTTAAGTGTACAGTTCAGTGGCGTTAAGTGCAATCACACTGTTGTGCAGCTATCACCACCATCCATCTCCAGAAGTTTTCATAATTCCAAACTGAAACTCTGTACCCATGAAACACTAACTCTCCCTTAGCCTTGGTAAATACCTTTCTACTTTTTGTCTTATGAATTTGACTACTCTAGGTACCTCATGTCAGTGGGATCATACTGTATTTGTCCTTTTGTGACTGGCTTATTTCATTTGCATAATGTCTTCAAGGTTCATTCATGTTGTAGCATGTGTTCGAATTTCCATACTTTTTAAGGCTGAATAATATTCCATTGTAGGTATATACCACATTTCATTTCTCCATTCATCTGTTGATGGACCCTTAAGTTACTTCTATCTTTTGGCCATTGTGAATAATGCTGCTATGAACATGGGTGTACAAATATCTGTTCAAGTTCCTGCCTTCAATTCTTTGGGGTATTACACCCAGAAGTAGAAATGCTGGATCATATGGTAATTCTGTTTAAATTTTTTTAGGAGAATTCAGTCATTTGACAAAATTTAATACTATTCTATGTCATATTAAATGGGCCAAACCTTCCTCTGGGATGTTACCTCAATATAAATGAGAATATCTGTGAAGGCTATAGCTGTTCTATAAATTAGTCAGAAATGCTTACTGGTGAGATTTCAGGGTTAAGATGGTAAATAAAGCTGCCCAGTTTCTCCCTCCTTGAAGATACAATACTATGTACAAACTGAAGATTCTGGCTCAGAGAGGAGCAACTTGGTATCTGGGGACTCCAAACTACCCTCTCCCTGCTCAAGCCCTATTGTGAGTCAGTAAAAATCCTGAAACTTATCAGTTGTTACGCAAAACTGGAGAGAAACAAACTGAATGATTATCTTTTTCTTTTCTCTGGTCAGCTTTGGAAAACATAGATGGGGAAAAGTGGAAGAGAGAAAGGGAACAACAGATCTAACAGTCTCAGACAAAAAGCAAAGGTGGCAGAGATCCATGCTGAACTCTAGGATGCATTCCAAACCCAGGGGTAGTTAGAAAAAAACCCCACAACAGGCCATTAGCAAAACCTGGAACCAAAAGCCAAGCCGAGGTGTTATGAAAAGATTACAAACAGTCGTGTGATAGTGTCGCCAATTGCTTCTTTTCCTTGCTGCCTGCTCAATGATGTCACACTAGGAGTGTGAAATCAGCAATGATAGAAGTATTTACACTTCAGCAAATTGGCAAATTCTACACATAAGGTGTTTTGTTTTGTTGGATTTTTGTTTTGCTTTTTTGATAGAGGGGCAGGGCAGTGGTGGGGAGAGCCAGTTTCCTGGTATACTGGTATACCAGATTGTGCGCTACTTCAGCTGGGCTCACCTCCACACATCACCAGCCAGGTTACAGAAACAGTGGACAAGGAACATCTCACCCACAGAGGCAGGACTGTCTAGAAGCTGGACAAGGCATGAAAACAGATTCTCCTCTAGTGCTTCCAGAAAGATCACAGCCCTGTCAGCACCTTGATTTTAGCCCACTGACATGGATTTTGGACTTAGAGCTCCAGAACCTTAATATAATAAATTTGTGTTGTTTTAAGCCATTCGGAATATGGCAGTTAGTTATAGCACCAGTAAGAAACTGATATCACTGGCTTCCCACATCTAATAACTGCACAGGGATCTCACAATTTGCTAATTTTTTCTGAATTTATTTTATCACTCTTCTCAATTTTCTTCCTTAAAATTCTTATTTTGTCATATATCATTCTGAAATCCACCACTCCCCTTTTGCAACAGTGTGGGGAATAGGTAAGCAAACATTGTTAATGAAGTCATTTTTTATTCTTTAGCCCCTTATAAGAAAGACTAACAGTAGGACCCCAGGCTCTATAAACAGATGGTCCAGGAGCAGTAGCTGCACACACAGATAAGGTTTGGAAAAGTTGCAGATGGTACATTTTCCACTAGAGAGTCACTGTGTCCGTTGACATATTAAAGTCTCTGAGAAGTCCTGTGGTAAAAGAAAACATTTAGTTTTGCTCAACCCAAAGTTTCTAAAGGTTCTGTGACCTCTGATTTAATTTTTCACATAGCATGTGTTGAGATCCATGAACCAGTGCTATGAAGGCATAGCTCAGAAATGCTGGTTTAGCAGGGAGGAAGCTGGAATCTGGATGCCTGTGGAACTGGATTTATCCTGGGCCTCCCACTGAAGAGCTATGTGGCCTAGGCACATTACTTAGCATTCATATCCTTTGTTTCCTTACATATAAAAGGAGAATAATATGTAACCTATTGCTATGGAGTAAAAGTTTCTGTACCCCAAAATTCTTATGTTGAACCCTAACCCCAATGTGATGGTACTAGGAGGTAGAGTCTTTAGGAGGTAATTAGGTCATGAAGAGGTGAAGTCCTTATGATAGGATTAGTGCTCTTGTAAGAAGAGATACCAGAGCTCTCTCTATCTTTATCATGTGAGAATGCAGCAAGAAGGTGGCTGTTTGCAAGCCCAAAAGAGAGCCCTCATCTGGAACCATATCAGCCTTCACTTTGATCTTGGACTTCCCAGCCTCCAGAATTATTAGAAATAAGTTTTGCTTTTCAAGCTACCTAGTCTACAGTATTTTATTACAGTAGCCCAAGCAGACTCAGAAATCTACCTTACAGGTTTTCCCTTGAAGGTGATTATTAAGAGGACAGACAATTGTGAGTATAGCTTCCCATGCCTCAGATATAGATCTTGATTTTCATTCCTATTACTGCTTCAGGCAGTAAAGATTAAAGTTGGTGCATTATCTACAGCTTTGCACTTTCCCTGGGAGGACTCTCAGTAGCTACCTACTGCCCTGGATGGCAGCTTGCAACCTTCTGGAATTCAAATAACCAGCATTGTCAGACATTCTCTTTTGACTATCAGCACCAAAGCATCATGTGCAATATATTTTAATTAAACATAATTTTATTAAAAACACAATTTTATTATCAAAAACATAATTTTCTTTTAACATATCATATTACTTTTTTTAAGTTACTAGGGCTATTATGGGCCAGAAAGACACAGAAACAGACAATGGATTCCCAGCCCTGCTTGTTTTGCAGAAAAGTTTGAGATCTTTTTATGCTCTGGACTGCTTTAGCAGATTGGTAATGCCTATGGACCTATATCAGAATAATATTTGTAAGTGAATAAAATATAATACATAAATTGTAAAGAAAACCAACTATCTTCATCTACCATTACCAAAAGTTGAAAAAATAATCTGTGATATAGTAATATATGGGCATCTTTAATGCAGTAAAAAATATGAGCTAGCCACTAATCCAGTGACCACCACAGTTTTGAAGTACTGATAAGCATAAATTTCATTTTGAGACTCTGCAACAACCATAATGTCAAATTAAAATAACTATGATTTCTATTGGTGACCAAGTCACAAGTTTTGCTAATACAAGATGATTGGTTGCCTATAGTCATAGTAGAAGGAGATGCTTTTTTCTGTAGGACAGAAGTAAAAATAAATGTGTTTTTTTCCTATCCATGTTTGCAGATCTCTTGAATTTTATTTAGGGTCCCCAGGAGCCCATAGTTGAAACTTTAGCTACCCTTCTGTTAGGATAAGCTGGGAAAGGAAAGTTGAAGAGAGAGAAAAAAAGAAAAGGGCTCAAAGAGAGAGAATGAGATTGAGAAACTGAGATCCCAAGTAGAAAAATTCCAGTAATGCAAATGAAAGTGTCATGTAGGCGCTGCCAGTAAGAGTGGAAAAAGAAAAGGCGGGAACATAAACAAAACAAGAGACTGGGAGCAAGAAAGAGAGCTTTATTTCCAAAGCGCCACAGATGGGGTTAGTTACAACCCTAGTCCTGGGTCCTTGGGTGGGACAGGCAATCCTTTGTCTGCTAGGAGCTCTGAAACAGGATATTAACCACAAGGATATGGGAAACCTGGCAAGTCTACCAAGATGCATACCCCAGAACCTGCAGTAGCCATTGATGCCAAAACAAATTAGGGATGATTTTCCTAATTCTTCATGCGTTTCAACAACAATCAAACCTGCTAGTGATGGACAATATTTCCCATGATATTTCTTAGATGAGATGATATTTGTTCCTATTCTTTGATCTAAAACTCAAGAAATAGAGCCAGGAAACACCTGCTACTATAAAGGGCTTTTTCTTTTTTATTTTTCTTTTCTTTTTTTTTTTTTTTTGCAAAAACTATTTGAATGATATCCAACTTCCACTTCTACTCTATAACTTATGGGAGGACATACTGCTTGAATTATGAAGCATCTTAGCAATTCTTAGCAACTCTTCTTTAAAAATAATAACGATGGCTTCAATATTATAGTTTTTATTCCATGTTACTTTGTTCCTTGAACCACATAGTGACAATGGCAGGAGGCAGTCAAACGCCTAGGCAGATGGGGCAGATCCCTGGTGAAACCCGATCTTCAAGCTGAAGACAGTCCTGGGTAAATCCTCAGACTGGATTGAGAACTCTCTTCCCATTTGGTGGCTTTCCTCTGATTGGTCCCCACCCTTCACCTATTTCATATATATCTACCCTTTCCTAACTGGATTTCTACACTGTCGTGCCCAATTTTGAGTGGTACCTTTGTTTTAGCCTTTTTTTTTTTTTTTGCATACTCACAAACCAATCGGCATGCAGTCCCCAATTCTGAGCCCATAAAAACTCTGGACCCAGACACACTGGGAAATAAACCACCCAATTTTGGGTGGTGGGGCCACCCCTGTGTCCCCTCTCCACTGAGAACTGTTCCATCACTCAGTAAAATTCTTCTCTGTCCTCTTCACCCTTCAATTGTCAGCATATCCTCATTCTTCTTGGACACAGGACAAGAACTCAGGAACCACCAAACGTGGGTATGAGCTATAACACAAGTGGGCTGGGGCACAACCAGCCCAGCCATGGGCTGAGCCAGTGCACAAGTCAGGCACAGCCCAGGCAGGCTGAGTGGGTGGGCCACCTCCTGTAGCAGGTAGCATGGCCGAGTGAGGCCCAGGCAGAGACATAGTCAGTGGAGGTTTCCAGCTGACAAAGTGATCAAGAAAAATTCTGCATTAATACACTAGTAATTTGTTAATCAATATTTCACCAAAGAGCATGATGCATATAGATATTCAGAGAAAAATGTTCAAATCAATTAATTTTATCCCCATATAGGTCAGTTATCTTTAAACAAAAACAAAGATTAAAAATTCCATTTATCTTCTGACATAAACTATATACTCCTTTGTCAGATGACTTTCAAATAGTGCCTTTGGGGCCAAAATGGTTCCACAGTAAAAGTCCATCACTAACTTTGGGAGGCTGAGGTGGGCGGATCACAAGGTCAGGAGATCGAGATCATCCTGTCTAACATGGTGAAACCCTGTCTCTACTAAAAATACAAAAAAATTATCTGGGCATGGTGGTGGGCACCTGTGGTCCCAGCCACTTGGGAGGCTAAGGCAGGAGAATGGCATGAGCCCGGGAGGCGGAGCTTGCAGTGAGCTGAGATTGCACCACTGCACTCCAGCCTGGGTGACAGAACAAGACTCCACCTCAAAAAAAAAAAAAAATCCATCACTAGTGTGAGAAAGAATCTAAGTAGCTTTATTTAAAGTCAATTAAAATTAACCAATTACTGCTTTAAGTTTTTGTTATAAATAGAGAGTATTTATTTCTAACAGAATTGCACTCTTCCTGTTTAAGCCAAAACTTTATACAGGAGTGTGATATTAAATAGAAGCTTGATCATTAGTTTTAGAATGTGTCTCCTCCTTAGGCTAGGCTTAGCCTGAAAATAAGCATTTATGGAGAACATATGGGATGAGGAAAAATATCCAGGTAGCCACTGAAGTCACTGAAAAATTCTACCCAGTTCAATACCTTCCTCCTCAAATCCTGGACATTTGCTCACACTCTGAACTCTCCAAGTAGGGTTGCAGATGAGAGCCAAAGGCTACAGCACTGGTTTTAATTTCTGAGTTAAGTACCATACAACCATCAAAACATGTCGACTTAAAAGAAATATGCAACACAAGGAAACAATACATCCTAAGGTACATAATAGATTTTATTTTGTTATAGGAATGACTGGAAGTTCTGCAGTATGTGTCTGCTGTATCCATGAGGTTCCAAGGCATGGTGTGACCAAATGCTTTAATGTCACCAAATGCCTTGGTATATTTTGGCTCAGAAAAGTTAGTTGCCTCAGTAACACAAAGTGAAGAAAGGCAATATGAGTTCCAAGCTCAGAGATGACATTCTTTAGAGCTCACATTCTTGAAGTCGGTCTTTCTATTTTCCATTTTACCCCTGAATCTCAGATACCTAAATGGCTTTTCTGGATAATCTCATCTTTTAAAATACTTTGTAATCTATCCTTGTGTAATTTTTTTAAGACTTTATCTTTTTAGAGCTGTTTTAGTTTCACAGCAAAATTGAGTGGGTGGAAGGTCTAGAGACTTTACATAAACCTTTAGCCCCCACATGTTCATAGCCTCCCCAATTATCAACATCCCACACCAGAACTGCACATATGTTAAAAGCAATGAACCTACATGGACACATCATTATCACCAAAGTCCATAGTTCACATTAGGGTTCACTCTTGGTGCTGTACATTCTATGGGTTTGGACAAATCTTGTGTAATTTTCTATTCAGCAGAATAAAACCACATTTTCTCCTGAGAATCAATTGTTAAATACCACACTGACACAGTATTGAAACCATCTGACTCACATGGGAGCAACACACTAGCTTTTATTCATTCATTCAATCAATCATTTGTTCAATACTTATTGAGTACCTGCTGCGTGTTAAGCACTGAGCCAAGCAGTCAGCATACAAGGAAACAAATATAATGTTCTTGTCTTCAGTGACTCACAGCCTCATGAAAGGAAACCAATACCCAACCCAGACAGCTTACAAACACACAGGGTGATGAGCAATGTGTATAAGTGCTACAAAACACTGACAAAGAAGCAAATACCCAGGTTGTCCTAGTTCCTCCAAAGCTGGCAGGACAATTCGAGAATAAAAGGGACTAAATTATCTTGTCACCTAATATTTGTTGAAGGCTTACCATGTGCAAGGCACTGAACAAGTGTCCTGGACTGGCATCCTAAGTTTCAGGTTCTGGTTTTAGCTCTAACACTAGCTAGCAGTGTGATGTTTCTGTAACACTCTACTTCTAGCTCCTAGTTCCTCATCTGAAAAAAAAGTGAAACAATCAGACAACGTGATCTCCTGGGTCCTTTCTAACTCTGACCCTAGGGCGTTTGTTCGAACAACAGGATTTGTTCACAAATGACAGGATCATCTATGTATAAAATATTTTAAATGAACAAAAAAGTCATGTGGCCAATAAGCAATTATAGAAAAGTTACAGGAAACAAATACTGTACATGGCATTACATAAATGCCAATAACAGAGAAAATAAATTATTTTGCATCTGAGGGCAAAAAAATTATGAGATAGGTTGTTAGAGAAGAGGAGGGGTATTGTTGGATTGAAAGGAAACAATTTATCCAAAAGGCAGACTTGAGGACAGTGTCACCCAGCAGGAGGTATCCTCTAACACTGTAGACTGGATTTTCAACATATGAAAGCTAGAGGGTTAGAAGACAGCTCATCACACTGAAACATAATCTCAAAAATAGAAAGCTTATTGATAAGTCTCTCAAAATGTGGCTATACTACCAAGAAGCCATTCAATTTGATAAGGACTCATCTCGCTCGGCGAAGATTTTCCAGGGCCATTCTGGATTGCAGTGGATCACTTCTAAATCCCTTCCAGTCTAGCTACATAAATGCCAAGACTCCACACAGTCATTGGCACTGATGTAGGAGTTACAGCATTAACTCTCTCTGATCCATGAAAACTAAACATCTAAATGGGTATACTCTAAGCTATATAAGATTTAAAATAATGGTACCTTTTAATATAGTCAACCCAAATCATCCCTTTGTGGCCTGCATATATGGATGTCTACAGAATTTGTAAAGACAAATCTTTTTTGATCAGTTCATCTTTCTACCTGGAGACAACTCTGGTAATAATGGTCTAAAACAACATTCCCAAAGTGTGTTTCATAGAACCAATATTAAATTAAAAAAGAGGGTTTGGTGATAGAACACATTTTCCAAAGATGGTATTAATAACAACACTATTTCCCATCCTACATGTTCTTCTAGAACTTTACTACTTCCTCAGCAAGATGTAGAATTGAATTCCCCTGTTCTTAAACCTGGGTGGGCTTGTGACCACTTGTAATAAAAAAAATACAATGAAAGCAGCACTGCATCACTTCCAAGATTATGTCACAAGAGTCATGGCATCTTCTACTTGGTGAGTTGCCATACTGGCATCAGAACTCGGAGCTACCATGTAATAGTCTTACCTGGAGAAAGCCATGCTGTGAGGAAACCCAATCTAGCCTACATAGAGAAGCCACAAGGAAAAGCTCTAACATGGCAGGAAGACAGATGACCAGCAAGTCTCCAGTGGCTCTTGCCACTTGTTATTTTGGACAGCCACCTCCTAATCTCCTAACTACAATGCTTGAAACATCCTAAGCCAGAAGAAGCACCCAGGTGAATCCTTCCCAGATTCCTGACCCATGGACACTCTAGGTGATATTAAGTGATTATTGTCTTATGCCTCTAAGTTTTAGGGCAATTAGTTTCACAGCAATACTAAGAGGTCTCATAACAAAATTTGGGCAAAACTAGGTTAAACCAAACTCTATAGATTTTTGCTTTCCCCTTCAGGATTTTTTCAGAGCCTTTCATATGCTAATGAGCATGTTCATCTTCAAGACTGACATTAGTATGCAGTATTTCCCAATTTATTTCCCCAAGCAACTATTTCTATAGCTATTAACAAGGGATAACTTTGCAAAATGCTGGGCTAAATTAATGCTCTCTTCTCATTTGTAGATTTCTCTCTTTCCAGTGATCTGAGCTAAAGATAATGAAGATTTTACTTTACCATGGTAATAAACTGAAGAACAAACAGCTATTGCCCAGCCCAGAAAGAGCCACCTCTTGGTAACTCCTGTGTGTGACATAAACTCATACCAGCAGTATCACAGAGCAAACAGCATAAACTCTGAATGTCACTCACTATTTGCTTTGCCAATAATAGTTCCAGGATGTACTGTTCTTCCAATGGGCTTAACAAACATTTCGATGCACTGAAATTTCATAATCCTCTGGCTCTTCTGACTATCTTACTTTCAAACTGAAAAGCTCTAAGAAAAAAGAAAGAGAGAGAGATTTTGTTCCTAACCTCTTTGAGAGGAATGAAAGAATTATGCAGACAACTCCACTCCAGTGTAACATCAGTTCCTTACCTGGCTTTAAAATAGAGTACTTCTCCTCTCCAGAAACTCCTGGAAGACCAAGGAAAGGACTCCACCACTAGTGATTAGGAAAATTTTGCTCACTTTTTAATTGTTTAAAAACCAGAGACAACATTTAAAAATTTAGAAATAGTTCATTTTTTAAATCAAATATGTGAAATGGTAATTAAGCTAAAGGAGTCAAACCTTAGTAAATATATAACAAGGGAGTATCACTTACTGATTTGATAAAAGAACAGGAGTGAGGAGTTACTCATCTGATTCCCAATTAGTCACTATATGAATACGTCGAATGATCTAACCTATGACTCAGTTTCTCCACAAATAAAATGCCACTCTGTTTTCTAGCCCCTTTACCTAAAGTCTAGTCAAAGTTAGAGCTAGGACTGGGATGAAGACAATGATGCACTCCCCATCAGTGCAAAATTTAAAAGGACACCAAAAATCTCAGTAACCAAGTTAAATAATATTTAGTGCAATTGTTTTTAAAAATCAAAATAATGCAAACAAAATCTATGATTAACAAAAGGTCAAAACTTTCAATAAAAATTTATCAATAATACTGATTTTCCCCTTTCCCTGAGGTTCCAATATGGCTCAGAATGGTGCTCTTACTGAGCTCTAAAACTCACACAAATTGAGTTCCACCAATTCATCATATACACAGTAATTAAGACAAATAAGAAACCAATGCTTATTTTAGTTCCCCCATGCAATTCAGAGGTATTCTCTTACATAGAGATCACACTTATCTATTTATCAAAGCAAATCACTTCAGGATTCTGCACTAGTCCAAATTATGATAGTCAACATTAACAGGTATCAATATAGGTATGGGTATACACATAGACATACATGTAGATATCTGTACAGATATGAATATTAACATACATAGGTATACACCAAATGTACTGAAGTGGAATTTTCCCACTTACATCCAGGCTTTCTGATCCCTCTTCTCTCCCTCTCTACTCTCAGCCACCTGACTAGCAGAGGTGGTTTTACTGTACTTTCACAGAGAAGTGTAACAGAGAATACATGGGATAGAAACTCACGTCTTGTCCAGAAAATCCTGTGAAGAACATTTAGTCCACACCTTTTACCAAAGAGCTTTCTCATTTGATCACACTGATTGCAAACAGATTCTTTCCCCCAATAAAGAATTTGTTCCTGTTTGATCACAATAGCATATATATATATATATCAGATAAGATAGGGCCTTTGTTCAGTTTAAATACAAAGTTGGTACCAAATGAAATAAAACCTCATTACACCAGCTTGTTACCCACAGATTGGAGCTCATAGATTTTAAAAAATTACTTCTTTCTAATTATTAATATAATATATGTCCATTACAGAAGAATAAGTAAACAAAAGAAGAAAGTAAGAGCTACCTGCAATGGGGTCATAAACTAGTGCCAGCTGCTTTAGAAAACAGTCTAGCAGTTCCTCAAAATATTAAACACGGAGTTATCATATGACCCAACAATTCCACTTCTAAGGGTACACCCAAGAGAATTGAAAATAAACATATGTCTACACAAAAACTTGTACATAAATGCTCGTAGCAGCATTTTCACAACAGCCAAAATGTAGAAACACCCAAATGTCCATCCACCAATGGTATCTCTATATCATGAAAATCTTCAGCCATAAAAAGGAATGAAGTACTGATGCATGCTACAGTATGGATGAACTTTGAAAACCTTATGCTAAGTGAAAGAAGACAGACACAGAAGGCCACATACTGTATGATTTCACTTACATGAAACGTCCTGATTAAGGAAATTCATACAGACAGAAAGTAGATTGATGATTGTTAGGAACTGGGGAGAGAGGTAATGGGGAGTAACTGCTAGGGGGTACAGGGTTTCTTTGGGGTAGTGAAAATATTCTAAAATTAGATAGTGGTGATGGTTGCACAACTCTATGAATATACTAAAAATGCATGGATGAAGCTGGAAATCATCATTCTGAGCAAACTATCTCAAGGACAGAAAACCAAACACTGCATGTTCTCACACATAGGTGTGAATTGAACAATGAGAACACTTGGACACAGGATGGGGAACAGCACACACTGGGGCCTGTCGTGGGGTGGGGGGAAGAGGGAGGGATAGCATTAGGAGATACACCTAATGTAAATGACGAGTTAATGGGTGCAGCAAACCAACATGGCACATGTATACATATGTAACAAACCTGCACGTTGTGCACATGTACCCTAGAACTTAAAGTATAATTTAAAAAATAAATAAATAAATAAAAATGCTGAATTGCACACTTTAAAAGGGTGAGTTTTATAGTATGTAATTTACATCTCAATAAACCAGCTATTTTTAAAGCCACCCATAAATCCAAGACATAAAAATAAGTACAGTTAATATTTTCAATGTTGAAAATTATCTACTGATGGACAATCACCAGTCAATCCACTTGAAAATGGTCCCATCTGTTGATGATGCAAACACAACCTGAATGTCTCTAAGCCCCATGCTCTGTATGCAGGAACCAATACCTGCTTTGTGCTTCACAAGTATGTTAGAGGAGAATAGGCTTCAAAATAATTTCTTCCAAGGATTTCTTCAAAAGAATTGCTCCCCTTAACCCTTAGTTAAAACTGCCTTCCCATTCTCTTGTAAATATTCAGTAGCAAGTATATCAATGCTGTTAGTGAAAATCTATTAGTCAATAAGTAATTATTACAGTTTCCCTGGGAGAACAACAGCTTTACTAGGCTTATGAGAATGTAAATAAAATTTGCATATATGTGTATATGTATATACATATATATGATATATAGTAGCGGGACTGCTTTGTATATTTTAATTAAAGCTATAATATTAAAAATATATAAAAACAATAACAGTAAGACCATAAGTCTACCACCCTCATAAACCTGCTTTTATTTCTGCATGTATGCATATTGTCTTCTATGAACTTATAGAATTCTTTATAGTTACAATCATATAATAATTTGCATTCTGCTTTTACTTAAGAAACAGTCTTCACACATCTTTAGAATTTATTTTATTAGCATGGTTTCATAGCATACCTTTGCGCAAAGTGAAAATGCATATAACCATTCCCCTAATAGTATTGCAAATAAAGTCAGATTGAACACCTTTAATGTAGAAATAGATACTGAATATGGAAATGTTAAATATTTATACCATTTAATGTGTACATATGACCTATTTAACCTTGACTACTTCATTAAGATAAATTTATGCATGGGGGATTATTAGCTCTTATTACAAATTACCATATTACCTTCCAAAAGGTACAAACCAATTTAAAGACCCACTGCAAGAAATATGTACCAATTCTACTACAACCTCACTGGTATTGTATGGTATAAATTAACAATGATTTCATTTGGCATATTTGAGCTGTCCAGAGTTTATTTCACATATTTATTCTTGCAATGACAAGCTTTTAAAAGTGTGCTTTCTATTCGTTCCCCCTTACTCATTTAATCATTTGTTTTACATATCTATTACGTATGAAATACAAGAAAATGTTTTTTCCTTGCATAGTTTACACTTTATTTATCCTTTAAATTTTAGGTGTCTTCTTTATGGGTATAACATTTACAAAATATTAACTATGTCAGTACCTTGGGTTTTTTTAATTATATAAACTGTTTAAACATGTCTATTTTTGAAGCTGTCAATCATCCTTTAACAATTTTTTTTGCTTCTTCAAAAATGAAAAAGTTATTCTTCTTCCACATATTGAGCAAAAGGATTGAGTTCTATCCTTTGTCAGTTTTTATTATAATTGGGTGAGATTTTTATACGTACTTCTTTATTTCATATAGATTAATTATGAAACATGATAAAGTAGGAATTCACCTTGGTTGTTTTACTGAAATGTTATCCTATGTCTGTAATAGCCCATATTAAACAATTCTTCCTTCTTTCATCTCTTTAAACATATACAGTTTTGCCTACATATAATTGCCCTATATTGGTATTCTCCAGTCTGTGGTATTAATTAGTATTCCTACTTTTATGTAGCAAAATACTCTTTGGGGATTGTTGGTTTATGGACTGAACCTGATAGTAGATATTTAAAAAGAACATAGTCACTGGATGCAAAATGAATAAGTAAGAGAGTAAGTATGTAATAAAAAGATAATAATCATAACAACTGGTTAATTTGGAGAAGAGAGTTAGAAGTTGTGAAATATCTGTATTAAAAGTTAATCTTGAAAAACATGGGACATCATTTAGCATACAGAAAGCAGGACAATGGTAAATGCTGACAAAGAGAAAGAGCTAAAGGCAGCAAGACAATAATAGATGGGTTCATGCTGGGAATAAGAAAAACAGAGTGCTAGAAATAATTATCAAAAGGTGTGCTGAACGAAGTCAGAAGCTAGGTCAGCTGGGACAGGGAGCCACTGAAAGTCTTTTTATCAGAATTATATGGAAACGCATGAAAAGGTTATTTAGGCAGAGTCTGGGATTAGGCAGAGATGGGAGACTGGACATGCAGTGGGGAGTGGTAGATCAGCCACAAGGGATTTTTATACATGAAGTGATTGAAAAAAAAATGAATAGAAAGCAGTAAATGCTCAGAGGCAGGAGGGAGGTAAAAGGAAGCGAGAGATGGATGTGGGTTAAGCTCTCAACAAATTATGTTTCTTAAAGAGAAAGATAAAAGGTTCTTAAAGGATTGACTTCCTTGGTAGAGGATATACAAACTTGAACTTTACCCTCAGAAGGAGCTAATCTATTTTAAGATATAGATACAATTTAATTTTTAGATCCTTTACAAATACTAGATACTAAAAGAAATTAAATAACAACAGCAATGATTTGTCCAAGTCTACAGAATTGACATCAGTGGTACTTAACATTAATCTGCTTTTCCAAGCATCTAAGGTCTAAAACGTCCTTGGTATGTTGCTTTTCTGCCTGAATCTGTTGTCCAAATAATCCCAGCAGGCTAGTTTCAGATGGCACTGTTACTGAAAATACCACTATTATCTTTCTTTTACATGAGGTCCCAAGTTTACTTTTTAGATATTTCCAACTAAATGCTTTGCAATTCTTAGCCACAACATAACCCATAAACTGAAATTGTCAACAATGAAAACAGTTCTCTAAAGAACGTATCAGAATAAGGAAGTAATCATGCTGTCAAGCAGACAAGAGGATAAAAGCAATCTTATTCTGAAAATTAATTCTGATTTAAACTTGACACCATAAAAATGCCCTAATTTGCAAACAAAGAATTATAATGGAATCTATTTTGAGGTGTAGAAAACACAGCATATCTTGCAAATCAATAGGAGAATTTTTATTGAATGCGAAAGCATCAAGTCAGCTGTTCTAGAGCAGAGCCACTTCCTTAAAAGCAGATCACTCACTGTCTGCCCATAGCTCCAAACACACAATTGGCTATTTTCCTATTTGAAAGACAGCTGTATTTGTTTCATAAATCCCCTCGTGGAGCTTTGAGACCTCTTGCTCTAACCAAAGCCTCAAAGGACTGTCTGTGAATTTTTAAGATGTCACCTGCTATAAACAAACCCCACTTCAAACCCTTAGAAGCTTTATAAAAAATAAAAACTTATGATTAGTGTCATGAAAATGATAAGACTTATCTGTGGTTGCCACCTCCTTACTCTAACAGTCTCCTCCCAGATTAAAAAAAAAACAGCCACGAGTATTTGAACATGAAATGACACACAATTATTGACAGAGCAACCATTTGGTGACAGTTTCTGCTTTGGGAGCAGGGGTCACAAAACATCAGGCTCTCTGTAAGTCTGGAAATGGCAGCATTGCAGAATTTTTCCAGTTTGTGTCTTCCTGAATGGCAATCAGAACAAGAATGATTGGACACAGCACCCCAGATCTTCTGCCACCTTCCTTATCATAAGAGTAGGGAGCTTGTTAGACAAGCAGGATATGCCTCTTAACAGGATCCCAGAAGACGCATGTGCACATTCATGTTTGAGAAGCACTGTACATAAAAATTTGAGATTCACTGTTCTAGCACACATTCTTCCAAAATATTACTCTCTATACATTTGACCCTTGAATAACATGGGGGCTTGGGCTCCGACCCCGGTCCCAGCATAGTCACAAATCCACATGTAACTTTTAACTCCCTAAAAAGTTAACTATTAATAGCCTGCTATTGAGCAGAAGCCTTACTGATAACATAAACAGTTGATTAACACATATTTTGTATGTTATAGGTATTATCTACTGTATTCTTGCAATAAACTGAGGAAAAATATTATTAATAAAATCATAAGGAAGAGAAAATATATTTACTATTCATTAAGTAGAAGGGAACCATTAAAAAGGTCTTCACACTTGTCATCTTCACAATGAGTAGGCTGAGGAGGAGGAGGAACGGGAGGGGTTAGTCTTGCTGTCTCAGGGGTGGCAGAGGCGGAAGAAAATCCATATATAAGTGGACTCACACAGTTCAAATCTGTGTTGTCCAAGGGTCAACTGTATAAACTAGAGCAGAAAATGTATTTTTCTGAAATTTATGCTAAAAATCTTAAGGGTCATGGAAAACAGCTTCTCTCTGAATATGAAAGTATATCATCAGTTTAATCAGTATTTGGATATTTTTAGTATTTTAGCAAACACTAAATTGGTTAGCAAATACTATATTGGTTACTAATTTCTCCTCCCACTTTAAAATATCAACATGGAGGAAAAATCACAATAGCGGTGGAAACTAAGGCTATAAATCAATGATGTTCTTAATGACTGGGAGGAATTAGCACTAACTGTAATGTAGATGGACTATACTAAGTAATGTCTTCAGTGAGCTCATATATGGTTCTCTGAAAGAGAGCAACACAGCCAGGAAGACTTACCATGATGATGCTAGGAGACCTATTTCCTTGAAGGGGACCTTCTTTTCTGAAGGAATTCTCCCCGGGAATTCCTCAGTGCTTCATTACTAGACTGATGTTGAAGCCTATAATACCGAGTCATTAAACTTGGTCATTCTGTGAGTGTACTGTATGCTGTGAGGTCAAGCCATATACAGGTGGGGACAGAAACAGGAAGCAATCCACTTTAGAGACTGAAGTTCCCCACATTTTACCTCTAATGCAGCAAGACCTCTAATGCTGATTCAAAGTTTTTAGTCATAACTACACTGGCTCATAGATAGAAAACTAGGTAATGGGAAGAAAAGTAGTCCTGCCTCTTTGGAGTAGCGTTGAATGGGATAAAAGTCCTCCAGACATGAACAACTTAAGCTATGGGCTTGGGTATCTGCTTGATTTCCAGCTTATATTTTGAAAAACAAACTCTGATGGTACCTTAGTGGACAGTGAGAGAATCCAAATAGAATATGTGGGTCCTATCAGCTGGCAAACACCAGAACAGAGTCACACTTTATTCAAGGTTGAGTAATCAGGAAAATTATATAAATACAACATTTGAACATCAAAGAAAGAAATTATTGCTCTAAAGATGCAGAGAAAAATTATTCTTGTAAATACTAAGGAATCAGAAAAATAATTTAGAAAGCACTTTTATTTTCAAAAGCATAGACGAAAATAACTTTACAAAATTAAGAAAAAATTGATGGAAATAGAAATAACTGAGGTGCAAGGCTGTTATAAAAAAGTAGATAAGGGCTCATGGCTGTAGTCCCAGCACTTTGGGAGGCCAAGGCAGGCAGATAACCTTAGGTCAGGAGTTCGAGACCAGCCTTGCCAACATGGCGAAACCCTGTCTCTATTAAAAATACAAAACTTAGCTGGGTGTGGTGGTGCACACCTGTAATTCCAGCTACTTGGGAGGCTGAGGCAGGAGAATCGCTTGAACCTGGGAGGCGGAGGCTGCAGTGAGCCGAGATCACACCATTGCACTTCAGTCTGGGCAATAAGAGCAAAATTCCATCTCAAAAAAAAAAAAAAAAGTTAAATAGCCAGGACAAAACACAAGTGTAAAGAACTAAACAAGTGTAAAGAAACTAATACTGCAATAGCTAATGAAAATCCTCCTCCAAGACAGTGCAGGACAGAAGATGCCTCCCAGAAAGCAGAATTGGTGAGATCAGAGACCAACTAGAAAAGCTCCATGAGAAAACAGATGAAGATTACAAGATAAAAAGAGATAGCAACAGACTACAGAGCACAAAGATCTCATCAGTTGGTCACTGACATCCTTGAGAAAAAAGAAGAAAAAATTAAGGAAGAAAAGATCTAACATACATGAAAAGGCGAGACTTCTGGCTATGGCTGAGTGAAGTCTGCAAAGCCCCTTCCCAAAAACAGCTGTAAACAAGAATCTTGAAGGATTTATGCTTTAAAAACAGCTGAACTTCAAGTAAAAACTATGGGAGTCTGAGGCGTTCTTGTCCGGGGCTGCTCCAGTTCTTTCCCCAGGCTCCTCCAGCTCGGTACTCACCAAGGTCTGCCCAGGCGGGGGACAGATATTTGTGAAGATATTTGATTTGGAGTGGTAGAGATACACGTGCCCAATGGCATTGGTGAAGGTGATGGTCTTGGTGATTAGGGAGAGGGAGGGTCAATAATTAGACTTGCCCAAGGTTGAGGTCACAACTGGAAAAAGTACATTCCTGGCTTGGGCTTGCATAGAGCTAGGGGTTGGGAGTAGGGAATAACTTTAAATAAGCACAGAGGAACTTTTTGGGATGATGGAAAATTTCTGAAACCAAAAATCATTGAAGTGTACACTTACCATGGGTACATTTTATATGACATTTATATGCCAATACAACTGTTTTTATAAAACTATGTACAAAAAGGAAAACTTTCCAGTGTGAAAGAGAGTTGGAGTCTACAGCTCTAATGAGCTCACCATGTCCCTGGCAAAAACTAATGCTGCTCAGTCTTAAACCTGTCTTGGCAATAGTTTTATTTTCGTGATAAAAATTTTATAAGTGATATGATCTTATTCATGCAGGAAAAGAAAGCCATACAAACAGATTACTTGCAAAGAAAAAACAATCACACTGAAGTCAAGCTTCCCCTGTGGAAAAGTAAATGTTATGCTCATCAAAGGAAGAAATTTTTGGAGAATTTTAACAGAACAAGTTGAGCTTTCAGAATTATATGCCACGTTAAGTTGCAGCTCTTGTCAAAGCAATAGAAATATAAGCAGGTGTGCTTATTTGATGTACAAGAGTTTACAGTTGATTCCTCTGAATAACAAACTACATGCATTTTAGATAGTTTGATTTGTAAACAATATTTTTCCCATAATACTTCAAAGAAATACATCTATTGCAAAAGTTAGAGCCTGAAGTTTAACTATCTTCAGTGACAGGCAAGTAACATCAATGAAGTGAGAAGGCCAAGTGTACAACCGTGATACGCCAGAGTCAGCATTTCTCGGTTTGAGTGCTGCTCTTGATATTCAGCTTTTGCAACAGAGAAACTACAGGGAGTGGTGAGGACTGCAGCAAACCGGAGAGGATTCTAGGAGCTTAACACCTTTCAAGGATGGGAACCTGTGTTGGTGGATCCTTTCATTTTTTAAGAGAAATCAGGTATCTCTATTTTTACATTTAAAAAACGTCAGCTTACTCATCTAAAAATAAAGGAGTTTATCAAGAATCAGTGGCTTTCATGCTGTTTTAGGATATAGAAGTCTTTCTTCAAATAGAATTCTCCATAGAACACAAAAATTATAAAACAGACAGAACTAGATTATCTTTCACATCTCTCAGAGTTCTCTATGATGTTATGGGATCCCAAGTAAAAGCTGGTGAAGTAATTAATGGTCTGTTATCTAGCTGGTCAGTATCTTTAATTTATGCTGATTAAACGCATCAGTTTGGTTCAATTTAACAGGTATTAAGTGACTGTTACGGACTAGATTCTGGGCCAAAGTCATGATCTGTCCTTGAAGGATTCATGATCCCACAGTTGACAGTCAAAGGTATTTATTCAGGCAGGAGTGAAGAGCAGCACAGAGGCTGAAGCAAACCCTGCTCGCACAATTGCAAAAAAACAAAAATTGACAAGTGGTACCTAATTAAACTGAAGAGCTTCTGCACAGCAGAAGAAATTATCAACAGTAAACAGACAACCTACAGAATGGCAGAAAATATTTGTAAACTATGCATCCGACAAAGGTCTAATATCCAGAATCTATAAGGAACTTAAAGCAACAAGGAAAAAACAAATAACCCCATTAAAAAACAGGCAAAGGTCATGAATAGACACGTCTCAAAAGAAGACATAAAACAGCCAATAAACACATGAAAAAATGCTCGTCATCACTAACAATGTGGGAAATACAAATCAAGACCACAATTTAATAATAATAATATTTAACTTATTGCTAATATTGTTAATATTATTCTTAAGTAATAATGTTTAACAATAGCCATTCTGTGAGATATCATCCCACACCAATCAGAATGGTTGTTATTAAAAAGTCAAAAAAACAACAGATGCTGGCAAGGCTGTGGAAAAAAGGGAACCCTTAGACACTGTTGATAAGAATGTAAATTAGTTAAGCCACTGTGGAAAGCAGTTTGAAGATTTCTCAAATAATTTAAAACAGAGCTACCATTCGACCCAGCAATCCCATTACTGAGTATATAACCAAAGGAAAGCAGATCATTATACTGAAAAGATACATATGCTCATATGTTCATAGCCATATTCACCATAGCAAAGACATAGAATCGACCCAGGTGCCCATCAATGGTAGACTGGATAAAGAAAATGGTACATACACACCATGGAATAGTATGCAACCATAAAAAAGAATGAAATCCTGTCCTTTGCAGCAACATGGCTGGAGGTGGAGGCCATAATCCTAAGCAAATTAACTCAGGAACAGAAAAGCAAATACCACATGTTCTCACTTACAAGTGGGAGCTAAACACTAAGCATACATGGACATAAACATGGCAACAATAGACACTGCGGATTACTAGGAGGGAGAAACGGGAGTAAGGATGGGGACAGGGGAAGGGAGGCACGGGGTTGTAGCTTGAAAAATTATCTATTGGGTACCACGCTCACTGCCTGGTGCAATATACCCATGTAACAAATCTGCACATATATCCCCTATATCTAAAATAAAAGCTGACACTAAGAGAAAGAAAGAAAGAAAGAAAGAAAGAAAGAAAGAAAGAAAGAAAGAAAGAAAGAAAGAAAGAAGAAAGAAAGAAAGAAAGAAAGAAAGAAAGGAAGGAAGGAAGGAAGGAAGGAAGGAAGGAAGGAAGGAAGGAAGGAAGGAAGGAAAGAAAGGAAAAGAAAAAGAGAAAAGAGAAGAGAAAAGAGAAGAGAAAAGAAAAGAAAAGAAAAATCCTGCTTGAGAAGGAACAAGGGGAAGATTTCAGGCAAGGTTACATTTCCACTGTGCTTTAAAGGATGGGTTGGATTTTTCCAAGCAGAGATAGGACTGGTGGTGGGTATCTGGAACAAATGTGTAGGTTGAAAAACCACACACAGGTGTGAAAAAGTACAATACATCCAGGGAAAATTAGACAGCTGGTGCACAAAAGGAAACAGCACCCAGAAATTAAACATTCACTTGCTTACTGGTAACTGAGTTACACTAACAGTCACTCCCTACAGTATTCAGCATGGAAGAAGAGATAAACCAGGGCTCAGAGTGGCATGAACTAAAATGTTGGCTTACAACTATAAAACACTTAATCAGTTATACATTTTAAATCAGAATGACAAGGATAATCTGTTACTTTAATAAGCCAAATACTGTAAAATAGTGCAAATAGCCAAAACAAATTTGTATAGATTTTTACACAAAATATTAATATCATGGATTTTTATTCTCATAAACATCTCTAGTCTTAATTCTGAATGTTTCTAGGATTAGTCCATTAACTTGTTTAAAAAGTTTTTTAATTATCACAAACAATTTTGAAGCTACCTTTTCAAGGAATCTTTGGAGTTGCCTCTTCAATTTGCTACACAAAAAATTTCTTAACAAGATAATTATTAGTTTGAATGCAGACTGAATTCTTGTTTAAAATACAGACAGGACAGAACCCTATTTATAGCTATAACAAGGACTATAAAACATATAGAAGAAGATAATCAAACGTCCACGTCTCTGGAGTGGAGTTGTACCATGACAGAATTTCCAAGTCAGATTTGAGCCCAGATCCCCCATCCAGGGTTACTATACCACTTAAGAGAATTTTGAATTAATTTCACTCTTATATTTTTAAGGAATATCATATTTTAATAGGTATTAAATATTATATTTTCCCATTTAGCTCAAGAGACCTTAGAGGTCAAAATAACCCTGAGTTCGTTTCTATTTTTTCTACCCAGTAGGGCCCTAAAATTTATTTCAATACTAAAAAGACAGCTATGTAGATTCTCTATCATTTTAACCTGTCTTACCACAACTTCTAAGGTTGGTCTATTGACAGAGCCTAGCATGTTTTGGTGTTAAATAAATAATAGTTCCAAGGAAGACTGTTAAGCTTAATATTAAAAAGGATCTCATATAACTTTAAAATACCTACAATTCAGTAAGATAAAAATAAAGAAGAGAGAAAATAGAAATAAAGAGGGAAAATGGGTAAAAAAATAAAATAAGGCCACAAGTTAGGTTAGTTTACCAAATAAAAATTATAACATCCTATGTGCTATTAAGATGTTTAATTTCACAAATTTGAGTCTGGATTCCCTAGTGGCCAAGGCAAAGAAAAAAGTAGAATCCTACTTTCCATTAAGTAATATCAAACAAGTAACTCAGAAGAATAACAAATATCCCTAGGTCTGAGTTTTCTGAGAAATTTATTTTATGGGTCCTCATAAACAAGATAATTTAAAATGTAGTTATAAAGAAGGATCTGCCTTAAAGTTTCATAATCTGTGATATTTGAAGCAAACAAATGAAGTGCTAAAGAAGCCAAAAATAGAGTTCTTATGGGGGTACTCCTCGCAGACCCATCTAGTAGCCCACAAGGTAAGTCCTCAAAAGACATCCATATAAAAAAGCAAGAAGTTTGTTTTTCGTAAGATGTCTCAAAGCAGGGCAACGATATAAACAATCACCAGCAATTCAGTTAACCTCTGTGGGCCTCAGTATCATCACTTGAAAAAGGGAAATATAAAAGTGGAATATAAATATAAAATATAAAATATAAATATAAAAGTGGAATAGGCTAGATCATCCCTAAGGGTCCTTCTAGAACTAAAAAAGTGTGATTCTTAATTAAACTTTTACTAATCCCCTACTATGTGCTATGTTTCTCCGAATAAAAAAGATTTCTAAACCCATACATACACACATATGTCCCTTTGAGTGTTTCATAATTTCACTATTTTGTAGAGTAGAATTGCTGCTACTTGCTTGTTATTACAGCAAGAAAGAATCCAATATTTGCACACCAATTGATCCATGAATGTCAACAGAGAGCACACAGCCTCTGCCCTCCTAAATTGTTCATCTGTGAACTTGGGTGAAAGTTGAAAACTCTTATCAAATATTCAAATCTCTTTTTGACAGCTTCTGTCTGACCGAAATTTTCAAACTAAATTGTATGGGTGCATATGCTAAACAAGGAACTTAACACCCTTCTGTTTTAAATAGTCATTGTATCTAAAATCTCAGGAACATTTCCCACCATTACAAATCCTTAACTGAAGGCACAAGTATTATGTTGGGCTTCTGAAACCTCAGGAACAAAATTAGGCAGAGCAGACAGAGCCCCCAGCAACTGGATGAGAGTGATGGACGTGAAGCTAACAAAAATTAACAATCTTAGTATAAATTACAAAAGGTGATAGTAGAATCTTCAGAGCATTTTACAATATGACTATGCTCTGTACCTCCCAGGAGCCACAAACATGTAACATATACCAAATGTATGTGTGTGCGTGTGTATATGTGTGTGTGTGTGTGTGTGTATATATATGTATATATGTATATATATGTATATATGTATATGTGTATATATAAGTATATATGTATATATATGTGTATATATAAGTATATATATATATAAATATGTACATCTCATAATATTTTTGGAGAAAATATTGGTAAACCCGGATTAGAACATTTTGCAATCACATTCTTTCCACCTCAGAAAGAACAATTATGTAACAGAAAGCATTTTCAGATCATTTTTACAGTAGCAGGAGCCTGATATTTTTAGAGTGCTTTAGGTAAGTTCTCTTGGTGACAAAAATACTATGCACAGTGCTGCTAATGACATGACTTTCTAAAGACACAAACAACTCTTGGTAAATTTCCAAACAAACGAAAGCACATCATTTCTGCAATAAATCTGGTGGCTACATTTCTGAGAAGGTCGGCGCATATCAAAACTGTGCAAAAATTACTTTGAATCTATATGTAAAATAGTGTTGAAATAGGAGAGTTCCCTGACCCCCTTACAGAACATGCTACAGGGGTGTGGTACATATGTTCAGCTGCCAGGAACTCAAACCCCTTATGGGAGGGGCAGCATGCAGATGGGATGGTATACAATCCAGGGTAAGCACTTTTGGGCTCTGGCCCCATGGTAGTGTCTAGGGGTGGGTGCCTGCGACTCCTAAAGCCCTGGTAAGCATGTGTTACAGTACTCCTTTAGCTCTGCCATCTGCAGACAGCTTAAATGTCAACCAGCTCAGTGCCCTTTTGGTACCCAGGTCCTTGTCTGGCATCCGGGAAGAATCAGGTTACACACAGACTTGAAGGACGGTTAATTCAGGAGGTTTTATTGAGTGGCGGAGGTGGCTCTCAGCAGGATGGAGGGGGAGCTGGAAAGGGGATGGAGTGGGAAGATGATCTTCCCCTGGAGTTTGGTCATCCCGCGACCGAACTCCTCTCCGACCATCCCCAGCCAAATTCCTCTCAACACTCAGACACTCCTTCTCTGCTGTGCTGCTCTTCTGTTCCTCTGCTCTTCTGCTCATCTGCTTGTGGAGCCTGGGGTTTGAGGTGTATATAGGTACAGGATAGGAGGCTATGGCAGGCCAAAAGCTAACAATTGGGTGTGAAAAGAGGAATGCCCGTTCCCATCTAGGTCTGAGGGTTTCCAGTCTTGAGGGTGATGCCTTTGCTGGGGAAGTGCCCTCTTCTACCCAGTATTTCCTTGCCTCCTATCTGTATCAGTGTTACCTTCTATGTTCAGAAAATCATAAAGTGTTTTTTACCTGCAAAAATGTCTAATCAGATATTAAAATATCATGTGAGATATGTGTTATGGGCTGAACTGTGATCCCCCAAATTCATATTTTGAAGTTCTAATTCCCAGTGCCCCAGCATGTAAGATGGGAGAATGTTAGAGTACGGTGAGCCCTTAATCCAATATAACTGGTATCCTTATACAAAGGGAAAATTTGGATACAGGAACAGTCACAGGGAGAACACCATGTGAAGATGAAGGCAGAGTCTGAGGTGATGCTTTACAAGCCAAGGAATGCCAGAGATTACTAACAAACCACAGGATGGGAGAGAGGCATGGAACAGATTCCCTCTCACGGCCCTCAGAAGGAACCAACCCTGCCAGGACCTTGATCTCAGATTTAGCCCCTGGAATTGTGTGACAATACATCTCTGATATTTATGCCACTCAGTTTGTGGTTCTTTGTTACAACAGCCCTTGGAAACTGATACGATGTGGATTAGAGTGAGACTTCTCAAAGGATATCTTTTTATATCATGTTAATTTTTTAAGCCAAGTGAATGTAGTACCCATTCAACATAGTATATTTTTTATACAATCTCCTGCTAATGAGATACTGTTTCATGGGGAGCTGGGGAGAAGACAGCGAGAAAACCATTCAAATCCAGTCCACATGATTCCTCTGGCAGGGAGGGCAGAGATGTTCTATAAAGTGGTAATGCTGAGTGCCTGAAGAACATCCCTGCATTGCTGGAAAAGCCTCTTCAGCCCACGCTCTGTCACAGCTTGGCTGGCCCCATGGCAGCAATGCAGAGTGAGAGAGTGGGGCTGATGACAAGCCACAGCAACCACCCCATCATCTTCCAAGACAAGGCAGTTGGTGATCGGGGTCTGCCACCCTAGAGACTGGAAAAACAAAAACACAAGGACCTTAAAGAGCTCCTTTTGTCATCTCCTCCAGGAAAGAGCCTGCTCCCAGGTGTCCTCTTATTGGCCATAAAGATTATGGTGCACCAGTGGGACAGACATTGAAGTCCCAGTGGAAATGTCACCATACAGATATTGTGCCTGTCCTCAGGCTACTTAGAATCTAGCTGTAGAAGGCTTTCAGCAATCAAATGGTCCCATGTTTAGTGGCCCTTGATTAATGCTAAAGAAATACAGCATGTGGGGAGATCATAGGGAGGCTACATTAGGGAGCTGGAGAAGGCTTTCCCCAGGAAGAGACATTACACTGAAGTAGGAAGGAGGTTGGATATTACAGGATAAAGGGGAGCATGGCACCCAGGGAGACTGCCCCAGGCAAAGGAAATGGTGTGTAAGAAGGCATTGAGGCAGGAAGGCATGGCTTAGACAGTGAGGGAGGAGTGACCCAAGATGAGGCAGCAAGGTAGGCAGGGGCAGACTGTGCATGGCCTGAGAGGCCACAAGGAGGGCTTGAACCCAGTGGCTTTGAGTAAGGATCAGACCCAAGCTTTTAAAAATCTCAACTCTGGCCACCCCATGAAGCTGCAACACTGCACCATGGTACTCGACAACCATGTCAGGTACTCAACAGCCAACCGCAGCAGATTGTTTTTAACACCCCCTCATCTACAGGGCAGTGAGCTGTTTTTACTCACAGCACTTCTAACACCAAATGTTAGGGATGGGGGATTCTATACCAATGACCAATTCCTGAATTCTTTAACACCAACAAGTCATCTAGAATTCAATTCAATTCTAACACTAACTACCAGGACGTCACTTCAGACTGCATAGGTTTAAGGGCTATCCCACAAGAATACCCTCATTTCAGACACGATTAGTGAGTACCAAGTCCCCAGGTTACCCACACTTCTGTCCAACTTGGCTATAAATGGGGAGTTCCCACATCCCTTCCCCCAACCTTGACAATTTGCTACAACTCACAGAAGTTGTGCAGCACTGTACTCACTATTCCAGCTTTATTATAAAGGACATAGCTCGGGAGCAGGCAAATGGAAGAGATGCACAGGACAAGGTGTGAAGAGGGAGTGTGGAGCTGCCTTGCTCTCTAGGTGCCACCCTCCAAATCCAGAAGTCCTGAAACCCATCGTTTAGGGGTTTTTATGATGGTTTCATCATGTAGGTGAGATTGATTACCTGGAGGTTGAAGTGTGGTACTGAAAGTTTCAGACTTCTAATCAAAGTTTGGTCTTTCTGACAACCACCCCCATAATTAAGCTATCTATGGGCCCACCAAGACTCATCTCATTAGAACAAAGGACACTCCTATCACTCAGGGAATTCCAAGGGATTTCAGGAGCAGCTCTGTGTCAGGAACAGGAGACAAAGACCAGATATATATTTCTTATTATACCACAAGGGCAAATTATTTTCAGTAATAATCATTATTCTCTTGAATTATTTGGTTTTAAAATAATACTTTTAAAAACAATACTCTCAACTTTAAAAGCATTATTTAACTTTAGTAAATCACTTCATGTATGAACTAAAACGAGCACACACCAAAGATATTAAACCTCATAGTTTCACCATAATAAATGTTAAACATATAAAGTCTCTGTGGTTATGTGAAATAAATTTAAGTTCTGTTTATTCATCTTTATAGTCACTGTATTCTCATTGTTTATTTTGGATCTACTGATGAAATGCTAGACTGTGTAGTTCCAGAAGAATTGAAGACAAAAACTGCAACCAAAGTGAGCTCCTCTGATCCCAAAATCATCATGAACTTAACTTCCCGTATGAATGTGTATATCCAGATTCACACATGTCAGCCACTATGTAACTGGGAGCTCTCTGAGTTAATTTCCATGTAGAATACCACGTGTATTAAAAGGTAAGTATTAAAAATGAACTAATTTGAAGCTGGTATATTATTAAGACTCAATAGCAACTGCAGTAATTGTATAGAACTTAGACCATCAAAAGTTGTGTTTTTTTTCAGGGATTAGTATTTTACTGCTGAAATTGTTGAGAATTGCCAGCGCATAATGATAATAAAAACAGACTGACTTTTAATAGGTTTTATTATCGCTTTTAAATTATTTACAGTAAATGTACCCCTTCCTGGCTATATCCTGGACAGACCTCTCTTCCAACCCAGCCCTTGGGACACCACTGATGTGGAGAATGAATTGAAAGAGAGCAAGGAATTTCCAGGAGGCCTGTTAGGGAATTTAGGTGGTGGGACTTGGTGACTGATTGAATATGCAGGTGGGACCAGAAACGGGCTGTGTTAGCCCCCAGCTTTCTAGATGGGCCAGCAGGTAGGAGGTAGACCTCTTAGTATGTAGGTAAGGACTGAAGCCAGAGGAATGGATGCCATTGCCTGGGGAAACAGTGTTATATAATAGTTCTAAATCTTAATGAACTCCAACATTGAAAAGAGGATACATTGGCAAATATTATCTCCATTTTGCAACTGGAAGACCAAGAGACTGAGTAGTTAAGCCACTTTCCCAAAGCAAGTTAGCAGAAGAGCCAGGATTAATTTTTGGCCTCATTCTGGGCACCCAGTTATTTAATTTAAATGCATTTTAAGAAGACATCATCCTTCCTAAAACCTCTGGAGATACTGAAAAGTAACACAAAGGCTTATGGCTCTGCTGTGCCAAGGAAAAACTTCCTACAGACGTCAGTCTCTGACAGCTGGAATTCAGACCTGAAAAGCAGGTGGTGTGAAGGAACAATAGAGACTTTTTTTTCCTGTAGATATAGATTTTTTTTTCCAGGAAGTCCCAGAAGGCTGCCAGAGATGTAAGAGAAAGCCCAAAAACACGGCGTCGCAAAACCAAGAGGGGAAGATACTTCAAGGACCAGAGGCTGTTTGTGCTGGTGTTTGTCAATATCTCCCCAGACAGTTATCTTCCCTCCCCCAGTAAGACTATGATCTCCTTGAGAACAGGACTGAGTTTTATGCCTTCTGACATTCCCAGTGCCTAACAACAGAGTGTCACTCATGGTAGGTGCCCAGTAATTGTAAGAGGATAAAATCAGATGGGACACTAGGCTTGGAATCAATTACCTAAATCTTGACCCTACTCTAGGAAAAACTAAACGTGTGGCCTTAATCAAATAGTTTAACTATTCTGAGGTTGGTCCAAATGGCTTCTTTTAGTTCTAAAATTTTACAGAAAGGATGACCAATTCCTGAATAATTAGTATTTTGCTCTTCATTCATGACAATGAATCACAGATTCAAAGATAAAGAGCTGGAAGGGCCCTTATACACCATCTCTCTTCTTCTAGCCCCTCATTCTAAGGAACCCTAGGTTGAGAAAGAGACCACATCTTGGTGAAGGTGAGTTAGGATTTGATACACATCTTCTCCCTCCCAGGCCTCTGCTTAAGCCTAAAAATCCGTTGCCTTAATCCACTGCCTTTCTTCATGCATGGAACTAAAATGAAAATATTGTATGGGGGTTTTCCAGGCTTCTCTCTTTAAAAATACCACGTGGTTCCTTCCTTGGAATTTCACATTATGTTCTAACATACTGAAAATGATCAATGAAGGCTACTTGATTCTCTGAATATATATGCGCATGTGCGCACAGACACACACACACACACACACACACACACACACACACACACTCGGGAAACTATAACTGAAACCCAACTCATAACCTACTTATTTATTTTCCATTGGTCTTCAGTATTGATAGTGCCAACTGTAACCGAGAGATAACTAGGAAAACTTTAGGCACTGTTGACAAGACTAATCCTTGCTACCCACAGACACCCCTTCTATGGCAGTTAGTGACTGCACTCAGACCAAAATAAAGCATATCATTGGAGAACTTTGTATGGCAATGTCTTCTACTCTGCCTTAATAAAATACTCTGTGCTGCTTAATTTTGTCATGAAGGACCACTTCAGAAAACTTGTTTTTACATATATTTCTATATAATATAAAATATAGTAGGAATCAGAAATGTTTGATAAATTTCAACTCAACCATAATGATTTTAGTTAAGACATAGTTTAGCTGGTCCCATCGATTCTTTCTCTTAAAAGATACATTATTAACATCACCACTTCCCTTATACACTGTGTATATGCATATTTTCTCTTTCTCTCTCTTGTTCTCACTCTCAGTTTCACTCTCCCTCTCTTAGTTTAGGACATATTGCTCTCTCCACAAGGCACTTATTAAATGGTATATATCTGATTAAACACACTTTTTCATTTTAATATGTTACTGCTTACATGAAATTTCTTGTTCCTTGCACATTCAAAGGAGCCCACCATTTATATTGCCCAAAACCCTAAAAAATTGTCGCTGAGTTTAAGAAGACCTTCTCTAATGCTATCAAAACTTCAGAAAAGATCTACATCAATAGAAAGTTATCTGAGCCCCTTTTCCTTTGTTTCTCCATCATGGGGACCCTGAGCTGCCTTCTTTCCTTCCTGGAAGTTACAGCATTTCTTCTCCAACCCAGTAATTCAGCTACTTGTCAAAGACTTACAAATGCCACCCCCTGCCAGTAGAGTTCTCATACCAGACCTGTTGCACAAGGCTGTTTAACGCCTCTCTTCTTTGGATGTTCTTTTCTAGTCCTCAGTACCAGGGGAGCCTTAAGAAGGGAAATAAAAAGATAAAACTCCAGAAGCTTCGCCTAGCCATATAGTGAGGACTGTGTGGCACGTTCCCTGGCAGGTATCATAGGCTCAAGTGTGTCACCTACTGCCATGGAATGTCATCTCACTGAGGTCAGGATATTTCTCCCAGCCATGCTGAGTACCTGACAGTTGTCAAACAACATTTCCACCACCCACTTGACAGGCTGCATGGAATAGTGGAGAATACATAGGGTATAGCGTCTCAACATCTGGTTGAGCCCTGGTTCTGCTACCTACTGCTGTGTGACCTTTCGGAAGTTGCTTTACTTGTCTGGGCGTTGGCAAATACAGACTCCAGATAGCTGGAAAGTAAAGAGTAAATTAAGATAGCAGACCCAAGTTCTACTGTACATTCTGCCACTTACCAGGTCTTTGCATCAATGGGGTCCAGATTCCTTAGTTTAAAAATGAGGACAATACCTGCCTGGTTTGTATAATGTCACTGTCAGGAGGAAAGGACAGAAGCGATGTGGAAAGCCCTGTGAACTATACAGTCTTCTGCAAATTGACTGGCTGGCACCCTCCTTTGGCCTCTTTGCTTTATCTATTTGACCGTAAGGTCTCATTTGAAAGTTCAAACCTTTCTAGAACCCTTTCTTCCCAGCACTGAAAGTACCATCCACAGTCCTTATTTTCAGTTATGTAATTTCAGACAGGCCAGGCACTTCTGAATACTAGATTTCTCTCTGCATGAGTCACAGTGAGAAAACTCACAGCTGGGCAAGAAGCTAGTCTCCTCCCCTTCTCTGCCCTGACCCTGTGTTCCCACTTCCTGAGTGCACCTGATGGCCTTTGAAACACTCAAAAGTCAGGAACTTCTAAAGCACAAAGAGTCAGAGCATGATTTCCACAAGTTCTCTACCTAGGTTGGCCATCTCTCTTTCTACCCCATGGTGATATCCTTGCTCACAATCCAATTTTTCTAAATCCTGCCTTTTTCTGTCTTTACATTGGCATACTATTTTCTTCCTGCTTGCTTTTAAAATAAGAATCCTTGCCCCATTGCATTAATAAAGTGTTCTCATGTAGGTGAAATAACTAACACTTTACTGTGGGTTCACAACTATCTAAGGAAATAATGGAGGAAGGTATTTTCACTCCTACTTTAGAATGAAAAAAGGAGGCCCAGAAATTCTGTATGGCTTGCCCCAACATCACACAGAAAGGAGGTAGCAAAGTCTAGCCTCATCTACCAGCCTGCTGAGTCAGAGCTAACCTTCTTCCCATCACCTCTTGTGAGTTAGTAAGAGAAACAAGAGGCACAGCCAAGGGAGAACACTTATGTCACCCAGTACAAACAGGCAGGCTGAATCCAGAGGTAAACCAGAAAGGAATAAAAGGCAAAGGCAGCTGAGTCCAAGAACAATGGGCAGCATTTTGGAGCCATTCAATTCCCAAGTCAGGTTACATGGCCATAAATACATTTTAAGGCCTTTAGAATACCTGGATGCTCTGTGACCCTTCTTCTATCTGTGTTTGGGTGTATTAGTCCATTTTCATGCTGCTGATGAAGACATACCCAAGACTGGGTAATCTATAAAGAAAAAGAGGTTTAATGGACTCACAGTTCCATGAGGCCAGGGAGGCCTCACAATCATGGCAGAAGGTGAAAGGCATGCCTTACATGGCAGCAGACAAGAGAGAATGAGAACCAAGCAAAATGGATTTCCCCCTATAAAACCATCAGATGTTGTGAGATGTATTCACTACCATGAGAACAGTATGGGGGAAACCGCCCCCATGATTAAATTATCTCCCACTGGGTCCCTCCCACAACACATGGGAATTATGAGATCTACAGTTCAAGATGAGATTTGGGTGAGGACACAGCCAAACCATATTATTGGGTTCCCTACACTTCCTTCAGACTTCAAAGACAAGGGACTTCTGGTGAAAAATACACAAAGCTTCCTCATTTTCCATTTAGAGCTTGAATGGGTTGAGGTGGAACTATAAAAGTACTAATGAGAACATTCTGGAACAAACAAAACATAATTTTCTCCATTTTATCTGTTCACTGCAACAGTCATACAAGACAGAGCCAAAGTAGTGCTTAGATTCAGCAGTCAACTGCCAGCATGATTTGGTTTCAGAAATTCCAGGACAGCAGTTTGGTGCGATAAAAAGAACACCAGCTCTCAGTCAGCAGACTCAAGTTTCCATCCCAGGATCTGTCACTTAATAGTTATATGGCCCTGGGATTCCTTTACCCTGCCTGAAAACATAAGAATAATATCTCTTTTGAAGACTTTATAGACAGCAGATGTCACAAACTTATGGCCCATGCATCATATCTGGTCCAAAGAGATAATTTCCTTGTCTCACACAATTACAAAAATTATTCTAAAAAATTTCTTTAGAAGAGGCCTGCCTTCTTCCATCTGGCACACACATACTCTTCTCTCTGATCTTATATTGACCTGCATCTGGAGTTTGTGTTCCCTCCTCAAGCCCATGGTCATTTAATTTCAACCTCTTCTTCAGGAATTCCACAAAAATGTGAAAGCTCCTAGCAGATAACAAGCACTCAATGAATATTCTGGTTCTCTGAAGTCTGAGCACTGTTTGCAACCTGATAAAGGGACACTCTGTAATTGGAGTTCCAGTTCCAGCTTTCAGTCTCTGTTGCTGGTTCCTCATGTTCTTTACCCTACCAGTGGTGGAATGCCCAGGGCATAGATCTTCAACCCCTCTTCTTTCCTAATTACACTCACTCCCTTTAGTGGCCCCATCCAATCTTATGACTTTAAATATGATCAACTTACTGATGACTCCAAAATTTATAGATCTGGAACAGGCACCTCCCAGGGATTCCACACTCATTTATATAACTGCCTCTTTGACTACCTTCACTTAACTAACAGTGGGATAATCATCCATCCCAGTTTATCCAGAACATTCCTGGCTTGCACAGAACAATTCTGGGTTGTGCCTATGGTCTCAGCAGCAACCCATCTGATAGTCCTGGATTGCTCATCTTTAATAAAGCATTGTCATTTTTAGTTTAATTATGCTAAGTTGGGATGGGTTAGTGAGACCTCCACTTTGTACTTCATGGTTCTGTCATGATTTTGTCTAGTAATGTGTAAGATGCATGGTGATAAGCAGTTTTCACTGTAATACATGGATACATTTTAAATAATTCATCTCTCTTTCCCCAACACTTTCCAGATGAAATATAACTAGTGCTTCTTTCTCAAGGACAGCATGGAGGATACTTGCTAGTTTATTTTTTAAAGTCCTAGATACAGGAGATGGCTAACTCTTTCTGGTGAGAGCTAATTCTAGGAAAACTACTGGAAGCTACTTCTACAGTCAGCCAGTTGTGCTGTGTAATGCCAAAATGGCCCACAAGACACACAAAGATGCAGGTAGCCAAAACTAAGATCTGTGGGAAACATAAGTGATAGGTGAGTGTGCATGAAAGTATGCATAAAACAGGGACTTAGCAGTTCTACAAGTAGATTAGTCTACATATTCTTGTGACAGAGTACTATGGTTTGAATGTGTCCCCTCAAAATTCATGTGTTGGAAACTTAATCCCTCTGCTCTAGGGCTCTGCCTTCATGAATGAAATAATGCCACTATCACAGGAGTTGGTTTGTTACTGTAGGGGTGACTTTATTATAAGAGTAAGCTCTTTCTGTCTCTCTTGTTCTTGCCTTCTTGCCAGGTGATGCCCTTTGTCATGTTATAATGCACTGAGAAGGGCCTCAACTAGATGTTATTACCACACTTTTGGACTTCCCAGCCTCTAGAACTGTGAGCTAAATAAACTTCTTTCCTTTATTAATTACCTAGTCTGTAGTATTATGTTATCACAACAGAAGACAGACTAAGATAAAGAAGTTTTCTCATTTTGCTGCATAATATAAATCTACAATTATTTATTTTATTATTTGATAATATAGTTTTAATTTCTGCAATAAATCTTTTCAACTACAATGAGCTAACAAATGAAAGCACATATTTGATAAAAACTTGAGCACTGCATTTACCAATCTAAAAAATATTTGATAATCAAAGTGTAACATTTACAAAATGTTGACATTTACTATCCACCATGGAGCTGCAATAACAGTGACTACTTGAAAACCAGAAGATGCAAATCTGCTGAAGAAATATCAGCACTTAATTCAAGTTTAATATAATAGTTATTGCAAGAACACTATACCTAGAGATGATTCAACACATGGAACTACAAAAGGTAGATTTAAATATCATCTGGAAAGCATGAATTTTCATCTAAACTAAATCACTGCTCTTAAAAATTAATTTAGTTCATTTTTCATTCCACGTTTTTCTGTACATGTAAGAAAACCAACATGATAATAGTTAAATGATGCCAGTTTTATCTCAACATGGTCAAACACTAAAAATGGACAATCATGCAAGGTTATTTCAATAAGGATTATTTTCTTCATCCAATTAATTGAATTAAAGTAAAGCTTTTAGAAGACTATTCTCCTAAAATTGAAACATCTGGCATTCTTGTGAATGCACTGTTAATTAATTTAAAAGGATAGTATTGAAGATAAAATTATTTCTGAAATAATAGTACAAATACAAATTTTGGCAAAGTAAACTGTCATAGTAAAAATTCAGTTTTCTTACTAAATTCAGAATTGTATGAGGCAGAAATGTACTAGAAATTGGTTGTAGTACAAACATAGTGTATATTTAGAACCAGATAAGCTGTGACATCTGCTAATCAGAATAGACATTCACATTGTCAAGCTTTCTACACACACACATATATACACACACATATATACATATATGTATATATGTTTATATATGTATATATGTCCAAATATATACATATATGTATATATGTCCAAATATATACATATATGTATATATTTATGTGCATATACATATATGTATATATTTATGTACATATACATATATGCATTTAAGTACATATACACATATGTATATATTTATGTACATATACATATATGCATATGTGTATATATACACATATGCATATATGTATATATACACACATATAAATATATATACACACATATGCATATAAATATATATATATACACACACACACATACACACACACACACTCACCTGGGGTAGGTAAATAAATTACAAAGTTATGCTTGAAGCGGATGTTGAAATTTATATGTGGCAGGGCACAGTGGCTCACGCCTGTAATCCCAGCACTTTGGGAGGCTGAGGTGGGTAGATCACAAGGTCAGGAGATCGAGACCATCCTGGCTAACACGGTGAAACCCAGTCTCTACTAAAAACACAAAAAATTAGCCAGGCGTGGTGGCAGGTGCCTGTAGTCCCAGCTACTTGGGAGGCTGAAGCAGGAGAATGGTGTGAACCCAGGAGGTGGAGCCTGCAGTGAGCCAAGATCACACCACTGCACTCCAGCCTGGGCGACAGAGCGAGACTCCGTCTCAAAAAAAAAAAAAGAAAAAGAAATTTATATGCAAGGCAGAATATACTTGCTCTATTTGATACATCCAATTAATCAAATTTTAGGAAAGCTTGAGCCTTTAACAGCTACTTTGTAAATTAACCTTAAGTGTTCTACATGGACACTGAAAATTTTATGAACAAGTCCCCTAAGTTTTGGTTTGTTCAGCATCATCTGAAATATTTTAGTCAAGTATGCAATGAATGAAGTACTAAAAACTTCAGCTTTTACGATTTGCTTTGAAAAGCTCCAATTATAAAAACAAGGCTTATGAATTTCCTATAAAAGCAAGGGAGAACCTTAAAAAATTAAATGATCAGAATTCTCAAGGTAAACAATATTTAGCTTTGAAATTTTCTAATTGTGTTTGAAATGTCAACTTATTGTAAGACATTTTATGGAGCTCCTATCTTTTAATTGCATAATTTTATATTCTATGTTGAAATGAAATACAGTTGAGAAAACCTACAAATTTGCACCATTTATATTTGAAAAAATTTTCAAAATAATCACAATTTATTATATGAGTTTTGTCTTGTAAAAATATTTGCTGAATGGCACTGATACGGTTTAGCTGTGTCCTCACCCAAATCTCATCTTGAATTATAACTCCCTCAGTTCCCATGTATTGTGGGAGAAACCCATTGGGAGGTGATTGAATTATGGAGGCAAGTCTTTCATGCACTGTTCTCATGATAGTGAGTCTTACAAGGTCTGATGGTTGTAAAAACAGGAGTTTCCCTGCACAAGCTCTCTTGTTTGCTGCCAAGTGAGATGTGCCTTTCACCTTCTGCCATGATTGTGAGGCCTCCCCAGCCACGTGGAACTGTAAGTCCAATAAACCTCTTTCTTTTGTAAATTTCCCAGTCTTGGGTATGTCTTTATCAGTAGGTTGAGAACAAACTAATACAATAAATTGGTACCAGTAGGGTGGGGCACTGCTGAAAAGATATCCCAAAATGTGGAAGAGACTTTGGAACTGGGTAAGAGGCTGAGGTTGGAACAGTTTGGCGGGCTCAGAAGAAGACAGAAAAATGGGGGAAAGTTTGGAACTCCCTAGAGACTTGTTGAATGACTTTGACCAAAATCCTTATAATGATATGGACAGTGAAATCCAGGCTGAGATGGTCTCAGATGGAGATAAGCAACTTGTTGGGAACTGGAGAAAAGGTGACTCTAGTTATGTTTTAGCAGAGAGACTGGTAGCATTTTGCCCCTGCCCTAGAGATCTGTGGAACTTTGAACTTGAGAGAGATGATTTAGGGTTGGTGGAAAAAATTTCTAAGCACCAAAGCATTCAAGAGGTGGCTTGGGCACCGATAAAGGCATTCAAGTTTTATAAGGGAGGCAGAACGTAAAAGTTTGGAAAATTTGCAGCCTGACAATGCAATGGAAAAGAAAATCTCATGTTCTGAGGAAAAATTCAAGATGGCTGCAGAAATTTGCAAAAGTAATGAGGAGCCAAATGTTAGTCCCCAAGACAATGGGGAAAATGTCTCCAGGGTATGTCAGAGGTCTTCACAGCAGCCCCTACCACCACAGGCCCAGAGGCCTAGGAAAAAATTGTTCCATGAGCCAGGCCCAGGGTCCCTGTGCTGTGTGCAGCCTAGAGATTTGGTGCCCTGTGTCCCAGCTGCTCCAGCTGTGACTCGAAGGGGCCAACATAGAGCTTGGGTCGTGGCTTCACAGGGTGCAAGCCCCAAGCCTTGGCATCCTCCATGGGGTGTTGAGCCTGTAGGTGCACAGAAGTCAAGAACTGAGGTTTCAGAACCTCCACCTAGATTTCGGAAGATATATGGACTTGCCTGAATGCACAGGCAGAAGTTTGCTGTAGGGGTGGGGCCCTCATAGAGAACCTCTGTCAGGGGAGTGCAGAAGGGAAATGCGGGGTCTGAGCCCCCCCACAGAGTCCCAACTGGGGCAGCACCTAGTGGAACTGTGAGAAGAGGGCTACCGTCCTCCAGACCCCAGAACGGTAGATCCACTGACAATTTGCACTATTTTTCTGGAAAAGCTACAGATGCTGAATGCCAGCCCATGAAAGCAGCCTGGAGTGGGGGCTGTACCCTGCAAATCCACAGGGGCAAAGCTGCCTGAGACCATGGGAACCCACCTCTTGGACCAGCATGATCTGGATGTGAGACATGGAATCAAAGGAGATCATTTTGGAGCTTTAATTGCCCTGCCGGGTTTCAGACTTGCATGGGGCCTCTAGCCCCTTTGTTTGGGCATATTTCTCCCATTTGGAATGGCTGCATTTACCTAATGACTGTACCCGCATTGTATCTAGGAAATAACTAACTTGCTTTTTATTTTACACACTCATAGGTGGAAGGGACTTTCCTTGTCTCCAATGAGACGCTGGACTGTGGACTTTTGAGTTAATGCTGAAATGAGTTAAGATTTTGGAGGACTGTTGGGAAGGCATGACTGGTTTTGAAATGTGAGGACATGAGATTTGGGAGGGGACAGGGGCCAAATGATAGGTTGGCTGTGTCCCCACCCAAATCTCATGTTGAACTAAAGCTCTGACAATTCCCACGTGTTGTGAGAGGAATCCAGTGGGAGGTGATTGAATTATGGGGGCGGGTCTTTCCTATCCTGTTCTCATGATAGTGAGTCTTAGGAGATCTGATAGTTTTAAAAACAGGAGTTTCTCTGCACAAGCTCTCCTCTCTTGTCTGCCACCAAGTGAGGTGTGACTTCACCTTCCACCATGATTGTGAGGCCTCCCCAGCCATGTGGAACTGTAAGTCCAATAAACCTCTTTCTTCTGTAAATTTCCCAGTCTCAGGTATGTCTTTATCAAGAGCATGGAAATGGACTAATACAGGCACAAAATTTGTGAAAATATTATGGCCGCTATACATATAAATTTTAATACAGAAAAAAATAGATTGAGATTATCTTTCCTTTAGCAGAATTTACTCTGGGTTTACTAGGTATCTAGGCACTAGGTCTCCAGGTTTAGAGAACATAGTATAATATATTCAATAAAAATATGATTTACAAAGGAAAATCAATTAAACGTGTCAATAATTTCCAATTTTGTAGCCATAAAATGAATCTTTGAAGAAGATAACAGAAATTTTTATTTAAAAAGAAGGTCACATAAAAAAATTACATTCTTCAGAAAACTGCTGGAGATGGTATTACAGAAAGACACAAAATAATTAAAGAATGTGACTGTGTAGCCAAGACTGTAATTTTTGTCCTTTATTTGGTAAATACAGATATAAATTAGTATTTACCAAAAATCTTGTTGGGAAATCATTTTTGAATAAAAATATTTTGCAGGTCTACAAATATAAAAATTAATTTGTAGCTATAGGACTTCTGGCTTCCAGTCCAGCATGTAGAAAGTTTGAAAGTCACTACTCCATCCAAACAATAAGTAGAAAGCTGAAAGACTGAAAAACCAACAATTCTTCTTAGGTCTGTATGAGAGGTGAGGACACAGGGAACACTGCTGCCCCAAAGACTGAAGAGAGGCAAGTATAGAGAGTCCCAGCTTCTTCCAGTAGACACTCATGAGCAGAAACCACAGCAGGAACCACTGCCAGGCAGGAAAATCTGAACTGTAATTGGCAAATTGCTGGCAGGTCAGTGTAGACAAGGCTGAGGGTTAAAAATAACTCCAGGGGACCCAGTCAAAGGGGAGCCCCCACACATGGTTGAACTTTACCTCCAGGAACTTGACAAGGTTCTCACAGTAAATATCAAAGAAAAATACCCTTGTGCTTCAATTAGAAGAAGGGGAAATGTAACCATTTTGAAATATGCCAGTGTACTCTGTTCTTAGCAAGGTCTGCCCACAGGAGAAACTATTTAACCAGAACCTAAACTAATATTGTTTTACCAGAGCCTAAGTGACCTGGGAGAAAAGAAATACCCAACTCCAGCCCACTGTATCCATCCTATTCCACCTAAGGAGAAGGAAAAATATTTATGAACACTTGTACAATCCACAGTCCATAGGCATGGCCTCATAAAACACTGAAACCTAATAGTAGGACAATAAAGCACTTATCCCCCAACACACATACACCTAATCACCACATTACTAAAGGCATGTCTACAGTAGTTCCTTTTACCCAGTAACTCATGTCCAGGTATCAAGAAAAAACGACAAGACTTACAAAAAGACATCACACATAGTTTGAAGAGACAGAACTAGACTCAGAAATGGCAGGGATGTAGGAATTATCAGATTGGTAATATAAAACAACAATGATTAATATGATAAGGGCTCTACTGGATAAAGTAGACAGCATGCAAGAACCAATGGGCAACATAAGCAAGGAGACGAAAATTCTAAGACAACCAAAGAGAAATGCTAGAGATCAAAAACACTGAAACAGAAATGAAGAATGCCTTTGATGGGTATGAATAGACTGGAAACTGCTGAAGGGAAAATCTCTGAGAATATCTCAATCAATGCTTCCAAAACTGAACATCAAAGAGAAAACATACCAAAAAGAAAGACAACAGAGTATTCAAGAACTGTGGAACAACTACGAAGTGTGGAATGTCTTGTAAAGGGAATACCAGAAGGAGAAGAAAAAGAGAAAGGAGTAGAAGAAATATTTTAAACAATAATGACTGAGAATTTTCCCAAAGTAATGTCATAACAAATTACAGATTCAGGAAGCTCAGAGAACACCAAGAAAATAAATGCTGAAAAAATTACACCTAGGTATACCATTTTTAAACTACAGAGAATCAAAGAAAAAGAAAACACTATTTTAAAAAAACAGAGAAAACAAATCTTACTTACTTGAGAGGAAAAAAAAAACCCTACCAACCTAGAATTCTGTAACCTACAAAACTATCCTTCAAAAATGAAGGAGAAATAAAGACTTTCTCAGACAAACAAAAATTGAGTGGATTTGTTTTCAGTAGAGCTACCTTTTAAGAAATGTAAAAGAAGTCATTTAGAAAGGAGAGAAGGAAAATTGTATATGTCAGAAACCTATATCTATCTACATAAAGAAAGGATGAGCATCAGAGGAGGAACAAATGAAGATAAAATAAAATTTTATTTTTCTTGTTCTTAATTGACCTAACAGATAATAGTCCGTTCAAAAAAATAATAGTGACAACATATTCAAATATATATATTTGTATATGTGTGTGTATATATATATATATATAAGTGAAATTAATGACAGCAATGATATAAGGGATGGGAGGGAGAAATTAGTATCATTTTATTATAAGGTACTCACACTACTTGTAAGGTTTATAGTGTTTTTTGAAAGTGGACATGGATTAGTTGTAAATGCATATTGCAATGTCTAGAGCAACTAATTTTAAAAGTTAAAGAAATGAAGCATAATTGGTTTACTAAGACAGGAGAAAAAATCAAATTAGAACCACCAAGGAAAAAAAAAAAAGAAGGCAAAACAGGAACAAACAAAAATGGTAACAGACAATGGTAACACACATGGGAAATACAGTAATATCAGTAACTTTAAACATCAATGATCTAAATGTACCAATCAAAAGAGATTGTCAGAAATATCAAGAAACACACTTTAAATATAAAGATGCAAATTGATTAAAACTAAACAAATGGAGAAAAATATACCATGTTCATACTAATCAAAGGAAGTTGGAGTAGCTATATTAATTTTGGACAGAGTAGAGGACAGAGCAATAAAAGTTATCATGAATATAAAAGGACATTGCATAATGATAAAGGGGTGGATAACAGGAAGACATAACAATCTTTAATGTATATGTGCCTACCATCAGAGAATCAAAATACAGAAGGCAAAAACTGACAGAGCTACAAGGAAAAAAAATAAATGAATCCATTATTATAGTTGGAGACTTCAACACCCCTATATTACTATTTAACAGATCCATCAAATGGAAAATCAGTATGGACATAAACTCAACACCACCACCATCAATCGACTGGATATAATGGACAATTGTTAACTAATTCACTTAACAACAGCAGAATATACATTCTTCTCAAGCACATGTGGGACATTCACCAAAAACAGATCATATTCTGGGCCATAGAACATACCTTAATACATTTAAGAGAATAGAAATCATACAATGTTTGCTCTCAGGCCACAAAGGAATTAAACCAGAAATTAATAACAGAAGGACAGCCAGGAAATCCCAAGTCTCAGAGATTGCATAACACATTTATAAATATCCACTGGTCTAAGAAGAAATCTCAAGAGATGCTCTAAAATATTTGAAACTGAATGAAAATGAAAAGACAACTTATCAAATTTTGTTAGCCACAAACAAAGCAGTAGAAGGAAATTTATATTAATAGCATTGTAGGCTTACATTAGAAATGAAGAAATCTAAAATCAATTATCTAAGCTCCCATCTTAGGAAACCAGACAAAGAGGAGGAAATTAAAGCCAAAGTAAGGAAAACACATGAAATCATAAAAATTAGAGCAAGAGTCAATGAAATTAACAATGGGAAATCAATACAGAGAATCAATGAAACCAAAAGCTGGTTCTGTGAAAACTTCAGTACAATAGATAAGCCTCTACCCAAAATAACTAAGAAAAAAGTGAGATGACACAAAATACTAATATCAGAAATGAAATGAAAGAGGGGACATCACTACAGGTTGCATAGACATTAAAAGGATAATCAATAAATACAATTTTTAAAAAACCCTACGGCCACAAATTTGATAACCTAAATGAAATGGGCCAATTCCTTGAAAGACACAATCTGTCAAAACTCACACAGGAAAAATCGGGTAATCTGAATAGTCCTATACTTATTAAAGAAATATAATCAATAGTTTATAATCTTCTGAAAGAGAAAACATCAGGTCAAGATGGGTTTATCTGTGAATTCTACCAAACATTTAACAGAGAAAATATACAAATCCTCTATGATCTGTTTCAGAAGATAGAAGCAGAGGAAATTCTTTTTAATTCATTCTATAAGGCCAGCATTGTCCTAATAGCAAAACTAGACAAAGACATTACAAGAAATGAAAACTACAGACCAATAGTTCTAATGAACATAGCTGCAAAAGTCCCCGACAAAATATCACCAAACTGGATACAGCAATGTATTTAAAAAATTATACACTACAACCAAGTGGAATTTTTCTAAGTATGCAAGGCTGGGAAATCCAGGTACAGACACACTAGGAGAAAGAAGCCTGTGTCTCCTGGCAAGAACTCTTAATTACACTTGACACACAGGGTTGTCAATAGAGACTGAAAGTCACAAGAAAAGCACTATTACACCTTTAAGTCTTCTCTAAACAACCAACCAGAAAGACAAGTCCAGGGACTAGCTGAGGACTCACTCCCACGCTGACGTAGAACCCAGACAGCCGGGGTGTAAAATAACATGTGGCTGTATGGTTTCATTGGACAGAATACATACAACCTCTGAGTATATAGAAACTGTGCAGCTCCTTCTCCTTACCACCTACTGCACCCCCACCCCAGCCTGGTCACCTGACAGACTGACAGAGGAATGATTTATTTAGCTAGTGCAAAGCAAACACTTCTCCTGGCTGAGCTCTTAGACAGAGAACTCACTCAGTGACCACCATTCACCTTCGGCTGTGGTGCAGAGGAACCCAAGGCCACTGGCACACTCAGGTAGAGCCCCAGTATCAAACCTCAGCACCACTAAACAGAGCAGATCTCTTTATCTTGTTTTACAGTGGAAACTGAGATCTAAGATATGAGACTTAAAGAAAGAGAATCTCTCTTTAAGGGCATGGGTTTAAAAGCAATAGGGCCTGGTTCCAGACTCTTTGAGGTGCAAATCCTAGGTTTGCCGTTTGCTAGCTATGTGATCTGGGAAAATTAATCTCCCCACTTCCATTTTCTCATCTGCAAATGGGATCAAAGTAGCACTTTTTTTTTCAGAGCTTTTGTACGGATTTAATTAGTTAATATACTTGAAGGGCTTAGAACAGTGCCTGACACAAAATCAGACTTTTGAGTCTCAAAATCAGGCAATTTAGGCAAAGTAAATAAGGAATGAGTAGATAACCTCAGAAAAAAAAAAAATCTGATATATTAGAAAGAAGACCAGGCTTGACCTGAGTGGGTGGAGACCGGCATTTCCTGGCTCTACCACAAGTTAGCCAATGTCTTGAGTAAATCACTTGAAGTCTTTAGGCCTTTTTTTTTTTTTTCAACTTGATCTAGCAATAGCAATCTCTACAGGATTGCTATAGAAGCCCATGAGATGGAGACACCAGCACGTTGTAAACTGGCGTTCTACAGAGGTTGACTATAAGCCTTCTTATTTCTTTTCTTTTATAACAGTTTTATTGACATATAACTCACACACATATAACTCACTCATTAAATGCATACAATCAGAGGTTTTTGGTATTTTCACAGAGTTGTGCAACCATTACCATATCAATTTTGGAACATTTTTATCATCCTCCAGAAGAAACCCCATATTCTTCAGCAGTAATCCCATTCCTCACATTCCCCTGAGAATCCGGTAACCATTCATCTACTTTCTGTCTATACAAATTTGCCTATTCTGGACATTTCATATAGATGAAATCATACAATGCATGATCTTTTGTGACTGGGCTCTCTGACAGCATAATGTTTTCAAGATTCATCATGTATCAGTACTTACCCCTTTTACTGCTGAAAGATATTCCATTATATGGAGTCATATACCACATTTTATTATGCACCCACCAGTTGATGATATTTGAATCACTTCTACTTTTTGGCTAACAAGAATAATGCCTCAATGGACATTCATGTACAAGTTTTTGTGTGGCATATGTTTTCAGTTCTCTTGAGTGTATACCTAGAAGTGGAACTGCTGGGTTGGTCAGATGGTTAATTCTGTTTAAAGTTGAGGAACTGCCAAAATATTTTTGAAAGAAGGGGCACCAGAATTCCTACTAGCAGTGAATGAGGGTCCCAATTTCTGCACATCCCTATCAACACTTGTTATGATTTATTTTTTATTGTAGCCAGCATAGTGAGTATGAAATGGTATTTCACTATGGTTTTGATTTACATTACCTTGATGGTTAATGATATGAGCATCTTTTCCTGTGCTTATTGGCCATTTGTGTGTCTTCTGTGGAGCAATGTCTATCCAGGTTATTTGACTACTTTAAATTGAGTTATTTGTGGTTTTTTTATTTTTATGGATACAGAATAATTGTACATATTTATGAGGTACATGTGATATTGTGATACAACCATACAATGTGTAATGATCAAAACTGAGTAATTGGGATATCCATCACCTCATTTATCATTCGGCACAGCAAAGGAAACAATCAACAAAGTGAAGAGACAACCTATGGAATAAAAGGAAATATTTGCAAATCATCCATCTGATGAGGGATTAATAACCAGAATATATAAGGAACTCTAACAACTCAATAGCAAAAAAGCAAATACTCCAATTTAAAAATGGGCAGAAGATCTGAATAGATATTTCTCAAGAGAAGGCATACACGTGCTATCAGGTATATGAAAAAATGCTTAACATCATTAATCATCAGGGAAATGCAAATCAAAATCACAATGAGATATCACCTCACCCCAGTTAAATTGGCTATTATTAAAAAGACAAAAGTGACAAACACTTATCATTTATTTGTACTGGGGACATTTCAAACCTTATCTTCTAGCTATTTTGAAATATGCAATAAGTTATTGTTAACTATAGTCACCTTACTTTCCTAGTGAACACTGGATTTTATTCCTTCTATCTGCCTGTTTTCTTGTGCTCGTTAACCAGCCCCTTTTTATCTCATCCCTCCCTGCTACCCTTCCTAGCCTCTGGCAACCACCATTCTATTCGCTACCTCCAAGAGATCATTTTTTTTTTAGCTCCTATGTGAGCGAGAGATGATTATTTTTTAGCTCCTATGTGAGTGAGAACAAGCAATATTTGTCTTCACTTAACATAATGTCCTCCAGTTCAATCTATGGTGCTGCAAATGACAGGGCTTCATTTTTTTATGGCTGAAAAATTTTCCATTGTGCGTATAAACCAAATTTTCTTTATCCATTCATTCACTGATAGACACTTAGGTTGATTTTATATCTTGACTATTGTGAATAGCACTGCAATAAACATGACAGTGCAAATAATATCTCTGATATACTGATTTCCATACACACACACACACACACACACACAGGAGTGGGATTGTTTGATCTTATACAGTAGCTCTATTTTTAGTTTTTTTAGGAACTTCCATACTGTTTTCCATAGTGGCTGTGCTAATTTACATTGCCACCAACAGTGTAGTGTATGAGCATTTCCTTTTCTCCATATCCTCGACAGCATTTGGGTTTTTGTTTGGTTGGTTTTTTGTTTGTTTTGTTTGTTTGTTTGTTTGTTTTGTTTTGTTTTGTTTTTGGATTTTGAATAATACCCATTTTAACTGTGGGAAGATGATATCTCACTGTGGTTTTGATTTGCATCTCCTTAATGATTAGTGATGTTGAGCATTTTTTCATATACCTAATGGTCATTTGTATGTCTTCTTTTGGGAAATATCTATTCAGATCCTTTGCTCATTTTTAATTAGATTATTTATCATTTTGCTATTGAGTTGTTTGAGTTTCTTATATATTCTGGTTACTAGTCCATTGTCAGATTTCTTTTTATTTGTAGATTGCATCTTCACTTTGTTGATTATTTCCTTTGTTGGGCATAAGCTTTTTAGCTTGATATAATCCCATTTGTCATTTCCCCTTTTTTTTCTTTTGTTGCCTGTGCTTCTAAGGTCTAACTCAAGAAATCTTTGCCCAGACCAATGTCCTGAAATGGTTCCCCAATATTTTCTTCAAGTAGTTTCCTAGCTTCAGGTCTTACATTTAAATCTTTAATTCATTTTGATTTGATTTTTGGTTGTGGTGAGAGATAGAGGTCTAGTTTCATTCTTCTGAACATGGCTATCAGTTTTCACAGCACCTATTATTGAAGAGACTGCACTTTCCCCAAGGTATGTTATTGGCACCTTTGTCAAAATGAGTTGGCTATACATGTAACGATTTATTTCTGGGATTTCTATTCTGTTGCATTGGTCTATGTGTCTGATTCTGTGCCAGTGCCATGCTGTTTTGGTTACTACAGCTTTGTAGTATATTTGAAGGCAGGTAATGTGATGCCTTCAGCTTTGTTTTTATATTCAAGATTGCTTTGACCATTTGGGTCTTTTGAAGTTAAATACAAACTTCAGATTTAAAAATATATATATATTTATGTATGTCATTGATATTTTAGAAAAGATTTCGTTGAATCTATATATCTCTTTGTGTAGTATGGATGCTAAAAATATTAATTCTTCCTCTCCATGAACCTGGGATATTTTTTCTTTTTCATGTCCTCTTCAATTTCTTTCATCAGTGTTTTATAGCTTTCATTATAGAGATTTTTTATTTATTTGGTTAAGTTTATTCCTGGGTAATTTTTGGTAGCTATTGTACAATAAACAAGATTGCTTTCTTGATTTCTTTTTTGGATAGTTCACTATTAGCTAGTATAGAAACACTACTGATATCTGTACGTTAATTTTGTAGCCTCCAACTTTACTGGATTCCTTTACCAATTCTAACAGGTTTTTTGGTGAAGTCTTTAGGATTTTTCTAAATATTAGATCATATTACCTGCAAACAATAATAATTTGACTTTTTCCTTTCCAATTTGGTTGCCTTTTCTGTCTTTCTTTTGTTTGATTGCTCTGGCTATGACTTCCGGTACTATGCTCAATAGGAGTAGTGAAAGTGAGCATCTTTGTCTTGTTCCAGATCTTAGATGAAAAGCTTTCAATTTTTCCCCATTCAGTATGGTGCTAGATGTGAGTTTGTCATATGTGACCTTTATTGTTTTGAAGTATGTTCCTTCCATACCTAGTTTTTTGAGAGACTTTTTCATGAAGAGATATTAAATTTCATTGAGTGATTTATGGTATTTATTGAAATGATTTAAATATATTTTGCCGTTGATTCTATTAATGTGATGTACCACATTTGTTGATTTGTGTATGTTGACCTATCCTTGCATTCCTGGGATGAACCCCACTTGATAATAATGAATAATCTTTTTAATGTGTGGTTGAATTCAATTTGCTGGTATTTTATTGAAGATTTTTGCAACTATGTTCATCAATGATATTGGCCTGTAGTTTTCTTTTCTGTTGTTGTTGTGTCTTTGTCTGGTTTTGGTATCAGAATGATGCTCACCTCACAAAAATGAGTTTGGAAGTATTTCTTCTTCCTCATTTTTCTGAGTTCCAGTAGAATTGGCATTAGTTCTTCTTGAAATGTTTAGTAGAATTCTAGCAGTGAAGGCATCAGGTCCTGGACTTTTCTATGATGTGAAAATTTTTATTACTGTTTCTTGTTATTCGTTACTGGTATGTTCAAGTGTTCTGTTTCTTCATATTTTAATCTTGGTAAGTTGTATGTGTCTAGGAACATATCCATCTCTTTTAGGTTTTGAAATGTATTGGCATATAGTTGCTCATAATAATCTCTAATGATGCTTTGAATTTCTCCTTTATAGTATCTCCTTTGTTGTCTCTGGTTTTATTTAATTTGGGTCTTCTTTTTTCTTTGTTAGTCTAGTTAGTGGTTTATCAATTTTGTATGTTTTCAAAATGCCAACTTTTTGTTTCATTGAATCCTTTGTCCTTTTCTTAGTTTCTATTTTGTTTAGTTCTGCTCTGATCTGTATTCTTTTCTTCTACTAATTTTGGATTTGGTGTGTTCCTGATTTTCTAGTTTCTTGAGGTGTATTGTTAGGTTGTTTATTTGAAGTCTTTCTACTTTTTTGATGTAGGCATTTATTGCTATAAACTTGCCTGTTAGCACTGCTTTGTGTCATCCTATAGGTATGGTATGTTGTGTTTACATTTTCACTTGTTTTAAGATATTTTTATTTCTTTTTTAATTTCTTCATGACCCGTTACTCATTCAGGAGCATGTTACTTTCTAGTTGTTTGTACAGTTTCTAAGGTTCATCTTCTTATCAATTTCTAGTTTTATTCCCTTCTTGTCAGAAAAGATGCTTGATACAGTTTCTATTTCTTTGAACTTGTTGAAATTGTTTTGTGGCCTTAAGAATTGGACTACTCTACATCTTTTAATTGGATAATTTAGTCCATTTCCATTTAACATTATTATTGATGGTAAGGACTTACTACTGTCATTTTGTTATTTTTTTTCTGGTTGTTTTGTATGCCTTCTCTTCCTTTCTTCCTTTCCTACTGTCTTCTTTTGTGGACAAGTGATTTTCACTGGTGGTATGTTTTCTTTTTCTTTCAGTATATCTATTAATGGGTTTTTGCTTTGTGCTTACCATGAAGCTTACTAAAAACACATTATAGCTATAGCAAATTATTTTAACCAATGACACAATGAAAAGAAACAAATAATGAAAAAAACTTTAAAAATGTACACTAACTTCATTCCCCCATTTTCTGACTTTTTGTTTTTTATATCTTTTTATATTGTCTACCTCTTAAGAAATTGTAGTTATTATTTTTGATAGATTTCTCTTTTAGTTTTCATGCTAAAGATAGCAGTAGTTGATACATCACTATTATGGCATTACAGTTTTATGAATTTGTCTGCAGATTGACTTTTACTAGTCACTTTTATCCCTTAAGATGATTTATTGTTGCACATTAGCATCCTTTTCTTCCAGATTGAAGAACTCTCTTTAGCATTTCTTGTAAGATAAATTCCCTCAGCTTTTGTTTGTCTGGGAAAGTCTTTATCTCTCCTTCATTTTGAAGTAGAGCTTTGCTGGATATAGTATACTTGGTTGAATGTTTTATTTCCTTCAGCGTTTTGAATCTGTCATCCTAATTTCTTCTGGCCTGCAAGGTTTCCACTGAGAAGTCTGCTGCCAGGTATATCAAAGCCCCTTTATATGTTATTTGCTTCTTTTCAATTGCTGTTTTTAGAGTCCTGCCATTTTCCTTAACCTTTGAGAGTTTGATTATTTTATGTCTCAGAGTAGTTTTATTTGGGTTGGATCTGCTTGGTGTCTTGTTGCACCTGGATATTTATACCTCTCTCTGGGTTTGGAAAGTTGGTATTTCTTTGAAAAAAACTTTCTATCCCAACTTCTTTTTCTCACTACATCCTCTTTATGGCCACCAACTCAAGATGTTTCCCTTTTGAGGCTATTTTCTAGATTTTGTAAATGTACTTTATTCTTTTTCATTGTTTTTTCTCCTCTGACTGTGTATTTTCAAATAGTCTGTCTTTCAGCTCACTAATTCCTTTCTTCTGCTTGATCAGTTTTGCTGCTGAGACATTCTGCTGCATTTTTCTGTTTTTCAATTTCATGTTTCAGCTCCAGGATATCTGTTTGATTTCCTTATTATTGTTTCAATCTCTTTGTTAAATTTCTTTGATAGCATTCTGAATTCCTTCTCTGTGTTATATTGAAGTTCACTGAGCTTCCTCAAGATAGCAATTTTGAATTCCCTGAGAGGTCACATATCTCTGTCACTGCAGGATTTGTTACTGGTGCCTTATTTAGTCTGTTTGGTGATGTCATATTTTCCTGAAAGTTCTTGATGCTTGTGGACTTTTGTCCATTTCTGGCATAGAAAAGTTAGGTATTTATTTTAGTCTTCACAGCCTAGCCTTGTTTGTACCAATTCTTTAGAGGGCTGATTTTTCGTTCTTGATAAGGTGTTTATTTATGTAGATAGTTGTTCAATTTGATGTTCCTGCAGGAAGTGTGCTTGCATGAAGGTTCTATTTGGCCATCTTGTTCTGCCTCTCTCTCATCTTGAAATTATTAAGTGGTATGGGTTCTTTTTATATTCTATATACAAATCCAATACTAGATACATAATTTGAAAATATTTTCTGTCATTCAGTAGATTGTCTTATCACTTCCTTAATGGTGTCCTTGGAAGCACAAAAATTTTTAAATTTGATTAAGTCCAATTAATCTATTTTTTCTTTTGTTGCTTATGCTTTTAGTGACATATCTTAGTAATCTTTGTTTAGTACAAGGTCATGAAGATTTGTCACTGTTTTATTCTGAGAGTTTTAGTTCTTATGTTCATATTTTCAATCCATTTTGAGTTAATTTTTATATATGATATGATGGAGCCCAACTTCATTATTTTGCCTGTGGATAGCCAGTTGTCATAGTGTCATTTATTTAAAAGACTATTCTTTCTTCATTGAATTGTTTTAATACTCTTGTAAAGCATCAACTAATATAAATATAATGGCTTATTTCTGGTCTCTCTGTTCTACTCCATTGATCTATATGTCTATCTTTAAGTCCATATCACACTGTCTTGTTTATTATAGCTTTGTAGTAAGTTTTTAAACTGAGAAGTGTGAGTTCTCCAACTTTGTTATTCTTTTTGAACATTGTTTTGACTATTTGGGTCCCTTAACTTTCTGTGTGAATTTAAGTATCAGCTTGTCAATTTCAATAAAGAAGCCAAATGAAATTTTGTTGAGCACTGATTCCACTTGCCATCTTAACAATGTTAACTCTTCCGATTTATGAACATGAGATGTCTTTCCACTTATTTAGATCTTCTTTAATTTCTTTCAACAATGTTTTCTGGTTGTAAAAGTCTACTTTGCATTTATTTTGTTAACTTTATTTCTAAGTATTTTATTATTTAGATGCTTTTAAAAATATAATTGTTTTCTTAATTTCATTTTTAGGTTGTTCAATGTGAGTTTATAGAAATACAACTAAATTTTATATTGATCTTGTATCCTATCACCTTGGAAAACTCATTTATTAGTTCTACTGGGGTGTTTAATAGTAAATTCCTTAGAATTTCTACCAAAAAAACAGAGCATGTGATCCATGAATAGAGATAGTTTTAATTCTTCCTTTTCAATCTGAATGCCTATTATTTCTTTTTTTCTGTCCTAATTGTTCTAGCTATTATAACAGAAACAGTGAGATCACCTTGTCTTGCTTCTTTCCTAGGGGAAACACTTCATTCTGACACTTTTGACTACTATAATAATTATGAACTTTTCATAGACATCTTTATTCAAGCTGAGGAGGTTCTCTTCTATTCCCAGTTTGTTTAATATTTTTATCATAAATGTCATTGGACTTTATCAGTTGTTTTTCTGCATCTATAGAGATGATCATTTGCCTTTTGTCTTTATTCTATTGATACAGCATATGACTTTAACTAATTTTTTTTTCTGATGTTAACCAACCTTGCATTCCTGTGATAAACCCTAGTAGTAGTAGTGTATAATCCTTTATATATGATGCTGGATTTGTTTTACTAGTATTTTGTTGCAGATATTTTGTGTATATTAATTTCATTTCATTGTGGTTAAAACATCCTTAGTATTATTTCAATCCTTTTTTTTTTTTAAGATGGAGTCTCACTCTGTTGCCCAGGCTGGAGTGCAGTGGTGTGATCTTGGCTCACTGCAAGCTCCGCCTTCTGGGTTCACACCATTCCCCTGCCTCAGCCTCCTGAGTAGCCGGGACTACAGGCGCACACTGCCATGCCCGGCTAATTTTTTGTATTTTTAGTAGAGATGGGGTTTCACTGTGTTAGCCAGGATGGTCTTGATCTCCTGACCTTGTGATCCACCTGCCTCAGCCTCCCAAAGTGCTGGGATACAGGTGTGAGCCACCGCACCCGGCCTATTTCAATCCTTTTAAATGTACTGAAGCTTATGCAGCTTGGTTTATACCCTAATATATGGTGTATCCTGGAAATTTTTACATCTGCACTTGAGAAGAATGTGTATTCTGCTTTTGTTATGCTAGGCAGAATGTTCTATAGATGTATGTTAGGTCTAGTTTGTGTAAAGTATTGTTCAATTATTCCATTTCCTTGTTGATATTCTGCCTAGTCATTCTATCCATTTTTGAAAGTGGAGTTTTTAAGTCTTGAACTATTGTGAAATTGTTTACTTCTCACTTCAGATCTGCTGGATTCTCCTTTATGCATTTGGGGCTCTGCTGTGCATGTATGTTTATAATTGTTACATCTTCCTCATAGATTGGCCCATTTATCATTATGAAATCTTGCTGTCTACTAATGTTTCTGTTTTAATATCTGTTTGTCTCATATTAGTCTAGCCACTCTAGCTTTCTTATGATTATGGTTTACGTGAAATAACTTTTTCACCTTTTTATTTCAATCTATGTTTCTTTATGTATAGTGTGTTTCCTATAGATAGCATATAGTTGAGTCTCTTTTTCTATCCTATCTGAAAATCTCTGCATTTTGATAGGATTATTTAATTTATCCACATTTTGTTTTCTATATATCTCATTTCTCTTTTGTTCCTCTATTACTCCTTTATTGCTTTTTTCAGCATTAAGTGAATATTTATTCTCTAAAGTAACATTTTAATTCCTTCAATGACTTTTTCACAATATTTAATTCCTTCCATTATTTTTTCACTATATTTTAAAGTTATTTTTGGTGGTTATTTTAGTGTTTGCCATATAAATCTTAACTTATCAAAATCGACTTAAGATTTATACTAAATTAATTCAAGTGAGACCTATAAATGTTACTCCTTTATAGCTCTATCACCCTTTTCCCTTTTTTGTGCTATTATCATTATACATATTAACCTATTAATCTATATATGGTACAAACCCAACATCAAATTGTAATATTTATTACTTTATATACTTGTATGTCTTGTAAAGAAGCCAAGAGAAGAGCACAAAGCAAATACGTATTCATAGTATTTATTATAGTAACCTTCTTATTATTTCTGGTTCTCTTCATTTATTCTTACTGATTTGTATTACCATCTCTTGTCATTTTCTTACTCCAATATAGCTTTATTCCCATCACCTTCTCTGTGCTTTTATTAGTAAACATTGTATTTCTATATGTCATAGATTCCACAATACAAGTATATACATATTGTTTTGTAAAGTTGCTTTTTAAATCAGTTAATAAAAGGGGAATAAATGTGCATACCCATTGGCTTTTATAATTACATAATTACCTTTACCAGTGTTCTTTATTTGTGCATGTGTGAATGGGTTCAAATTACTAGGTTGGTACAAAAGTAACTGTGGTTTTTCGCAATTAAAACGAACAGAAAAAAATGCAATTACTCTTGTACCAACCTAAAACTGTCTAGAGTCACTTACCTGAAGAATTCCCTTTAGTATTTCTTATAAGGTGGATTTGCTATGCTAGCAACAAATTCCTCATTTTTGTTTATCTGAGAGTGTCTGTATATCATCTTCATTTTTGGAAGATTGTCTCCTGGATATAAGGTTCTTGGTTGACAGGTGTTGTTTGTTTTCATTTTTAGAACTGCGAATATGTAATTCCATTGTCTTCTGGCCTCCATTGTTTCTGCTAAAGAGTTTCTGGTAAGATGCTAATCTTATTGGATTATGTGATGTGTCATTTAGTTGTTTTTTTTTTTATTTGTATGTGATGTGTCATTTAGTTTTCTCTTGCTGATTTTAAGATTTTCTGTTTATCTTTGGCTTTCAGCGATTTTACTATGATGTGTCTGTGGGTGGGTCTTTTCGTATTTATCCCATTAGAGTTTGTTGAGCTTCTTGGATATGAGATGAACATTTTCTCATGAAATTTGGGAAGTTATTATTTCGTCTAGCCATTATTTCTTCTAATATTTTTTCTAGTCTTTTTTCTAGTTCTTTCTCTCCTCTTCTTCTAGCACTCCCATTACATGTGTGCTGGCATGCTTACCGGTTTTCTTCATTCTTTCCTTTTTCTCTGCTCTTTGGATTGCACAATCTCCATCAATATTTATTCAAGCTTACTAATTCTTTCTTTTGCCAGTAAAAATTTACTGTTAGGCCCCTATACTGATAATTTCTAAAGACTTTAAATGGTTGTTTTTTGTTTGTTTGTTTTGTTTTTTATCATTCTCACCGGCAATTATTTTTCAATGGGGAGTGAGTTCTTAGAGTTTTTCATGCTGTCATTTTAGAAGTAGACTTCCCTTCTCTGCTTTTTATTGTTTACCTCTTCAGGGGTAAAATCCCTTCTCTTCTTTAGCCCATTTGACTAGCAAAAACACCACATATCTTAACCCAAGGTACTATGCAGACACCTGCTAATTGACAAATCTTGTAGATAGTTCTTGCTTCTCTCTTCTGGCACTATGGCTCACATTCATTAATATTTGAAATTCTCCCTTCCCATAGTTTCACTATTCCAGCCACTCCCAGCCATAAAATGGCTGTCTTTCTTTCTACCTACTCTTAAGTACTGGTGCACTCAGAAAAAGGCCCTTTCACTGTCTCTCTTCTCTTGGTACTCAAGATGCCCTGGAAGCCTCATCCACATCCATTGCTTCCACTGCTATGTGTGTCTTCTAACTACCAGTGCATATCTCCAAAGCTCCCCTTAAGCTCCAGCACCACGAATCCAACTGCATACTAGACATTTCTGTTGAAGTGCTCACAGACACCTTGAATTTAATAAATACATCTAAGATTGAACTCCTTTTATTCTCCAAAGTTCATTAGTTTCTCTTACATTTCATATTCTGGTTGATTACATCCAAGTGTCCAGCCACCTAAACTAGGAATTGAGGAGCTTTCCTTAGGTCCGCCTCTCTTCTCAACTCACATTATATTGTTTTTAGAAATGGGTTTCCTTCCACAATGCCCCTGCCTAGTTGAAGCTTCTACTGTTTGCCAACCAGGCTAGCATAACCTTCCATATTCTGCTACTGCCAATCCAGTCTCAACAGGGCAAACAAAGTGATCTTTCTAAACCACAAATCTGATTATTTTACCCCGCTCCAAAACTATTGCATTAGCACCAGCATTGTCTACAACTATGTTCCCCAACTGCAGTCATTTGATTACTACCCTCATGACTTTTGACATAACGACCATCATCATGTTTATTTTCATAGTACTTATATCATTATTTACATACTTAGATTTATAACAAAAGGTTATGTGATCTTTGAATTTGAACAATCAGTGTCAGTTGTCATAGGGAAAGCATAAAAATAAATTCATAGCTATTAAAACAAAAAATGTTTATCTGTATACCACTAAAATCTTCTTGCATCACAGCATTAGTACACCTACCATACTTGAGAACACACAGGCCCAGAGAAAAGTCATAGGAATTGTATATAAAGCAAGGACTCTCAAACTTTATCTCCCACTGCATACACCCTACCCTCTAGTCCCACTAAAGTACATTTTATGGTTCAAGCATCAGGCTGTTTCCTTCCTGGGTACCCTTTTACACACTATTTATTTATATCAAGGAATGAGTATCGTCATTTATTTCTTTTTAAAAAAGAAAGCCTTTAGTATCTATAGCATCAAACAAGTCCAATGGGAAAGGATAACCGACAGAGATCACACTGCATCAAGGCAAGGACCATGTGTCTTTCATTCACCACCACATATCCTATCAACCACAGTGCCTATAGTGTATTAGGTGCATAATATTTGCTGAATAAATTAAATATTTGCTGTCTAAATATTTGCTGAATAAAATAAATATTTGCTGTCTAAAAAGAAGATATACTGTAATTGCAAATAAGCTTCTCTGATAAATATTTTATATTTAAAAGTACCCAGATATTTTGCTAAATAAAAAAGTAAGGCCTAGTGTGTACAATATGCCACCATTTGTGTAAAACACACACACACATACACACACACACGTACAGTGACTACCTAAAAATACAGAGTAAAAGTGAAGACTACCTAAAAATGACAGTAAAAGAGGGCTTAATACTTACAATGAGACAAAAAGTGTAAACAGGAGCTGTCCCAGGGCAAACCAACAAGTAAGCTCTCCTGGCCAAAATACTACTTGAATGTATCAGAAAATGAAGCAGATAAATTCTGAGCAACAGAACTGCACATACACCCTTAGAGAGTGCATTCATTCTAGAGAGGATGAAAACCCCTTTTCACTATATGCCTGTTTATATAACTTAAATTTCTATAATGCATATGTTAATATACCATATGTAGTTGTATTACTTTAAGAAAATGGTTTAAGCCAAGTACAAAATTTAGGAGTCCATAACTGAGAGGAAATAATTCTGTTTTTAAAAGGTCACATAACCTGTACCTGCATATTAGGATAGTTAAAAATAATATTACCCTGCATCTTGGAATCAAACAAAAAATTAAAGGCAAGTATGTCTAAGGAGGAAATTTCAGGCTGTGAGAAGCAAGCATATGGTAAAAGAGTAACCAACTATTTTAAATTCAACCAGGTCTCTAGGTTCAGAAAAATCACAGCAGTTTTATTCAAGTCAGTATCTTGCCATAGTAAATGAGGAAGCTCCTAGAGAACTAGAAATGGGTAAACATTAATTTTTTTTTCAAAACATGACAAAAGGGGAAATCTTTCATAAATATTTAGTCAACAAGTATGGCATGAATCACAGAAAAATTTCTAGAGCACATTAATAAGTGCACTAATCATTAAAGCTAAGAAAAGGAAAGGAGCTAGCATTTACTGTATTACTGTGCCAGGCACTGTGGTGGATGTTAAATGTTCTGTTCAATTTTAAACAGTCATTGTAAAGTAAGGGGAAATGTTGCTTTGATTGGCCAGACCTGGGTCATGTATCCACCCTTGGAAATCAGGGTATACTCAACTGAGGGAGAAATGCTTCTCCAAAGAAAAATTGGGATGCAGTTACCAAATTGGAAATGAGACTAGACATGTAAGAGGAACACTCACCTACAACATTTAGCTTTAGCTACGTTAAAAAAAAATTAAAGTATGCAGATCTCAGAAAGTAAGAGTATATGTGCAGTTCTGCTGGTCAGAATTTGTCTGCCTCATTTTCTGACACATTCAAGTGATATTTTGGCCAGGACAGCTTATGCATTGGTTTGCCCTGGGTTGGTTCCTGTTTATACTTTTTGTCTCATTTTAATTATTAGGCACCCCTTTTACTCTCAAATGTGTTCTAATTTTCAGAAGTAAATTATAAGGCAATACTAGATCTTGGCAAACAAGAGAACATCAGGAGGTATATGTTCAGAATGGGGAAAGCCTGATCTTAAAAAAAAAAAAAAAAAAAAATTTGCTGGGAAAACTAGGGAAGTTTATCCAAGAGAAAGCTAACATGAGGCTTGAGAGGCATAAGAGTCACTTAAAGAGAAGGGCGGGGATAGAATTGTTTTGTGTGATTTCAGGAGATAAATCAGTATCATGGGTAGAGTTACAAGGAGCAGATTTCATCTCTATATGGGAATGAAATTTATCAGCATCAGCTGGACTTGTTCAATCATATTGAGGAAGGACCAAAATGGAAGAGATCTTTGGATTTTGAAAGGTTTTGCTAAGAGTCATGGGATGCGATTCCCATTAGACAGATCTTCAAGAGTAGGCAGGGTAGACCTAAAGCAGGGATTAGGACAAAACAGTAGGAAATCAAGAAACAGATTTTTAAAAGAAGATTCATCATTCTCACCTCTTTTTCCAGGCCCAAGAAAATTCAGTCAATTGTGAAGCAACTCTACAGTTATTAAAGGATAAAAAGAGCAGGCATTTCTATGTATTTATTTGCCCTTTGCCTTTATCTTTCTATCTCACTCTTACTTTCCTTTTGTCCTGATATCACAATCTTATAAAATAAGATTTCTTTGATTTGTATGTATTTATAAACCTCAAATTGGTTTAGGAAAAAGCAGGGAGTAAATAAGTAGAAAGTAACATAATAAAAATGGTTTTAAGTGTTTATAAACCTACTTTCTTACACACTTTGGTAAACAAAATGAAAATTCTATGGTAATATCCCATGCAGACTGCTTTTCTGCATTGATCCACTTTTGGAAACAGGAAAGCACAAGTTCCCTCTTTCCAGCATCCCCTGCTCAGAACACTCCCTGGAGTCAGAGTCCCTTCTTATTTGTGGCTACTTGAATTGCATTTCAGATGAAGGAGTCTCTGGGGTGGCGCAAAGATGACCACACATTCTCCTTGACCATCCTGTAACCATGCGGTAGCTCTAAACATTTGGCCTCATCTGCAGGATGCAAGCACAGGAGTCCCTCTCACTATAAAAAACGCCATGCCCAGTGTCTCAAACACTGCTGCATCGGGTCTGAGACACAAGTGTGCTGCTTCCAGCCATTCATTCTTGTTAACCCAGGGAGTTAATTATTAGCTTCAAATTCCACCCTGACACTGTCACAAAAACTGGAATCTTTGACAAGTATCAGGTGAAGTTCAGACCAATCCACCGACATTGGCACCACATCAGAAGTGTTTTGTTTATGGTCATAAATCTTCCTTTGACTAGATCATCAAAATTGGTAGTTCCCCACACACATATCTGCACTGTCATTCAACAACCAAAAATTACACTGTAAATCAGAGGAAATCTGTGATTAATTAACAAAATTGCAATTTAAGTATAATTTCATTAAAACATCTTCAATAAGGCTATTTAATTCTAAAGTAATTGTCTAGTAAAGAATTACATCATCAGAATTAGTGTAAACACTTAGACAAATATATCCAAATTTTGGTTTCAATTAATCAACTACATTATCATTAGCAGAATGGTCAAACAGACTAGTAAAATAGAATATAAAAATCTAGTAAAAAATAAATATGTGCAAGTATTTGGGTGATTTACATTTGGTGAAAAAAGTTAGATTCTCTAACTTTGGAAAGAAACTTAAATTTTTATTTTTGGATACACAAAACATGATATATCCATATCATGGAATGTGCCATACCTTAGCAATGAAAAGGAATGAACTACTAATATATGCAATATATGCAACAAAAGGATGAATGTCAAAATTATCACGCCAAGTGAAAGAAGACAGACACAAAAGAGTACACATAGCTGTTACTCCATTTTTATTGCCTAAGACCGGGGTGAAGGGTGGGATAGACTGCAAAGGTAAACAAGGAAACTTGGGACAGTAACAGAAATGTTCTATATTTTAATTGTGACGGCGGTTCCATGAGTGTAGCTGTCAAAGCTAATCAAATTATATTCTATATCCAACGGATCCTTTAAACAGATGCATTTTTCTTTTGTTAATTGTACTTCAATAAAGTTTAAAAAGAAAAAAATCATAAAAGGAATATAAACTAGATCTCACAGATACACAGATTTGTGTGTGTATATATATATATATATATATATATATATATATATATATACACAAATTTGTGTTTTAGTGGAAAACAAAATTCCTACATACTCTGTATATGGCCAAGCAGTTACAATTTTACTAGAAAATAAGCAATATATTTCACATCTTTGAACAATGTCGTATTTTTAGATAAGAGTTCCTTGTAATTTTTCCAATTCTTCCTATAAGAAAGTATATAAACTAGACATGGAGTAAGCAGGGCACTGGAATACTTTTGGTATGAATATACTATAAATGAACATGAGTTTTAGAAAAACGAAATTAATCAGCAGGGTTTTTCTTCCTACTGTTAGATAGCTTGACTTCCATTAAATCATTATTATTATCCAATTTGTTACAGTAGTCCAAAGCATTCATTATCTGTGTTTGAATTATAATCATTTTAAAAAGCGGTCAGGGCATTTGTACTACTAATAAAGTCAGTGAAATGTTAAACTTATGGAGAAAACATTCTCATTTTATTTTTAAAGCAAACTGCTGAGGAAATTAAAACTGTTCATCTCGTAAGAAATGCAAAATCTCAGCTCTTAAAATGGACTGTTAGCAATTAGAGAACAGAAAGCAGTCCCTCTGGGAGGGCTTTGGTGGCCATTTGCCAATAATTAGCTTTCCTCATATAGCAGCATGTATTAGAATCACCTGGAGAGTTTGTTAAAACTCAGATGGCCAGGCCCCATGCCCAGAGTTTTCCATTCAGGTCTGGGGTGGGACATATTTGCACTTCAACAAGTTCCCAGGAAAGCCAATACTGCTGGTCTACGGACCACACTTGGAGAACAGGAGTTGCCACAGAGGAAGAGCAAAGAAGAAACTAGAATTGACAGAGGATGAGTAAAGCTTGGCCACAAGTCAATGGGGGAAGGAATGACGTTCTTGTCAATGCAAGCTATTGGCCAATCACTAAGGTAGGGCTTGGGAGGGACAAGGAAGCATTTTTACTAAGTGGTGGGTAGCATTTGAGCTGTACCTTATGAGACTGGTAAAGATAGGGGAAACGTGTACATTGGTGAAGGAGACACCGGGGGCAAAGGAACAGCCTTGGGAAGTATAGAATGTTGTCAGGGAATAACGGAGGATCTGATCAAAGGGAAAGCCGGGGTAAATGAGATGGGAGGGCGGTGTTAGCTTGTGGGGAATGCCCCTCTCCACGGCTGTGGAGGGCGCACTGCTCTGTGGAGTGAGAAGTTCCATCTTCTGCATCACACAGCCCTACGTGGTTTTATGGGGGCTTTTTCTTTCCATTGCTGGACCATTGCCTATGCTAGTCCTCTAATGAAAAGGACCTTCTCACCATCCTTCACTCTGTCACTCAAACTCAATCCTCACTTCAAAGACAAGTTCAAGCCCTATTTCATCCTGTTTCTCTCTAAAGACCAACTTCACTTTGAACTGTCCCACCCCGATCTACACCTTGCTAGGCATTGCCCTTTTCTCTAAGTTACATGTATTTGACATCTCTGCAACCTATCAGAAAATTATCTTAGGATAAGGACCATGTCACCCTGTAATGTCCAGTTTGGTGCCAGCTGCATAATAAGAATTGAAAAAAAAAATTCTTCACTGGTTGATTGGCAGGTTACTAATATATAATCAGCAACTGTTGTTGAGGTTTTATTTATTAGAATGGCACACAGGCAGTTCCGGAACGTGCAGCATCAGCATCCCCTGGGAATGTGTTAGAAAGGCCTAGACCCAGGCTCTGCCCCAGACCCAGGGAATCCCAGACTGTGGGGTGGGGCCAGAAATCTGTTTTAAAACAAGCCTCTCAGGTGATTCTGGTACGTGGTCAAGCTTACAAACCACTGCTTTCTACGAAGCCTGAATCCCAAAACAAGTTCACACAGCTTATAAGGGTCTGTAGATAGCACAGTGATCATTTTTATCATTATTTTTAATGATAAAAATAATTTAAATAGGAATAAAAAATGCTTTGAAGACAAAGCAAGGATAGGAAAACTTAATAGAGCCAACACTGTGCCTAGTGCAAAATAAATACCTCCAAAATCCTTTATACATGTCAGAGGTGGACCATTAAAGGGCCCCTGTGCTTTCTTTTTCTTTCTTTCTTTTTTTTTTTTTTTTTTAATTTTTTTGTGGAGACCCTACGGTGCTCAGGCTGGTCTCAAACTCCTGGGCTCAAGTGATCCTCCTGCCTTAGCCTTCCAAAGTCCTGGGATCGGACTCTGTGCTCTCTAAAGAAGCACAGTCAATTATCAATTCTGTGCCTTCAGAAGAAAAGTCACTTTGAAGCACGATTTCTGGTAGTGAGACTTCCTGGAGCATCCTCATAGAGAGATGGCTGTGTAACCTACAGTCTGATGTTCCCAACAACAAAACACACATGAATGTTCCCCAAAACACAATGAGTCTCCAAAGGCTGTTTCTCAATATAAGCTGATGATTGATGCAGGCCAGATGCAATGCCTCTGAGGGGACTCTCTAAGGCAGGGAGATAAGCAGCTCCTGAAGATCTGAACTCAATCCAGGGACATAATCTCAGGTGCCCAGAGGAACAGATGAACTGCAAAGCCTCAACCACTCCTCCATAAGCACACTTTCAGCTGAACTTCTGACACAAAACTGCAGCAACCCCGAGATTCCACCCAGTTAAATGCTGGGGTGCAGCCACCACGGGAGATTGCCCAGCACAGTCACGTAGCCACATGCATTGAGGAATGGGTGGCGGGGGGGCAGGGGGGGTGTTAATTCCTGATTTATCCCTGCATCGTTTTTCCTTTCAACTGAGTTGAGTGTGAAGCTACAGTGATAAGTATAGGGGCTGCCTGAGCAACCATTTGCATGAGAAAGATCTGCTGAAACTAATGGGAGTGGCTGTGTTTCTGTAACATTTTATTTACAAAAACAGGTAGCTTCTAAATTTGGCTCATGATCTAAGTTTAAGAACCCCTGGTTTGAGGAGTCCTGTAATTTTCCTGCTGCCTAGGGGAAAAGCTTACAACAAACACCCAGGAGTAAGCTATTTTAAAAAGCAAAGTAATCTAAATTAGGAAACTCCTTCACTCATCACCCAGTCCCTTGTTAGAAATGCATCCCTACATTTCATGTTGCTTCCAGACTGATCTTTCCAAACAGCCACTCCCTGCTCAAAATCCTTTAAATGCTCTCTGTTATTTAAATATTCCCTGTTCTGCGTTATCTAAAATCTAAGCTTCTTAGTATGACATTTAAGGGACTCCCTCCACAGCAAGCCCCCAGCCTCCTCCTGCACGCTGTTCCTGCACTACTTTGCACACACAGCATGCTCACTCCTCCAAGTACTCCTTCTGCCTGCTGCAAACACTGCTGTGCCCAGTATCCTGCTCCTCTTCTTCCTAACAGAATCCCCATAATGTTGGGGAAGACAATAGACTCACACACAAAAAAGCCAGTATTTCCTAGCCTACCTTGTAAATAGTGGTGGCCAGTGGGATATAGAAAGTCATTGGATGGGAAATGACTTATTTTTTAAAGAAAATTTTTTCTCTAAAATTTAAGGAGAAACAATCTTTAAATAGAATATATGTATATATTTTTATTTTCAATATATTATGATGTTTTGACATCTTAAAAAAAAAACATTTCTAGCTGGGAAGAGACTGCCTCCCACCAACACCTTGGCCAATTCTTAGAGATAGCAAATGGTTCAGCCCCAGCATGCCCACGATCTGCAAACTAACCAACCCAGAGCCCCGCCTGCTCCATCTGGCCTGTACACCCCAGGAGAAGATATTCCTCTGCCTAAATCATCCCAGGGCCAGGCACCAGGGAACTAGAGACCATGCCCATAGCTTAGAGCCCCTCAGATTACTCAAACTAGCAAACCCTAAACTGTTCACCCAGTTTTGCCTCGCTCTTCCTATGTAAACCCCAATAAAGGCTCTGGTCTAAGCCTTCTCTCTCCTGTCTTCTGCTTCCTGACTATCTGGTATCTTTCCCATGTAGTCCTGTCTGGCGTGCCCCACCTCTTGTCTCTAAGGGCAAGTGAATATAATATACTTTTATTTTCCTGTCTTCTCTTTTGGCCACTTCTGTCTGCCATCACATAAAAAAAATTAAAAATATGGGGTCTACTCAGATGGTAGTTGCCCTTTTGCTCTTCCCTGCTTTTTTCTTTCTTTTGTTTTTTAAATCTTCTTTCTGGAACTATGACATGATGGTTGGGGCTACTGGGGCCACCTTGTAGCTTTACAGTGACCTTGATGATAAAAGTCATGACCTAAGGATGGCAGAACAAAAACAAAGAGGAAACTAGCTCCTTGATGATATTAAGTCAATTAAATCAGTCCTGGACAATCTACATCTGAATTTCATGTCATGTGAGAGAAAAATAAAATCCTTCCTAGTTTAATTCACTGTTATTTCAGGTCTCTGTAACCAGTTAGCCAAATGTAATCTCCAGCTGATACAATGGCCCTGTGTTTTCCTCATGCTATTCAATCTCTTGAGGGTGCCCTTCTTCCCTCTACCTTCCATTTCTCCACTTTTCAAAATGCTACTCAGTCTTCAAAGTGTGGCACCAATGCCACCTCCTCCTGAATTATTTCCTCCTTCCACAGCTACTCGATACTTTGCTTTTCCCCTGTGTAACAGCAACACGAGAGCTCTACAATCCACCAGCCGTGAGACTGTAAGCATATCATTATCTTCTCCAAGGCTGACTTCCTTCATCTGCAAGACGGGGGTGGAGAAAGTTCTGATTCATATTATTATTGAGATAAATAAATGAGATATAGTACATGAAAGAGTGTAATGCCTGACACATAACTAAGTACTCAATAACCCTAATGGTTATTAATATTATTATTATTGCCATTATACTTGTGCCTCCATTCATTGATTTTAGGTCTGTCTCCCTGATAGCATAAAAGTACATGACAATGACGCATCCTCCTCATATTCCCCTAGCATCTAATTTACAGGTTAGGTGGATTGATGAACAAATGAATAAATAGCAGGATTGTATTAACTAATATGATAATGGCCAGGAAGGTGTAATGGACTTGCCCAAGGACTTTCTTTAGACAAAAGAAAAATTAGAAGGCAAACTTGACAACAATATATGAACATATTCCCAGTAATAGTTCATTCATTTCAAATATTGTTTTGTCTGCTTACAGAGGCTTTTGTCACTTGCAAGTTGGTGGAAGTGATAACACACTTGTGCAACCTGAGCAAGCTCCTTGTGCAACAGAAGGGAAAGTATGCAAATCCATATTTCATCAGGCAGTAGTAGCCACTGTGAGAAATCGGCATCTCTATTGCGTGCTTGGAATGGAACAAGAGACAACGTACCATTAAAAGGCTAGTGCAGCAGGGAAAGATCACACATCTCCAAAAGAAAAGAAATGAAATGCACTGCATTTGCACAAAACACGCATACCGGACAGAGACCAGGATCTCTTTTCCTCCCTTCCACCTACCGCAGCCCAGCTCACCCACAACACAGAGTCCACATCCCAGCGTTTGGAAACCAAAATGAAAAACATCAATAGAGAAGCCTAACTTAAGATTTTTAAACCCCTTGAGTTCACTACTCTGTGCCATCTTATTGGTATTAGTCAACCACAGCTCAAGGTCTTCCACATCTGTCTGTGGTGTGGTACTGTCCACAAATATTACTATGTCTGGCAAGGAGAAACCCCAGCCACAGTTCTGTGGCTCCCTGTTTGACTATGTCCCCCAGTCATAGCCCAGCCCACATGAGGGGAGGCAGCCTCAGCTACTGGTGCTGGACAAGACCTTTGAATTGGTCAAAGCATCTTTGTCACCAGCTGATATGGTTTGGCTGCGTCCCCAACCAAATCTCATCTTGAATTGTAGTTCCCATAATCCCCACATGTCGTGGGAGGGGCCCAGTGGCAGGTAATTGAATCATGGGGGCAGTTACCCCCATGCTGTTCTCATGACAGTGAGTGAGTTCTAATGACATCTGAGGGTTTTATAAGGGGCTTTCCCCACTTTTGCTCGGCACTTCTTGCTGCTGCCATGTGAAGAAGGATGTATTTGCTTCCACTTCTGCAATGATTCTAAGTTTCCTGAGGTCTCCCCAGCCATGCTGCACTGTGAGTCAATTAAACCTCTTTCCTGTGTAAATTACCCAGTCTTGGGTATGTCTTTATTAGCAGTATAAGAACAGACTAATACACCAGCTTTCTTGCCCCTCCCAGATCAGACATCAGGAAGTTTTTCAGACTTTCTCATTTTAGAGATCTCTCATAATATCACACAGAACTGGGTCTCCACTGGGGACATCTAGCTCTAAACCATGTATTCTTTGAAAAGCTGTAATCCCAATTCAACATGGTGCCCTTCTGGATTTCAGAGTAACTAACAAAAATTGATTATATTTCATGTTTTATTGTTGGCCAGTCTATAATCTTATATATTACATAAATAAGGCAGATGTGATAAACCTGTGCTCTTGTCTCAATTCTGGAATAAATCTGAAATGCTCACTTCCAATCCAGGATCCTGTATGTTAACGTAGCAAAAATGTAATTACATCTTTTCTACAGCCTGTCCCTTTGTTTCTCATGTAAATAAACATCAATTCAACCATCAAAAATAAGAGGCAATTCAAATATTTAGTGGAGTCTTTCAAAAAATATGAAAGGGAACCCAATTCCAATACAATGTTTAAAACTTCTGCTTTGCTGTTTCTCCCTCTTTCTTCTCTCACTCTGGAGTGGCCTAGGCTCTTGCTGTTCTCTCTAAGCTGCCCCAAATGTTCTGCTCGCCCACTTCGCTTCCCTCCCCCTGCAGTCTGGATTAATTATTTCCTTGTACTAGCTTTATTCCTTTCTAGTATAAAATCTCAGTGGCCTATACTTTCTTGAATTCTGCTGTGCTCTCCCCACAATACTGTAATTAGCAACACAAATTTCTAGGATTCAAGAAGCCAGAAACGCTGTATGTACTCCTGTATTTAAAATTTGTTATCCCTGTTACACGAAGCATCTAAACTATATGTACAATATAAGCTGGATGGAAAACATGCTCTTTAAAATAGCAGGGAAAGTACACTATATGATTTTTTAAAAAAACTAAACCATTTTAAAATATATTTGTAAATCATAAAAGAGACCTATGAGTTATCTATTTCGTTCTAGTGGATCAATGGGCATTTGTAACACACACAGAGACAAACAAGAAAACATCTGTTCTTTGATGAGCTTGCCTCTCATTTATGTGCTATCTCGAGTCTTTGAGGATTCAGGTTTACACTCTTAGCTTTTTATTTTACTTATGATTATGGATTTCACAACACTCAATATTTCTACTTTATGAAAGCTGTGCTTTTTATCTTGTGCTTAATGATGCCAACATTGCATATTAGAATTTTTTAAAGGGTATCTAAATAAGAGCAGGAACACCTGGAAAAGGCATGGCTGTTTGCCAAGGTTCCCACCTGCATTAAATCACTTGTTAATATACATAATTGCCAATGATTTACTTTAAAATCATTTTCAATCAAATTGCCATGACTCTGCTGAAGCAATGACTGGTGAAGAAAAGCTCTAAAATCCTCACCTGGTTTTGGAAAAAAAGACACAATTCACAGACTCAGCCTCTCCCATCTACCATGTCCCATGCCCAGGAAATTACCAAGTGACTTTCCTTCTCAAGCAAGGTCTTTCCCTTTTGGAAACGCTAGGATTATTCAAAATTAAATAATAATGAGATCAGGATGTTGATTATTCACTCAGTGCATGGCCTGGGTACCTTATTTTCTGTCTCCACATCTTTAGAGACATTCTTACAAAGGAATTTTTCAACAGATCCTAGAAGAAGAAAAGAAATTTAGTACTTAAGGCCAAACAGAGGAAACCAAACAGTGATATATCCCTCTAGTCTAATGAGAGACTATCCCTGCTACCTCAAAGAAGCTGTAAATAACCACATTCAATTCAAAGAAAGGAAAACCTATCCTGGGAAGCTGTGACAAGTCTGCAGATTTCAAACTTTCAATCACTGAGAAAACCAATTTGCTAACAAAGACTCCAGAAAAGATCATGGCCTTTCAGCAAACAGAAGACATCTTAGTTTGATTATGTTTTCCTGTTACAGAGTGATGAACTGGCAGCCACCAATTACAATGCCCTAAGGAACAGCCTCTTCCACTTCATAGCTACCCCTTTATTATTTCTTGACAGACTAAGAATAAAAGAATACCAGGCAATGAAAAGGAGAAAGCCACTGGATGGATTCCCTCATTTCATCTGACAATTGTAAGGTATATCTTGGTCAGAATATTCAGGCATCATTTTTTAAACATTTAGAGTCTATGGAAAAGATCCACATGGTCTGTGATTAGTTATATCAAAGCTACAAGCCCCTTCCACACCAACCCTTGGAGAAAATGGAAGCTCATGATGCTTAAAAGCCTTTACCTTGACCATTTTTTTGATTTGAGGGATTACCAACTTCAAAGTATCAAACTGCTGTTCACTTCCTCTCACCTCCCTCACCGCTGTCAAAAAATGTTTTGTTTACAGTGACTTGAATGAAAACATTATTTGGAGATATTAACGTTAGGGAAAGTTGGATGAATGGTATACAGGAACTTTCTGTAGTATTTTTGCAACTTTTCTGTAAATATAAAATTATTTCACAATAGTTTTTTTAAAAGCTAGATATGTGGCCAAGAAGCATATTTAAAAAAGCTCAGTAGAGAGCTTTAGATGATCATTAGAGAAATGCAAATCAAAACCACAATGAGATACCATCTCACACCAGTCAGAATGGCCATTATTGAAAAGGCAAAAAATAACAGATGCTGGCGAGATTGTGGAGAAAAGGGGATGTTTATACACTGTTGGTGGGAGTGTAAATTAGTTCAGTCATTGTGGAAAGCAGTGTTGTGGTTCCTCAAAGACCTAAAAACAGAACTACTGTTCAACCCAGCAATCCCACCACTGGGCATATACCCAAAGGGATATAAATCATTCTATCATAAAGACACATGCATGTGTATGTTCATTGCAGCACTATTCACAATAGCAAAGATATGGAATCAACCTAAATGCCCATCAATGGTAGACTGGATAAAGAAAACATGGTACATATACACCATGGAATACTATGTAGCCATAAAAAGGAATAAGACCATGCCCTTTGCAAGAACATGGATGCAGCCATAGGCCATTATCCTTAGCAAATTAACGCAGTAACAGAAAATCAAATACCACATGTTCTCACTTACAAGTGGGAGCTAAATGATGAGAACATGTGGACACAGAAAGGTGTACAACAGACACTGTGGCCTACCAGACAGTGAAGGGTGGAAGGAGAGAGGGGAGCAGAAAAAAATAACTATTGATAACTAGGCTTAGTACCTGGGTGATAAAATAATCTGTACAACAAACCCCCATGACACAAGTTTACCTGTATAACGAACCTGCACAGGTACCCCTGAACCTAAAATAATAGTAAAAAAAAATTCCATTAAAATGCTACCTTCACCAGAAAAAAAAAAAAAGATAATGACAACAGTGATAAAGATTGCTCACTACATCACAAGGGAGGAAAGCTAATTGCTCTAGATTGACTGAAACAGTGAAGAGAGGATTTCATGCTAATATGCAAACTGATGTTTTACTACTATTTCTTACAAAAATGACTTTACTGTTGAAAAACCATGAGAATGTGTGTTGGCCAATGTGCCCAGGATTCTAGCGAGAAACAGGTTACAAGCTCCAGCAGTTAAATGAATACATCCACTTCTATGCTAGACCTCTTAGAGGTTTGAAGTATAGAATGGATATGTTTGCATGCAGAATTGTTGGGATACTTTGCCTCTGCGAATGAAGCGCAACAAGACTAGCGGCCAACAACAGAAAATGGGATAGAGCACCATCAGACTGAGCTCCCACACGCCTTCCTGGCAGGCAGCTGTAGTGCCAGGTCCCTGCCCCGCCTGTCCCAAAATACCTTAACCAGCATCGCACTCCTCACATAGACCTACACTAGGGCAATAAAGAAATCCTTCCCTGCAGTGAAAGATGAGAAAAATGAAGAGTGGGTTCACATCTTTGTCTAAAGTATAACTACCTACAGCTATGTAGAATCAGAGAAAGAAGAAAATTTAAGTACTGTGGACACTCACCCTATGAGTATCTTTTCCCCAGTATCACTATGACAAATGGAATTTTATGCAGAAAATTAGAATGCCAGTAACTCTGAGTACTTCAACAAGTTTTAGAGAGAAAATCCATTACTGGAGTAAGCAGAATTCAAATCCTCTCCATAATCTGGATCAAATGGAACAGTGCCTAGCACAGTTCTTGGTACACAGCAGGCATCTAATAAATGGTAGTTTTCTTCCTCTAAGTGGCCTCATAAATATGGAGATACATATTAATACCTAAATACATGCTTGTTTGTGGTATTGAATGTGGTAACTGAGACTAGGAGAATCATATATATCTTTGAAAATAAGGACAGAGAATGTAAATCAGGCAATAAATGACTGAAGACAAATGGGCAGGGACCGAGGGATATAGCATTTGCATATACAGGTGAAACATCTAGAATAAAGCCTGATGAAATCAAAGGCATTTTTATATTAGATCTATTCAGCCACATTCAATAAAGCTCCCCCAAGGATCAAGGAGTCAGCCTATGAAGTTCGAGGGTAAATGAGCTTAGGTGGACTGCAAGTGAAAGAGCTTACTAATTCTTCTCTTTTTGTAATAAACTTTTTCTTACAGAATAATTTGGATGTACAGGAAAGCAGAAAAGGTAATACAGAGAGTTCCTATATACTCCTCCCTTTGTTTTTCCTGTTACCATCTTACACTACCATGGGATATTTGTCACGACTAAGAAACCAGCATTGGCAAATTACTATTGAATAAACTCCATACTGTATTCAGATTTTATTAGTGTCTTTCCTAATGTCCTTTTCCTGTTTTAGGATTCCATCCAAGATATAACATTACCTTTAGTCTTCATGTCTTCTTAGGCTCCTCTCATCAGGGACAGCCTCTCATGCTTTTCTTGTTTTTCATGACCTTGACACTTTGAGGAGTAATAATCAGGTATTCTGTAGACTGCTCCTCAATTTGGGTTTGTCTAATGCTTTCTGCATGGTTACACTGGGGTCAGGTGTGGGAGGGAGAACACTACACAGGTGCTGCACCCTTCCCTCCATGAGGGGTAGAAGCTTTCAACACGACTCGTCACAGATGATGTTAGCCTTGACCACCTGGCCGCCATAGTGTTTGCTAGGCTTCTCCCCTGGAAAATCACTTTTTCCCCCTTATATACTCCAATAAGACACTAACTATAGCCCACACTCAAATCAGAAAGAAGGACTAAGTTCTACCTCTTTATTGCATACATTAACAATTAATACATAAAATATTTGGGATTCTTCTGTAGGGAAGATTTATCTCTTCTCCCCCATTTATGTAATCACTCATTCAGTCATTTGTATCAGCATGGCCTCAGGGACATTTATTTTATACTTTCAGTTATAACCTAGTACTACATTTTTTATTTTGCTGCTCAAATTGCTCCAGCTTTGATCAGCTCTTTTCAGGATTACTCCTGTGCCCCTTTGATATGCCCCATTCTTTTGCTCTTTGAGCAATTACTTATTTTCTGATACTACAGAAGGTTATAGGTCATTTCGCATATTCCTTGCCCCAGCCCTAGAATGGCCATCTCTCCAAGGAGACCTGGTTTCTTTATCAGAGAATAGTATTAGAAAACAAGACCTGTGCACTGAGTGCTGCCCCTCACTTTCTGCGCTCAGAGATCACACTACAACTGTCTGTGACAGGCTTGGCCTTCCTCCTGAGCATGCCCTTGGGCTGCCCGCATCTTCTTTCTGAATTGAGATCGTCATATGTCACAGGCAACCTTTATGCCTCTGGCTTCATGCAACTATGTGGCGGGATTTCAGTTTGTGTAATTTTCCTGCCCTCTCTCATACCCATCACTCACCCACGGGGGGTAGTGTGAATTACCTGCTTGGGGATTTTGAAAGAGGAAACTGAGTTTGCCCAAATCCTCCAGAGTTCTCTCTCTCCAATATGCCTGACAGAAGAGCAGGGGCAATGATTAGTTGTCTAACAGTCCAAAGGGTCTGGGGTATCTAATAAGCTGACAATCGGGTGGGAAAGTCAATCTCATTTATGGGTGGAGACCTAGGAGGCCCACTGTGGCCATGCTGCTAAGTCAACCAATCATTCACTCATTTGTGTGTTCCTTATTCAACAAATGCTTATTTACCTCCTACACATGCCAGGCACTATTCCAAGCACTAGCGATACAGCAGTGGAAAAACAGACAAGAAAGAAACAGATTTTCTGCCCTCATGGAGCTTACATACCAGCAGGGAATACAGATAATAAAGAAACATAGATATATAAGTGATACATATCTATTTTTGTGTATATATGAGTGATATAAAGAGGCAGGGCAGGTTGGCTCGGGAGAGTGCCTGGGAGGACAGAGGCGGTAAGGGCTGAATTCTGACAGCTACTGACTCTGAGGGACACTGGAAGCCATTAGATGACTTTTAACAGAGGAATAATATATTTCTTCTCCTTTCTTGCTTTTTAGGAATCACTTTGATTGTCAGGCATGTTCAAAACAGCCTACTGATGGGAGTAGTGGGAAGTGGGACAGCAAAAAACAAGGGTGCAAGCAGAAGCCCAGCTGGGCAGCTCCTGGGATAATCTAGGCCAGAGAGAATGGCAGCTTGGACCCAGGGGTGGCAGTGGACACGGCACACGAAAGAGAAGAAACCTCAGATTACTTCAAGGTGTTTCGCCTGAGTGACTGGCAGGTGGAGTTGGACTTCACCAACATGGGAGAACTACAAGAGGGGCAGGTTGAAGTGGAAAGGATCAATTGGATCAAGTGGAATTGAACATATTCAATTTGAAACATGTTAAGTGAGCAATGGAGAGGAAAGGGTTAATGTCATGGCTGCGAAAACCTAGTCTCCCTGGAAATGTTTCCTAAGAAACAGCAGAGTTAAGATAAATGGGGAGTGTCTCTTCCACCCTTTGTTGACTGTCTCTGCACCTACGATGGGGGAGCTGTGGGCTGTCATGTAGGTCTTAGAACTGCAAATGACTTGAATAATATAAAACATTTATAAGAAAAAGGAACTATGACCTCTCTGTGCCAAGGTGACCCCATAAACCCTGACTCTCATCCACAGCAGCCTTGTACACCCCAAGTGGGAGACAGGGCAAAAAGGTCTCGTATGTGGGTCACTACCGGGCCCCTTGATAAGATGAGGATGCTGTGCTTGCTGAATCTCCTGCTGTGTGTCTTGCTATAAAGCCATCTAAACATAATATTAAAACCTATTTGTGTCCCATGAGTCTGATGCTGACTTGAACCCATAACCACAGCTGTGCTGCTGCATAATAAAGCAGCTATTTTAATCTCTCCTTGTCTGACTGTCTGACTCCTTTAATTCTAAAACTGGGGAGGGAAGAGGATGGTATTAATTATTGACTCCCTAAATTTCCCCATCTTGGTAGGAGTTTCCTTCAGGCTGTGATTTGTGCAAATTAATGTTTATAGTAACTCAGAAGGCAAGAAGCTAACTGCAGACATGAAAATCCAACACTGTCAGAACCATTAAATCTTTACCCAACACTTGGAACCACAAAATGTCTCTAGTGCTGCTCCTTTAACGACGAACATATGGTTCCCTAAACAGAAAGAAAGAGCTCTTCTTCTGTGCTGGTGGTCACCAAAAACACTGAACAAAATGGCCCATGGCAAAGGCCAAGACAGACCATGCAGACAATGGTCCCACCCTCTCCTTGGAAGGCTGTGCTCTCACCAGGAGCAGAACAGTCCTTGATCACAGTAGTCAATTCACCACTGCGTGAATCATCTCTATTATCACATCAACACAGGCCATGGAAACCACAGAAAGACTGATCTGCAGAGAGATTTTGCAGAGGTTCTTATGGGCATGTTGATCCCTCATCACACAGAGCTATTAGAGTTGAGCCAGACACTCCCTCCTTCCTCAAGTGTCAGTAAGAAGAAGAGGAGTAAGAGGATATTATAATGCTCTTGCTTCAGGGAACAACAACATAGGCTATGACTTAACTAATTCAGGTACCAAGCTCACTGAGGCCCTGCTATGAGCTGACATTGCTTTAGACCCTGGGGATACAGCAGTGAACACAACAGACAAAATCACCTCTTCCTTGATGGAGCTTACATTCCAGTGGAGTGAGACAAAAAAGATGATGATTTTTTTAAAAAATTTATTTTGAATGGCTGGTGCCATTCAACCATGGTTCTGTAATAAGAAATCTTGGAAGTCAAGTTTTAAAAATTCCTCCTGAGACCACAGATGCCATGAGTACTCTTCCAAGAGTGATGCTAACATTTGGGCACTTGGAGAATCATGGCTGTCAGCTCCACTTCTTCACTCCTCCTTATCAGCTCCTCCTGGATTTTACATTTTAATTGGGGCTGGCACATGCAACTGTTCCCTTTTTGCTTCCGTTAGTCTGACAGATTAGGCCAGTTGGTTTATTAACGACTTGGCCACCTACCAACAGCATAAGCACCGGGATAAATCCCAGTGGAGGGTCTCTCCTCTGCTTCCGCTGAGCTTGGTCTTGAAATGCTTTGATATCTACAGCAGTAAAAGCACAAGGAAACAATTTAATTGCTCAATGGTAGCACGGCTTTGCACTTACTTATCAGAGAGAATCGTCTTTTGGAAATTAATGTGTACATCTCCTCGATGCCATGACAAACTCACAAAATCTCATCACTCTGGTCTGAGAAACATGCCTAGAACAAAATAACTTATTGGATGATTTTATTCACTTCAGTTAAGAGACCGCAGCTCATTAGTCCTTTAATACAGATCTACAATATCAGGACTCCCCAAATAATGTTTTCCTTGCAAAATTACCCCAAAACATATAATTTAGAAATAGGAAGGCACCTGAAAACTATGACTACATAACATTTATACCAGTTTATGCTCAAAGGAAACAGACAACCTACCATACAATTTAGGTAAAGACTACTCAATAGAATTTACCCCTTTCTCTTTCTCTTTACTGTCTAAAAACTGCAATGGCAACAGTATTGTCCCCTTTAACATGCATAAGGAAACCTCTTTCCTTATACATAATTCAGTGCCTTTCACCTCCACTCTCTGCATGTCCTTACACATGGATAGACCGCCTGGCCAGCTGTCTGGATGGCAGACCCCAGGGAGTGGCCCCATTTTGTTAACTCACTGGACTGACTAAGGCAGCACCACAGGGAGTACAGAAGCCAATCAATGAGAAGACAAACAAACTCAGGTTTCCTCCTAGCACTTAACACAGGCTGTTCATCTCAGCCCTGCAACATTTCAGGCAGTCTGACTCCTGCTTCATGAGCCTGAAAAACAGAACTTGTTCCACTCTCAGCGACCACTCCACAGAGCACACTGCAGTCCCTGAGCAAGCAGAGATGCAGGAGACAAAGCCCAAAGAGATGAGAAAAGGCAGAAGGAGCAGCTTTCTGTTCCCAGGCAATTTTGAAAGTTATAAATAGATGAGGGGGAGGGATAAATGTAGGGGAGGGATAAATGTAGAGAAAACATTTACTATAGAAAGAAATACAAATCTTAAATATTTAGACAATGAAAGAAGCAAAAAGAACTGCCACAAAAGCCACTCTGCATACAGGCTCATACGAGACATGACAACTGTCAAATAACTATGCTAAGCAATGAAATGCCTTCATCCCCAATTACTTTTGCTATTAATTGCAATTTCACAAAGGTTTCCAAGACCTTCCACAAGAGAAAAAAGATGCAATGCTTTTTCAAAGTTTGGCATGAGTTTTATGTCAGGAAAGAAACTAGTTTGCACATTCGGAAGTTGGAAGTTAAGAAGGTTACATTTTTTCTCACATATTTTGGAGGCATCTGGACAGCCCTAATTTAAAAAAAAAAAAAAAAAAAAAGCACCTGACCTTTGAAAAGCTCATAAGACAAAGTCAGCTTTATCTTCTGTTAGAGATCTGCTATAAAGAGTTAAGTATTTTTTACAAAAGAAAGTGCATCTGTAGCTATGGAGTTGCTCGCACCATCGCAGCCTGTTTGTAGCAGGGATTGCTAACTAACACGGCCAGCCTGCATGTTGAGACAGCATCATCCACTAGAGGCCAGAATGAGACTGTCATGTACAGGCAAATCAAATATAGACTCAGGAAGCACCAGAGCATCAGGGAGTGACACCAATACTGCAGGTGACGTGCCAGCAAAATGCACTTCTAAATCCTCTTACGCAGTTTCTTTCCACATCCAAATCAGTGGGTAAATGAGGCCCTAAAGGACAACATCTGTCAGCAAGAGGCTGACACTGTATTGAAGACTCAGAAACTGGAACAAAAATGGACCATTCTTTCCTGAACTGAAGTTCAGAAGGAAGGAAAAGAGGAGGCAGGGCATGGGTGCTGGTGAGAGAGAGGCCAAGGACACAAATGCATATCTGATATAGGAGGCAGGAGAGGAGAGCAGAGAAATGGGCAGGGAAAATGCCTCTGGAGTTCCTGGACCTGGAACTGGACTAGGAGCTAGTTGCAGCCTTGTGCATCAGTCGGGAACTGGTTAAAAACACACAGCACAGGCACACCATGGAGCATGATGCTGCCACCTAGCAACTGAGGTAGGCTTGTCTGTTGGTATGGAAAGACCTCTAAGACATGCTTAAGTAAGAAAGTGGTAGACACTATGCTCTGTAATGATGACATCTGTGTGAATTTGTTAAGGATGCATATGCACACACATATACATAAAATCCTTCTAAAGGCCGGGTGCGGTGGCTCACGTCTGTAATCCCAGCACTTCGGGATGCCGAGGCGGGTGTGTTTTTAACCAGTTCCCCTCCTGAGGTCAGGAGTTCAAGGCCAGCCTGACTAACATGGTAAAACCCCGTCTCTACTAAAAACACAAAAATTAGCCAGGTGTAGTGGCGGTTGCCTGTAATCCCAGCTATTTGGGAGGCTGAGGCAGGAGAATTGCTTGAACCCAAGAGGCAGAGGGTGCAGTGAGCCAAGATCGTGCCATTGCACTCCAGCCTGGGCAACAGAGCAAGACTCCATCTCAAAAAACAAAAAATCCTTCTAAAAAGATGCACAAACAAAAACAAGAAGCCTCCCAATTAGAGGCCTTGAACTTGTTGCTGGCCCTGTTCAGAAAGGTCCTTTCCCAGATCAACTCCCACTGAGTTTTTTACTCATTTACCATCTCAGCGAGACACTCCGGCCACTGTATTTAAAAATCAGTCCTTCCAGTGCTATTGTCTCCCTTTGCTGCCTTATTTTCCTCAAAACACCTGTCATCATCATTTTTGTCTCACTCCACTGAAATGTAAGCTCCATGAAGGAAGAGGCGATTTTGTCTGTTGTGTTCACTGCTGTATCCCCAGGGTCTAAAGCGATGTCAGCTCATAGCAGGGCCTCAGTGAGCTTGCTACATGAATTAGTTAAGTCATAGCCTATGTTATGGTTCCCTGAAGTAAGAAAAGAGCTAGGAGTTACTCAGATTACCAAGGAAACGATGCTGCATTGAGGCTGCCAGTCTGGACATGACCTCCAGCTGACTTTGCTCCAAAGATGAGTCCAAGCACTCCAGAGCATCTCCCTTCTCTTAAAGGGTCATAGACCCATAGACCAGGATTTTGTACATAAAGACTTTCAATATCTGGAGTGAGTTTGATCAAAGGATCTAACAGAGAAATGCAGCTAATGTAGACCTGTGAAGGCAAGAGGGCTTTCCTCCTCCTAGAAAGGCCATCCACCCCACCCAATGATACAGGTTTGGGAGCATCCTGGAGAAGCTGGGGAAGAAGGACACCTGCCTAGCAAGTCAGAGCAGGCTGCTGTACCCTGGCTGTTGATGGCAGAACAGAAGTTACAGCCAGACTGTCCATGTGTCCCTGTCTGGAACGCAGTTCTCCTCCACACAGCCCACCGCATTCGGCCTTGAACCAAAAAGGTGCTGGAGAATGACAAGCAAAAGCCCATCCAGGGTTCTTAGCAGTGGGGAAAGCATATTCCTATCATCATGTTTTGCTGAAATAATTTTGAATTATGCCTTGGACGTAGAGGATGCCAGAGTTCGGATATTCTCTTTGCAGAGGCCTTGGTAATGGAGGAGACACTCCCAAATAGTAAGTGGATTCTGGGGGCAACTACTTAACCAATCTAGTGCTATTTCAGAATTTTTAAAAACTATAATTGTGAGAAATGTTTTTGGAATGAAACATGTATTATGACGTGGACCAATATAGCAGTTGGACTCAATGTAAATATTAATGGCACTTTTTTCTATTCCTCTACTCCTCACTACAAATTAGTTACTTGCCTGGGATCTAATTGTACTTAATATGTAGGTAAGGAATAGTGCTTGGCATGATTTCATGCTTGGAATATGTAGGTAAGGAAAAATGCTCAGCAGGATTTCATGCTTGGTTTGTTGTCTCTTCAGTTCTATTCTCAAGTAGTTTAGCATTTTGTTTTAAATGTTTTAGCTCCTAAGGGCGTGAATATATACAATAATATCTCCCTTCCCAGATTATCAGACTCCTAAGTCTGACTCCTTCAAGCACCCAGAAGCCAGATCAGGACACAGATGAAAATGCTAACATAACACTGCATCATGCAGATGATTTGAAAACATGGTGACTGAGAAGTGGCTCATCCCAGATGGCTGTGCGGTCAAGTACATCTCCAGTTATGGCCCTCTGGACAAGTGGCAGGCCCTGCACTCATGAGGGCTCCCCATGTGCTGCTCCCTCCTAATGCCCACCAATAAATCCTACTTCCTATCCAAAAAAAAAAAGAAAAACCACCCATCATAGCAACATGCACTTTGCTCCTTAAGTTCTCATTCAAAGCCTTATTAACTATTATTTAACACATAAGCTTAATAAGTATGTTTAATTAATTTCTATATCTGTGCAGCTTAAAAGGAAAATTGGCTAAAAGACATGAGTCAAGCAGCTGCAATGACTCAGAGATGTAATAGACAATGACAACGAAAGAGCAAACAGAACTATAAATAATGAATATTCATAATGAAAAACAATTGTCAAGCTAATATTTAACTACAACTAACACACACTGTTATGACAGAAAGCTTTCCAATGCACTTTAAAATGAATTTAACCAGAAATGGCATTAAAAGAAAGCAGTATTTTTTTTTTTGAGGTGGAGTCTCACTCCGTTGCCCAGGCTGGAGCGCAATGGCTTGATCTCAGCTCACTGCAAATTCAGCCTCTCGGATTCAAGCAATTCTGCCTCAGCCTCCCCAGTAGCTAGGATTACAGGTGCCCGCCACTATGCTTGGCCTGTTTGTTTGTTCGTTTGTTTTAATTTTTAGTAGAGATGGGGTTTTGCCATGTTGGCCAGGCTGGTCTCAAACTCCTCACCTCAGGTGATCCTCCCACCTCGCAAAGTGCTGGGATTACAGACTTGAGCCACCACACCCAGCCAAGAAATTAGATTTTAAGTGTTCTCACCACAGAAAAGATAAGTATGTGAGGCACTACATATGTTAAATAGCTTGATTTGGCCATTCTACTAGTATACATACATCAAAACGTCATGTTGTACACCATAATATATATAATTTTTACTTGTCAATTAACAATAAGTAAATGGACAGTAGTACTTAAAAGAAAAAGATGTACTTATTTAGATTATTCTCTTATATGGACCCAACTCTTAATTCTTAAAGCTAGCAAAATGGAAGTTATTGTATATATGGAATCTATATGTATGGATATTATATGCCCCATATATATAATCAATGGACAATAGACAGTAATCCATTAAAAATTAGTGTGGTTTCCTGCAAAATTTACATTTATTTTTACATTTATTTATTAAATAAATATTGAGCACTTCTAGTTCTTAGTGAGTTAGACAGACTTGGTCCTGCCCTTGTAGACCCTCCTTATGTTCTATTTCAGTCCTTTTTGTTTGTTTGTTTTTTGAGATGGACTCTCATCCTGTCACCCAGGCTGCAGTGCAGTGGCACCATCTCGGCTCACTGCTACCTACGCCTCCCAGGTTCAAGCAATTCTCCTGCCTCAGCCTCCCAAGCAGCTGGGATTCCAGGCACTCACCACAATACCTGGCTAATTTTTGTATTTTTAGTAGAGATGGCGTTTCATCATGTTGGCCAGGCTGGTCTCAAACTCTTGACCTCAAGTGATTCATCAATGTCAGCCACCCAAAGTGCTGGGATTACAGGCATGAGCCACCACACCTGGCCTATTCCATTACATTTTAGGTAAGTTCCTTGAAAGTGAAAAACAGGGTGCTTTGAGAGAAAATAGGTAAGTAGACCAGGTCTGTTCTGAAGGTGGTAGGGTGGGGGTCTCTCTTGGGGTCCTAAATTTCAGATCTGAAGGGTGAGTATCACTTAAGTAAGTGAGGAGCTGGCTATGGGTGGCCGCTCCAGTCAGGAGGAACAGCAAATGCAAAGGCCATGGGGTGAGAGGGAGTGCATGGTGCTAGCGGAACTAAGGGAGGTCCTATGGCTGGAGCAAGAGGATGAGAGGCAGGGGTGGAAACACTCAGAACGCAAAACACATGCTGATGTAGATAACCTTTATTCTACGGGCAGTGGCAATTCACTGCAGAGTACCATTCGAAGATATTTGAAAAACTCATTTTGATGGCAGTGTGGAGAACAGATCGAAGTGAGAGCCTGAGTGAGCATCTGATTGCTTAAGGAGGACAAGGCAGGCAGTGTCGCAGTCCTCCAGGGAGCGCAGATGGTAAGAAGGTGAGGATGAAGATGAATAGCTGTATTCAAAAACATTTAGGAGGTAACAGTGGACAGGATTTAGAGATGGACCAAGTATGGATGGTGAGGAAGAGGAAGGAGTAAGAAGCCTTGGTGTTCTGGCCTGGGCAGTTGGGAGCACCACAGGGCTGGCCACTAGATGGAGGACACGACACAGGCACAGGGATACCATGTGGGGTGAGGCAGGGACTGATCAATGTTGTTTCAATTTGCAAAGTTTGGAGTCCTGTGAAACATTCAAATGGGTATATCAATAAAGGTGTATGTATGTATCTGAAGTTCACAGGCCACATCTGGATTCAAGATATAAGGTTCAAGCCCTTCACTTACACTGGCTATGGGTCCTAAGAACCTATAAGGACAAAAGATTTCTATTGCTAAACTCATCACTGGAGGGGACAGAAAAGGTTCCCAGGGAAAAGTGCTTTTGATAAATTTTGTTTCAGAGAATTGGACCACTTACACTTTCCAAAGACATTGAACAAGATAAGAAAAATGGATTCCATGTCATAAAGCTCAAAAACACCATACAAACATGTCATCTAATAGTACATGACTGTAATTTAATATGAGAAAAAATTAGCATGCTTGGCACACATGGACTAAGTACATAATAAACATTCACTGATTTGATGATGCTGATACCGATAACAATGATGACATGGGACTGTTTTACAAAATGGATATAAACATATGCCAAAAAGATCATTTAGTTCTAGGATAAGTTGCTATGTATCAAATAGCCATATTGTTAATACTAGTTTTGCCAATTATAATTCTCAAAACTCTTCCATATACTGTATTTTTATAATCTTCAAAATCATCCTTTAAAGCAGGTGAGACAAATATTATATCCATTTTACATATGTCAAAACTAAATCTCAAAGAGCTTAAGAAACTCAGCCAAAGATACTCAGTTAACAAGTGGCAGGGCCATGATTCATCCAAATCTTTGACTTCATCTTCTGTGTGCCAACACTGGTTAAAAGGATCCCAGAAGAAACACAAAACAAAGTTGATGAAATCTTTGGAGGAGTTTGCTTTAAGAAATACATCTATGGAAGATTGCCTGAGGACAAATACAGTATGAAAGATATGAAGGTTTTTGCCATCTTGGAAGGAGAGCAAAGCGAAGAAATGGAGAAAAGTTGAGTACTGAATTGATATCACTGTGCAGAGTTGCTAGATGAAGCACAAACAGATTTTCAGATAAGCAACCCATACATTTTTCTGTTGTCCCACTAGTTTGAGTAGCACTTCTATCACTTGCAATCAAAATAATACTGACCAATAAATGCAATGACATTGGACATCTCACTACTTTCTCAACAAAATCCATACAACCTTCCTCTATGACTATGCTCATGCTATTTCTACCAACTGGTATTCCTTTTCTCACCTGTTGAACTCCTAGCCATCCTTCAAACACCCCCTCACTATGATCTGCAAAATGAAACCTTTACTGACTCCACCAAGATAATCACTTCTCCCTCTTTTGCTCCCCAGGCACTTTATTTGCACTTCTCTTACAGAACTTCATCCTCTGGAGTAGGCATCTCTTCTTCCCTTGGTACAGTATCTTACACATGGTAGACCTTCAATACGTAATCAATTTTACCACACTGTATAAACTGGAATACTAACTAATTTCTCAGAAGATTGCCAATGTTGAAATGTTTAAATGTTTAAAATGTTAATATGCGACAAAACAAAAGAATGGTCAAACCTCGGCTTTTCCTCTCCACATTTACTAGATGAACACACCGTATAGACATTTCCTAGGACCTCCTATAGGTGGTCATTCTGAATATCATTTTGGGGGCAGTAGAATATAACTACCCTAAAAATATGAAATAAGAAGTTGAAAATCCTTCACTTTTCATATTAAGCCCATAGATTTTATTTTGCAGATATCCTCTGTTAATTGCACTAAAAAAGGCATGTCCCTCCACCTCATAAATCTTATAAAAAATATTATAAGCATATTTTAATAATTTGTACCTTCTACCATTTCAGCCATTTCTCAAAATAGCTTTGAAATGTTATATTTTACTACTGTTCATAACAAATCATGTAACCTAGTTCAAAAAACAAGGAAAGTGAATTCAAATAAGAATATTTTTTCATTAAGATCTAGCAAAGTGTTTTATATTCCTAATCTGGGTTTATTCTATGAAAGAAAAAGGAATTAATCTTTGTTTTTAATCTACACAGCATTCAAACTGGAAAGGCAAATTTCTATTTTCTAATGCTGGGTTATTAAAATGTATTTCAGATGACAGGCATAAAATACTTATTTCCATACAAACGACAAGACAGCAAAATGAATAGAATCATCATGCTCATGGAAAATGCCAGCACCTCAGAGAGAGGGAGATCCAATCAGAAAAATGCTGTAGCTTTTACCTTCCAGAATAACGATTTACTAAGATTACTTTTAACCAGCTGATGGCTTTTGGTCTGACAAAATACAACAAATATTGGCATAGCATCTTACAGTATACACTATATGCTGATAATTATCCCCATTTGGTGTTTATGGAAAATGAAGCCTAGAGGTCTTAATAACAGCGAGTACGTGATGAAGCCAGAGGCCCGGAGGCCTGTGTCTCATCCCCAGTGGCCACGTGACAGGTTATACAAGTGCCAACAAATTGCTGCTCATGAGACTTTTTTGCCCAGCTCTCATTTCATACCATAGTTGCCTTCAGGCTTCCAGAAGCTGTTCACCTCCAGAGCTGCCTCTTTGGCCCAGACTTCTCCTTGGGGATGGGCGCTCCCCCTACCTTCCATGGCTGCCTTACTCCTGCTCCCATCTCTCCACTGTTGCGTCTTCCCGTCTAGGCCGGTCCCTTCAGACCTGCCTTTCCCTCCTGGAGATATGATACCTGACTCTGATTCAGATAGTCTAGGACCCTAGAAAGGTAAAGAGGAGTTTCCCTCTTCTGAAAAGAGACCCCCGATCTTGCTCCGCACATGCAAATAGCAGAAATATGTCTCCAGTACACTGGCCCCATGCTCTGGTTTACGGGACGGGTCATTACTCCAAGAGAGTCTATCACGGATATTCTGCTCCAAGAGAGGCTATCACAGACATCCTGGAATGGGAAGGATGCCTTCACACCGGTTGTGAAAAAGTCACTGGAAGTGGGATAAATTGAAGGCAGGGGCTTTTCCTTTTGCTCTCGAGTTATTTCCTTGGGTCTCCGCTCAGGGTGTCTGCACTAATCTTCAGTCCATCCCAGGTGGTGGCAACTGGTGAAACCAAGTGCTGCCCTGCATATACCATGTGCATCTGCAGTGGGTTCATGGAAGTTACCAGAGCCTGAATGTATGTGAAAGGCCACATTCTCCAGGGGGCCCTCTAACATTCAGCAAGAGGGTGGCAACTTGACGGGCCCGATAACTTTCAGGATGTGCTAGATCAAACTGCCTCAGAGTTATCTCAGTAGGGCTGCTTTTTTTTTTTTTTTTTTTTTTTTTTGAGACGGAGTCTTGCTCTGTAGCCCAGGGTGGAGCACAGTGGCGCAATCTCAGCTCACTGCAACCTCTGCCTCTCAGCTTCAAGCAATTCTCCTGTCTCAGCCTCCCAGGTAGCTAGGATTACAGGCATGTGCCCCAACACTTGGCTAATTTTTATATTTTTAGTAGAGATGGGATTTCGCCATGTTGGCAAGGCTGGTCTTGAACTTCTGACCTCATGATCCACCCATCTCCGCCTCTCAAAGTGTTGGGATTATAGGCATGAACCACCGCACCTGGCCAAGGGCTGCTTTTAACAGAACTCTGCACACAACTGTTCTGACCGCCTCTTGGTACGCTCCCCATCAGTCTCTCCTTCTGTTCTTGTAGTGGCATGTCTCCATTCATTTTTATTGTTAATATCAATCTGGGGGGACCTTAAAGCGAACGCTGTATTGTCTGATTCCTTTCTCCATCCATTGGAGCTGTCGCTGTCGCAAGGGGCTGTACGTTGACCTTCAGGCAGCCTCTGGATGGGGTCGTCACCTCTGCAATTGTCAACCGGACATCCTGCTATGGCACCCTTGGGCGTCCCTGCAGGCTTTACTCTGAACTCTGCCCTGACATCCTCTCCCGGGGTGTGTCTCCAGGAGAGGAAACACTACTTTCCAGCACAGTGATTTCTGGCACCAGTGTGCTACCCCTTGTGGGAGATAAGAAAATTCCTAGAAACTCTCTGCACTTCCTGCCTAGAACACCCCTTCTGAGAGTTCCCTTCCCTCCCCCAGGTTCATCTAAAAGTTCCTCCTCTGAGCTGTCTGTCAGTGGACCCAGAAGTAACCATTTCTGGGTGGGCTCTGCCCAGTCTCCTCTAAAACCTTACTATCTACATAGGTGTGTCTGAGTTGTGGCTGAACCCCGACCTCTGAGGAAACATCTCATCCTTACTGGAGTTCTGAATATGTCTATTTCCTGCTCTGTCATATTGTTGTTCAGCAGACTCTTCCTGCTTAAGACTTTTAGCAGGCGGCATGGCAGCTCCTCCCTCCCTCTCATTCCTAACTGTAGTTTCTTGCCACCCACAAGACTGATAGCCAGGAAAATTCTCCAGGAAGGAATTTGAAAATTCCGAAGACAAGGCCATTTCTGACAAGTTGTTCTGGGAGCTTAAAGGGAAGCTATGAATATCCATTTGGGTACCAGACTGGTCTCTGAGCAGAGAGGGAGGATCAGACGATCTCAGATAACCCTTTTTCTTATTTCCTAGAGCATTTGAACTTTGGCAAAGGTTAGACCAAGGGAGTCCTACAGAAGTTTGGGGACTTTTCAACTTGTGCTTTTTGGGAGAGCTGCACAAGAACTTCTGGGCCCAATTTATAACATGACTCAGCTTCTGTGCCTCAGGGACAAAGGCATCAGCCACCATATGGAAATGCCATTCAGTCAGCAGCAATTTCTCTTGGGCCCCCACTGGGCTCTCTGGTCCCAGTATTGCTCTGCTTCTCCGGGAGTCATTTTGGACACTTCAAGGAGCAGAGGTTTCTTTCCATTTGCTAAATAATGAGGTAACGCCTGAAGGCCCCTCAGCCTGAAGGTCTGATGTTCTGTGGGGTTCACTTGGGTGTCTTGGGAAGCCATCAACACTGATTGGCTGCCATTTCTGGAAGAATCACCCTTGAGGATCCCAATGCTTTCATAGTAAGTTACACACTTGGCTCATGAGAGCTTTAGGCCATGGGATTGAGGAATGTCTGCTTCATTCTGTGGAGAATGTGCAGTCTGTATGGGAGGTAATGGATTCATCTGCAAATTTTTAAAAAAGAGACATTTTTTAAATACATGCTGTTTCAGGCAGAAGCAACAGCATGTGTGAAGGCTTCCAGATGAGCAAATTTGGCCAGAAGAAACTGGCCCAGGCCAAGGGCTGCAGACCCCTGGGGTGGAGCGAGTCACATTTGCTGCAAGTCATTGGAGAATCCATATGTGAGCTAAAAAAATGCCTGAATAATAAACAAGTAACACTGCAATTCATGAAATACATATTCATATGCAAATGACTTCTGAACTCAGAGAAGCCTTTTGACATTGTGTATTTTCTTAATCCTTATACTAAAAGTATAATGACGAAAAGTAAAATGACTGTCATGTCACTTTTGGAGAAAAAATTTCAGGATGAAACCATGACTTTATATTAAAAAAGTCATGGTCCATGTTGGCCTAGACTTAGCCTGTGCCCTCCCCCTTCCCTGACCCCTGTTTAGTGTTCTCAGGCTGCATTTGACTCTATGCCCAATAGGAAATCAATCTCATAAATAAATGCATGTTTAGGCGTTGCTAAGTGACAAGAAGTTATAATCTTATACACATAATGTTGATACTAAATAACACTAAATAGACACTTTGAAATATGTATTTATGCACTTTGACAAATAATTTCTGAAGACATCATGTCTGTTCTGGAAGTAACAGATATTTGCGTCATGGAATTTTCCGCGAGAAAAAGGAGCCATCTATCTTAGAAGGCAGAGGAGTGATTATACATGAAAAATCCTTTCTAGCCCAGTGGCTTTTGCAATGCATTCTGCAGAGCTCCACATTTGCAAGGAAAATCAGAGATCATGACAGAAGGGGTTTGGAAGGGGCCAAGGGGACTGCAGGATTTGAAACCCTTCATGCACTTCAACTAGAGCAATTCTAGTACATTTTAAATGGCAAGACTTCCTTTAAGGAAAGGATTCAACTGCCATGAAAAAGCATTTGAAATCTTCTGTACAATATTCTTACTTTGCAGAATAGGGGACCGAGGCTTAGAATGATGAAGTGACTTCTTCAAGGTCAGCCTGGTTGAGAACAGCAAGGTCATGCGTGATAAGGGCCCTATCTCCATTGCACCACAGTAGTGGGACATCCTCAGACTGGCAGCACGCCTGCAATCTCTCATGTAGTATCATCTACCATATCTGACCATTCCAGCTCACCATGAATGATACCTTCTACGAATGATACGACTTAGTGTCTGTACATTGCTTAGAAACTATCATGTATTGCTTCTTTACTCATGCTTATTATATTGGTCATTTTAATTTTTGTTTCTTGAGTTATCTAATGTTTTACAAAAACATTTATTTTGAAACAACTCAAATTTACAAAATGTTGTAGGTATAGTATAAATAGGGTAACCAACCATCCCTGTTTGCCTGGAAATGAGGGGTTTCCCCAACACATGGCCATCAATGCTAAAACTGAGACTATCCCAGACAAATAAAGCTGGTCAGTCACCCCAAGTAAAAAGTCATTTTATCCCCTTGAGAGTAAGTTGCCAACCTAATAGTCCATCATCCCTGAATAATTTAGTGTAGATTTTCTACAAACAAGGACATTATCTTTCATACTTTACAATATAGCCAGCAAAAACAGGAAAGTAACATTGATACATTATGACCATCTTATCCTCATACTCCATTCAATATTCACCAGTTGTTCCAGTAATGTCCTTTCTAGCAAAGGATTCCATTCAAATTCATGCATTGCATTTAGTTGCCATGCCTCTTTAGTCTCCTTCAATCTGGACAGATCCTCAGTCTTTCCTTGACTTAATGATGTATCTAATTTTTAAGGTAGCCACATCTAGTCTCTCTGATTTAGGGCACATATAGTAGGTTATGGGTTTTTTTCTTTTATATTTTTAGAGCACCAATAACATTTTTTAACCATGTAGAATGTGCTTCATAAATAACTGATCAACAGGCATGAAGTCAGCCAGACTCCATAACTGAAGGTAGCCATGATTCCGCTGGGATATTGAACTGGTTGTTCTCAGCAACAACTTGAACTCCCAAAGGGTCTAGTTTTCACACTCTAGCAAAGTCAAAGAATGAGAAGACTCTTTACTCTTCAGCTCTTCTTTGAAACCAAGAACATTTCATCTAGGCTGGCCCCAATCAATAATCTCAGCAGACTGGACTAGCTCATCAAGGAGTGAGATACTGGGACTGTGGAAACTAGTCTGAAGACCATATGGTTTCAGCTTTTTACCCTTTTCTCATTACATTGCACATTGCCTTGAACTAACCTTATTTTTTATCATGATGCATATAAGGGTGTCATTAGGGCTACAGTGGAGTAAAGATGACTTGGCTATTGTCTAGGCCACTTGTGCCTGTCACTTATTAGAGATGGACACTCAGATCCAGAGAGTAGGACCACAGCTATGCCCACAAGAAGTAAGTGGCCAACTTATAAAGGAACCCGTGGCTTTTGGAAGCCCAGCGCTCTTTCCACAGCTCTCTCACTGTAAACAACAACAGCATGAAGACCCATTGTCAGGAAATTGTACTCATGTATAATTAGTATCACTGTATACTTAGGACCTCAGAAACCCAGAAACTAGTACTTAAATTGAAAAAAATAAACTCTTAGTGTATGGGTGTATGCGTGTGTGTGTGTGTACATATATTTATATGTATGTATATATGTATATAAAATCAGGGTCCAGTGAGAGATATGACAAATGTGTAATAACAATAACAACAATAATAACAGTAGCTGTTAACAGATAGCACTTAATGCTTTGAAAACAGAAGACAGGTTAAGTAATTTGCCCAAGGTCACATAGCTGTAGATGGGAAAGCCAGAATTTCAGCCCAAGTCTACTGGTTTCAGAGGTCTTGCTTTTCTTAACTCTTGGATATATTACCTCTCACTTTTAATTATTTAGCTGGCTCTGCATTGTCATAACCAATGTATAGCTCAAGTTGTATTTTTAGAACCCAAATTCATAAGCCATTAATTCAAACACAAATAAACTGGTCTGCCGATGGAAACAAAAATATCTGAAGCCAAACAGAAAAAAGAAAAAGTTTTACAATTATGGTTTGCAATTACTTAAGAGCATTGTATACAACTGACAGTGTCAGTATATATAGATAAACAGATAGTTGCTTAATAAGCCTTTATTTCATTCCTTCTTGAATGACAGAATTTCTCTTTGGACCTCTGCGCTTCACTGTGTCCATAGCTGCTCCTTGCAAGTGACTGAAAACTTCCAAGAAATAGGCTTTGCCTCCCAGCTCCTCTGCAGGGTGCAGTCTGTACATGCCACCTACAGGCATGAAAAAGATGCTTGCTTTCTCCAGCATAGCCAGTGGGACTGCTTAGTGGGCTGTAAACCCCAAAGATTGTAGCAGGCAGAGCAGAAGTCAAGTGAGAGGCAAAGGGAATGGTTCACGCAAAACTGGTGACATTAAGAGAGAGAGTGGGGAGAAAAGCTGCAAGTGAACTTAAGGAAAGAAAACAGAAGCGTAACCACATTAAATTAAGGGCAGGGAAAACAAGGAGAATGATACATCAGTTACAAACTGGAAACAGAGGTTGTCTTTTACCAAAAGCCAAACTACCTGCACAGTGGTAAATTATTAGAACGCAAAATAGTTTCTTCTTTTAGTACAATAAACTGGGAAACAATGAACAATGCAGACGTTTAAAAAAAAGAAAGAAAGAAAACAACTAGGCACAGTGGCTCACATCTGTAATCTCAGCACTTTGGGAGGCCAAGGCAGGTAGATCACTTGAGGTCAGGAGTTTGAGACCAGCCTGGCCAACATGGTGAAACCCCAACTCTACTAAAAATCCAAAAATTAGAGGGGCATGGTGGCATGTGCCTGTAGTCCCAGCTACTTGGGAGGCTGAAGCTGGAGAATCACTTGAACCCAAGAGGCAGAGGTTGCAGTGAGCTGAGATTGTACCACTGCACTCCAGCCTGGGCAACAGAGTGAGACTTCATCTGAAAAAAAAAAAAAGATAAAAATAAAAAGTAAAACAAAATAACACTATATATTCTAAAAGAAGACTTTCCCTCCTCAAATCTAACAGACACCGTTGTTCTATTTCTGGTGCTTATACAATATCTGTCTCATTTAAAATAACCTGCAATTCCATCTCAGACAAGTCTATAACGGAAGTAGCTGATGGATAAAAGTCTCCTCATTTTCTCCACCCCTACTTTAAGGCTAAAGCTTCAGGATTCTCTAAGCCAGGACCCAGGTGAGAGAACAGTCTCCTCTAAATGAAGAACTCTCTCCCCAGCCTCAGTACTTTGTTATTTTACATATATTTATCTCTCCTCTCATGCCGAGTATATGGTAGAACCTCAATACACTCTTGTTAACTAGCTAAAGAATCAATCTAATTTGATCTAAACAATCAAATTTTCATTTTTAACTTTTCACTCAGGAAAAAAATATTCTGCTTTCCCCTTGGCCACTACTTCATCATTTTGGAAGCTCCAGCAGGTGGTACAGCACATTAAAAATACATGGATTCTGCCAGGCACAGTGGAACATGCCTGTAATCCCAGCTATTTGAGAGGCTGAGGTGGGAGGATCACTTGAGCCCAGGAGTTCCAGACTGTAGTGAGCCATGACTGCACCTGTGAAAAGCCTCTGCACTATAGTCTGAGCAACACAGTGAGACCTCATCCTTAAATATTAATTAATTAAGTCGGGCACAGTGGCTCACACCTGTAACCCAGCACTCTGGGAGGCCAAGGTGGGCTGATCACCTGAGTTCGAGGCCAGCCTGGCCAACGTGGGGAAACCCCATCTCTAATAAAAATACAAAAATTAGCCAGGCATGTTGGTGTGCATCTGTAATCTCAGCTACTCAAGAGACTGAGGCATGAGAATTGCTTAAAACCCTGGAGGCAGAGGTTGGAATGAGTCAAGATCATGCCACTGTATTCCAGCCTGGGCAACAGAGCAAGACTCTGTCTCAAAAAATAAATAAATAAATATTAATTAATTTTTAAAAATATTTAAAGAATATGTGTGGATTCTAGAGTCAGGCAAACAATTTTGGGTTTAAATCCCAGGTCTACCATGAGCTATCAATGTCCCTTTAGGTAAATGACTCAACCTTGGTTATATGGTTTGGCTGGGTCCCCACCCAAATCTCATCTTGAATTGTAGCTCCAATAATCCCCATGTGTCATGGGAGGGACCCTGTGGGAGGTAATTGAATCATGGTGGTGGGTTTTCCCATGCTGTTCTCCTGAAAGTGAATAAGTCTCAAAGATCTGATGGTTTTACAAAGCGCAGTTCCCCTGCACACACTCTCTTGCCTGCTGCCATGTAAGACATGGCTTTGTTCCTCCTTCGCCTTCCACCATGATTGTGAGGCCTCCCCAGCCATGTGGAACTGTGAGTCCATTAAACTTCTTTTTCTTTATAAATGACCCAGTCTCAGGTATGTCTTTATCAGCAATGTGAGAACAGACTAATACATTCAGTTTCCTCATTCATAAAAATAGAGTTGGGGGGTGGGGAAGTGGGTCTTAAACTTTTCCTATCTCACGGTACAGGAATAAAGGGGGATAAAATATCTTAGGTGTCTGGTCCAAAAAAGGTAATTATACATGTTACTTATGTTTCCTTCTCCTCCTAATTTATCCAATAAATGCAAAAACTCTGAGGCACTCACTGTCTTTTGCTCTTTATCCATTCATCAAACTTTCCTTGGAGCCTAATTGCATGCCAGATACATAACTTCATAAAACACATGTGGTTGTCTCTGGTCCTGTGGAACTACAGTGACAGGGGAGGGGGCAGAAATGAAACAGCTTACTGATAAATGAGTGAATGAATTTGGCTAGATTAATAGGAGTGGGTGAAAGGTAGCATGAATAAACACTCCATTAGGGAAAAAGAAAATTAAGCTAAATTCAAAGTACTGAGTGTGCGCGTGGAAGCCAGATCCTGGGAGTTTCTGAAATTCTCTGCGCCTCCCTTTCCTCTTCTACAAAATGGAGAGAGCAATAGATGGTAACTCTTTTGGGTTACTGTGAAATGTAAAGCAACACTCCCCTCCCTCATCCTCACTAACCCAGCATATCAACCAGTTTTCTGAGATGTCTAGATTTCCATTTGGCCTCCAGCCAGCTTGAACAGCCAAACTGCCCCCAAGAAAGCACCCTGAATGTGAGGTCATCCAGGGTCCTAGGACTCCATCATACCCACTCCAAAACTAAAAGCCCACAGACCGTGGGGTTAGGACCTGACTAGCTGAAACATGCTGACCAAGCTACCTGAAGCATCTCTGAGGTATGCCCAGGCCTCAGGGTTGTCAAGCAGAAAAACCAGCACCTCCAGCCAGGTGTGTCTCTCTCATAAAGAAAGTTGAAACAGTTTTCCCTGCTTCTGAGTGGCAAGCTCGCCCCCAGATGTTTCTGAGAGCACCGCCCTTGCATTCCCACCAGGCCACCTGAGAACCTGGCCTCCCACATCTGGATTCGGCTGAAGCAGCAGTGTTTGAGAGAAAGGTGAGACTGGACAGTCAAGAAAGGGACAGAAAGTCGACGGTCTGGGAACTATCCCAGCTTGGACAGTTACAGAAGCCACATACCTGTGTGTCCTCACTCCTCACAGGAGGACCGTGCAAAGGCAAATTGCTAGGCAGGTAGACCTCACAGATTCTCTCAGCCGGGCAGTTGGTGAGTCTGTCCAAAGCATTTGAATCTGAAGATAAAATGTTAAGGAGAAAATCCCAGAAAAACATGTCACATATATTCTCCCCACCGAACCAAACAAAAACAAAAAAGAAACACTTAAAGTTTATTTTTAATAATGGGCGCAAGAAGTACTCAAAGTAATAAATAATAATAATAATAAAAGTTACTTCTTAGCCTGACTGTCCTGGACGAGAATTCCGTCCCCACTTGCAGGTCGGGCACTGAGTGCCTGGACAGAGTTAGGTCCCCCGCTTACCCCGCCCTAAGGCTGCGGAAGGCGGCGCCATCGGTCGCCATGGAAATCGCGGCGGGTGGGCGGATCCTGGGCAGGTTGGCTGGGTCGGGCTGCCCGGGCGACGCCGGAGTTGCAGTTGGAGGCTGCGGGAATACAGAGGTAAGAGAGCAACTCCTGGGTTCCCTTGACTCGCAAGGGCTTGACCCCTGCCCGGGGTCTGGGAAAGTGAAGCAGAAAGTCGCCTCCCAGCGCAGAATATTCAAATTTGCCAGATGATCAGAATTACGCTGATTTAAAACCCAAACCCTCCCTAGTTTCCCACTCCTGCCCTGCTAAATCAAAATCTCCCAGCCAGGACCCGGAATCTGGATTTAACCAGGGGCCGTTTATAGAGTCGGGAGATTGGTAGATACGAGGTTCGCCTATTCTTATTTCTCAACGCCATACCACTACCCCGTAATGGTAAAAGAATTTGCACCCCAATATCCTCCCCAGCGGCTCTGAAATGGAGTGCTTGGAGCTGGAAATGCGGAGCCCATTCCTCTCCTTGCAATACTGAAAGTTGTGAGCTGATTGGAAGCGTCGCTGCTTCTTGTGGGTTTCCCACTGGGGGGCAGCCTCGTCCTTCGCTCCTATTCCTTCCGCAAAGCAGAGCCGACAGTGTGGTTTCTAGCTAATTCCGGCTGCAGCCTGGTTAATAATATAAGCAGCACTTCTAGGAACTGAGCTTGGATGCAGAGCAGAGCCTAGGGCTGTAAATGGAAGAAGCTCCCAGCCCCAATTCCTAGTTTACAGTTAGGGTTCAGAACAAAGAATCCACGCTTGTAAAGCAATAATGTTCCCCTTGAGGGGAACATTACACTGCCCTTCAGTTCACGTGTATTATTTCTCAGCAACCCCGAGCTTTATCTTTCATTGGGCAATCAGGTGGGACTTCAGGATTGATGGAGCCAAGCGTTAGCCTTGGCTGCACCCTGAGTAACTATGAGCCTCACCTGACCACCTTCAGCAGGCAGCGTGATGATGAGAGAGGACTCGATTCTGCGCTAATGGGGATCGCTATAGCTTCAATGACTATAAAATCAGGACCTGTCGTATCTGCATAGCCTCTCTTAGAGGTTTACGGGACGCTCAGCTCAATAGAGTGGGATAATCTATGGGTCTCTAGGACCTCATGCATTTACTGTACCTTATTTTGATAACCTGTTTATAGGTCTGACTTCTGTTATTTCATGTATAGGCATTGTCAGCTTAAAATCATGAGATCTTAAATTTGGAGAGGAGGCTTTATTTCTTATAACGAGTTGCAGCTTGCAGGGTGGCCATCCTGACAGGTAGAAGCTAGCCTCTGGCAGAGACCAATAGCAGGCACTTCAGAGGAAAAAAGGGAGAGGTTGAGATTTATGCCCAAGGAAATTAGCTATACATACATATTCAGTAGGTTATAGGAGAATCTTACGAATATTTGAGTCAATACATATGCACAGAATGAACATGTGTGTAACATACAACACATGTTCACTTTGGGGTGGAGACAACATTAAGATACAGTCAAATTTAGGCCACACACATCAAAAGGTGAAGCAGGGACATGAAAGTAATCAACGCTCAGCCTCTATGAATCAGCCAGAACTGGTCTGTGGTCTCTTAGAAGAAAGTTACTGAAATCAGTCTCTTGTCCAGTCAGAGCTGTAGTTATGCCTTGTGGAGCACGAGGTCAGTTAGTCAGTGTTTGGTGGTTAGTGAGCTGCAATTGTTTCAATATTGCTTATCTGGAGACCAGTGCTTGTTTTGCTGATAGAGAAAAAGAAAAACCTTGAGGCAGTTAGAAAATAGTTTATTCTTTAACTGTAGGGGCTGTAGGACTTAACCCTTGCCTACTACCACCTTAGGTCTTGTTTATAATTTGGTATCTTATTACCACAAAGAGTCCATTCTGTCAGCTTATGATCTCTATTTTAGCAACATAAAATAAGAGCAGCTTTTTCTACATCACGTAGAATGCACTTCCTCCAATTCAAACTTCCAAATCATGAATTATTGCTAAAAGGAGGTGAAAGGGCTGAGAAGGTTAGGGCCAAGTGAGCAGACCACAGTATATCCTTTGGGATAATAAATGTCATTTTACATAAGAAAGAGACCCATGGTCAAATAAGTGTGTAAAATACTTGATTAAATGTATGTCTTTACTGCAGGACTTTTTTTCAGAAATTTTAGAAAGCAAATATATATTGTGACTCTTCAAGTTAAAGTTATACTTACAGCATTTCTCACATTTATTTCCTGTGAAACCTTTTTTGTACAATGACTTGCAGAGCAACTATTCCACAGAACATACTTTGGAAAACACTAAACTGAAATACCAATGACCTCCCCAAGAGGTCTCCGTAAGGTAGAATGGTAGACAGCTGTTGGACACGTCTGGTTTTTCAAAGTGGCAAAATAGTTTTGGGCTGTCTTCCTCAAGAGGGGGATGGGAGAAGCCTTTTGAAACAGAGTAGATAATTAATTTGGCAGGGAGGACAAACTTACATTATGTTTCAGATGCTCAACATTATTTAATTCTCAAAATTGCTGTCTCAAATGGATATGGTTATCCCCACTTTACAAGCAACAAAACTGACATTCATGAATTAGTCAAATGCCACCTCCAAGCTCACATAGCCAGGAAGTGATAGCACTGGTATTTGGAGCCAAATCTTTAGTATAGTACAGTGAAGAACCCAAGCCCAGTAGCAGGGCAGCCAGCAGGGGCTCTGGAAGAACTGATTTTGTTTTCATGGTCACTTGAGTAATTCATGAAGAGTGACAGTAGTGGGTAGTCTGCTCTCAAATAGTGAGCAGAAGAAAGTCCCCAGTATCGTCTTTTGATGATGGGCAGGGGATAATCCTTCTTTGAAAGATATACGGTCAGGAAAAATTGTGAAATTCGTTTTGCTAGAAGCTTAGTTGCAAATATAGACATATCTCAAAGATGTTGTGGGTTCAGGTTCCAGACCACTGCAATAAAGTGACCGTCACAATAAAGCAAGTCACACAAATGTTATGGTTCCCCAGTGCATATAAAAGTTACATTTACATGATACTGTAGTTTTTTTAAGTGTGCAATAGCATTATGTCTTTAAAAAGTACATACTTTAAAAGTAATTTCTTGCTAAAAAATGCTAATGATCATCTGAGCTTTCAGTGAGTCATAATCTTTTTTGCTGGTGGAGGGTCTTGCCTCAATATTGATGGCTAACTAATTATCAGAGTGGTGGTTGCTAGAAGTTGGAGCAGCTGTGGCAATTTCTTAAAATAAGACAACAATGAAGTTTGTTTCAGCTGTTGACTCTTCCTTTTATGAAAGATTTCTCTGTTTGATAGCATTTTGCCCACAGTATAACTTCTTTAAAATTGGAGTCGGTCCTCCCAAATCGTGCCACTGACGGATCAATTAGGTTTGTTGTCATTTCAACAACGTTCACAGCACCTACACCAGGATTCCATCTCAACAAACCATTTCCTTTGCTTCTACATAAGAAGCAACTCCTCATCTGTTCAACTTTTATCATGAGATAGACACAATGCAGTGGCACCTTCAGGTTCCGCTTGTCATTCTAGTTTCCTCGCTATTTCTTTTTTTTTTTTTTCTAGTCACAAAATTGAATATTTTATTTTGAGATGTTAATTTTCTTTTTTTTAAATTTTATTTATTTCTTTATTTATTTATTATTATACTTTGAGTTTTAGGGTACATGTGCACATTGTGCAGGTTAGTTACATATGTATACATGTGCCATGCTGGTGCGCTGCACCCACTAACTCATCATCTAGCATTAGGTATATCTCCCAATGCTATCCCTCCCCCCTCGCCCCACCCCACAACAGTCCCCAGAGTGTGATATTCCCGTTCCTGTGTCCATGTGATCTCATTGTTCAATTCCCACCTATGAGTGAGAATATGCGGTGTTTGGTTTTTTGTTCTTGCGATAGTTTACTGAGAATGATGCTTTCCAATTTCATCCATGTCCCTACAAAGGACATAAACTCATCATTTTTTATGGCTGCATAGTATTCCATGGTGTATATGTGCCACATTTTCTTAATCCAGTCTATCATTGTTGGACATTTGGGTTGGTTCCAAGTCTTTGCTATTGTGAATAATGCCGCAATAAACGTACGTGTGCATGTGTCTTTATAGCAGCGTGATTTACAGTTCTTTGGGTATATACCCAGTAATGGGATGGATGGGTCAAATGGTATTTCTAGTTCTAGATCCCTGAGGAATCGCCACACTGACTTCCACAATGGTTGAACTAGTTTACAGTCCCACCAACAGTGTCAAAGTGTTCCTATTTCTCCACATCCTCTCCAGCACCTGTTGTTTCCTGACTTTTTAATGATTGCCATTCTAACTGGTGTGAGATGGTATCTCATTGTGGTGTTGATTTGCATTTCTCTGATGGCCAGTGATGATGAGCATTTTTTCATGTGTTTTTTGGCTGCATAAATGTCTTCTTTTGAGAAGTGTCTGTTCATGTCCTTCGCCCACTTTTTGATGGGGTTGTTTGTTTTTTTCTTGTAAATCTGTTTGAGTTCATTGTAGATTCTGGATATTAGCCCTTTGTCAGATGAGTAGGTTGCGAAAATTTTCTCCCATTTTGTAGGTTGCCTGTTCACTCTGATGGTAGTTTCTTTTGCTGTGCAGAAGCTCTTTAGTTTAATTAGATCCCATTTGTCAATTTTGTCTTTTGTTGCCATTGCTTTTGGTGTTTTAGACATGAAGCCCTTGCCCATGCCTATGTCCTGAATGGTAATGCCTAGGTTTTCTTCTAGGGTTTTTATGGTTTTAGGTCTAACATTTAAGTCTTTAATCCATCTTGAATTGATTTTTGTATAAAGTGTAAAGAAGGGATCCAGTTTCAGCTTTCTACATATGGCTAGCCAGTTTTCCCAGCACCATTTATTAAATAGGGACTCCTTTCCCCATTGCTTGTTTTTCTCAGGTTTGTCAAAGATCAGATAGTTGTAGATATGCATCATTATTTCTGAGGGCTCTGTTCTGTTCCATTGATCTATATCTCTGTTTTGGTACCAGTACCATGCTGTTTTGGTTACTGTAGCCTTGTAGTATAGTTTGAAGTCAGGTAGTGTGATGCCTCCAGCTTTGTTCTTTTGGCTTAGGATTGCCTTGGCGATGTGGGCTCTTTTTTGGTTCCATATGAACTTTAAAGTAGTTTTTTCCAATTCTGTGAAGAAAGTCATTGGTAGCTTGATGGGGATGGCATTGAATCTGTAAATTACCTTGGGCAGTATGGCCATTTTCACGATATTGATTCTTCCTACCCATGAGCATGGAATGTTCTTCCATTTGTTTGTATCCTCTTTTATTTCCTTGAGCAGTGGTTTGTAGTTCTCCTTGAAGAGGTCCTTCACATCCCTTGTAAGTTGGATTCCTAGGTATTTTATTCTCTTTGAAGCAATTGTGAATGGGAGTTCACTCATGATTTGGCTGTTTGTCTGTTGTTGGTGTGTAAGAATGCTTGTGATTTTTGTACATTGATTTTGTATCCTGAGACTTTGCTGAAGTTGCATATCAGCTTAAGGAGATTTGGGGCTGAGACAATGGGGTTTTCTAGATATACAATCATGTCGTCTGCAAACAAGGACACTTTGACTTCCTCTTTTCCTAATTGAATACCCTTTATTTCCTTCTCCTGCCTAATTGCCCTGGCCAGAACTTCCAACTCTATGTTGAATAGGAGTGGTGAGAGAAGGCATCCCTGTCTTGGGCCAGTTTTCAAAGGGAATGCTTCCAGTTTTTGCCCATTCAGTATGATATTGGCTGTGGGTTTGTCATAGATAGCTCTTATTACTTTGAAATACGTCCCATCAATACCTAATTTATTGAGAGTTTTTAGCATGAAGGGTTGTTGAATTTTGTCAAAGGCTTTTTCTGCATCTATTGAGATAATCATGTGGTTTTTGTCTTTGGCTCTGTTTATATGCTGGATTACATTTATTGATTTGCGTATATTGAACCAGCCTTGCATCCGAGGGATGAAGCCCACTTGATCATGGTGGATAAGCTTTTTGATGTGCTGCTGGATTCGTTTTGCCAGTATTTTATTGAGGATTTTTGCATCAACGTTCATCAAGGATATTGGTCTAAAATTCTCTTTTTTGGTTGTGTCTCTGCCCGGCTTTGGTATCAGAATGATGCTGGCCTCATAAAATGAGTTAGGGAGGATTCCCTCTTTTTCTATTGATTGGAATAGTTTCAGAAGGAATGGTACCAGTTCCTCCTTGTACCTCTGGTAGAATTCGGCTGTGAATCCATCTGGTCCTGGACTCTTTTTGGTTGGTAAACTATTGATTATTGCCACAATTTCAGATCCTGTTATTGGTCTATTCAGAGATTCAGCTTCTTCCTAGTTCAGTCTTGGGAGAGTGTATGTGTTGAGGAATTTATCCATTTCTGCTAGATTTTCTAGTTTATTTGCATAGAGGTGTTTGTAGTATTCTCTGATGGTAGTTTGTATTTCTGTGGGATCGGCGGTGATATCCCCTTTATCATTTTTTATTGTGTCTATTTGATTCTTCTTTTTTTCTTTATTAGTCTTGCTAGCAGTCTATCAATTTTGTTGATCCTTTCAAAAAACCAGCTCCTGGATTCATTAATTTTTTGAAGGGTTTTTTGTGTCTCTATTTCCTTCAGTTCTGCTCTGATTTTAGTTATTTCTTGCCTTCTGCTAGCTTTTGAATGTGTTTGCTCTTGCTTTTCTAGTTCTTTTAATTGTGATGTTAGGGTGTCAATTTTGGATCTTTCCTGCTTTCTCTTGTGGGCATTTAGTGCTATAAATTTCCCTCTACACACTGCTTTGAATGCGTCCCAGAGATTCTGGTATGTTGTGTCTTTGTTCTCGTTGGTTTCAAAGAACATCTTTATTTCTGCCTTCATTTCGTTATGTACCCAGTAGTCATTCAGGAGCAGGTTGTTCAGTTTCCATGTAGTTGAGTGGTTTTGAGTGAGATTCTTAATCCTGAGTTCTAGTTTGATTGCACTGTGGTCTGAGAGATAGTTTGTTATAATTTCTGTTCTTTTACATTTGCTGAGGAGAGCTTTACTTCCAAGTTTGTGGTCAATTTTGGAATAGGTGTGGTGGGGTGCTGAAAAAAATGTATATTCTGTTGATTTCAGGTGGAGAGTTCTGTAGATGTCTATTAGGTCTGCTTGGTGCAGAGCTGGGTTCAATTCCTGGGTATCCTTGTTGATTTTCTGTCTCGTTGATCTGTCTAATGTTGACAGTGGGGTGTTAAAGTCTCCCATTATTAATGTGTGGGAGTCTAAGTCTCTTTGTAGGTCACTCAGGACTTGCTTTATGAATCTGGGTGCTCCTGTATTGGGTGCATATATATTTAGGATAGTTAGCTCTTCTTGTTGAATTGATCCCTTTACCATTATGTAATGGCCTTCTTTGTCTCTTTTGATCTTTGTTGGTTTAAAGTCTGTTTTATCAGAGACTAGGATTGCAACCCCTGCCTTTTTTTGTTTTCCATTTGCTTGGTAGATCTTCCTCTATCCTTTTATTTTGAGCCTATGTGTGTCTCTGCACGTGAGATGGGTTTCCTGAATACAGCACACTGATGGGTCTTGACTCTTTATCCAGTTTGCCAGTCTGTGTCTTTTAATTGGAGCATTTAGTCCATTTACATTTAAAGTTAATATTGTTATGTGTGAATCTGATCCTGTCATTATGATGTTAGCTGGTTATTTTGCTCGTTAGTTGATGCAGTTTCTTCCTAGTCTCGATGGTCTTTACATTTTGGCATGATTTTGCAGCGGCTGGTACCGGTTGTTCCTTTCCGTGTTTAGAGCTTCCTTCAGCAGCTCTTTTAGGGCAGGCCTGGTGGTGACAAAATCTCTCAGCATTTGCTTGTCTGTAAAGTATTTTATTTCTCCTTCACTTATGAAGCTTAGTTTGGCTGGATATGAAATTCTGGGTTGAAAATTCTTTTCTTTAAGAATGTTGAATATTGGCCCCCACTCTCTTCTGGCTTGTAGGGTTTCTGCCGAGAGATCCACTGTTAGTCTGATGGGCTTCCCTTTGAGGGTAACCCGACCTTTCTCTCTGGCTGCCCTTAACATTTTTTCCTTCATTTCTACTTTGGTGAATCTGACAATTATGTGTCTTGGAGTTGCTCTTCTCGAGGAGTATCTTTGTGGCGTTCTCTGTATTTCCTGAATCTGAATGTTGGCCTGCCTTGCTAGATTGGGGAAGTTCTCCTGGATAATATCCTGCAGAGTGTTTTCCAACTTGGTTCCATTCTCCCCATCACTTTCAGGTACACCAATCAGACGTAGATTTGGTCTTTTCACATAGTCCCATATTTCTTGGAGGCTTTGCTCATTTCTTTTTATTCTTTTTTCTCTAAACTTCCCTTCTCGCTTCATTTCATTCATTTCATCTTCCATTGCTGATACCCTTTCTTCCAGTTGATCGTATCGGCTCCTGAGGCTTCTGCATTCTTCACGTAGCTCTCAAGCCTTGGTTTTCAGCTCCATCAGCTCCTTTAAGCACTTCTCTGTATTGGTTATCCTAGTTATACATTCTTCTAAATTTTTTTCAAAGTTTTCAACTTCTTTGCCTTTGGTCTGAATGTCCTCCCACAGCTCGGAGTAGTTTGATCGTCTGAAGCCTTCTTCTCTCAGCTCGTCAAAGTCATTCTCCATCCAGCTTTGTTCCGTTGCTGGTGAGGAGCTGCGTTCCTTTGGAGGAGGAGAGGCGCTCTGCTTTTTAGAGTTTCCAGTTTTTCTGTTCTGTTTTTTCCCCATCTTTGTGGTTTTATCTACTTTCGGTCTTTGATGATGGTGATGTACAGATGGGTTTTTGGTGTGGATGTCCTTTCTGTTTGTTAGTTTTCCTTCTAACAGACAGGACCCTCAGCTGCAGGTCTGTTGGAATACCCTGCCGTGTGAGGTGTCAGTGTGCCCCTGCTGGGGGGTGCCTCCCAGTTAGGCTGCTCGGGGGTCAGGGGTCAGGGACCCACTTGAGGAGGCAGTCTGCCCTTTCTCAGATCTCCAGCTGCGTGCTGGGAGAACCACTGCTCTCTTCAAACCTGTCAGACAGGGACATTTAAGTCTGCAGAGGTTACTGCTGTCTTTTTGTTTGTCTGTGCCCTGCCCCCAGAGGTGGAGCCTACAGAGGCAGGCAGGCCTCCTTGAGCTGTGGTGGGCTCCACCCAGTTAGAGCTTCCTGGCTGCTTTGTTTACCTAAGCAAGTCTGGGCAATGGCGGGCGCCCCTCCCCCAGCCTTGCTGCCGCCTTGCAGTTTGATCTCAGACTGCTGTGCTAGCAATCAGCGAGACTCCATGGGCGTAGGACCCTCCGAGCCAGGTGCGGGATATAATCTCGTGGTGCGCCGTTTTTTAGGCTGGTCGGAAAAGCGCAGTATTCGGGTGGGAGTGACCCGATTTTCCAGGTGCGTCAGTCACCCCTTTCTTTGACTCGGAAAGGGAACTCCCTGACCACTTGTGCTTCCCAAGTGAGGCAATGCCTCACCCTGCTTTGGCTCACGCACGGTGCGCGCACCCACTGACCTGCGCCCACTGTCTGGCACTCCCTAGTGAGATGAACCCGGTACCTCAGATGGAAATGCAGAAATCACCCGTCTTCTGCGTCGCTCACGCTGGGAGCTGTAGACCGGAGCTGTTCCTATTCGGCCATCTTCGTTTCCTCCCTATTTCTAACGCATCTGCAGTGCTTGTCCCCACTGAAGTCTTGAACCCAAAGTCATTCAGGATGATTGGAATCCACGTCTTCCAAATTTATGTTAATGTTGACAATTTGATCTCCTCTCATGAATCACAATGTTCATTTTTGTTATTATTTTTATTTTAGATTCAGGGGTACATGTGTAGGTTTGTTACATGGATATATTGCACATTGGTGAAGTTTGGGCTTCAAGTGAACAAATCACCCAAATATTGAGCATTCTACTCAATAGGTATAACCCATGAAATCAACCCTCACCAACCCCTCTTCCACCCTCCCCCATTTTGGAATCCCTAGTGTTTGTTGTTTCCAAATTTATGTGCATGTGTACCCATTGTTTAGCTCCCACTTGTGAGAAGACACAGTATTTGATTTTCTGTTTCTGAGTTATTTCACCTAGGATGATGGCCTCCAGCTCCATCCATGTTGCTGCAAAGGGCATAAGTTCATTCTTTTAAAAAGTTGTATAGTATTCCATGGTTTCTATATACCACATTTTCTTTATCCAATCAAACATTGATGGACACTTAGGTTGATTCCATGACTTTGCTATTGATGAACATAAATGTTCTCAGTGGCATCTAGAATGGTAAATCCTTTCCAGAAGGTTTTCCATTTATCCAGATCCATCAGTGGAATCACTATCCATGGAAACTATACCCTTCCAAAGTTTATTTATTAAATAATAAGACTTGGAATTCAAAATTACTCCTTAATCAATGGGCTACAGAATGGATGTGATGTTAGCGGGCAAGAAAACAACATCAATCTCCTTGTACATCTCCATCAGAGCTCTTGGGTGACCAAGTGCATTGTCAATTAACAGTAATATTTTTTAAAGAAATCTTTTCTGAGCAGTAGGTCTCAATGGTGTGCTTAAAATATTCAGTAAGACATGATGAAAACAGATGTGCTCTCATCCAGGCTTTGTCGTTCCATTTATAAAGCACAGGCAGAGCAAATTTAGCATAATTCTTAAGGGCTCTAAGGGTTTTCTAAATGGTAAACAGACAGTGGATTCAACTTAAGGTCACCAGCTGCATTAGCCCCTGACGAGAGAGTCAGCCTGTCCTCTGAAGGTTTGAAATCAGGTATTGATTTCTCCTCTCTACCTGTGAAAGTTCTAGATGGCATCTTCTTCCAATAGATGGCTGTTTTGTCTACATTGAAAATTGGTTGTTTAGTGTAGCCACCTTCATCAATGACCTTAGCTAGAGATCAATAACACTTGCTGCCTCACCTTGCACATTTATGTTATGGAGGTGGCTTCTTCAACTTCATGAATCAAACCATTGTTAGTTTTCAACTTTTCTTCTTCAGCTTCCGTACCCCTCTCAGCCTTCATAGACTTGAAGATCTAGGTCCTTGCTCTGGATCAGGTTTTGGCTTAAGGGAATGTTGTGGCTGGTTTGACCTTCTATCCAAAACACTAAAACTTTTTCCATCTCAGCAGTAAGGCTGTTTTGCTTTCTTATCATTCGTATGTTCACTGGAGTAGCACTTGCAATTTTCTTTAAGAACTTTTTCTTTGCATTCACAACTTGGCTAACTGGTGCAAGAGGCCTAGCTATTGGCCTATCTCAGTTTTTAACATGTCTTCACCACTAGGCCTAATCATTTCTAGCTTTTGTTTTAAAGTGAGAGATGTGTAACTCTTCCTTACACTTGAACACTTAGAGAGGCCATTGTAGGGTAATTACTTGGCCTAATTTCAATATTGCTGTATCTCAGGGAATAGGGAGGCCTGGGGCAAAGGAGAAAGATGGGGGAACAGCTGGCAGCTGGTCAGTGAGGCAGTCAAGACACATACAACATTTACTAATTAAGTTCACTGTCTTCTGGGGGTTTGGTTCGTGGTTCCCCAAAACAACTACAATGGAACACCGAAGATCATCGATCACAGACAACCATAACAGATACAATACTAATGAGAAAATTTGAAATATTGTGAGAATTACCAAAATGTGACACAAAGACACCAAGTGAGCACATGCTATTGGAAAAATGGCGCTGACAGACTTATTGACGCAGGGTGTGCCTTCAAAGTAAAAAACAACAATATCTGCAAAGCACAATAAAGCAGAGCACAGTGGAATGAAGCATGTCTGTAAAAGAAACCTGTATGCAAGCAAAGAGGCAGAGATCAAAGGGAGCCAGTCCTACTTAAATAGAAAGTAATGTCTAAGAAGAAGATAGGGCACATGCCTTTCTCTTGTCCTTGGAGCTATTTATGGAACTCCCCCCTGGAGGAACGTAGACTCTTTCCTTCAAGCTAGAATTAGCATGTCTGCAAAAGGATTTAGATGATCTGCTGCTGGTGGAGGAGTAGAGCAGTCCATGTGGACTCCCATGAAGGGAGCAATTTGCACCCAACTTAAATTTGATCTGGACACAACAAGCCAAACTTTTGGAAACTTAATCCTTTGGCAGGACCTGTGGGCTAGGGGCCCAAGACATGATGGGCATGCTGTTTAGAGAAGCCAAAAATCAGCAGTTGAAAAGAGAAACTGACTTTTGTTGCGGTTGGAACTAAAGCAATGGGCCACACCAAGAGGCCCATGGGATGGCCAACAGCTGGGTCCCAGGGACAAGATTCTGAGGCTGTGTGTCAGAAGAATTGGATGCTTGCAGCCAACTAGGATACATAAAATAGTAGAATGGAGAAGTCATGTGCCAGAGTAAATAGGGTCTTCCTAAAATGAGAGCCTCTCCTGCCATGGGGGAGGTTAGAGGTAGGCATTTGGTAGCAGCAGAAAGCCTGGGATCAAGACAGATAGGTGTATTTTCATTGTGAAAAACTATAAAGCAGAACACTCTGAGAGACCCTCTGCTTAGTCCTTCTGCCCCACATTGAAGGACTTAGCATTATTCCAATTCTGAAAAATTAAAATCCAAAGTTAGCATTGGTTATTTCTGGGGAGTAAGATTATGGGCGGTTTTTATTTTGCTATTTGTAACTTTCTTTACCAATTCTTTATCAAGCCTGCTGCCATGGATCTGGATTCTTTTCATCATCAATTGTTTTAATTGGAAAGAAGGCAGAGCCTTTTTTTGTAATGAAAGACCCAAATGAAGTGAATTTTAGAGAATAAGTTATAGAAATGTCTGGCCTTTTGTGTGTGTGTGTGTGTGTGTGTGTGTATCTGTACACACATACATAGAAAGAGAGAAAAACCGAAAGGCAAAGAACATTCCACTTCAGGAAGACTTAGCACAGTCCGGAGAAACTATCCCATGGAAGAGGAAGGAAGTTTCAGGGCTGATTGAACCCTCCGAAAAAGTGCCAATAGGGAAAAATATTTGAAGATGGCCTTGGCTATGTTTTCTATTCTATGGTCTTCTATATCACTTCTCCAACTCATGGGAACCAACTCACACTGGAAGACACAGAAGTTAATTTGACTATGGTCTCTATCCCCCTAAATTCCCTCCTTTGGTACATTCCCTTTTCCAAAACCTTCCCTGTAGTTCTTTCTGCTTAAAATCACTTCCTCCACCGAAGAATATGTTTACCAAGCTCCTTGTTCAAGGCAGGGACACCTTTATAGAATATCTTTCCTAGGCCCCATAGTTGACTGAATCTCTGAGACCCAGGTTAGCCTTCTACCAACAATCCTGACCACATGCTCAGCAGCATGGCAGCCACTGGAATAGGAATCACTGGAATGTCCATGCCCCACTATTGCCCTAGCTTGGGCCTTCCTCCCCTCGTTCAGATAACTCTGCCACCCCCACTCCCCCTCTCCTCTGCAGCTCAATTTAAAGGCCAGAGCAGGTAAGGTCTGCAGCAGTGTCCCGGTGGATAGATCTGAAAACTGGAGGGCACAAAGGCTTCTCTGCCCCCCGACCCACATAATCCACTACCTAAGTGACCCTTACTCTGTGGACAGAAGGCCTATCTGGCTATTGCAGCTTCCCCAGTACCACCGATGTCCATTCTGCCTCTGTTAGGGCTCCCTCTTGCTGTTCCATACTCTGTGCCCAGGAGGGCTCTCCGTGTGTTTGGTCCACAATGGCACCTTTCTGTTCTTCAGGCATTCCATCATGCTCCCCCTCAACCCTGGATGCCAATCCTCCACATGCCCACACAGTTAACTCCTGCACCCCCAAGGTTATTTTTCAACCCTCACCCCTGACTTCTGGCATCCCCCATTTTGGAATCCCCAGTGTCTATTGTTTACAACTTTATGTCCATGTGTACCCATTGTTTAGCTCCCATTTACAAATGAGAACATACAGTATTTGATTTTCTGTTTCTGAGTTATTTTACTTAGAATCATGGTCTCTACCTCACTGGAAAAGTGAGGCCTCCCCAACCACATGCCCCAGCACTTCTTTTCCCCATCCTCACTTATTATTTCTCTTTTGCATTTATCACTATCTGATACTTTTCTTGTATATTTTTTATGTAATGCTTTTCTTAGGAATTTCTTATTTAGTTACTGTCTGTATCCTCCCACTAGAATTTAAGCTCCATGATAGCTAGGATTTTTATCTGCTTATTCACTGTTACATGTTTTACACCCAACGGGGAATATATATATATATATGGAGAGAGAGAGAGAGAGAGAAAGAGAGAGAGATCAGTAGCCCAGCTTCTGATCTGTTTTGTTTGTACTTTTCACTCATTTTCACACAGTGACACTGACTGCCAGGTAACTGTCTCTCAGGACATTTGTGCTTTGAGTCTCTGCAACTCTGGACCATCTCTGCAGGCTAAAAGATGTGCCTGTTGCTAAGAGGAGGAGCCCTGCAGCAGGAATCTGGTGCCAGCTGACCTGGAACAACCTGATCTCCAGAAAGCATCCCTGTTATACTCAAATGGGCCTTCCAGATGAGCCCTGTAAGGATATGCATGATAGCAAAAGCTCAGGAGCAAGCTCCACGCACAGCCTTTTTATGTTACTGTTGTTCTTAACTTTTGACTTACTCCCTTTAGGGATCCAGCCTTTACTGTTGTTCTTAACTTTTGACTTATTCTCTTTAGGGATCCAGCCTTTCTTTGACTATGAACCTAAACGTAAGAAAGAGAAGTTTCTTGACTCCCTAAAAACGAGTCATAATGCTTTCTGAAACTGAGTTTCTTCTTCTGCTTCTGGAAACTGAGTCTTAGTGCAAAGAAATCCCTCTGTATTTTCTTGATTTCCATCTTGATTCTCTATTTTAAAGATAAAATAGCTGTTGCTTTGTGTCTGTGTAGAGTGTGGCAAAAAGAGAGGAAACAGAAAAAGATCAAAGGACCATCTCTCTCACTTTTAAAATCTCTTTTCCTTAAGGTATCCTTGAATATCTCTCTTCATTAGGCCCTAAAACATTTTCCCTGCAACTGATGCTATCCAGCCAGTGTTTTTTTAGTAGCACCTAAATTCAAATGCATATAATCCAGAATCTAGCCCTAACTTCACACCTGAGTTTCTAGACCAACTAAACATCCTACAGGTACTTCAGGCTCACTAGATCCAAGTCTAACTCATTATCTTTGCACCAAAACAGTATTTTTTAATTAAAATTTAAAAAAAAATAATTATAAATAAAAAACACTGGCTCTATTGGAACTGAGCCTGGCTAATGACATTGTCTTTTCCCACTCACCCAAACTAGGCATTTAAAAATCAAACTTGACTCCCCCACTGTGACTCTATGCCAATTCTATCAGTCGCTGAGTCACTGTTTGACCCTACTCCAAGCTTCCCAATCTTCTCAGGAACCATGCTGATATCAAGACTGTGTCCTGTGGAATATCTAATATATGTGACACCCGGAGGAGTCATTTTTTAACACCTCCCTTCTCTATACAACAAAATTATTTTCAATAATGGCCATGAGTATGATGATAATTTTGTCTTTATAATACATGTAATTCACAATATCATACATAATTATGGATTATATATATACACAAATAATGCTCAGAAAAACAAAGCAGTGAAAATGTTCTATTAAACTATGTATAATCTTATATATAATTATATAAGTTTCTAAAATAATAAAAAGGAAATGCCTACAACTATTTTTTATTAATTTTTATATCCACCTAAATGGCTGAACTTTGATCCTTTGGTTACAGTCTGATATATTAATATTTATGTAAATGACAGTCCAATAACTAGGTTTAAATAAAACTAAAATGTCTGCGGAAGTATAGTTTAGGCAATTACTTTTTAAATTTTTTTAAATGAGATGGACTCTTGCTATGATGCGCAGGCTGATCTCAAATTCCTGAGCTCAAGCCATGCTCCCACCTCAGCCTCCAAAAGTGCTGGGACTACAGGCATGAGCCACTGCGCCCGACCTAATTTAGGCAATTACTAATGTGAGATTTTGTTTTCTTATTTGTTCTTTTGTTTGAAGACAAATAATTAACAATTAAAAAGAATACATTGCAATTTTAAAATGTTATCATATTCAGAAAATATGTATGAAATAAAATTTGCACTTATAAAACAAAAATATTACACTTCATAGTTGGCAAACATTTTAAATTAAAAAATTTTTAAATTGTGATTGGGTCACACTGAATGGTGAAATTAAATGAATTCAAATCCTGTTTCTTCATCTTCGCAATCACTGTGCTATCATTGTTTCTTTCTAATCTACATAGAAATAGGTCTCACCACAGGGGTTGAAGACTCAACTGCACCCAAAGCAAGATCCAGTGTTTCCAAACTGTTAGGAGCTCTTGAAATGGATGTGGGTAACCAAGGCTATTGTGCCAAGGGTTCTGAGAATCAACTTCCACATCGAACATTTATCAAAAGATAAATAGCACAGGACAGAGGACCAGAAAAAAGAAAGTCACGCAGAGAAAGAAATCAGGAGACCTTGCATTTGTAACTTGACTATACATTTGCAATATACTCCCTACTTTGAACAACTTAGAAAAAAAACATTTCTTTCTTACAAACACAGTTTCTTCCTGAAAGGAATTTTGATGTATTCTATTTTCTGATGTCTTACTATTTTGGATGTGTATCCACGTTATAGGCAACGAGATGTTTTGTTTATAAATAAATGTAGAAGAAAAATAGATGTTTTTTAGAAGCAAATTCTGGTTCTTGTTATATCTTCTGAAACTTCCAAATCCAATTTTGTTACGCATTGCCACCATGACGCTATTACTTCAGTAGAACAGTATGTCCTCAAAGAGTGAAATGGTTACGATGTGTCTAGAATGACCTGGAGGTGCCAGATTATGGGCCTTAACTCCTAGCATTTCTCAAGTAGTTACTATATGTCCAAGACTCTGCTAAGGGATTTGCAAATTCTAACTTATTTTTAAATTCCACAACAGCTCTGAGATAAGTGCTGTAGTTAAACATAATTTTAAAGATGAGGATGCCAAGAATTCAATAGATCAAATGGGTTACCTAAAGTTACACCTAAGAAGAACAGGAAAGCTGAGACCAGAGCCGAGGCCATCTGGCTGGAGAGCCTGAGCTCTTAGCCATCATATTACACCAACTTTCTGTTCCAGATATGCCAGCTACTTCTATCTTTATATCAGTATCTCCTAGGCAGCAATTTTATACTCTGGCCTTTTGTCATTTTTACAGAAGCACTAATAATGATGCACAAAATTATTTTGTGTAAAAAAATTAAAATTTTTGTTTTTAATAGTTTTTGTAGAATCTATTAAAATATTAATATTAATAGTTCATAAGAAAATATTAATAGTTATTTCATAATAGCTTAAGTAACTATTGAACAAAAGTTAAAAATTTATTAGAAGTAAATATCAATGGTATAAATCAAATTATTTAACCTTTATGGACAAATATTACTTATCGCTAAAATGAAACTGGGTTCAGCATTATCTATTTTTCATTTTGATAGAATTAAGTACTGACAAAACTTGCTGACAAATAGAAATGGAAAGGCTCTTGGTTATAATAAAGCTACTCAACTCGTACTCCTCATAAAATATGTTAAAAAATAACATAGTGAACCACAACAAATATAATTTTTGCTAACAGCTTTGTTGAGCTATAATTAACATACCATAAATAATGCATAAAATTCATTGGTCTTTGTTCACAGAGTCATGCGACCATCGCAACTACATAATTCAAAGAAAAATTTTATCACCCAAAAAAGAAACTCTGTACCTATTAGCAGTCATTCTTCATTCTCCCTACCCGTGGAAATCACTAATCTACTTTCTGTCTCTATAGATTTGCCTATTCTGAACATTTTATATAAATCAAATCATGCAATAGATGGCCTTTTGCTTTTGGCTTCTTTTACTTAGCATAATGTTTTCAAAGTTCATCCATGGTGTAGCGTGTACCAATACTTCATTCATTTTTATGGAATGGATACACCACATTTGTTTATGCAATTTACGAATCGATGGACATACGGGTTGTTTCCACTTCTGTGCTATTATGCAAAGTGCTGCTATGAAAATTACCCATTTTTTTGTGTAAATATATGTTTTCTGTTCTCTTGAGTATATACCTAAGAGTGGAATTGCTGGCTTGTATGGTAACCTTATGCTTAACTTTTTGAAGAACTGCGAAACTGTTTTCCAAAGTAGCTGCACAATTTTTTTTTTTTTTTTTTTTTTTAGACGGAGTCTCGCTCTTTCGCCCAGGTTGGAGTGCAGTGGCGCGATCTCGGCTCACTGCAAGCTCTGCCTCCCGGGTTCACGCCATTCTCCTGCCTCAGCCTCCGGAGTAGCTGGGACTACAGGCGCCCGCCACCGCGCCCGGCTAATTTTTTGTATTTTTAGTAGAGACGGGGTTTCACCGTGTTAGCCAGGATGGTCTCGATCTCCTGAACTCGTGATCTGCCCGCCTCGGCCTCCCAAAGTGCTGGGATTACAGGCGTGAGCCACCGCGCCCAGCCTAGTAGCTGCACAATTTTACATTTTTACCAGGAATATATGAGGGTTTCAATTTATCCACATCCTCACCAACACTTCGTGGCCTGTCTTTTTATTATAGCCATTCTTGTGGGTGTAAAGTGGAACCTCATTGTGGCACTGATTTGCATTTCTTTAATGACTAATGATATTGGACATCTTTTCGTGTGCTTACTATCCATTTGCATATTTCCTTTACCAAAATGTCTATTGTGATAACATTTCCTACTTTAAAAAGTGGTTATGTTTTTTATTACTGAGTTGTAAGTATTCTTTATATATTATGGGTACAAATTCCTTATCGGATGTATGATTTAAAAATATTTTCATCCCTTCAGTGTTTTGTCTTTTCACTTTTCTTGACGGTGTCTTTTAAAGCACAAAAGTTTTTAAATTTATCTATTACTATCTAATTTACCTATTTTTTATTTTGTCTCTAGTGCTTTTGCTGTCCTTAGAAACCATCCTCTCTAATCAAAGGTTACAAAGATCTGATCTTATGTTTTTTCTAAAAGTTTTGTAAATTTTATTAAACACAAGGTCTATGATTTATTTTGTGCTAATTCGTGTATACAGTGTGAGAAATTGGTCCAATTTTATGATTTTGCTCTTAGATATTAGTTGTTGAAAAGACTATTCTTTTCCCTTAGAATTGTCTTGTCATCTTGTTGACAGTCGATTTTTCACAAATGCATAGTTTTGTTTCTGGACTCTCAGTTCTATTTTACGGATGTATATGTCTATCCTGATGTTGGTACCACACTGTCATGATTACTGCAGCTTTGCATTAGGTTCTGAAACTGGGAAGTGCGAGTCCTTCAACTTTGTTCTTTTTCAATATTATTTTGGTTAGTCTGTACCTTTTACATTTCCATATAAAATTTTAGGACCAATTTGTCAATTTCCACAAAACAGGAAGCTGACATCTGCTAGGGATTGCCTTGAATCTGAAAATCAATTTCAGGAGTATTGCCATCTTAACAATATTAAGTTTTCCATCCACGAACATGTGATGTCTTTTCATTTGTTTAGGTCTTCTTTTTTTCAGTGAAGTTTTGTTGTTCACAATGTACAAGTCTTGTTACAGTCAGTAGCTAGTCAGACATGAACGGGGCAGGAAACACCAGGAATGTCAGGCGAACATCAGGTGATGGTCAGGCGGTTCTTAACTGTCTTTCTAAAATAATCGGTCACAGCCAACACTGGGGAGAGACAATCTCCCAATAGAGAGAAAAAACCTGAAACTGGCTATCAGCAGCTTCCTAAAAAGATCTCAGGAGTTGGACAAATGGGCTCAATCATGCACAATAAGAGACAAAATGGTGGAGTTTAACTGGTACATGACCTTCCTCTACAAACTGGTAAGGGAATGCCTCAAGTGAGCATGTGTGCAATTTCAGTAAACATATTGCACCTGCAGCCACATTGTGCATGCAGATAGCTCAGCCCAAGGGAAGACCCAGGGGAGAAGTAATGCAAGACCCTGGAAGCATGCCAATGTATAAAACCCCAAGTTAAAAGGTCAAACAGTGCACTTGATTTCTCAAGTCCCCTGCTTGGCCCTCTTCCAAGTGTACTTTACTTCCTGTCATTCCTGCTGTAAAGCTTTTAAATAAACTGTCACTCCTGCTCTAAATCTTGCTCAGTCTCGCACTCTTACGCCCCTCAGTTGAATTCAAGTATGATAGCTGTGGAGTTTTCAGAGTCTTTACTAGATTGAGGATATTTTTTTCTATTCATTGTTTATTTTTTTTAATTGTGAAAGAGTGTTGCATTTTGTCAAGTGCATTCTCTGCGTCTGTTGAGAGGATCATGCAATTTCTGTCCTTTATTCTACTAACATGGTATATTTCACTGATTGACTTTCATGTGTTAAACAACCTTGCATTCCTGGGATAAATCCCACTTGATCAAGGTATGTAATCCTTCCCATATGTTGCTGGATTCAGTTCAATTGTAATTTTTTTTTTGTTAGGGATTTTTTTCATCTATAGTCATAGGATACATTTGTCAGCACTTTTGTTTTCTTGTAATGTCTTTGGTTTTGGCATCAGAATGATACTGACCTCAGAGCATGGGGAATTGCCCCCTCCCTTCTGTTTTTTGGCAGTTTGTGAAGTGCTGTTTGTTTTTTAAGAGTTTGGTGTAATTGGCCAGTGTAGCTATGATCACCTGCACTTTTCATTAAAGAAATAATTTTTTATTACTAATTCAATCTTTTACTTGTTATAGATCTATTGCAATTTTCCATCTCTTTGTAAGTTAGTTTAGTTTGTGTCCCTCAAGAAGTTTTTCTGTTTTGTCTAGGTTAGATAAATTGTTAATACACAACTTTTCATAGTGTTTCCTTATATTCCTTTTTATTTCTGGAAGGTCCATAATGACATCCTCTATTTCGTTCCTGGTTTTAGTAATTTTAATACTCTCTTTTTACCTTGGTTAATCTAGCTAAAGGCTTGTTCATTTTATTGACATTTTTCATTTTAAAGAACGAACTTTTGGTTTTATAGATTTTACCTGTTGTTTTCCTATTCTCTTAATCCCCAATGTAACAAAATTGAGAGGTGGAACCTTTAAAATGTGATTTGGTCCTGAGGGCTCTGTTCTCAGGAATATAATCATGTTGTTATCAAAGGAGTGGTTTCCTGATAAAAGGATGATTTTGGCCCTGTTCCCTTCTCTGTCTCTCATCTGTGTGATGCCTTCAACCATACTATGATGCAGCAAGAAGGCCCTCAACAGATGTGTCCCCTCAATATTGAACTTCCCACTTGATCACGGTATATAATCCTTCCCACGTGTTTCTGGATTCAGTTTGCTGAGTTCAGCCTCTGGAACCATGAGCCAATAAATTTCTGTTCTTTATACATTACCCATTCTCAGGTATTATGTTATAGCAACACAAAATGGACTAAGACAAGTAAGTGCTCTGCTCCACAAAGTCATTCAAGGTTCTAAGTTTCTGGCAGCTCTGACATCCTCGACTGGGAGCTTAAAGGTCACTTTAAGTGTCGACATTTAGTGACAGATGGAGGCTGACAACTAGCCAAAGGCTTGGAAGCAATATAATTACTTATTCAAATTCTATTGGCCAAGACTCAGGGATATAGCCACATTGAACTAAATAGGGTAGGGGAGAACTAGGAAATGTAGTCTAATCTTATGGCAGGAAGAAGAGGAAATGGTTTTGATGATTAGCTGCCAGCCTCTGCCATAAGAAATTTGCAAAAGTGGGGAATTTGGAGTAAAATGTGTACAATGTATCTCCCGGCCTCTTGAAACAGGCAGAGATGTGGGAACATCTGGCCTGTTGGGGCAGACTTTCTGAAAGGCAGCTTTTTAGGTGTGATTCCTTGTACTCATTGATAGTGTTTGGTTCACATTACAGCTTATGTTCTGGGAAGAGTGTGTATGGAACATTTGGCTTCAAACAAATGCCCAGAAAACTGACACTTCTCATTATAAATGATCAAGTTGGCTTTCTGTGAAACTAAGTCTTCAGTGTATTTAGTGTGAGTCAGTTGCTGACAGTTAAACTGATCGTTAGTGTTCTGTATGTGGAGATCATAAATGTTAAATTGAGCAGTATGAACGTAAAAACAGCATTGAGATTATTCTGTCTTCCTACCTCACATTAAACAAGAAATTAAGTATTATTAATGGTAAACAAATTGAGTCCGGGCACGGTGGCTCATGCCTATAATCCCAGCACTTTGAGAGGCCGAGGTGGGCGGCTCACTTGAGGTCAGGAGTTCGAGACCAGCCTGGCCAGCATGGTGAAATCCCCGTCTACTAAAAATACTAAAATTAGCTGGGCATGGTGGCGCACGCCTGTAATCCTAGCTACTGGGGAGGCTGAGGCATGAGAATCGCTTGAACTGGGGAGGCAGAGGTTGCAGTGAGCCAAGATCACACCAATGCACTCCAGCCTGGAGAACAGAGTGAGACACTGTCTCAAAAAACAAACAAACAACAACAACAACAAACAAACAAATTGAGTATGTAGCATTAATGCCAGAAGGTCACATAAAATAATCTTCTCTGTAATTTATACTCTCACATCAAAACACGATGTAATGAATTTTGGTGAATTTTAATCTGACTCTTGATGGGAAGTAGAACAACTATAGAGCAACAATTCCCTATTTTATTTTGTCAACACTATAGAGAAACATACTTCAGGAGTTTTTGAGAGAAGGCATCTAGTTAATCAGGCAAAGTCTTACAGGTCGAGTGCCTGGAACAGTCCTAGTAACACCTGTTGCTATGACATCATCATTAAAAACATCCCCTTTTACTCCCAAAAGAGTTCAGGTTTGAATGATAAATTATATGGTAACCCTATGAGCTGGGAGCAGTGCGTTTGTGTGGCCACCCCTCTTCAGGATCTGGTTCACAACCTTGCAGAACCAGAAAATCAGGGTGTTAGGAAACTCAGGCTGATTGAGGAGAGGATGGGAGTTGATTCAAACCAAGGAAATTCCAAGAGACAGATGCTTAAATCAGAACACTAACTTCCTAACTTATGAAGAATGTAGCTGCCAAGGGAAGTAGAAACTAATGTTAGTTTGTGTGTTCTCACCCTTGAAGGGTGGTCTCCGTGGAAAGACAATGATCATAATCATAAGTCTGTGGGTGAGAGGAATCAGGCAATGGGTGTTTTTTCTGGAGGAGCTGCTGGAATTTGCAAGCCATGTTTCGGTACTTGGTACCCAAAGAAAGCATACTTTTGTCCTACTAAGAGTTTTCCTTTATAACATTGAAAATGGCCTCATTTCCCTTTCCAGAGAGAAATTTGGAATAAGCATCAACTAAAGGTAAAGAATAGGGATGTGTGATTCCAACCAACCTTCTGTTCTTTACTAATAATAACGGATAAGCTCTCTCACCCATTGGCAAGAACTCTCAGGGCTGATGTCAGTGGCAGACCATCCCCTGATGCCTGAGGTTCAGCCAGGAGCATCCTTCTCCACTCTCTCCTTGCTTGTAACATTGGAGGTTGCTGAAAATATTCACCACCATCCCTGCCGCCACCCCAGTTCCCAGTAGATAATAGATACAATGGCCAGGAGAGGGTTAAAAGCAGCTTTATTAGTGGATTGGAGAGCACAGCTGGGATCTGAGGCCTAAGCAAGGTTCCTTTCTTCTTCTGTGAAGTGACGGCTGCCGAGCCCACTGGGTGGGGCCCACCGAACTTACCCACCCAGTCACAGACGGAGGTTGGAACATGGAGAGCCGAGTCTTGGCTGAGCTCACCACGGGCAGGTTCTGCTGGGTCTGTTTACTGCATGGAGACTGGAAGCCCAAATGCAGGTCCAAGAGAAAAGGAGAGAGGGAGAGAGAAAAGAAGCAGGAGGACAAGTAAGCAGCAACCTTCAGCACATTGTCTCCACCCTGTAGAGAATGGCCCAGAGGGACTCAAGCCCCGTCAACCACAAACATCCCAGAAGTCACCCCAGGGGTGGAAGACTCTCCCCAGTACTTTTTCTCCAGGGTGGGAATGTTGGTGGGAGAGTCTTCCTCTATTTGGCTAAGGAGAAAATGTAGGAATAAAGCAAGAGTTTCCTCCAGGCAGTGACATTGGGTCAGGAGTTCAATGAACTGCTCAATGAGTAAGTAAGTGGCCAAGCGCCATTTTGTGTGAGCCTTTTGGGTCAGCAGACACTAACCCAAAGGCACTGGCTTGAGATGCTGGAGTCAGAACTATAGGTCCATAAGCTTCCTCACATCTGAATGCTAATCACTGAATTCCTTTTCTTGCCTGTAGTCTAGAGCCTGTACTTCTAAGGACTGCTGAATAAGGCATGAGGCCACCATAGCTAAGGGCCAATTCTGCTTGACTTCTATTGTATTCCTGCAATTAAGAGAACTCCCCTACCTCTTTTGTTTCATTCCAAGTAACACCTTTTGGTTTAACTGTTAGGTATAGAGTTGTTTGTTAGCTTTGCACGAAACCTAAGCAGAAGACCTGTCAAGGCTACGCTGGGCAGAGGGGAGGATAGAAGTGGAATCATGACCAGCCTGACCAACACGGAGGAACCCAACCTCTACTGAAAATACAAAAAATTAGCTGGATGTGGTGGTGCATGCCTGTAATTCCAGCTACTCAGGAAGCTGAGGCAGGAGAATTGCTTGAACCCAGGAGGAGGAGGTTGCGGTGAGCCGTGATCGTGCCATTGCACTCCAGCCTGGGCAACAAGAGCAAAACTCCATCATCTCAAAAAAAAAAAAGAAGTGGAATCCTGAGATTCCTCCAAGGTGCGTGAACAGATAGATAGAGAAGTTTAATGGCAAGTGTCACAGAGTTGAGTCTCATGCAGCTCTCTCTGGCGTGGGAAGGCACCCTTTTCTGGCCAGTGATGATAACATATTAATTTCTAGCACTCTGAAATCCATGCTCCTATCTGTCAGTCAGAATACCCCTCTTCTATTTTTTCTGTGCTTTTCTATTTCTCTGGTTAACTTAATATCATGAATTAGATCAAGGTTTATTTTATGTTTGAGCACATTTTCAGTGCTAGTATTCCTGCTTTGGGCCTGGATGACTTCTGCAAAGGGTTAATCTAATCTATTACCTGGGATTTTTTTTTTTAATACTATCACCATTATATGTTGACCTCATTTCATGGTCGTAGAGGGAATCCTTTTATAGTTTCCAACAACCTGACTATACAACTTTAAATAAAACTGAATGATTGCAAAAAATTTTACCCCAGAGTATTTTTATTAGGGATTCCTGCCACCATATTAACATATAAAACAATCTGGATGTTGACATAGAAATGCAAATTTCACTATACAAAGGTAAGGCTCCAATCACAGTAACATGGCCCCCATATCTCTAGTATTTCAATGAAATAAACTCATTGTGAATTCACCCCGAGTTGTGTTTATAAATATTAGACAAACCACAAAATATATTCCAAATACATAACATTTTACAATATTTTTCAAGCACAGACAAATACATACTTTACCTACACTGTTTTCATGATCCAACTTGCATTAGCACTAAAGGCAATATTGTGTGTGTATATGTATTTGCCATATGTGTGTGTGTATTATATATATTTATTTATATCCACAAATGTACACTCAGTGGCATTTATGGAAAATTTAACCCTTTCAGGCTGTGGGTTTTACCCACCATAGTATCTGAGAGGGAGAAGAACTAATAATACATCTCAAATTCCTCAATTAGGGCAAAATAAGCACAATTATGCATGAGGGGCATATATGTTGTGTCTATTCAAAGACATACATATATACAGATTCATATATAAACACACATATACCAATAATATGGAATATACATATACTCACACACTTGCTTTAAACTCTATATCTCACTCTATAATATACTGTCCATCTCTGGAAGCAGTCTTTTCCTCATTCGATTCAGGCAACTGGTGACTATCTTCTAACAAAACTTAAATGGATGTTTCTAAAAGGCTCTGATTCTATGCCGAGCAAATGGCATTTCAAGATTCCAGTTTAACTTTTGATGGCTGTTTAAATTCAGCAGACCCTATTCTGTCAACTTCTTCACTTAAAAACATTTCTATTCAACAATGAAGTTTCCACCTAAGAGAAAAGAGATGTTAGCTGGAAATGTTAAAATAATATATTTATTACTCCTTAAGATAAATCTGCATGGTTGGATTACATGTGATATTTATACTATCATATTTTTAAGTATTTTACAATGGAAAATGTTATTTCCATAATTTAAAAAATATTATATAATATTATTTTGAAAGACTGAGGGCCAGATGATTTGTCATAGTCAGAACTTTAGAGAAAATTATATGACGCACGATCAGAAGGGGACTAATTTTGTGCAGACTACACTGAAGTTGCCTTATGTCAGAAAGGATGACTTAGAAGTCGTATGAGAAAAGGAGAAAAACACAAATTTCAATTTCAAAGCTAGCCATCTGCAAGCTTCCAAAATAAATTGTTGAGGATTCCAATCACAGAAAATATATTTCTAAATCAGTATCAACTTTCAGGTAGTAAACAAACAATCTTTATTTAAAGAGCAAAATAAATCACTGAAAGCATATAGGAAAGGAAACCCCTCAAACTTAATGGCAAATATATAGTCATTTGCTCGACTGCAGGCTTCACCAACTGAGTTTCAAAACTCATTTCCAAAATTAAATGTCCAGTGAAGCACTCAGAGCTCCACTGAGTGAGTGGAAATGGAATGCCCAATTTAGAAATCATGCTAATGATAGGGTTGGAATGTCATTAGCTAGAGAGAGCGATTCCAAGTGAGCCCTGTATCTTTGTACATTAGGGCAGTGGAATGTTTTCAATCCACGGAGAAGCTCTATGCTCCATGGCATAAGCTCTAGACTCTTATCTTTCTCCCACATAACACAGTATCAGCAGGTAGTCTGCATGGGAAGCCATCAGTACGTTGCTGATGGTACAATGCTCTAGTACCTTCCTTGATACCATTAAATTGTTGGATTAAATCCTTTCCATCATGGATTTAATGGTATCAAGGAAGGTACTAGAGCACTGGTCCCCTCTACAGTCTGGTTAGGGTCATGTCACTACTTTACCCAGGCTGAACTGGTATGTCATCTCATGAGGCCTCTCCAGTTTCTCTATGGAAGTCAAATTTTAAAACAACTGGGAAAGGAAAGGAGTATAATGACCACGGCAAAACATGATCATGGACATGTATCAAAAAGCCATTCATATTCTCTCTCTCTCTCTCTCTCTCACACACACACACACACACACTCACATACAAACACACTTTTGAAGTTTCTTCTACAGAATCACCACAAATGGCATGAGGGATCAAAATATTTACCTTAAAGTTTCTCCACTTTTATTTAGATCCACTTAAACATGTTCATGTTAACTCGGACAGTGACTGCACTGCTCTTCACATCATCAAACGCTGGCATCACCATCACTTTCATAAAATAGACCATTCGCCTGTCACCATTTGCCTGCCAGCCTCACCAGAACTCATTTTTGCCACTTTCCATTTCTCCAGTTCCTATCTGCCTTCACTCTTGGGTTAATGTACACTGAGATGCAACTGACTAGCACATCTGTTACCTTTTTTCCTTTAAACTCTCACTTTCTTTTTAAAACATCTCTTTCTCCAGCCAAAATATACGGACAGAATACAAATGAAAATAACAAGTCCTCTTGTCCAAATACTTTGAAAAATGGACCACCCTGAGTCCACTTGATGCTCTCAGTTTCTACATCCTCCAGTTCCATCCTCTGTTTTAGCAGCTTACTTACTATAGTGTCTTTCTACCCATTTTCCATCTCCTATGCAGATCATAACAAATTATGGTATTGTTCAGCCAAAAATATTTTTAAAAACAAAGTAGCGCCAAAACATTAAAAAAATTCTGATATACCTTTTGTGCATTAGTCTTACAATCTATACATGTAAATAACTCCAGGAGGCTTCTTTTTTTTTTTTTTTGCTAAAAATTTACCAAAATAGTTTGAACACATAAAAATATTTTTAAAAAAACAGAACCAAAAACCCAGCATAAATTTAGTTGTATAGGCATTGGTTAGAGGACACTGTTTTCACTAAGGATTATATTCAACAACTTTCTCTTGAGTTGTTACTAAAATTCTGATTCTGAACCTTATAGCTTATAATGGTGCCAACTATTAGAAATGGGAAAATCTAATTCAGTCTAATGTATCATGTATTATGATATAATAGATGAAGGGTATGTCTACACTATAATAAAAAATAAACATATTTTTGGTTATTTAAAGACCATCTTCCTAACCTGTAACTAAAATAACTATTTGATTTAAACTTATTTAAGTGCAGTGAATTATGGAAAGCTAACTTAAAGGTTTGAATAATCAATTATGAGTAAGGAACACCTGTTGACAGCCCCGTGACCCTTCAGAACCAGGCATTTGCTGAAAAAAAAAAATCACTAGCATTGAATATAGCCCTTAGTCATGTGAGAGATTAACTTCATGAGCAACCCAGCATGTAGAGGATGAGGTGGACTTTCCCAGCCACCCACTCCTTGAGGGGACAGTAGTATTCATAGTGAAACTGCTCAAACTCTGGTGTCTGGCGGATTTCGCATAAGAAGGAGAGATCAATACCTGACTCCAAGAGGAGGAGGAGCAGGGGAAATACAAAGAGCAGCAGTCCCAGGCCCACCACAAGGAGCCTGGAAAAACTCTTGACCAGTGGGTTCACCCGAATATGGCCAGTCAGAATGTCATAGCTCCACGACAAAGCACGGCGAGCCTCCTTCAGCTCCTCTTCTTCAGCAATCAAAAAGGCGTTTTCATCTGCTTCCAGATCCTCAAATGAATCTGTGTCTTCTCTTTCCAACTCAAGCCTAGAAGGACAGTCAAAGAGCATGTCAATCTCATCGTCGTCCACAGGGGTGGGGAGCAGGCTGGCACTTGGGTTGTACACTAGTTCAGAGATGGTTAAAGGTTCTTCTTTTATTTTATCTTCCTCTTCACTAGGGGGATCTTCATACTCCCGGGCTGCCTTCACTGGGGAGCTGGAGATCAAGGGAGCAGAAATGTTCTCCTCTTTAGGCAATGGAACACCTGTAAAGAGACATTTTTTTTTCTAAATTTAAAATTTCAGATTTTCCCACAAAAATCTGCAGGAAGAAACAGAAAAACAAAAAACTAATGGGATTCAAGCAATCTATGAAATTATTCTGTGGTATCCCCTAAGTTGTAACAAAGTCGTATTATAGTAAAAGACCCTGTACCATAAGTTCAAAGGTCAACATGCTAAACTCAAACTAACCAACACTTCTCAAATGGTTGGCAATATTTACAACATTTAGGTGTGCAATTTTGATCTGCAAACTTTGAAACTTGGCCATGTTTGCTTGAATAAAATGACAATAAATTCACTTAATTATGAGCACTGTTTTTTTAGAGGTCAACAATATCACCCAATATATTATAGTAAAACTATAGAATCTGTCATTCAATGACAATCTCTTTATTATTCTGATGTATTGCTTTCTAGTCTTCATTCTAGACACAATTTTGTGTTCTAGTTTTATATATTTGCAATCATATTATATACCCAAGCTTAAATCATGCTCCTTGCATTTAAAATTTTAATGTAAATGTTTTCTATGTTTAAACAAATTCCCATTGGTATTATTTATAAAAGCTGCCGAATTTTTTATTTAGTTATGCAATAAATTAGTTGCTTATTGTCAAACATTTAGATTGCTTTGCAGTTGTAAGGAGAAAATGCTATAAGAGACATCTTTACATATAAAGCTTTTTTTCCCCTCTTGTTTTAGTTCATTTGCTATAGATAGATGCTAGAAGGGAAATTGCTTAATCAAAGGGTAAGAACTTTTCCTAATGTTTATTGAGAGAGAGGTGTTTCTCAATGCCTCATTTTACTGATGGGAAATCGAGTTACCTATGGTCAGACCTAGGGCTAACTCTGCTAATTCTGAGTCTTGGATCCATAGTGGGAAATAAAGTTAGCATCAAAGAAGTGTCCTCCAGGATGGATCTACCATACAATCAAAATGGCAGCCAGGTACATTTCGGGAACCATAAACCAGCTTTTAATGAAATTATGTGATTTTTCTCTCTTCAAGGTGTAGAGGCATAACTTACTGGTTTTATCATTCAAAAATCAACAGATATTTCATGATAGCTCTAGTCTGATAGCACTGAGAAGGCCAAATGAAAAATACCATAAAAATACAAGAAATATACAAAAGTTCAACAAGCACATGAAAGTATGCTGAACATCATTAATCATTAGGGAAATGCAAGTCAAAACCACAATAAGATGCTACTTTATGCCTACTCAGATGGCAACAGCTTTTTTAAAAACTGAAAATAACAAGTGTTGGTGAGGATGTGAAGACATTAGAACCCTGCATATTGCCAGTGAAACTATAAATGGTTCTGGCCATCGTGAGAAAAAAATTGACAGTTCCTCAAAAAATCAAACATAAAGTTATCAGATGACCCAGCAATACCACTCCCAGGTACATACTCCAAACACTTGAAAACAGGTACTCAGAATGCTGGAACCCAAGCTGGCCAATTAGAGGCAGCTGTGGTCTGCAGCACTCATGGAGATGAATAAAAAGGGGCTAGTAAATGCAGCACCTTCAACTGAGATACCCAGGTTCTCGCATTGGGACTGACTGGGCAAACAACTCAACCCACAGAGAATACAGAAAAGCAGAAGAGGGGGTGATGGCCCACCTGGAAGATGCACAGAAGCAAAGGAGACCCCACCCCTACCCCCAGCCAACTGCAGTGTTGAGTGATTGTGTGACCCCACCCAGGAAACCACGGTTCTCCTTTGGATCTTTGCAACCTGCGGATCAGGAGATGCCCTTATGAGCCCAGGCCACCAGGGCCTTGGGTCTGATACACAGAGCTGTGTGGAGTCTCGGCAGAGCAGCCACTCAGGCACACACAGAGACCCAGGAGTTTTACATACTCTGGCCCCAGGATCCCTGGCAAGGCAGGAAATCTATCTGTACATATCCCTAGGAGGGTGGTTGAATCCAGGGACCCAGGTAGCCTCATTCTGTGGGCCCCACTTCCATGGCACCTCACAAGTTAAGACCTGCTGGCTTGGAATCCCAGCCAGCTAATGGCAGTAGGTTGGAGTCTGCTTGAGATGGGTCCAAGTTCCTGGGGAAAGGGATGGCTACCATCTATGCAGCTTAGTTGACTCAGTTGCTCCAGCCTGCTGGCTGTGGAGAACAGAGATAGACCAGAAGAGGAAGGGTACCCCACAATGCAGCACAGCTGTCTTGCCAGATTGTGGCTGGACAGCTTTCTTAAGTGGGACCCCAATCCATTTCTCCTCACTGGATAGGACTTCCTTGTGGGGGCTTCACCCATTCCAGCCAGGGTTCTACAGACAAAGCTTTGATCTCTCCCTGAGATGGGGCTCCCAGGGGAAAGGGCAGCCACCATTTCTGTGGTTTGGTCCACTCAGCTGTTCCAGTCTGCCTGCTTTGGAAACAGAGGCAGTCTGAATGAGAAAGGATCCTGGCCAATGCAGCACACATGCTCTACCAAAGAGGTCAGACTGCTTCTTTGGGTGGGTCTGTGAGCCCAGTCCTACTGACTGAGTGGGAACTCCTCACAACAGGTGGTCTCCAGCCACCTCCTACAGGTGCATGCAGGCCAGCAACAAGTCAGCACACCCCTGGGATGGAGCTTCCAGTGGAAGAAGCTGGCTGCCATCTTTGCTGTTTCATGGCCTTCACTGGTGATACCTACAGGGATAGAAGAAACTAAGGCAACTGGAGTCTGAAGCAGAGCCCCAGCAAACTGCAGCAGCCCTAGAGTAGAGTGGCCTGACTGTTAAAAGAAAAACAAACAAACAGAAAACAACAACATCAACAAAAAAGACCCCACAAAAACTTCATTCAAAGGTCAGCAACCACAAAGATCGAAGATAGATAAGCCCACAAAGATGAAAAGAATCAATGCAAAAACACTGAAAACCGAAAAAACCATAATGCCTCTTCTCATCCAAATGACCACAATACCTCTCTAGCAAGGGCACAGAACTGGGCTAAGGCTGAGATGGATGAATTGACAGAAGTAGGCTTCAGAAGGTGGGTAATAACGAACATCACTGAGCTAAAGGAGTATGTTCTAACCCAATGCAAAGAAGACTCACGATGATACAATACAGGGGCTGATAGCCAGAATAGCCAGGTTAGAGAGGAACATAATGGACCTGATGGAGCTGAAAAACACAACACGAGAACTTCACAATGAAATCACAAGTATCAATAGCAGAATAGACCAAGTTGAGCAAAGAATCCTAGAGCTTGAAGACTATCTTTCTGAAATAAGACAGGCAGACAAGAATAGAGTAAAAGGAATAAAAAATAATGAACAAAACCTCTGAGAAATATGCGATTATGTAAAGAGCCTGAACCTATCCCTGATTCCGACTGAGGTAACTGAAAGATACAGGAAGAATGGAACCAAGTTAGAAAATATACTTCAGGATATCATCCAGGAGAACTTCCCCAACCTAGCAAGACCTGCCAACATTCAAACTCAGGAAATGCAGAGAACCCCAGTACATTACTCCACAAGAAGATCATCCCCAAGACATATAATCATCAGATTCTCCAAGTTTGAAATGAAAGAAGAAATGTTAAGGGCAACCAGAGAGAAAGGCCAGGTCACCTACAAAGGGAAACTCATCAGACTAACAGCAGCTCAGCAGAAACCCTACAAGCAAGAAGAGATTGGGGGCCAATATTCAACATTCTTAAAGAAAAGAACTTCCAACCCAGAATTTCATCTTTGGCCAAACTAAGATTCATAAGTGAAGGAAAAACAAGATTCTTTTTAGAAAAGCAAATGCTGAGGGAATTTGTCACCACTGTACCAGCCTTGCAAGAGCTCCTGAAGGAAGTACTAAATATGGAAAGGAAAAACCATTTCCAGCCACTACAAAAACACACTGAACTACACAGACTGGTGACACTATGAACCAACCATATAAACAAGTCTGCAAAATAACCAACTAGCATCATGACAGGATCAAATTCACACATAACAATACTAACCTTAAATGTAAATGGGCTAAATACCCCAAGTAAAAGAAACTGAATGGCAAACTGGGTAAAGAGCCAAGACCCATCAATATGCTGTCTTCAAGAGACCCATCTCATGTGCAAAGACACACATAGGCTCAAAATAAATGGATGAAGGAAAATGTACCAAGCAAATGGAAAACAGAAAAAAAGCAGGGGTTGCAATCCTAGATTCTGACAAAACAGACTTTAAACCAACAAAGATCAAAAAAGACAAAGGAGGTCATTACATAATGATAGAGTTCAACAGGAAGAGCTAACTATCCTAAATATATATGCACCCAATACAGGAGCACCCAGAGTCATAAAGCAAGTGCTTAGAGACCTACAAAAGCAAGTGCTTAGAGACTTAGACTCTACACAATAATAGTGGGAGACTTTAACACTCCATTGACAATATTAGATAGATCATGGAGACAGAAAATTAACAAAGATATTCAGGACCTGAACTCAGCTCCAGATCAAGTGGACATGGTAGATATCTACAGAACTCTCCACCTAAATTAAAAAGAAGATATATTCTCATTGCCACATGAGACTTACTCTAAAATTGATCACATAATTGGAAGTAAAACACTCTCCAAGAAATGCAAAAGAACTGAAATCGTAACAGTCTGTCAGCCCACAGTGCAATCAAATTAAAACTCAAGATTAAGAAATTCATTCAAAACCACACAACTACATGGAAATTGAACAACCTGTTACTGAATGACTCTTGGGTAAATAATGAAATTAAGGCAGAAATCAAGAAGTTCTTTGAAACTAATGAGAACAAAGAGACAATGTACCAGAATCTCTGGGATACAGCTAAAACAGCATTAAGCGGGAAATTTATAATGCCCACATCAAAAAGCTAGAAAGATCTCAAAAACAAACAACCCCATCAAAAAGTGGGCAAAAGATATGAACAGACACTTCTCAAAAGAAGACATTAATGCAGCCAACAAACACATGAAAAAATGCTCATCATCACTGGCCATCAGAGAAATGCAAATCAAAACCACAATGAGATACCATCTCACACCAGTTAGAATGGCAATCATTAAAAAGTCAGGAAACAACAGGTGCTAGAGAGGATATGGAGAAATAGGAACAGTTTTACACTGTTGGTGGGACTGTAAGCTAATTCAACCATTGTGGAAGACAGTGTGGCAATTCCTCAAGGATCTAGAACTAGAAATACCATTTGACCCAGCCATCCCATTACTGGGTGTATACCCAAAGGATTATAAATCATGCTGCTATAAAGACACATGCATACATATGTTTACTGCGGCACTATTCACACTGGCAAAGACTTGGAACAAACCCAAATGTCCATCAATGATAGACTGGATTAAGAAAATGTGGCACATATACACCATGGAATACTATGCAGCCATAAAGAATAATGAGTTCATGTCCTTTGTAGGGACATGGATGAAGCTGGAAACCATCATTCTCAGCAAACTATCACAAGGACAGAAAACCAAACACCGCATGTTCTCACTCATAGGTGGGAACTGAACAACAAGAACACTTGAACACAGGAAGGGGAACATCACACACTGGGGCCTGTCATGGGGTGGGGGGAAGGGGGAGGGATAGCATTAGGAGATATACCTAATGTAAATGACAAGTTAATGGGTGCAGTACACCAACATGGCACATGTATACATATGTAACAAACCTGCATGTTGTGCACATGTACCCTAGAACTTAAAGTATGATAATAAAAAAATAATAAAAAAAGAAACTTTCAAAAACAACTGAGAGGAATCACTGGTTTTTTATATATTTTTAATATTTTAAAAATATTTCAAATTTATAATAAAGTTGTAAGAATTGCACAATAAAATTCCAAATACCTTTCACTTACAAAAACAAAAAACAAAAAGCTAGAAAGATCTCAAGTTAACAAGGTAACATCTCAACTAAAAGAACTAGAGAACCAAGAGCAAACAAACCCCAAAGCTAGCAGAAGACAAGAAATAACCAAGATCAGAGAGAAGTGAAGGAGATAGAGGCGCAAAAAAAAAATCAAAAAGTCAATGAATCTAGACGCTGAATTTTAGAAAAAAATAAACTAGATAGACTAGCTAGACTAATAAAGAAGAAAAAATAGAAGAGTCAAATAAACACAATCTGAAATGGTAAGGGGGATATCACCACCCCACAGAAATACAAACAACCATCAGAAAATACTACAAATACCTCTATGCACATGAACTAGAAAATCTAGAAGAAATGGATAAATTCCTGTACACATACACCTTCCCAAGACAGAACCAGGGAGAAACTGAATATCTGAATAGATCAATAATGGTTCTGAAATTGAGGCTGTAATAAATAGCCTACCAATAAAAAAAAGCCCAGGACAAGACGGATTCAGAACTGAAACTGAATTCTACCAGAGGTACAAAGAAAAGCTGGTACCATTTATACTGAAAGTATTCCTAAAAGATGAAAAGGAAGGACTTTTACCTAACTCATTTTATGAGGCCAGCATCATCCTATACTGAAACCTGGCAGAGATACAACGAAAAAAGTAAACTTCGGGCCAATATCCTTGATGAACATTGATGCAAAAATCCTCAATAAAATACTGGCAAACTGAATCCAGCAGCATATCGAAAGGCTTATCCACCACAGTCAAGTTGGTTTCATTCCCAGGATGCAAGGTTGGTTCAACATACACAAATCAATAATTGTAATTCATCACATAAACAGAGCTACAGACAAAAAACACATGATTATCTCAATATATGCAGTAAAGGCCTCCAATAAAATTCAACTTCCCTTCATGTTAAAAACTCTCAATAAACTAAGTAATGAAGGAACATACCTCAAAATGATAACAGCCATATGTGATAAACCCACAGCCAATATCATACTAAATGGGCAAAAGCTGGAAGCATTCCCCCTGAAAACCAGCACAAGACAAGGATGCCCTCTTTCACCACTCCTATTTGACATAGTACTGGAAGTTCTGGCCAGCGCAATCAGGCAAGAGAAGGAAATAAAGTGTATTCAAATATGAACAGAGGAAGTCAAATTATCTTTATTTGACATGATTCTATATCTAGAAAACCCCATCGTCTCAGCCCCAAATCTCCTTAAGCTGATAAGCAACTTCAGCAAAGTCTCAGGATATAAAATCAATGTGCAAAAATAGCTAGCATTCCTATACACCAACAACAGGCAAGCAGAGAACCAAATCGTGAATAACCTCCCGTTCAAAATTGCTGCAAAAAGAATAAAATACCTTGAAATACAGCTAACAAGGGAAGTGAAGGACCTCTTCAAGGAGAACTACAAACCACTGCTCAAAGAAATCAGAGATGACACAAATGGAAAAACATTCCATGCTCACGGATAGGACGACTCAATATTGTGAAAATGGCCATACTGCCCAAAGTAATTTAGAGATTCAATGCTATTCCCATTGAACTACCATTGAGATTCTTCACAGAATTGAACAAAAATATTTTAAAATTCATATGGAACCAAAAAGAGCCCAAATAACCAAGACAATCCTAAGCAAAAAGAACATAGCTGGAGGCATCATGCTACCTGACTTCAAACTATACTACAAGGCTACAGTAACCAAAACAGCATAGTAATGGTATAAAAACAGACACATAGACCAATGGAACAGAATAGAGAACTCAGAAATAAGACTGCACACCAACAACCACTTGATCTTCAAAAAACTTGACAAAAACAAGCAATGAGGAGAGGACTCCCTATTTGATAAATGGTGCTGGAAGTGCTGGCTAGACATATGCAGAAAATTGGAATTGGACCCCTTCCTTGCACCATGTACAAAAATTAACTTAAGATGGATTAAAGACTTAAATGTAAAACCCAAAACTATAAAAACCCTAGAAGAAAATCTAGGCAACACCATTCAGGACATAGGCATGGGCAAAGATTTCATGACGAAAATGCCAAAAGCTATTGCAACAAAAGTAAAAATTGACAAATGGGATCGAATTAAACTAAAGAGCACAGCAAAAGAAACCATCATCAGAGCAAACAGATAACCTAAAAAATGGGAGAAAATTTTTGCAATCTATCCATCTGACAAAGGTCTAATGTCCACAGTCTACAAGGAACTTAAACAAATTTATCAGGGGAAAAAAAAAACCCCATTAAAAAGTGGGCAAAGGATATAAACAGACACTTCTCAAAAGAAGACATGCATGTGGCCAACAAACATATGAAAAAAAACAGCTCAACATCCCTGATCATTAGAGAAATGCAAATCAAAACCACAATGAGATATGAGATATCATCTCACACCAGCTAGAATGGTTATCATTAAAATGTCAAAAAATGACAGATGCTGTCAAGGTTGCAGAGAAAAAGGAGCACTGTTGGTGGGAAGGTAAATTGGTTCAACTATTGTGGAAGACAGTGTGGCAATTCCTCAAAGACCTGGAGGCAGAAATACTGTTTGACCCAGCAATCCCATTACTGGGTTTATACCCAAAGGAATATAAATCATTCTATTATAAAGATACATGCATGCATATGTTCACTGCAGCACCATTCACAATAGCAAAGATGTGGAATCAAACTAAATGCCCATCCCTGATAGGCTGGATAAAGAGAATGTGGTACATATATACCATGGAATACTATGCAGCCATAAAAAGGAACGAGTTCATGTCCTTTGCAGGGACATGGATGGAGTTGGAAGTCATTATCCTCAGCAAACTAATGCAGAAACAGAAAACCAAACACCGCATGTTCTCACTTAAAAGTCAGAGCTGAATGATGAGAACACATGGACATATTGGGAGGAACAACACACACTGGGGCCTGTCGGCAGGGGGTTGCGGGAGGAAGAACATCAGGAGGAATGGATGCTGAGCCCTAGGTGATGGGATGACCTGTGTAGCAAACCACCATGGCACACGTTTACCTATGTAACAAACCTGCACATCCTGCACACGTACCCTTGAAATTAAAAGTTGAGGGGGAAAAAAATCTTGAGTGTAAATTGTAAAACACAAGCCTTGCAAGTATTTTGAAATTAAAATGTCTTCTTTTTATATTTTCTGGTTGCTAATTCTGGATAAATTAATTAAAGCCAAACTTCTCTCTTTCTCTAAAAAAAAAAAAGGAATTTCCAAAGACACCAAAATACTAAATTAGTAAGATTGTCTACACTGCTTCACTAAATTTAATTTACTTCATCCATATCCAAGAAGCCTCCTGAATATATTCAGAAAGCTCAGTTAATAAGTTTAATAATTTTTTGTTTTAGAAGTGAAATGACAATGATTTAGAAAAAGGAAATTGCTTTCAAATTTATATAATTACACAGCCTAATTAAAATAGATAATAGCTATAAAGTTTCTCACCCATAGAAAACACTCAATAATGTTAACTAATATTACCTTTTAGTGTAGCCATATAACTATGTTTTTATACCATTGTTGGCATTATTTAATTTGAAGAAATACTGTATAAAATGAAATTGCAATAATCAAAAGATACTGATGGAAAAGACTGCCCGTTGATGACAGAGTGCCTGCCACGTACAGTCAAGCAGGTTGGACACTGCTCATTCCCATCTGCACCACTCATGAAAACCCCAATACAACAGCATGCCCTAAAGATATGTCAGGCATCACAACACAACCTACTCAGCAGCTACTGATAGATGCTATTACTAGAAAAGCTGTTCTTCATCTCATTACTGAAGCAAAATATAGAGACCTTTTCAGTGCACAGTAAAATTAATTGTAACTGAAAATGGAAGGAGCAGTGCTCACATTCACATTCAGAAACCAGCCTCTCTGTTAACCCTGAGCATATTTGCAACAGAATCCAAATGCTACAGCTGAGGTTTCCAGCAGCTTGTACGTGCACACAACAGCTAAAGAGCCTGGCTAACAGCCCTTGTCTAGTTTGCCTGTGGGTGATGATCTCTATGATGGAAGCAATGCAATATTGGGTGTCAGCAGAACAAATGCCTTAAAATGAGGATACTAATGACACTTAACTATCTCACAAGGCTGTGGAAAGGATCGAAGTGAGAGAAAGCACTTTGGGGACAATATGGTGACATTAGAATATAATGAATCATCTGCAATTTGCACTTAACTTTGCTAACCTCCTAAGTAAAGACTGGAGTCTGGGTGCCTTGGAGTAACTCTAAACCCACATGGCAATGTCTTTCCTACGTGAAATCTGCCACTGTCATTGCTGTCATCTGGCTGAAAACAAACTGGTTCACTTTGCAGCAGACATTTCTTCAGCCTTACTTCCTGCTCTCTCCCCCGTGAGCATGAAGCCTATCTTCAGGCTAGGAGGCTTTGGTGGGTGGCATCATTAGGAACCACCATACTAGTTCTCTTGGAGGCACCCTGAGACAGCCCATGCTGGCATCCAACTATGGAATGCCCATTAAACCAACTATGGAATACCCATTAAACCTCCAGAGCAGTGGTATAAAGAAAGCACCACCATTCAGCTGGGAGGAAGGTGTTTTAGAACATGATAGAGGCTTTTATAGATGCCACAATGATTGGAGGGGCTAGTGTCATTTGATGCGTAGGGGTCGGGGATGCCAGACATGCTGAAATGTGTAGGAGAATTTCACAAAATGAAGAATTATTTTGTATACCACACAACTTTCAAATGTCAAATATCAGATATTATCCATACAGATGGAACACCTATTTATAATGATCTGAATCTAGAATCTACCTCTGTTTTACATTTAAACAAAAAGCATTTGGGGTGTGATTTTAACATATTTTAAGTTTTTCAGTAATACAACCACTGGGTAAATTCAGGGAAGATCTTTGCTGAGGATTTAGCAGTTCAGAATATCACATCATCATCAGGGATGCTAAGGAGTTGAGTTGCCTACCTCATGGCACATGTCACCACCCTGCGTCTGTTGGGTGGTTCCCTTGATGCCCATTTTCCCCTTATTCAAAGTATCTCACACTTTGATTCTGCCTTCTAGTGAGTCATGCTTGAGAAAAACCTTTGGAAATTCTTATTATAAATAATTTTCTCCTAATTTCTCCTTATATTACAGTTAGAGCATTATTTTGACTTAGTTAAGTGTAGGTAGACTGTGTTTTCTAAAAGTTACACCTCAGGATGGTAGCGAGAACATTACAAGGTTTTTGTTTTTTAGGGGGACACTGGACCTGAAAGTGTGACAACCACAGCTCAAGCACATGTGAAATTGTCAGGTCTCTATAGATGTCTCATAGTTGTTACTAACCAGACCCATTCCTCCTGAGGTGGGCTAAACTGAGTGATCTAATGTTGATCATCTTGGCAGTACTTGCTCTGGGAGGCATGCTGTACTCTTGAATTCAGGGTAAAAAGGAGAAAGGTGAAGGAAGAGTGGGAGAGGAAAAAAGAGCAGATCACCACTCCACTTCTGGAAAATATGATGGAGTGAAAAGAGCAGTGGCCTAAGACACCTGGACTCGGGTTCCCAGCTAAGCCACAGCTATCTGAACAACATCAGGCACGCCACTTCAGTTCTATAGTCTTGGACTTTTTACCTGCAAAATGGACCAGACCCTCCCCAGTCCAGCATTCTGTGGCTCCATCTTAGACTATGTCTGTCCATAAACTGTCCTACTTAAAGTTATATGTAGAAAGAGAAAAGGAGACAAGGGCACTAAGATTTTTAATAAATGTCTACTCGGCTGGATAGTTTAAATATATGAGCATGTGATATTCATAAGTCATGAGAAAAATGAGGCATAGGCAAGTTAAGGTCAGAAAGCTAGGAAGCAACAGAGCGGAGGTTTGTATCCATGCCTGTCTGATTCCAAAGCCCATGCTTTCTCCAAACTTACCATGTTGGCTGAAGAGAAGGAGATCTGAGAAGCCCAGAGAGACTCTCACTTCTTAACTAAGGGGGAAGAAGCTTCTCTGTTACTGGCCCCATTTCATCTGCTGAACCCATGGTGTCCTTACATGTAGGGTGCCCATTCATCCCCATTTGCCTGGAACAGTCCCACTCTATGTCTGTCATAGTGTCAGTATGGCAGTATTGTTAAAATTCCCTTTTCACTCTCAAATAAATTTTATGATCACTTAATTATAAGTAAGCTCTCCTGTGATGGTATCATAGCCACGATAGAAGCCACACACATACACAAAAACCACTGGCTGTTGCGGGACTTAATGACTTAGGTTAGAAATAAAATAAACTTTATTACTATACTCACTACATGTTCTATCAGTCCCTCAAATGTTTTCTATTCACAATAAGCAGCATGCAGACTTCTAAAATTTAGTAAGATAGTATACCATTAACCTCACATGTGACTCCTTTATCACTCCTTTTTGGAGGATAAAGTTAAATACTTCAAGCGAAACTCCTGTCCCATGGGTTTAAAGAAAAATCCTAAGAATGACATTTACTTTTCCAGATGAGAGTTTTTACTTTCAGCAATGGACACTGCAGAAGATCTAATACTACAAACGTTCCTGGTGCCTCTGAATATCTTTGGGAGTCACCAATTCATTCTATTAAAAACCTATGAAGAGTCATTCCAGTGACTCAGGAAAGTATCCACAAAAGGAAACTTAGACACACACACACACACAGAGCAGATCCTAATACTCTCCCATTGCTGCTCCCCGGCTGAAATCTGGAACACTGCCTCTCACGTAAACATCTTCTCCTGGCACTCAGGGCTGCCAGCATAGGCTGGCATTCTTCCTGTTCTTCTTTCCCCATCCTTAGGCTTCATCCTTGCAGACTAAACTCTCTCTTCTCCAAGTAGCCATCATTTGCCAGCCTCTTGGTTATGCCTCTACTTTTGCTGACCATCTTGACACCATGGTCAGTTGCTCTCCCCACCTGCTGAAATGGCTCTCACAAAGTCTCCAATGATCACCATATTGCTAAAGCAAATGAGTGTTTTCTTCTGTCCTCCTACAGATCACTCGACCTCTGAGGTTCCATGCTCTCTTGGTTTCCATCCAATGATTCTAAGTTACCTCTGTCTTCACAGTCTCTTCACTACTTGTGAGGGCCTAAACTCTCTGCTCTTCTTGCTCTGTACCCTCTTTCTTGGTGTTTCAACCATATTTATGGCTCCAATATGCTATTACAATATTGTTCAACCTGGTACTACAGGTCACTAGTGTCCCTTAAGGTTCTGCCAGCTGTCCCTTGAAAAGAGTGTTCCATGGTCAGCTAAGTTTGGGAAACTGCACACTCTATCACTCTTTTGGATATTACCATCAAGGTTAAAAATCCAAACTCTGAAGTCACCTTTCTGGGTTTGAATCCTGGCTTTGTACTAATTGCCACCGACAGTTTCTTAATTACCTAATTGTGCTATTCCCAGTTTCCTCATCTGTAAAATGGGGAAAATTTCAGCACACACTGCATGCAGATATTGTGTGGAGAGGAATACCTGAGTTAATACATGTAAAGTGCCTGACACTGGTAAGCACTCAATAATATTACCACTAGTATATACAAATGTCTGCAAGGTCCTGAATAGAAGAAATCAGTTTCATGTAACTCAATATTTCTCAAATTAATTCTCCCAGAGAACATAGAACATAACTTAGTTTGGAAAATCCATGTTGCTGAATCTCTGGTCTATCTCAACTCAGAACCCTCCAGTGAGATTTACCAGGCAACTGTACATAGGAACATCAACTTCAATACACCCAAACCCAAATGCATCATCTCCCTCCCAACTCTTTACCTCCAATAACACACACTATGTAGTAAATGGCACCATCTTTTCTTCAGTTTCTTATATCAGCAATCCAAGGATTGGCCAAAATTACTTCTTCTCATGCACTGCTCACATCTGTCATTAACTTCTGCAAACTCTGCCACCTTCTTCATTTTCAAAGTTATCCCTGCCTCTCCATTCTTATCACTTGTTAACTGGATGATAGCAATGGCTTCCTAACTGGTTTCCTTGATTTCAGTCCAGCTTCTTGTAAGTTGTTTCCAGAATAATCATTTTTAAATGCCTAATTATTTATATCAGTCCTCTTCTTAAAAGGTTTCTCAGCCTTTCAGGTTAAATATTAAACTCTTTAGCCTGGTACAAAAAGCATTACTCTACCACATACACTTCCTCCCTGCCCACCTATTGAGGGGTTCCCATATGTGTCATGCTATGTCATGCCTCTGTGTCTTTGCACAGACTGCTACCTCTTCCTGGAATGTCCTCTGCACCCAGATAGCTCTTACTCATCCTCTAAGACCCTATGTGTTATGTCCTCTGGGAAGGCTCTCCTATCCCCCACTCCCAGACTGAGATATATGCTACTTATCTGCTACTTTTCATGGTTGACTCCTTATGGCCCATTTCTCTCCAAATGATTAGTCTAAGCCAGTCATGGTAATTCCAGTCTCTTGGTCACATTTGGTTTTAAAACGGGCATATGGGCCAACCCTGAAAATAAAAATCAAAGGGGAAGAGGGGAGGGGGCCTGAGAGGATGGATTTTTGAGAAAGGTTTTTACTTCTAAGAAGATCATCCTGGAATGGTACAGACTCCTTATCTGTTGACATTGTTGTAACTGAAAGAAACAGCAGAAACTGGCAGCCGTCCTATGGTGCTGACAGCAACGGCATGAGGGGAAGCTTGGCTGACTGAGAAGAGTGATGTAGAGATAAAATGAAACTGGTTCTCAACCCTGGAATCCTCTCTGACTCTGGACTTGTCTTGGATAATAAATCACCTTATTATTTAAACCAGTGCTAATTAGAATTCCTCATTACTTGCTGATGATGGCATCCTAAGTGATGCAGCTGTCATACCATCTTCTGGATCTCTTTATCTTCACAGTCAGTCATTACACTGTGCTGCAGATTTATTATGGGTTTTTCCACTAAAATTTTATCTCCTGAAAGGAAGGGACTTGAAATATCTATTAGAGAATTGTAGAAATCATTACATGTCATGGCAAACATTATATAATAGCAAAACGTTGGAAGAATTCCCACCAAAGTCAGGAACATTACAAAGAATTATCACCACACATCAGTATTGGCCCTAGCTAATGCAATATGATGAAGACAAAAACTAAGAAGTGTAAATATTGGAAAGTAAGGCACAAAACTCTAGTTCCAGATAATAGAATTATCTACATAGAAAAGAGATGAAAATGAAACAGGACAATTAATAAGAGTTTAAAAAGGTGTTGGAATGCAAGATCAACATATTAAAGCAGGTGGTTTACTGCATACAGAAGAGACAATATAAAAAATGATAATGGAAAGTATCATTCAAAATAGCCAAATGCACAAATTAAAACATCCATATATATCCAGGAATATCCATAACAAGAAGCCTGAAAAACTTGCATGAGGACAATGTTAAAATATAACAAAGTAGCATAAAAGAAAATCTCAATAAATAGAAAAACATAATATTGTTCCTGAATAGTGGCCTTGATACATCGAAAATTCAGCTCTCCTCTCATTAATCTAAAATTTGATGCAATTTCAATAGAAATCCCAACACACTTTCAAAAAAGACAAATGGTAAATGTACACATTAATAATCAAAAACTTCTGGAAAATAAATCAGTGAGCACATCCAGACAATGGAATATTATTCAGTGCTAAGAAATGCCATGAAAAGCTATAGAGGAAGCTTATATGCATATTATTAAGTGAAAGAAGCCAGTCTGAAAAGACTGCATATTGTATGATTCCAACTAATTGACATTCTGAAAAAGGCAAAATTATGAATATCATAAAAAGACCAGTGGTTGCCAGGAATTAGGGGAAGAGAGAGAGAAATAGGTGGAACACAGAACTTTTAGGGCAGTCAAACTATTATGTATGATACAACAGGGGTAGACACATGCCATTAAACATTTGTCCAAACCCACAGAATGTACACCACCAAGGTGAACCCTAACGCAAACGATCAACTTTGAATAGTCATGATGTCTCAATGCAGGCTCATCAAGTGTAACAAATGTACTTCTCTTGTGTGGGATGTTGATGATGGGGGAGGCTGAGCATGTGTGAGGGAAATTCCCCATATGTGGAAAATTTCTATGCCTTCCTTTTAATTTTACTGTGAACCTAAAAATCACTCTAAAAGTATAACTTCCTTTAAAAAAAAGCAATGCAGGGGAAACCTGACCTACCTGATATTAAAACTAACTGTATAGTAATGGAGCAGGAATAATAAAAGATATAATTCAGAAATATACCCTTTAATATAATGGAAAATTTGTTTATGAAAAAGTTTTGCAAAAAGTTGCTAACCAATTGTGGGGGAAGCGGGGAAGGTATATCCCTACACCATGTCATGCACGTGTAAAAATTCCTAGGAAGATAAAGGGTTAAACTAAAAAAAAAATTAGATACCACGTGAAATTGCCAATTTTGAAGGTCATAAGCAGTTATTATCAGCAATTTCATAGAGTTCAAGTAAATGCATTAATTATGAAGAATAAAAACAGGAAACACTTTTATAATCTTGGCATGGGGAAAACTAACATAAAAAAAGAAACCTAAAATATACAAAAAGCAAATAGTTTGCACATACAGAAGTTCTCTGTGCATATAAAAAGTGCCTGTGTCGGCCAGGCGCGGTGGCTCATGCCTGTAATCCCAGTACTATAGGAGGCCAAGACAGGCGGATCACGAGGTCAGGAGATTGGGGTCATCCTGGCTAACATGGTGAAACCCCGTCTCTACTAAAAATACAAAAAATTAGCTGGGCGTGGTGGCAGGCGCCTGTAATATCTATCAGCTACTCGGGAGGCTGAGGCAGGAGAATGGTGTGAACCCAGGAGGTGGAGCTTGCAGTGAGCCGAGATGGTGCCACTGCACTCCAGCCTGGGCAACAGAGCGAGACTCTAAAAAAAAAAAAAAAAAAGGGTGCCTGTGTCATAAAGTTAACATTAAATAAAAGTTGAAAGCCAAGAACCAATTAGGAGAGAAAACATTAACATTTGTAAAATATAAAGGATTAATATTCACATTATAAAAGAAATACTACAATCTATAAGGAAAGGACAAAAACACAACAGAAATGTACTAAGTAAACAAATAGGCAGTTCTGCAAAGAAGAAATGAAAATACACAATTATTTGAAAAGATCCTCATCTTCACTGATAAAAAGGGATATGCAAATTAAAACAATGAAATCTCATTTTCCTTTCAACCATTTTGCAAAACTTTTAAGAAACTGGCCATATCAGGGTGAGTGATTCTGTGGGGGAATAGACAAGCTCATACTCACCTTGTTAGAATTTGCTTTTAGAGGATAATTTGCCCATTTCCATTAAAAGTTACAATTTGTATATCCTTCAACCCAACAATTATACTTTGAAGCATCTATTAAAGAGAAATGCCTCTGTATACATATGCATTGCAGTACCATCTGTTACAGCCAGAAAACGAGCCATAACCATTTCCAACAATAATTTGGAAATTAAATAACTCAGTTATGATATCTTTATATTACCTAATATTATCCAGCCATTTCTAAAAAGGATGTATATTAATATGTATGGATATGGAAAGTCCTTCAAGTCATATGATAAAGTAAGAAAACTAATTCTGCAATAATATATCTTGAACAATCCCATTTATAAAAAAAAAAATCCTATATCCCATGTGGCAGTATTCATAGATCAACTATTGGGAGTATTAACGGAAAGCATCTATATATTTGTTCTTTTAAAAAATCTTTTATACAAGAACACATCATGTATTACTTATGTCATTATACAAATATAATCAATTTCATCTCAATTCACTTAGAAGTCAGTTTCACACATGTGCATGAGATAAAGCCAATTGCAGACACTTTCCAGGTTGTACTTTGTGTTAATCAATTGGTAAAAACCACATTTACACATATAGCCACAGCTTCTTTCTTGCTGTAAGCTCTAACTTTTTAAGTTCCTATTTCAATTCCTATTTCCCTCAAGGACCATAAAATAACAAAATATATTTACAATGAAAAGGAAATTGGCAGAAGGTCAGTTCCAATTCTTTGGCCAATATTTTGAGTAAAGCTCTGCCTTGAGGATAAAGTGGTGCTCTGCCTCACCCCAGCAAGCAAGCAGATCTGAGCTCTGACCCTTTCAACAATGAAAGGAGGGGGAGCGTGTTGTGATCATCCATTCTGCCTTCTCTCTAATCTTCTCACGTTATGGAACAATCTGGAGGTACACACCACCACTGCCTCCCTCTCCCTCCTGACTCACTGCTGACTAGGGTGTAATTTGTATTTATGACAACTTTATATCATTTGGAACACACCTTCCTGTTTCCCCTTTGCACTGGCTTGCTCACCCTCCTTCCCACTCGTCTCTGCTTTTCTCCCTTCCTCTCTCTCTTTTCATCCTTATCAAAAACCTCTGACACCAAATTCACCCTGGGCCTCTCTCCACCAGCAGTGAGCAGGAAGCTGGAAGCCCATACACTTCAGGAACAGGATGACAGCCCAGGGCACCACACATACCAGTGTTACGAGCTGTGACCTTGGAGCCGAGTCTCAGCAGACGAACAAACACATTACTGTTGCAGTGGTTCACCATGTGCAATTGGAGGCTCCGTCGAGTCTGGATCTTGACCAAGCATTTTGCCATACTGGTTATTCCAATCCCCTTGGTCTCCTCGGCCTGTCATGGCCCAGGGCAGCCTTTCCCTAACAGTCCATTCTGTTTTAAAGGACGTAGGCAGGACCCACTGAATGAATCAAATGTCAGGTTCCTAATGCGGCCAACAGAAATAACTCAAGAGGGATCAGCATTGGGAGGGGAGGAGGGAGGGGACGCTATTTTTAAACTCTCCACTCACCCCTCTAACAAACAATGAAAGATTATGCATCATCCCTACTCTAGCCTTTCTAAACCTTCCGGACCAAAACAGAGGACCCTGTCCAAATGCCTCACCATTTCCTAAGAATCAAATGTCCCCAAAAGATAAGATGACAACTGGATAATTCCATAATAGAGAAATAACCCACTTTTTCTTCTAAAAATTGCTCCTCCAGCCTTTATTATATTCTACAGCAGTACTGTCCAGTAAGATTATAACACAAGCCACTTCAAAGAGGGAAAAAAAGCATTTAAAAAGCAAAATAAATGTATTACAATTAATTTTAATAATGTGTTTTATTTGAAATCGAGATATTCAAATAGTATCTCAACAGGTAATGATATCAAAATTTATTAATAATTAACCAACTCTTTTATTAATAAAGAGTTTGCATTCTTTCTTGGGACTAAGCCTTTGGAATTAGTGTGTGTTGCACACTGCACATGTATAGCACATCTCAATTCGAACCAGCCCCATTTCAAGTGTTCAGTAGCTACATATGGTTGCTGTCATGGTAAGCTCAGCTCTTTTCAAAGTGCTGGATTCCTCACATGGCTTATCTCCATCTCATAACAATGCTAATATTTTCTTCACTTTACAGATAAGGAAACAACAACTTAGAGAGAGTAACTGACCTGACCACAATCACGAAGTTAGTAAGTGGCAAAGCCATGATTTGAACCTAGGCTTCCAATTAATATCGGCTGACTAAAGTTAGTGTTTTAAATGCAGGTGCCACGCAACCACTACATTCTGACTTTTCATGAAAAGGATGAGAAGAAAAAATTTTCCTCACACAATTTCAACACGCCTGCATACATTCTTCTACTTTAAATATCTGTCACCAAAAGATGATTTTCTAATAATCCTCTATGAAACAAAGGTTTATTCAGAGCAGGAATTGAAATTCCATGTTGTTATGCATCAATATAAAATTGATTTAGCATTTCTGCAAAGAAAATTAGCAAAATACATGGAGTTTTATAGCTGTTGTATTCTTTGAACCAGAAATTCCACTTTTAAGAATTAACCCTGAGAAAATAATCAGAAATGCTGACAAAAATCTTAAGACAAAGATGTTCATCAGAGTATCATTTATTATAGCCAAAAATATTTTTTAAGTCAACCTATATTTCCAGTGGGAAAATGGTTAAATACATGTGATGAAATATTGCACAGACATTAAAATTCATGTTTAGAAGAATTTAATGATGTGAGAAAATGCTTGCAATACACTACTAACTGAAAAAAGCATCTTTATATAAATGGTGTGGCATCGACTATGTAAAACTGCACACAGGATAAATGTAAGACCAGACAGTAAATCCCAGAAGGGAAAAAGGGTGTTGCCAGCCATGCACTGCGGCTGAGGTGGGGCAGGCCATTTCCAGGGACCTCAATGGGCCCCCCACTCCCCTCTCCTGGGTGAGCAGCCTCCAGTGTGGCACAGGAGTTCCTACTCTCACAGGAGTTAGTTAATTTTCAACCCTGAAGCTTGAAAGGAAAATATCCCTAAAAGTTCTCAAAATCTTCAACCCTTTGCAATTCCCCCTGATGATATAATTCTGAGCAGAATCCCCAGGTATAAAACAGATAGACTGACGCAAAGGTGGGGCCCAGGACTAGTATCTACTACACCTCCCTCACTAGTCACCAACAATGGTTCTTGAAGAACTACTAAAAATCTTTAGGACACTGAAGAACAAATCTGAAAATCACTGTTCACAATAAATCACTACTTTGCAGTAACACGTGATGAACTTCATAGATTAACGGGGGCTTATTTGCATGGCAGTAGGCCATGGCTCAATACTGAGGAAATCTCCCTTTGGCCTGTCTGAAGGGAATATAGATAAATCTTTATGTTTATCATCATGTTAAAACAACATATGACCTGACAGCTCACTTGAAACAAACAGACCTTCCAAAAACAAAAGAGAAAACAAGTAAAAAACCTGAAACAAAACTATCACCATATTTTATTTCTGTTTTTTTCTACCAGGATAGTTATTCTCCATAATTCTCAAGCTTAACTTCTCACCATTGTTTCAAATGCCTCCTTCCTACCTTTCATTTTAAAAGTATTATTATCTTTGGGAGGCCGAGGCCGGCAGATCACTTGAGATCAGGAGTTCAAAACAAGCCTGGCCAACATGGTGAAACCCCATCTCTATTAAAAATACAAAAAAATTAGCCAGGCATGGTGGCGGGCAGCTGTAATCCCAGGTACTCGGGAGGCTGAGGCAGGAGAATCACATAAACCCGGGAGGCGGAGGTTGCAGCAAGCCGAGATCTCACCGCCGCACTCTAGCCTGGGAGACAGAGTGAGACTCTGTCTCAAAAAACAAAAGTATTATTATTATTTTACTATAAACAAACAAACAAAAGTATTATTATTATTTTAACTATAGCCAGTCATAATATTTAGCATTTCACATGTTTTTCACTTTTCCCTCTCTTAAACCTGCTCTCACTCTTTACGCTACTTTTCAGAGATCGTAAGTAGATTCCTCTACTCCTGCTTTTTATGGATCTTCTCCTTTCATGGAGAAAGACAAGCTAGCAAGACAAGCATTCTATATTGCCTCAGCCATTTCTCTCTACCTTGTCTGACTCTGCCCACAGGGGTGTCTACCTTTCAAGAGGAACAAGAAGAGAGAGGTGGGAATATGGAACCAAGCCAAAGATTCTGCAGGATCCTGCACAGTGAGCATTGTTCTGGTTCAGGCCACGGTGCTCAACTGAACAGTATCAGTAGCACAACATTTGGATGCCCTTGAATACTGTTCCTGTTTCAATTCATTTGTTTGTCTGAGAATTGGGAATGCATGTCTGGGCAGTGACAAGAGGCCAAAGAAAGCAGAAGATGTGTGAAGAGGAGAATCGATTTTCCATAATGAGATGTCAGAAACACTGCTTGCTAAGTCAGCCTGAAACCAAAGAAGAAGAATGGCACTCAGTGATAAGAACTGTTCATGGGCCTGAATTCCATGGCTGCTCCTGCACAAACCACCGGACACAGATCCCGGGAAAGGCGACAAAGTTGCCTCTACTTTGTGAGTGGCTAGAAGTTACTGGACATCTTGGAGCCCTGGTGCCTTGACTGTAAAATGGAGACAACAACTCCTCTTATGGTTGTTATGACAAGGAAATGAGAGATACATATCAAGTGCCTAACATAGAGCTGGTTCCTATGAACCAGAACTTATTAAGCAATTGTAGAAGGCAAGATTTAAAGCACAGACTTTGGAGCAGTCCTTGGGTTCCAATCCTGGCTGCATCGTTTATCATCTCTGAACCTCAGTTTCCACATCTGTAACAAAAGCTTTCATTTTACAGATGTAAAAGCAGTGTGTACCTCCAAGCGTGGTTGTGAGGATTAATCAAGTTAGTACACATGGCATTCTCAGATCAGTGCCTTGCACGGCAATTTACTCAATAAATGTTAGCGATTTTTTTTCAATACATGGTCATTTTTTTTTTTTTTGGTCTCTTTTAACTGCTCAAGAGGAAGACCGTGAGGATTTTAAATAGCCTGGATTCTCTTCCTTCTGTCAATCATAGGTCTTAACATACTATTAGGAGTTACTCCTCCCCAATAGTAGCAGTATTGCTGGTTGTGAGGAGTTAACCCCGCCATGCCTATTACCTTGGGAAACCTACAGAAGCCTGCTGAATGCAATTTTCTATCTGCGAAATGGTGAGGATACTGGGTGTTTACATGACTGGGTTCCTGACATGGAATAGGCATTTAATAAATACTAACTATAATTATATCATCATCAATATCATGCAATTTATCTACATTAGTAACCAAGAGACTTGATAAGTATAGTGGAGTCAGCCATTAGTTAAAATAGTTTGAGAGATTCACTGAAATTTTAGCTAACTGCTAGCTCCAAGTGGAAAGATAATAAATTATTATTACATTCATTAAATGTTCTTTGTAATCAGGTTAGACATTAAGTATCCATTATAAAGAGTCCTTGGGACTAACATATACTTCAGAGGACTTTTTAAAGATTGTATTAATAAAATATATAAACAATAATTTTAATAATATATTTATGATAGGAGGGGTATATTCTTGGGTATACAGTAAAAAGAAAGGGAAGCTGTTCCCAACATCACTGAGAGACTGAGAGAAAGGACCATATGGCCAGGTAATCAACCATTTGTATAATTTAATTTCCTTGTTTGGAAAGTGAGACAACAGTATCTGTTCTATCCAATTCAAAGAAATGGTCATGAGTGTCAAATTATGATAACTTACATGAACAAAACCCTGGAAATGCATAAGATGCTTTGGCATATTAGACACTGTTCCTCTTATGATTTCCCCTATCAGACTGAATGTTTCCTGCCTGTAAGCTGAGATCACTGCTCTCTGGGGCCCAGCATCACCTTGTAGAGTCTGGGGAAAGGTCAATAAAAATCCTCTGGAGAATACAGTTGCAGACAAAGTATAGTTCAAGCAGCACAGCTGGGCATTCTTCAACACCACTGTTCTCAGTAGCTCTAAGACCTCCTTATCATGACTTACTTCCTTGTATTTTCCTGACTCTCCAACTTATTTATAAACGGAAAAGAGCACATCATTCAAAGCAGTTAACTTAGGTAAGGAAAGCCAACAAGCATGATTGTGACTCAAGATAGTTGCTCTTGTTAAGTCACTGCTCCTGCTCTCCCTCTCCCTCCCCCTCCCCCTCTCCCTACGTCTCCGTCTCCCCAGGGTCTCCCTCTCCCTCTCTCTCCACGGTCTCCCTCTGATGCCGAGCGGAAGCTGGACTGTACTGCCGCCATCTCGGCTCACTGCAACCTCCCTGCCTGATTCTCCTGCCTCAGCCTGCCGAGTGCCTGGGACTGCAGGCGTGCGCCGCCACGCCTGACTGGTTTTCGGTTTTTTTTGGTGGAGACGGGGTTTCGCTGTGTTGGCCGGGCTGGTCTCCAGCTCCTAACCGCGAGTGATCCGCCAGCCTTGGCCTCCCGAGGTTCCGGGATTGCAGACGGAGTCTCGTTCACGCAGTGCTCAATGTTGCCCAGGATGGAGTGCAGTGGCGTGATCTCGGCTCGCTACAACCTCCACCTCCCAGCCGCCTGCCTTGGCCTCCCAAAGTGCCGAGATTGCAGCCTCTGCCGAGCCACCACCCCGTCTGGGAAGTGAGGAGCGTCTCTGCCTGGCTGCCCATCGTCTGGGATGTCAGGAGCCCCTCTGCCTGGCTGCCCAGTCTGGGAAGTGAGGAGCACCTCTTCCCGGCCGCCATCCCTTCTAGGAAGTGAGGAGCGTCTCTGCCCAGCCGCCCATCGTCTGAGATGTGGGGAGCGCCTCTGCCCCGCTGCCCCGTCTGGGATGTGAGGAGCGCCTCTGCCCGGCCGCGACCCCGTCTGAGAAGTTAGGAGCCCCTCCGCTGGGCAGCCGCCCCATCTGGGAAGTGAGGAGCGTCTCCGCCCGGCAGCCGCCCCGTCCGGGAGGGAGGTGGGGGGCAGCCCCCGCCCTGCCAGCCGCCCCCTCCGGGAGGTGAGGGGGGGCGCCTCTGCCCGGCCGCCACTTCTGGGAAGTGAGGAGCCCCTCTGCCCGGCCGCCACCCCGTCTGGGAGGTGTACCCAACAGCTCATTGAGAACGGGCCATGATGACGATGGCGGTTTTGTCAAATAGAAAAGGGGGAAATGTGGGGAAAAGATAGAGAAATCAGATTGTTGCTGTGTCTGTGTAGAAAGAAGTAGACATGGGAGACTCCATTTTGTTCTGTACTAAGAAAAATTCTTCTGCCTTGGGATGCTGTTAATCTATAACCTTACCCCCAACCCCGTGCTCTCTGAAACATGTGCTGTGTCCACTCAGGGTTAAATGGATTAAGGGCGGTGCAAGATGTGCTTTGTTAAACAGATGCTTGAAGGCAGCATACTCCTTAAGAGTCATCACCACTCCCTAATCTCAAGTACCCAGGGACACAAACACTGCGGAAGGCTGCAGGGTCCTCTGCCTAGGAAAACCAGAGACCCTTGTTCACTTGTTTATCTGCTGACCTTCCCTCCACTATTGTCCTATGACCCTGCCAAATCCCCCTCTGCGAGAAACACCCAAGAATGATCAATAAATACTAAAAAAAAAAAAAAAAAAAAAAAAAAAAAACCTGGGGAAAAAAAAAAGTCACTGCTCCTATGTTACAAAGAATGCATACAGTTCCTCACCCCCTCCAAGAAATTGACTAAGATTTATGCACAAAGTGTCTAAAATTATCATATTCTGCTCCAATAGGATAACATTTAAATGCACTTTAAAATAAAATTAGAACAAAAATACAAAAAAGTCACTTGGTGTTTTCTTTTCTTTTTTTTGAGACAGGGTCTTGCTCTGTCACCCAGGCTGGAGTTCAGTGGCCCATCCATAGCTCACTGCAGCCTCGACCTCCTGGGCTTCAAAGTGATCCTCCTGCCTCAGCCTGCCAAGCAGCTAGGACTGTAAGTACACGCCATCAAATTTGGATAAATTTTTTACATTTTTTTATAGAGACGGCATCTCACTAGGTTTCTCATGCTGGTCTTGAACTCCTAGCCTCAGGGATCTTCCCACCTCAGCCTCCAAAAGCACTAAGGATTACAGGCATGAGCCATCATGCCTGGCCCATTTGTTCTTTTTAAATGATATAAAAAGCCTGATGCATTATAAATATGCACAGCACTTATTATGAGTTCTCAGTGGAAGCAAATTAGAACTCTGGATTTTGTGTTTTACTCTACAACACAGGACTTATATTTAATCTTAGGGCTTCAGGTCAGGACCAGAAGAGTCAGCTAGATTGAGTCCTCTCCCTTCAGTCATCTGTCCCTTATTGAGCAGTCCCCAAGGGCAGGGCACCACTTAGGCTGGATATTTAAACTGACAGTTAGAAAGAGGTGTTTTAAGTACCCTGAGGAAGAAATAAACAGAGGAGAAAACTATTAATGCCATGTCATGTCAAGAGCCAAGAAATATGTCATAGAGGAGGAGCCACTTGAGAAATCAGTATCAATTTACCTGGTGCAGCAAGGAAAAGAAAAAAGAACAGCCAGAGCAAGGGAACCAGCATGAGAAGGAAGGAATTGGCACAGACAGGTGGTGCTGGAAGGAGAAGCTTTGTCTGAGAGAGAAGGATAAGAGGGTCCAGGCGGGACAAAAGGCCTTGCAGGGAACTAAGGCTGGAGAGGAGGGTGGAGGCCAGTGTGTGAGGAACCACTGGCCCCACTGTATGGGATTGGACTCTCCATGCAGTCAATGGCCAGGTTCTAGAAACTACTTCCAGCAAAGACTGTAGCAGGAGTTCAGGGGATGGGCTACAGGGAGATCAATAAGAAAGATGTTGCAATGTTCCAAGAAAGAGAAGAAGAGGAGATAGCAGGGAACAGGTGGTTAGGACTTCTTCTGAGATAGAATTCATAGGACTCTGGTGTCTCAGTAGACGTGGAGTGTGGGGAAGGGTAACAAGGCAAGGGTGGCTTCCAGGCCTCTTGCTGGGACAGCTGTGTACATAGTGATGTCATCAACCAAGTCAGCAGGAGCAGGTTTGAGACTGGGTTTTGGAGAAAAAAGAAGTCATGAGTGGAGTTGTAAACATATTAAGCTTGATGCGTTAAATGTGAGCTGTTATGTGCCCTCCAGGTGGAGGTGTCCAATAAGCAGCCGAAAGCACAGAGCAGTAGGATGGGACTGAGCCGTCGGCATGGAGGTCAGGATCACGGAGGGGAGGTCAGGATCACTTTACTCTGTGAAAACACTATGCCTGGGATTCCGACTTCCTTCTCTCCACTTCTCTGCCTTGTCTCTCTCCAAATACCAATGAAGAACAAAAACAGTATTTTGAAATACTGATCAATGAGCTTCTCCTTCCACCTGTGCTTACAAAATTCCTGAAGGCCTTCTAATGATCCCCAGCCTAGGCAGCAAAACTAGCCCACCCAAAAATAAAACAATGACCATGAATAGCTGATCACTAATTTCACAAGTCATTGCTCCAAGGCAGAAAGACCTCCTCCCCGACCTGCAGATGGGACAAAATAATCTGAAGGGAAACGTGAAGAAGCCACAAGTAGAGGAGATGGTGAGGTAAGGGACCCCCAACCTCTAAGGATCAAGCACCATATACTGTGAACATCATTATGCAACAAGCCACCCATAGATTGTGCAGTAAGATAATTGTCCATCTCCTCTCTGATTTACCTACTATAAGAAACACCCTTACACTCAACAGCCCATGGTACACTAAACCCTCATGAATAAAACTAGGGCCTGAATACCTGTGGTTTACTCCAACTATAGGGGTGGGAGTAACATGAAGGGAAACCTTCCATAGCTGTCCATGGATGAAACCAGCTGAAAAGCTCCCATAAAGGCCAGACAGGGAATTTCACAACTATAATGCGTTCTTCAGAAACATGCATGAGGAATTCTCTTGTAGTATAATTTAAATTATCTCAGCTTTGCACAGTGGCAGTATTGTAGCCAGTGAGGTTTATCCGAGGCACAATTATTGGCTAATTAAACTATCTCAGTGACCAAGGCTACCTATAACTCATATAAACAAAGTGTTTTTCCTTTATCTTGGTTGAACCTAGGGATTAAGAATTCCTTGATGTTCCATGACTTGGATACATCAAGGCAATCTATTGATGGTAAACTTTTATCAGATGCCAATGTAGTCTCCCAAGATTTCCTGGAGGGGAAATGGATAACAACACTGAACTTACTGACTCCAATTAGAACAGCCTATTTTGGTTCCTGTGTAATACTCTCAAGAAAGAGTCTACTTCCTTTGTCCCCATACAGGATGAATTTGTTTCTCCATCACTTCTGCTTTATTATTTCACTCCCTCCAGACATAAGTCACAATTAAAGCATTTTTCTCTGAGTAAAGGAAATTACATTATATTACATAAATAAATGAAGCTTTAATTTTGTTCTCCATATTTCTCAACAGCTTTGCAGATGGTATTAAGAAACAGGGCATCTGTGTCTCCCTGTGGAAAAACCCAGGTTCTTCTGGAACTGTGGGCTCCTTGTGTTGCTGTCATGTAATCAAGAAGCTAGAGGTAGCAGAACCCAATCCTTACACCCAAAACACTAGCCAAGGGCATCTTTCTCTCTTGCATCTAGCTATGACTCAAAAAGAGAAGAGCAAATGGTCACTACATGCAAAACAAGTTGCCAACCACCATAGGTTTTGTCTTTCAAATTATCAAATATATGTATACATACTGAGACAGAGTTTCGCTCTTGTTGCCCAGGCTACAGTGCAATGGTGCGATTTCAGCTCACTGCAACCTCCACCTCCCAGGTTCAAGTGATTCTCATGCCTCAGCCTCCCGAGTAGCTGGGATTACAGGCGCCCGCCACCATGCATGGCTAATTTTTGCATTTTCAGTAGAGATGGGGTTTCACCATGTTAGTCAAGCTGGTCTCGAACTCCTGACTTCAGGTGATCCACCCAAAAGTGCTGGGATTACAGGCGTGAGCCACCGCACCCGGCCAAATTATCAAATATTTTTTAAAAGTGTTATATCCAGTTTTTGCAGGGCTACAATGAGAGATATTCTCATATACAGTTTGGTGGGATGTGTGGAGGAAAGATGGTAAGAAATATTTTTGCATATTTATGTGGTAGAATATTGTATGTCCATTGAATATAAAATTATAGAAGAATATTTAATGTAATGGGAAATATTCATGTTATGTTGTGAAATGAAAAAGCAGATTATAAAATAGCATCTCTAGTATATTTTTGTTAAAATTATAAAAATTGTCAGTAATATATAGATGGATTCTACACATTTATAACAGTTTTAGTATCAGGTGGTTTTTAAATTTTATTTGTGTTTTTGTATTTTCCAAATTTTCTACAATGACTATGGTATTTTTTTTAAGAGATGGAGTCTCACTCTGATGCCCAGGCTGAAGTGTAATGGTATGATCACGGCTTACTGTTGCCTCAAATTCCCAGGCTCAAGTGATCCTTCCACCTCAGCCTCTTGAGTAGCTGGGCCTACAGGCACATGCCATTACCCTTGGCAATTTTATTTTTGGTAGAGACAGAGTTTTGCCGTGTTGCCCAGGCTGGTCTCAAACTCCTGAGCTCAAGTGATACTCCTGCCTTGGCCTCCCAAAGTGCTAGGAGTATAGGCATGAGCCACCACACTTGGTCTAGTATTGCTTTTGATTTCACACTAAAAAACATAACAAGAGAGCATGCTTGACTTCTGGCAAACCCTAATCCTAGGAGAATATTCTACTTGTATGCTTTCTTTTATATGAATAAATGCTGTCCTGGTTGCATTTAGAATCCATACATTCATTCATTCATTTGTTCATTAATTCAGCAAATATTAGTTTAGCTCTTACTTTATACCGGAACATCCCTAAATGCTGGGAATAGTGAGGGAAACAAGGTAAAGTCCTTGCTCTTTTGGAGCTGGTGTTTTAGTTAGGGAAGGCAGTCAACAAACAGGAAGACAAACAAGTGAGACAGTGTTTGATAGTGTCAGGTGCTCTGAAGAAAATAAAACAGGGTGATAGCATGAGAGGGAGCAAACAGGTAGATTGGAGGAATTACTCAGAATTAGGCACTGAGGGAAGACCTTCCAAGAAGCTGAAATTTGAGCTAAAACTTAAAGAAAAGAAATAGCCATACAAAGACCAGAGAGAAGACCCTCCTGGGTGGGGGAAACAGCTCTTGCAAAGGTCCTTGAGATTGCCATGAGCTCGGCCTATTCAAGGGAGAACGGGAAACAGTCTGGGGTGGGGGGGCAGGAGGCAAAGCAAGCAGGGCTTCATAGGCCAGAGGAAGAAGCTGAGATTTTAACATATCTAGATCTGAGCTCCACTTACCAAAATAATCCCCTGGCTACTGTATGGAAAATATGGATGAGAGGAGGGGGATAGGAGTGGAAGCAGAGAACCCCTCAGGCAATAACTGCACATCCAGTAGACAGAGATGAGGGGCTGCACATGGCTTGGGTGGCCATGGAAATACATTTGGGTTATACTGAAAAGGTTAGGATTTTACAGATGAATTTGACAATTCAATATCTTATGACCACTAGGCAATGGGAGAAGTTTGACGGGAAACGCAAGCATTTACAAGTCTGACTCTACTAAGAGCCTGTTCTGGAAAGAGAACATGGCCCCAGGGGACATAAGACATGAAGGATGACCCATGCGGACTGTCAATCAGCAAGCAGGGGCACGTCCCCAGCCACAGGGTCAGAGTCAGAAGCCCGGTCTAGCCCCAGAGACAAGGGCTGTCAAGGTCCTGGGGGAGCAGAGTGCTGGGGGTCGGGGCGGGGACCAGGGCAGGGACTCAGGAAAGGGAAGAAGGTGGGCATGAGAGCCAGAGAGCAGGACAGAGCAACAGAGAGAGCAAACTAAGGGCCCATCCAAAGGGCTGGGCTTGGGCTTCTCAGTTCCCTCCCCAGTAAGGGTACAATTGGTCCTAGAGCTGGGGTGGGGCCAAGCCTGTATTTAGGGGCCAATTTGTTCAGCTAGGCCAAGGTGCTAGGCAGGTACTGAGAAGACCACAGATCACAAGGGATGCTCTATTTTTTAAATATGGATAACCCTTTCCTTCATAACAAAATTTCCAGCCTATGTTCCGATTATCAAGTGAGTCATTCTGAAAACCCTGTTTATTTCTCTTTCACCCAAAGCATCTGCCCATTGTCACATTTCTAATGTTGAAGTGGAGATATGAGGATTTTGAAAGTTCCCAGTTGGATGCCTCTAAAGGAAGTGAGGGCTCTTTCAAGTAAGAAACATTCATTTTATATTACCTTTTAAGCTAGCTGTTATTAATTTTCAATTTTATGCTAGAAATTTGCAACTCACAAAAAGAAAGGAAAAAAATTAAACCCTGCTTTTAAATATCATTGTTCCCCATTTTTCATGTCTCAGTTACCACATTTAAAAAGAAGATGGCACCATTTGTCCAAGGAATCTCATTACTGGGTATATACCCAAAGGAATATAAATCATTCTATTATAAAGATACAAGCAAGTGTGTGTTCATTGCGGCACTATTCACAATAGCAAAAAATCAACCCAAATCCCCATCAATGAGAGACTGGATAAAAAAAAAAAGTGGTACATATATGCCATGGAATACTATGCAGCCATAAAAAAGAACAAGATCATGTCCTTTGGAGGGACATGGTGGGAGCTGGAAGCCATTAGCTTCAGAAAACTAACAACGGGAACAGAAAACCACACACCAAATGTTCTCACTTGTAAGTGGGAGTTGAACAATGAGAACACATGGACACAGAGAGGGGAACAACACACACTGGGGCCTGTCAGCAGGGGGTCGGGGGAGGGAAAGCGTCAGGATAAATAGCTAATGTATGTAGGGCTTAATACCTAGGTGAGGTAATAAGGTGATAGGTGCAGCAAACCACCATGGCACACGTCTACCTATGTAACAAACATGCACATTCTGTACATGTATCCTGGAACTTTAAATTAAAATTTTCTAAAAAAGTAAAATAAAACCGTCTTTCATAGAATAAAAAGCAAGAAAGAAGATGGCTATACCTTTTGCTTTCAAAAGCAACGACCAGTGATCTAAAACCATGTAAATAAGAGCAGTAGCAATCTGGAGAAAGAATAATTAAAGAACAATCAGAGTGGAGAAGAAACTCAGAAATAATCTCATCATGTGTTACAGAGGAGAAAATAAGATCTAGGTCGTATCAATGTCCAGCACGTGCCAGATAAGAAGTAAATGTTAATCAAGTGAACAAATGAATGAACAAAGCTTGGCCCTCTCATTCTCTGTCCAATGCTCTTCCCGCCACCAGAGAATCCGCATTAATATTGTATTCGGTGTCCACTCAAGTGCAGTCCAGCACCTGTGTATATTGGGGACTTAGGGGTCACCATATGATGCTTAAATGAGAGTGACACAGCACCTACCCAATAGCTTGGCAAAAGCTCTGACTGTGTTTGGGTGACTCACCCTGGTTTACCGGAGTGATAGACCAAAAGCATGTAAAATGGCATGTCACCACCGTAACTAGAGCAGACAGTTCTCACATCTATTTTGGAATCTAGGGCTTTGGCATGAACAGAGATTTCAGAGTTTCAAAAACATATCACCCCCGCCCCTTTTCGTTTTGGTAGACTCATCTTCAAGATCTAGAGCAGCTGTTTGCAAATCTTCTTTTGGGGAAAAAATGTTTGTGCATACAAATAACTGCATATTTATTTATAAATTAGATACATGTATATCTGTCATTGTATATATGCACATTATAAAACCTATACAACAGAAATTTTATGAAGAGGTGATAAAAATAAAATATCAGTAGAAGTCTGAATAATTGCTTCCTCCACCCCAGTGGATCACTGTATGTACCCTGCTCTGGAAGCCACAGCTCTAGGACCTCCAATTCACCATCTGCCAAACCAGGAAGGAGACTGCACTCCTCTGTTTACAGCATTGAGCGTACACTTCCAAGACTCAGCCTTGAGCCAGCTGACCAGAGCCTCTTCTCTGAAGCTTGCCTGCATTGCCTCACATCTATTATAAAGAGCCCACCTAAAAGAATGGTAACCAGCACACACTGCCCAACACTTTCTCTTATTTAAGTGGCACTGGATCTTAAGAGAAGGGAGGAGACGGAGGGAGAGGCTCTGAGATCCTATCTCAATTTAAGCTTGGGGATTGCAAAGAACATCTACTTAACACTCACTACCAACCCACTGACAAAAATGCAAGAAAATAGAACCCCATGCATCTAAAACTCACAAAATTCTAGCTTCTGCTTTCTAGCAACAATAGGTTTAGTAATATTTTCACCTTTCCTCTCCTGTGGTTTCTTAGGGAAGTAGTGAGAGTGTCTATGTATCTAAGTGCCAAGCAAAATGTCTTCCCCTCCGCAGACCACACTCTGGCTGTCACAGCTGGTCACACAACACTCTCCTCTGGCTCAAATCCCAGCCCTCAAGGACTATGACTAGACTACTTCCTAGGACACTTGACTGACTTATTTTTTCACCCTAGCCAAGTCCTTTGAAGCAATTAATTTTTATTAAGTGGGGTAGCAAAATGCTCACCTGAACAGGAGGAATGATTTGGGAAGCTCTGCTACTGAATTGCTTCCACGAAGACAGCCACTCTTAACACAGACTGTAAGCAAATGAGTAATTAGAACTAGCCCTGGAATGAGTCATTCCTTATTTAATGAATTCAACTTTAAAACCAGAACATGATTCCCAGAAGGGAGCGAGCTTCCTGTGGGAAGTCTGTTTCCCCTGCAGCCTGGCTCTACTAAGAATTCTGTTTGCTGCAACACACTCGGTCCCCAGCCTTCTCACCACTCCTTCTAGGGTGATGGAAGTCTCTGAGGAGTCAGCAGGTCCTGGCATGCCGTGCTGGAAAACCAAAGCTTTGCACCCTGTCCCGTATACACACGAGCTCTTCTCATTGAACCACAGAGGTCACCCATACTTAAATAAAATATGTTGTCTCTTTTGATCATTCATTTGCTATAATTGAAAAATAGATGTAGTTCCTTAGTTACCCATTCTGTTTCAGCAAGAAGGAGTTGAGTCATTTTAGCTGTGTTCAATGTCATCTAAGATAGCTGGGCCAGGAATGTGAGTATAAGGATGTAATCCCAGCTTTCCAGAATACTTACCCAACCATGTAACATTGGGCAAATTTTCTCATCTCTCTAGGCTTTCCCATTTGTAGAAGAATCCTGAGGGTATGTGCTAGATCAGAGGCCAGCAAACATTTTCTACGAAGGCTTAGATTGTAAGTTTTAAGCTTTGCTGGCAAAATTTTAAAACTGAAAAGTTGAAGGTGGTTCAAAAGAGGCAAAATGGAGGATATTATATAGGTACTTTTATCATCATCTAAAACGTAACTGTTCACTTGAAGGCCAGAAATAAGTGGTGCTGGGCCCGCCACAGGCTATATATTGCTAACCCTTGTGCAAAACCTTCCTCAACATTCCCTTTAACTCTCAAAAGCTATGAAAAATATTCCTGTCCCCAAGTTCCCATTCTCATAGTAAAAAGACCCCAAGCCACAGTCTTGGACTTTTTTTTTTTTTACCTTGACATTCAGCAAAAGAATCAGAGTTAAGAGCTAGAAAGCATTTGAGTGGTGCTCAAATCCAATCTTCTTGTTTTGTGGATGAGGAAAATGAAGCTCTGAAAGGTGGATAGTCTTGTCTGTGGTCACCTGGCTGCTTGGCAGAGGAGCCAACACCAGGTTTCATCTGAGACATTAACGCAGAAAGACAGCAGCCACCTGAACCACTGCTATGCTTCCACTGCGGAATGCTGTATTTCATAAAATGAACTATTTGTGGAGAATTAGCCAACTACAAAATTGAAATGATGCACACTGTTGGTGTCTTAAGATGTAAAATACAAAATGTTTGCTAGATAAGGTGCACTGAGTTTGCATCAGGAACAAGGCATTGAGCTTCCTTACAACACAGTAAACACTCAAAATTTCAAAGTCCCCTTTCAAGTGATAAAAAACTTCTCGTGAGTACTTAAGTTGTCAGTAAATACAAAAAAGAAAAAAAAGAAAAAGAAAAAACCCAGAGTTCTAAAGACGAGAATAGCTCCAAAGAAAAACACAAAAGAAAAGGTAAAAAGCTTTTGAAAAGACTGCAAAGTAGGAATCTGCAGAGCGTGCTCAGGCCTTTATGTTCTCAAGCTGTTCTTGGCATCTCCTACCCTAGAGGAGTTGCCGACCCAAAGTGTGATGGTGTCTTCAAGAATCCAATAGGTGTTGGCCGGGCGCGGTGGCTCACGCCTGTAATCCCAGCACTTTGGGAGGCCAAGGCGGGTGGATCATGAGGTCAGGAGATCGAGACCATCCTGGCTAACATGGTGAAACCCCGTCTCTACAAAAAATACAAAAAAATTAGCCAGGCGTGGTGGCGGGTGACTGTAATCCCAGCTACTCAGGAGGCTGAGGCAGGAGAATGGCATGAACCCAGGAGGCGGAGCTTGCAGTGAGCCGAGATCGCACCACTGCACTCCAGCCTGGGCGACAGAGCGAGAATCCATCTCAAAAAAAAAAAAAAAATAATAATAATAATAATAATAATAATAATCCAATAGTTGTGATAATTCTGAATTTTTATTTTGCTAATCCAATACTGCAATTATAAACAAAAACAGGAGCTGCCTTCTGTTCTGTGGAGGCATCCTAGCTCCTGCAGAAGCAACTCCAGCTACTATGTGCTTATCAGCAGCTGGAGACTATAGATGCCATTAAATAAGAATGTTCAGGATAATCCAAGCGTGTGCAATGCGAAAATGATGCTTAAAACAGCACTTTTTATGAGTTCCTTCTAATTTAGGACATTTAACCCATTTGTCTGTATTTGTGTTAAATATGTTCCCAATTCATTGTTTGATCTCCAGTTCAATTTCTGATGTGTTTTCATGCACCAGTGTTTTCCACATTAAACAAACAAAGCAGGAATTTTAAGAATTTAGTATACTGGATAACTGCAACTGCATTAAAATGCATAGGGAAGAAATTGCTAATGCATTAACACTGATTCCCTCTACGAGGGGGCAAGCTAGGATGTTAATTTTTTTTTTTTCTCATTTATGCTTTTTTGTGATTTCTGAATTTTTTAGAAGTTGATGTACTAGCTTTATAATTAAAAATAAAGCAAACAGCAATCACAAAACCCTGTGGTAGGGACAAGTCTAATTAGAACTCGGGTTGGTCATCACCAGGTAGCAGGAACCATAAGGGGAAAGGTGATTCCACAGGATTCGTAAACAGCTTCTGCTGTTTCATGGGACATAACACAAAAGAAATTTCAAAAACACCACTGCAGCCCAGGCACGGTGGTTCACTCCTGTAATCCCAGCACTTTGGGAGGCCGAGGCGGGCAGATCACAAGGGGAAGAGATCAAGACCACCCTGGCCAACGTGGTGAAACCCCGTCTCTACCAAAAATACAAAAATTAGCTGGGCATGGTGGCGTGTGCCTGTAGACCCAGCTACTTGGGAGGCTGGGGCAGGAGAATTGCTTGAACCCAGGAGGCAGAGGTTGCAGTGAGCTGAGATCGTGCCACTGCACTCCAGCCTGGCAACAGAGCAAGACTCCGTCTCAAAACAAACAAACAAACAAAACCCAGTGCATCACTGCTAATGCATACGTCCTGACACATCTGAGCCAAGGGGAAGAAATGGCTTAGCATCTGGGGGAAAATGGTGGGAAGAAAGACACCGAAGCCATAAGAATAGGGTAAATTTGTCTGAACCATGACCATGGAACTACAGAAAGGGAGAAAAGAGGGAGGAGAATGTTCACGTCAGACAGGCAGGGAAGAAGACCAAACCTGGTAGAGGGTAAGATAAGGAACTCACCATGGTATAACCACAGCAGCCTTGGGCTTTCAGAGACTTCACCAGTGACAGATCGGAGCAACTGTGTAGTGCATGAAAGACATATGCATAGACAATGCAGCAGCCCCACCAGTCACCTGTTATGTGTTCGGGTGGAGGGTGGGTGGGACCAAGAGTATGGCATGCCTGATGGATGAGGACAATACTCTTTTTACATGCACGAAATGCCTTTGCATGTTCACACACAGACTTTCTAGAATTTCAGTGAAACCACCTTAAGCCATCTATGGTTAGGGCAAGACACTGTAAGCAACCCTTTAAACACCCCTGCCTCTGCCTTCCACACACACTTGCCATCACATGCACAACACATACGTGCATTCACATATACACTCGGCACAAACACGCGCAAACACATACACAAACATTTACAGGGATGGTGCTAAAGGGTGGCTTGTGAGAGTTAGTTTTACCATTCTCTTAATTTCCAGCTATTCTTCAATAAAGATACTTTCTCGGTCATATGCAAAAGCAGCTTCACATGACCCTTTAATCTAACACCCATTGCCACCCCCAAGACCCTCTTTATAAAAATTCTGGTGTCTCCATTGTGCCTTCATTTTACCAGTAAGGGGAAAACAAATATTTTCAACTCTTATTTATTATAGTTGTACCTACCAAGCATGGCTTTTCTACCATGTTTATGCCAGCCTGCACCACTGCTATGGCAGACACCAGTGATCTTCATTGTGTGTCTGTAATTGCCAGTTACCAAGTCTCACATGATTAATTTCACTCCCCTTCTCTACTACAATCCAGCATTCTTCCATAATGAGAACATATACTCTACCGATAAAACGCAGAAGCACGGTGCTATCTCCACTATGAGGAACCTGCTCCATTTTGCTTGTGAATTTATTCAGATTAATGACTCCTTAAAATGTCATTTTCACCTAGAACAATTCCCACTGTAATTTTTTTCTTCTCCAGAAATTCTCATAAGCTCTAAGTGGCACTCTTCAAATGGTTTGCCATTCTCATCTGAAGTTTTCCACAGCGCTAGTTCTCTCAGATCCTGTAACCAAGCAACTTTTGGGTGGGCTTTGAAAACATTCCCGTTGCCCAGTGGTGCCTAGGAACTGATTTTGTTTTTTCTCCACCCTGACACAGCCAACTTGAGACCTAATCCTCCAGCTGTCATATGGCTGAATGGGGCCACACGTTTTCCCAGAACACCACTGCATTAATCTGGGCAATAATACTCTGCCCAGCTGTCTTTGAGAAACTTGAAAAGAATGGAAAAAGCTTGTCTGATAAATGGGTGGTCATGACCCCAGAGGGCCATGGCAGTGGCAGAGATGTCCCCACTAATCACACCATTTAAGACAAGGTGACAGGACATTCCCATGACCTCACAGAAATAGAGATTCCATAAGTTAAGACTTTCTTCTCCCAATCTGATTTTTAAAAAATTTTTAATTAGAGAACACTTTTTTTTTTTGAGACAGAGTTTCGCTCTTGTTGCCCAGGCTGGAGTGCAATGGCATGACCTCAGCTCACTGCAACCTCCACCTCCCAGGTTCAAGCAATTTTCCTGCTTCAGCCTCCCAAGTAGCTGGGATTACAGGCATGTGCCACCACACCCAGCTAATTTTGTATTTTTAGTAGAGACGGGGTTTCACCATGTTGGTCAGGCTAGTCTCGAACTCCTGACCTCAGGTGATCCACCCGCCTCAGCCTCTGAAAGTGCTGGGGTTACAGGTGTGAGCCACTGCGCCCAGCCATTAGACAACACTTCTAACAGGGCTCAAGCTGCTGATCTTGACCCGTTTACAAATCTAGTTCCAAAATATGTGATTTGAAACCCCCAGACAAGAATCTGAACCAGTATATCCAGATGGGGAACAGTGATAACAAAGGTAAGTGGTGATGCTGAGTCTCCACCACTCTGTGTTTGAAGCTCTGAGAAGCAACAGTATTATGTAACTCTCTCAATGGCTCCAAAAACTCAACAAAATCATGCTGGCCATGGACTCCCTGTGTGATGCTGACACACCACTGAAACATTCCTGGGTCTCTATAGTCTCATCTTTAACATAAAGAGGTTGAAGTGTTTTCAACTCAATGTCTCCGAAATAAGAGCAGGACCCGGACAGTAGGAGTCCACAGGCTGTGTCCCTACCATGTAACCAGTGACCCTGTCTCCACAACTCTGCCTCCTACTATGCCTTATATGCACTGCCTCCTCTCTAGTTGCATTCTCTCTGCCTGCTTCAGCCCTTGCATATCTATTCCCTGGGCTCCTCCAGTGGTTCCTGTGTAGTCTGTGCCTCCAACCCGGTGGTTTCTAACCAGAGAACTATTTTGCTCCCCAGGGGAAATTCGGCAGTATCTGGAGACATTTTTGGTTGTCAAGACCAGTGGGGTCCTTCTGGCATCTACTGGGTAGAAGCCATGGAAGCTACTAAACATCCTACAATGCACAGGAATCCCACAAAAAGAACTGTCTAGCTCAAGAGGTCAGTGGCTCTGAGGTTGAAAAACTCTGCTCCAGCCATATCTGCCTCTAATCCATTCTCTACACATCACCAGAGTGATAGAAAATACAACTCCCATGCCATTGATATCATTCCCATACCTGAAATCCCTCAATGCCTCCTAGCTGCTCTCAGGTTAAAGTCTAAATTCTCCTACAAATCACATGAGGCCCATAATCTGGCCCTCTCCTACCTTTCTACCTCACCTTCACCATCCCCCAGAACCCTCTTCCCTGAAACCACACTCACACCTCATGCAGGTGAAACAGACCACTCCATTACCAACTCTTCCTGTCCATCTCTCCCATTTATTCCTTAGTCCACTGATTTTATGTCAGACACTCTAATGGGACTAAAAAGGAACAAATGCCCTCAAGGCAGCTCAAGGCACTGATATCCAGTGGGGCACAGAGAAAAGTGGGCACACAATTCAATCAGCAGAGGCAGAACTTTGTCATCGCCTCTGTGATCCCACTGCCATCTCCCCAGTGGGCTGTGAGCCTCCAGAAGAGAGAGCATCTTCATGTCTTCATCTTTATAGTCCACAGGAACTTGGACATGGTAAGTGCGGTCTACAGGGTGTACAACTTGTATTTGTCACAATTGTTGCATTAAGGAATGAATGAATTCCCAGCCTCTTTAAGTTTGGCTCTAGCACAGAAATAAAAAGAAATGAAATAATAAAATATAGAGATGAAACAAAATTCTTCATAGTGCATGCACTCAAAAGCCCAGAAACAAGGCCCATTCACAAAGATGAAAACATCTTCTTTGTTTAGAGCTCTAATCTGTCTCTCTTCTCTTTATAAATCTGAGAAGTGTAAATCTATATAATACGTATCTGTCTAATGAAATGCCTGAATCCCATTGCTTGACATTCAAAGACAAGAGCCATGGAGCAGAATTTGACTAGTAACAGAGATACAATGGTATCCAGAACACAGAGCTATGTCTCCAGTGGATATCATACTTTGAATTTTATGGTACCTAAGATAATTTTGCTCTTACTCTAAATTGAGAGAATCACTGTATTTATTGAAAAATTAACAATATTGTTGTTTCTACTTCTCTTGCTTTTTAATTGAGTCTATATCCTGAAAGTTGTCATGACTTGTCTGAACTTTAAAACCCACAAAGATGTTCTATCAGGGGACAAATCTCCTGGAGAAAATAATTTTATTAGATATCAATAGAGCTATTGTGGACTTCTGAAGAGAGAGATCTATCAGTTTGGCTTTACAGCTGGTAAAATAATTGAAGATGGTTCTTTAAAACAACTGGGAAAATTGAAAAGGTAGCTTATGCATTCCTATCCTGTCATGAAATTCTTTAAATTCTTTTGCAGTTAATTACAATGGTTTGTCTATTGTCCATACAGTTGCTATGTCAAAAACACACCTAGTATTTAGCAGTGGAACCTCATTATAGAAAATGGAGCAAAACAGATGTCCCTAACTGAATGGGATGAAGAGTATGGAAGAAAGTTTGACCAGGTTCCCTTTCACATCTTGGGGGATCATAAGGCAGTAGGCCTAGGCTTCCGTATTCCCCATAATAATCATTCAACCCATCTGGGCCTCCAAATTGCATTCCCATCTAAGCTTCCATCTTTGCAGACAAGGTACAGTCACAATTCCAGTTGTGAGATGTCCCTTCTCTTTTCTTCTCTATTAGCCACACCCTCCTTCATTTAAACTTGGGATAATCATGACCTTCAGAAAAAATGATTTTCACTCAAAGCAATATTCCAAGCATATAGGAAGAAACTCAGAAAACCCTTAGTGACCAGAAATTAAAATTGCTTTTCTTTCATTTGCAAAACACACAAAAACAGATAATCTCCTGAAAAACACAGACAAGCAACATGGACCCAGAGGCCCTTAGGCTAAGGAAATTCATTTGGCATGGAACTTACAGAGTTCATTGTTAAGACAGATAACAAAAGCCATTTATAACAAGAGTGTTCTCATTATCATCATCTCTTGTAGCCCAGTTGAAGACAAGTAGTGTCTTCTAAGATCCCATCTTTCATACTTTGCACACTTTTCCTCCACCCATGGAATTTTGGGCATCCAGTTGCCTAGTTCTCCTTCTAACCATCAAAGCTGCCTTTCAGGAAAAGATTTACTAGAATTTTTTAGATGTCACTGCAAATTGGTTGCTGCTACCTATCTCAAGGGTATCTGCATTCCAAGCCATATCCTTATTATAGACTAAAAAGTTTTCTCCTGTGAAATAAATTCTTGACTTGAAGCTGGAGGTGAAGGTGATCTTTTGGGGACAGAGTGATCTGCCCTCTTGAAACTGCCCAGTATCAGATTTTCAACGATGAAACCAGAATCACAAAGTTAAGAAAAAGCATGTTTGTATTCAAAGGTTCCAATAAGTTTATTTTGTGTGCATTTGTTTTCAATTTAATTAATTTCATCAACTTAATTTAAACAAATCTTTGAAATTAATAAAATGTGAGATGTCTGCTGGTGTTTGCGGCAAGCATTGTGGTGAGATTCTTCCCTGAAATAAGGAGAGTCCTTAAAAACAAAGATGCCTAGAAACACACATATTATTATTATCTTTAAAAATATAACAAATGTGGGGGTTGCACTGGACACTTCACTTTTTTTTAGCTTGTATCAAAACTGTTGGACAATGTAAATGAAGGATCAAGAACAAGAAGCCTGGGGGGAATAAATGGGATGACGAGTGTAGAGATACTTGTGGAGAACTCTTTATTGCCACCAATTTAATTGTGATTACAGTGGCAGACATCACCATCCAATAGAACTTTCAGTGATAGAGGAAATTATCTCAGTCTCAGTGTCCAATATGGCAGCCACCAGCCACATGTGGCTATTGAGCACTGGGAATCTGGCTAGTGTGACTGAGGAAATGGATTTTTAATTACAATGAATTTAAACTTAGTTTAATACAGCCACACATGGCTAATGGTTAGTGTACTGGACTGGTGTAGGTCTAACACCATTAGTCTTTTCATATATAATTTTAGAAATACTTTATACCAGTGAAGTCTCTCCAAGAGAAACTAATAGAGCTCCCAGTATAATACAGCCTTCCAGCTGCAAAAAGCTTATTTACTAAAAACATAGTTTATGGCTCACTCCACCCCATACACTAATCAATTACCCATCATATGCAGAATTGGTGCCTCCCTTGTTTTTCCCAGAGGGAGACTGCAGCACCAGCATTTGGGATGAAGAGACAGACTTACCCTCACCCAGAGGAAGTTCTTCTTGCTCGCTGGGGGAAGGAAGCAGGGGCTGCAGGGGTTCCATGTTAATGATGAGCTGTTTGTTCAAGGAGTGGGAACTGCGGCTCTGAGTAATGTTGGCTCTGAAAACAGACACAAGCCAGACAGAGTTGGTTTCCATCACAAATGCTGGCCCCTCCATCTCAGCGGGCTGCCCAAGCTACCATTTTGTGTCTAGAGGGAACTACCTCCAGACACAGAGTGAATTGAGCCAGTAGTAAAGATGACATAACATTCAAGATAAATGGCCCTTTCTGCTCTTAAGGTCCTGACCAAATGTCCCTATGTTCTACTGCAACCCAACGAAAGAAAATACAGTTCCCAATACGTCACCAGCCCTGAGCATGCTAGGTGACAGCCTGGGCGTTTTTTAAAAAAAAGAAGAAACAAAAAGACATGGGAGGTAGCTAGCACTGAACTAGATATGCAGAAAGGTGAATGAAGGGCATGGCTCAGAGAAATTTAACAACCACCAACAAACAAAAACAAAAACCCCTGCCAGACAGATGATGCAGATGTTCTACAGCTATAAGCTATCTTTGTGTTGCTGGATGTCCAATGTTTAATATCAGTGTTTAATATTCTCAAAGTTACACCCTACTCACTAACTGGCCATGGCTCTGTTTTCTCCTCTGGAAAGGAGCATGCAGGTGTGTCTGGCTGAGACCAGCAACAGATGGCAAGGAAACTGTGCAGGTATCTCGTTAAGCCTATTGGTTGGCAGCTGGGGAGCCCGCTTGCCCTACCTGCTGCAGAGATACTAGCTGCTTGCCCTAGTCTGCCTGCAGGTGGATGTTTGGGCACCCTTCCTCACTCCCCATGCTTCCTGTCAAAACCAAAACCAGTGCATACTTTAAAAAGGAGTCAAATGTTTCCTTCCCCTGGAAGCCTTCCCAGATTGCTCCTCCCAATGCACACAGTCTCTCTCTCTCTCTCTCCCTTCCTCTCCCTCTCTTTGACTACTTTCTCTTCTTTCATAACTCACTGCATTTTCACCTCTGTCTCTGTCTAGTTATTGGTGTACTGATCATCCCCACCTAGATAAGCACCTTAAGGGCAGAGACTGAGCCAGCCATACTCGTGCATCTCACTTGGCATCTTGTGAAAATGTGTTCAGGTTTGAAACTAAAGTGCACCGAATGCAATCCTGGCTTGACATATGTTGCCATTTCAGCCTGGTCAGAGTGTTCCCTAGACTGGCTGCAGGACTACCTTCTAGCCTGAGTGTTTCTGTTGGGCAACAGGAGTGGGGAACAGCAAGATGCCTGCTACCATCTTGAATTAAAAGCTCCCATGGCTGGCATGGGCTAGAAAGGAAATTTATGAGGACTTGCTTAGCCATGGAGTCCTTTTCTTCATTATTTCATTTTACAGCCATTTACTCTGCAGCTGATATATACAAATTGGACATTATGCTTTGCTCCAGAGAACTGTAGTCCTCACCTTAAGTAACTCACTGTCTAGAACCATAATTTTTAAGCTTTCTGGTCTGAGACCTACATTAATAAATACTTTTTTTTTTTTTTTGAGACAGAGTCTCGCTCTGTCACCTAGGCTGGAGTGCAGTGGTGCAATCTCGGCTCACTGCAACCTCTGCCTCCTGGGTTCAAGCGATTCTCCTGCCTCAGCCTCGCGAGTAGCTGGGACTACAGGTGTGTGCCACCACACCCAGCTAAATTTTTGTATTTTTAGTAGAGACGGGGTTCACTGTGTTAACCAGGATGATGGTCTTCATCTTCTGACCTCGTGATCTGCCCATCTCGGCCTCCCAAAATGCTGGGATTACAGGCTTGAGCCACTACGCCCAGCCCCAAGAAACACATTTTATATAATCTCCCTGTACCCAAACACACACAGGAAGAAGCACAACTGAAATTAATGTCTTATGGAACAATAGTTACATATCTATGTATAATCCACTATTTTAAAATTCTAGTTCATTTTAAGTCCTGGTCTTGATCACTACTTTATTTCATAACTACCCCCAACTTTGTATTTTTTATTTTTTTTTTTTGAGACGGAGTCTCACTCTGTCGCCTAGGCTGGAGTGCAATGGTGCGATCTCGGCTCACCACAACCTCCACCTCCTGGGTTCAAGTGATTCTCCTGCCTCAGCCTCCCGAGTAGCTGGGATTACAGGCATCTGCCACCATGCCCAGCTAATTTTTGTATTTTTAGTAGAGACTGTTTCACTATGTTGGGCAGGCTGGTCTCAAACTCCTGACCTCAGGTGATCACCCACCTTAGCCTCCCAAAATGCTGGGATTACAGGCGTGAGCCACCACGCCCAGCCACATGACTCCTTTATGTGCTGTAGCCACAGCTGGAACACCGTGCCTCTCATGAAGGTGACTGATGGCCAGGGTCCCATGGGAGCACCAAGGAGGGGCCCCTAATCCTGTGTGAGTGAGGAGAGAGCCAGGAGTGATCTCCCAAGGGAGGTGAGGCCTGCAGCTGTTCTGGTGAGCACAGTGCTTTCTACAGGGAAAGAACCGTAGATAGAGAAATCTTTACAAAAGGAAGGAGGGGAGGGAGGGAGGAAGGGAGGGATAAAAATTCACCATGAGCAGTTTCTTCTTTTATTGTGAAGGGTTCTCAGTTTTTGAGCTCTCCTGGGATTTCTTCTGGCCATGGCCACTCATGACTATGATTCTAGCTCTGCAAAGTACAACATACTGTCATTCCTGTGTGGTCTGTGTAGCTTTCTGACCTCTGAAAAGCCCATCCATCCATTCTTGCACGTGCAGTTCTGAATTGCTCTACTCCACCTCTGACCGTCCATGCCAGCTGGACTGGCTGCTGTTCCTATCCCCAGGAATCCCTGCTTATGCTATAATGATGGGCCCTCAGTGAGCCTTTATGAGCTTATTTTGCTCCCCATCAGACCTCCTTCCAACATTCTTTAGCTGGAGATACCAAGCATCCTGCTGCCCCCAACCCACAACATTGCAATGTCCAGACAATTGCATAGCTCTAAGACAGGCTGGGTTCGCCAGGCTGATATCCCAGGTATGAGCCTGCCTTGGCATTAGATGGCCAGGAGGGTGCCAGCTCGGCCCCTACATTCACAGGCTCCTGTTGCTCTGTTGTAGCAGAGGCCCATGGCCAGGGACAGGGGCATATAGGACGTGCCTTGTATTAGACCAGGTGACTCCTGCAGTGGATTACAACCCTGAGACTCTCCAATAATATGACTCAGAGAAGAACATCTCTTCCCGGATAAGTATAAGACTCAGATAAACCCAAAGGTGGATACAACTAGGGATTTCCCTGAAGCACAAAGAATCCAGGGCTCCCAGCCCAATGTGAGGTACTTTGACAGCCTGGGGGAAAGAGTCATCAACATTAAAAAACAACAGGCCAAGTCTCCCACCTTTCGCTATTGTGATGGCCTGAATGTCTGTGTTTCCTTAAAATTCATTTGTTGAAACCTAAACTCCAATGTAATGGTATTAAGAGGTGGGGTCTTCAGGAGGTGACTAGGTCATGATCACATGAATAGAATTAGTATCCTTATAAAAGAGGTCTGAGAGAGCTTGTTTCCCCCTTCTGCCATGTGAGGACACAGCAAGAAGGCACCATCTATGAGGAAGCAGGTGTTTGCCAGATGCTGAATCTGCTGGTGTCTTGATCTTGGACTTCCCAGCTTCTAAAACTGTGAGAAATAAATTTCTGTTGTCTATAAGCCACCCCGGTCTATGGTATTTTGTTATAGCAACCCAACTGGACTAATAAATCTACCAATTCCTTTAAACTAAAGATTACACCTTCTTACCTAATTCTCTCTTTAAACTTTTTAAAGGTGCCAACTGATCCTGGCTTCATTTAAAGGAAGAGCCCACCAGCCCAATTGAACTAATGACAAATATAATATGCAAATTTGAATGGCCATCTTCTTTTCATTTGCAAAGTTGTTTGTATAAAATTTACCTCATCTTTTTCTCTTAGTGTGTCTTGCCTATAAGACAGGCAAGGTAAATGTCATATTTGCAGATGAGAAAACTGAGACTCAGGGAGCTTATGTAATGTGACTAAAGACGCTTATATGGGCAAACTTAGGACTCAAAGCTCAAAGCCAGATAATCTGATTCCTGGTCCAAGGCTTTTGCTATGCTGCACACTGCCTTTCTGCATGATTTGGCCTGCAATGTCCCAAAGGAGAGACTCTGCTTGCTACCCCTACTGTCCTCCTGTTTCTGGCTACATGAGGTCCCACTGTGTCAGGCACTTTCTTAAGTATGTGCAGATGTCCCAGTCAGCTTCCACTCTGCCTTTCCACCTGAACTCCTGAGGTAACTGTGTTTATGCCTGAGGTCCCCCCAGGCCAGGCTAGGATACGTGCCATGTTTCTCCACTCTCAGAATCCATCTATCAGATGACTCTGCAAAAACATCTGGCCCGCTTTGCAGCCCACTCATGCATGTACTCCCAGCATAGAATGGTCTCCAAATGAAGTTGTCATTAAGAACTCTATTGAAATAGAAAGGTTACCTTTGGGAACTACAATTATATTCTAATACTGGGGCAAATGTGGTTTGAATATATTTATCCCATTTATTTTTCTCATTGTGCATGTAAGATGGGCAAGAAAAATACCATATTTACAGGTGAGGAAACTGACATTATGTAACTCAACTAAAAGATGCTTATATAGGCAGACTCAGGACTCAAAAATGGTAGCATAAAATAGTGACTCCTGGAGTTCCTATATCCCTCCTTGAAATTAAAAGAAGTAGTGCCAGCCTCTAAAAACTCCACCTGGAGGGATTTTAATGTGAATGTATCTGTCATATTCCAGTTTTTCATTTTTGGATAAGAGATGGTAGTAATATTATCAACACCTCATATTTGTATGGCACTTTAGAATTTTTAAAGCGCTTTATTTTAATACTCATAACAAAGCCTAGAAGTTGGGCAAAGTGATGTTGTAAATCTCATTTTATAGATGAGTAAGCTGATGATCTGAGAAGTGATTTACCCAAGGCCATACAGTTGGCAAACAACACAGCTAAGATTAGAACCCACTCGTGACCCCTACACAGGTGCTTGTGTTAGGTACAAATGCTGCCTCAGAGTGTCTGCTGTGGTGGCTGCTATGCCCAGGTGGCTCACACAACCAGCCCTCGGCTCACCAAGCTACAGCCCTCTGCCTCACTGGGCCTCTGGAACAGGCAGATGATTGTCACCCAGTGGCCAGTTCAGGAGAGTTTGGCTTGGGTATCTTGTCATCAATGATGATCAGCAAGAAAACATCAGAGTTAGCTTCTGCTCCTGTTTTTGAAGAAGAAAAATTCCAAGAAAGTGTTCTCAGTCTGCTTCTGTTTCTCTACATAAACACACACACCTCAGCAGATGTAGGAGTCTGTGAACTTGGCATTATTTGAAGAGTAGAATCTCAGAATGTGAAGAAAATTCACTAATTAAAGTCTTATCACCACCATTGCAGACTATCACCTCTGAACGCCCACCACAAGAGGAGAGCTTATTACTACATTCTCACTTTTGACAGCAGCTTCAAAGAAGCTGAAATACTTTGAAAACCAAACAATTGTCCAAGAGGAACAATTTTCTACCACACAACCAGCTACTGGGATGGAAGGAGGAGTTGCCTGAATGAAGGTTTCACACATCACTATGACTTTGACCACAATGCTGTCTCTGAGGAGATTGAGGTCCCCAGGGCAGCATCTTGGACAGATCTCACATCAAAGAAAATGACAGGTGCTGCTGTCATCCCATACTCCTAGCTCATGCATTCATTCAACAGCTATATATTGACCTCTACTATGTGCCAAGCACTGTGTTAGGTGCTGGGGGACATGGAGATGATCAAGATAGACACGGTCCTTTCCTCCAAGAGGTTGCTTTGTAGCATTACATTAATCAAATTCTTTCTGGTGTTGTCAGAGATTTGAGAGATGCTGCAAAGAACCAAGGAGGCATCCTAAGGATGTGAACTCAACAGTCTTTCATATACCCAGGGGGAGGTGGAACAGAAAGAGCATTCAAAGCAGGTCTCAAGGGCCCCCAGGTCCTTGTTTGCAGTAATATCTTGGGAGATTTTAGAAGATTCCAGAAAAGGGAAACTATGATTTGGTGGATGCCTCAGCATGTATCCACTTTCCTTGCACTGTGGCGTTCAGTCTACTCCAAGAAAAGTGCTTCACTCCAGCAAGCCTGCTCCCTTCACCCTTCCACCACCTGTTACCAAGAGCCTGGCTACTCAAAAGTGTGGCCCATGGACCAGCCGCGTGACCATCATCTGAGAAAATGTTAGAAACACAGACTCTCAAGCATCACTCCAGGCTTCTTGAATCAGAATCTGATTTTAACAGAATCCCAAGGTGATCCCTGTGCAAGTTACAATTTGAGAAACCCTGAGCTAGAAAGCCTTGGTTTCCATAAGTTATTCAAACCAAAATTTACAAGAGAAGCATTTAAAAAAATTCTTTATTGACCTCATTAACCATCCAAAGATGGTAACTTTGAGACTCAAAAAGCCTTATTTTTTGGAATATGTATCTCTGAAAGTATATTGCAAAAAAAGTGTCCTGCTTTGTGTTTGTGCTACCAGGAGAACTCCCTCAGCATCAAGTATTTAAGATCAAATATTTGAGCTTCAACCTGGAAGAATAAAATGCATGCTGAGCCACTTGGGGTAGTTCCACCTCCACTACCAGCTTCTAAGAAAATGCCAGGTGCTCTCAGGGTGCTACAGAGAAAAGAGCTGAGAACACAGAAGCAGGACACTGGAGTTCTAGGCTTAGGTCTGCCATCAAAAAAAGTCAGGACCTTGGATAAATGACTTAACTTGTGTGAAACTCAAGTTTCTTTGTCTACAAAACAGAAGCATCAAACTAGGCAATCCCTGAGGTCATTTCCAGTTCAAAGATTCTGAAACGGATAAATGATATGTTTTATCATTTCCTCTTCATTTCTGCTGCATTGAATAAGTACAATTTGGGGAAGAGCAGGGAACCATAAAGACTTTTCTCATTGGTGGGCAGGCTGCACTTTCAGGATCTGCACCAACATGCCTGGAGCCAAGGTTCTCCAGCTTCTCTCATCCTGTAGTCTTCTGCTTCTTACAGTGTGATAGCCTGGTTTTGCAGACTTTCACATTACAGCTCCTCACCAAGTCACCCCAAAGCAGGAACAAATTTTCTTCTGTACACATCTACATGGGATATCATGCCAACTGCACTTCTGCTCCCCGGTGTGGGAGAGAAGTGCCATCTGGATGCTTCTCCAGGCTGGCTTAGCCACACTTCTGTGGGACCACAGCCTCCTCCTGCCCAACAACCCCAAGGGACAGGGTGGAGAGGCACCCAGCTCATTTAGTCACCCTGGAAATGGAGGAAACTGGAAAATCCAAGCATAAAGGAAATACCTCTGGGTTTCAAAGATGGGAAAGAAAGGGCAGGTGCAAACCAGTGTATGGGGGACTTCCTAAATAATTTAGCTCATGGTGATCTTCCTTAAAAAGTGGGAAGCAACAGGTTGAGAATGCTGAGCTTCAGATATGCAGCATATTTGAGGTTTAGGATGGGCAATGATTTGGGTAAATTGTGGTAGTGTGAAGTCCAACATGGCAAGAGAATATTTAATTCTTAAGAATGACTGCATATCGTCACCTTAATGGAGGTGTGTACTCTTGAGCCAACAATGACTAAGTCCTTCATTCCTCTGCGTGGCCCTAGAGAGTAATGGCCCCATGAAAGGTCAGCCCGGAGTCAGGCCAATGGGAACGGGCCAAATATGATGAATACAGGCAGGAACAGAGAACTTGTAAGAGGATGAGATGACAGAGTTTGGCCAGGTGATTAAAAGGATGAGATGACAGAGTTTGCCCAGGCAATGGCACAGCATCCTGCTTGTTAAGGTGACGCTCCAGACCTAACCAATGACTCTCCTGAGAGCACATAACTCAAAGTGGAGCCCAGCTGTGCTCATGCCATGGCCCAGCCAAATCTGTCTGAGTGAGATGTCTAAGGAAGTGAGAATGTCCTTCTTTAATGCTGTATGTCACTACACAAAGGGATGTTATAGGGGATTTGGAAAAGCCAGCTTTTAAAGCCACCTGGAACCCACAGTGATCATCCACTCACCTGTGCACCTCAGGAGGCTCCCTCTGGATCTTGGAACTGGCCTCCACCACCTCTTTGGCAACTTTCCCACTGCAAAAGACAGAAACACATGTGTATGCACACATACTCAGAGAAGAATGGGAGGGATATGCACAAGTGTCCTTTTGTTAACTTCATAGGTGTCTGACCCAGCTATAGAAATCATGAGGGGGAAAATTACGGTAGAGTTTGAGGATGTCCTGTGAGCATAAGACAGCAATGGAGTAGAAATGGAAGACTCAAACAGAGGCACAAGCCAAAGGCCACTTATTTGCAAGCAGAATTTTGAAATTTAAGTGGCTGCCCATCCCCACCCCCTCACTGAAATGGAACCATTGGTACCCACCTATATCGAAATCTACTTCCTTTAAAAAATATCTTGCTGCTTGATACAGTCTTGATCTGACTGGATTTTGCATACCTTTAAGAAAAAGCAAAGCACAGGTGGTTAGGACATTGGAAAGTCCACTTACAACATGCTATAGAGGTGTGGTGATGGGGTATTTTTACTGCAAGAAAGAAATGTAATTTACCTTGTGACTCAGCCTGCATTGTGCACACAAAATATAAGAAAAGCTTCACAAAAGAATAGTTACTTTCACTATGTGTACTGCATTCTAATATTTTCTATGCTATTTCCTTTCATTCTTTTTAAATTCATGACCCACATACTGGGTTTCATAATTCATTACTGGGTCACAACCTGCAAAAAGGACGGGGCAGTGATGATCAGAAGGAATTCTCCCCTAATTTCTATCTGAAGATATGGAGAAGAGGGAGTTTTGTGACATGGCATCAGGAAGTTCGTGGTTGTTAGGGCACTTTGCTGCCTATTCCTGTATCCACAGTGAGGCAGAAAACAGCTTCCTGGCAACAGAGGTCACTGACTATGCCACGAAGAACTCACTGTGCATTGCCCAAGTGAGGGAACAAGGGTCCCGCATCACCACAGGAATGGTCACTGGCTTCTGTGTCACCATGACCCAGTGCCCTTTAAAAGAACCCACAGTGGTAGATGACTAAGATACACGAGGCAGAAGCTGCCCAGACAAGAACTGATTCAGCACCTCTGAGCCCTACTCGTAAATAAGAGCAAAACAACACCACTTTGAAAAGCAGCCTAGAGCCTGGGCTGCCGGGAGGCCGCACACAGGGCACTAAATTACTGTGACAGCTGAGGATGGCTCTACAGCAGTCATGTTAAGCCTTGTACAATTAAATCCAACAAGTTAGAAAGAACAGGTCTCAGAGAGTTCAGCATCGTTTAAAATATTGATAGTCACAAAATCTTAAACACACACAGACAAAATCAATATGATCTGTAGCATCCTGAGCAAAGACATGCACGGAGCCAGGGAAGTTTCGGCACAGTGATCCCCACCCTTGAGCCTCTTGAAGCTTCCTTTATTCACTCAGCAATCATTAACTGAGTGCCATCCCTGCTCTACACACCAAGGTAAGCACAAGAAAGACACATGGCTGATCTAGCCTGGGGGCCAGAGAAGATGCCCTGAGGAAGGGACATCTGAGTTGAGATCCAGGGGCTGGAAGGTGTTAACCAGGGCACGGTGGAAGTGGTGGTGGATATACCCAGCAGAGGGCCAGCAGGCACAAAGCCATCAGCCTAAACATCTAAAGAACTAAAAAGACTCAATTATTCTAAGTTAAGCAACTCAGGAATGGAAAACCAAAAATTCTATGTTCTCACTTCTAAGTGGGAGCTAAACTATGCGTATGCAAAGGCATACAGAGTGATAAATGGACTTTATAGACTCAGAAGGGGAGGGTAGTAGGGGCCAGGGATAAAAACTACACATTAGGTGCAATATACGCTAATTGACAGGTGCTCCAAAATCTCAGAATTCACCACAATATAATTCATCCATGTAATTGAAAACCATTTGTACCCCAAAAGGTATTGAAATTTTTAAAAAATATATAAAATACATTTTTAAAAGACTCAATGTGCATTTTCCCATGTTATTATTACTACACACACACATATTTTTTTTTCTTTTCCTAATAAAGATAAGTGAATGTACAGATGTACGAAGGAGAATAAGGCAAACTTGGACAGAGAGCCAGAATCCAATTTCCCAGGACCAGACCTTAAGTGGCCCTTGTTAAGGATCTTGGTCTTTATCGAGAGAACAATGGAAAGCCATAGGAACAATCTTTTGCAAAGAAGCCCCTTCCCACCACCTGTGTAAACAGCCAAAGATGACACAGAAGGGCACTGGACACAAATATTAAGCAGGGAGAGTAAGATGGGCAAGGGAGGGCACAGGCCTTGGCAGGGGGATCCTGTCAGGGCAGGGCCCAGATAAAATGGTACAGGACCCCTGAGGACACACAGAGGCACGTGAAAGCCATGGCCCTGGGGGGGCCCTGCAGTGTGCTGGCTGGAGCTTCCTTCCAGACCACATCCACTCACGAGGCTAGAAACCCCCAGCAAGCTGCATTGAGATGGTCCCAGCTGTGCCCTCCACCTCCTATGAGGACATGCCTGCTCTGGGTCCATCTGCACCCCCTAAAACTCCCCACTAGCCCTACAGAGCTGTGGCCTGACACTTTATCTACTGAAGCCTGAGAAAAGGACAATCACCTCTGCCCTCTCCCCATCTTCTTGGCAGGATTGCTCCCAAGTCCTCAGAGACTGGGAGAAGAGAAAGCTTTAAAGAAGCTTCTATTTTTTATTGTGTGTGCGTTTTTTTTAAATTCCAAGTTCCTAAAGATCCTTGGGACAAAGTGGTTGGCTTAAAAAAAAAAAAAGATTTGAGTTTCTTAATTGGGTTTTTAAAATTCAAACTCAACACTTTGCCCATTCTACAGAAGCGACACGTGAAGCCGGTGAAGCTGGCGCAGGCGTGAGTCAACCTCCTGGCCACTCAGGTGGCTCTTTTTCACTAGTTTGGCCTTAGCTCTGGCCCTTCCAGGCCCCAGGAGGAAGCCACTATCATCGGCTTGAACCCAGACTGGCCTCTTAGAGGGAAGTCTCAGTCTCAGTACTGCTTCCCAAAAACCCTCAAAGTGACTCAAAAGAAGCAGGTCAAAAGATACATTTCACAAAGATGGCCAGTAGCTGTCTGCTCAGGATGAGCAGAGAGAAAAGACTGTGCGTCTTTCTGGCTGCGGGTTCCCCTGGAGGAGTATCTGCAGGTGATCTGATTTGCTCAGAGACAGTTGCCTCAGAGCATTCCCACGAATCCCCTGCCCTCCCAAATGTCCAGGTGAACTCCCAGAATGTTTCAGCTGAGATTTTTAATGGAACGTTAACAGGCAGTTTATTCTGAGAGCTCAAATGACACCCATGCCCTGGGAATTGGGAAACAAGGCTGTAGAGGGGAAGGGAATGGAGAGAGGAGAGAGAATGGTGGCCGGGTTAAAGTACATGAATCCGGAGTACCAGTTCCCAAACCTGGCCGGGCATCAGACACCTGCAGTAGGTATAAAAAACACAGGTTCTCAGGCTTGATCATGAGAGATTCTGATTCAGTGGGTCTGAAGAGGGGCTTGACTTTAATCAAGCACCCTAAGGGGATTCCAAGAAGTCCACTTACATTTGAGAAACTCTGTGCCCCCAAATTCTCCTAGGATGACCCAAGAGGTGACATTTCACCTGAAAGAACAGTGGTCCAGATTCCTATTCACGTCTGGTTCTGTGACCTTGGTCATGCCATGTGGCTTTGCTGAGCCTCGGTTTCTCTACATATTATTAAAGGGGGAGGGTGTCATAATATTTCATAGTACTCTCAGGAGGGTTACACAAGAGTAAATGATTTGAAAGCACCTAGCATCATACCTGCTCATTATATAATAGTTTCCCTTCCTCCCTTCCTTCCCACCTTCCTCCCTCCCTAATATCAGTCTCAAACCTCTTCATTGCCTTCTCACTATGAAGCTACCAAAGCCAATCCTCTAAATTATGGAGGTCCCAGAAAACCATGTTAAACACTCTGAAAGCAAATAAAAGAGCTCTAACTCCAGCCAAAATATTCTGAGCACTCTGTTTACCAGACTCTCCCATCAACAGCAAGCCCAGGGAAGAGTATCCTTCCCACAGAAAGCAATGAATTCACAGCCTCAGTGGAACAGCAATTCGCTCTCCTACAGCCTTCTGCCTTCCTTTCCACCTGCCGTCTCCCACTTCAACTTCCAAATCCCCATCAAAGTCCCAACACAAGAAGTATGACTATGCCCAAACATCTGACCTCACAAAGAAATCCAGATCGTCTCTGCAGGAGCACACCTCCCCTCTCCCCAACCTGCAATTTCTCCTCTGAACCCTGCTATTCCAGGGGCTTGGATGAAGATCAGGATAGGTACTGGGGGGACATTGGGTGGTGCTCCAAGAGGCCACCTCTAGAATTAACAACACAATTTCCCATTGAAGTCATAATTTAGAGTTCCTGGAGTAACCATAACAATAACAGCATTTACTACTGAGCCTTTAATATGGGCAATGCCCCATCCAAAGCACCTTTAATATACAATTCGTTTTATCCTCACAGCTCTCTACTAGGAGGAAGGGATCCACATTTTCACATAAGGAAAATAAGGCACAGAGAGGTTTAATCACTTTACCATGGTTCCATGATAGAAGCTGCAGGAACCAGGCTATAAATCCTAGTCTGTCTGATTTCAGTATTTAAAAAATCATGCTCTAGTCATACTGGCTCTCAAATTTTAGTGAGCAACAAATCACCTGGAAGTCTTTTTAAAACATATGTCTCTGATTCAGTAGATCTGGGGAAGAGCCCAAGAATCTGCATTTCCAAAAAATCCCGGGAGTGATGATGCTGGTCCAGGGACCTGATGGGAGAATCACTGAACTAAAGCAATGTCTTAACCCCTCGACGGCATGTTAGCAACAACTGGGAAACTTTTAGCACTGCCAACACCTAGGTTCCTCATCCCAGATTCAGATTTCTCAAAATAACAGCTTTGTCGAGATATAATTTACATACCTTAAATTTCACCCTTTTAGATTGTACACTTTGGTGGGTTTTAGTATAATTCATGAAGTTAAAAAAAGAAATTACGAAAATCAATCACCACTATCTAATACGAAAACATTTTCATCACCTCCAAAAGAAACCACCTGTCACTGCAATGGGTATTGGCAGTCACTCCCTGATTCCCCTCCTCATCTCACCACTCCCAGCCCTAAGCAACCACTCATCTAGTTTATATATTTGCTATATTTGCCATTTTAGATATTTCATTTCAATGGACTCATGCAATATGTGGTGCTTTGTAAATGGTTTCTTTCACTTAGCATACTGTTTCCAAGGCTCATCCAAGTTGTAGTATCAGTTCTCCATTCCTTTTTATGGCTGAATGATATACCACTGTATGGATATACCGCGTTTTGTTTATCCATTCATCATTTGATGGACATTGGATTGTTTCCACTTTTTGGCTATTACGACTAATGCTGCTATGAACGCTTGTGCACAAGTTTTAATGAAGACCCAGATTCTGCTTTAATTGGGTCTGGGGTAGGATGCAGGGACCCATAGCACTGGTATTAATAGTTTTTAAAAGCTCCTCCAGGTGATGTTAATGTAGTCAGGATTGAGAACTGCTGGTTTAGAACCTTATTACTTGAAGTGTGCTCTACAGACCCACAGCACAGTATCCCCTGGAATTTATTAAAAATATGGACTCTCATGCCCACCCCAGACCTTTTGAATTAGAATGCACATTTTAACCAGCTCCCCAGCTCATTCATGTGTGCATTCAAGTGTGAGAGGCACTTGTTTAGGGAGCTAGTCTGGGTTCTTACCTACCAAGCATAACACTGTTCCTTTGACAAAATGTACACCAAACTCTGAATAAGAAATGTATTAGGAACTGCTTTTATCCCTTGCACACAATTCCAAAACAAATTGGGAACACAGTGTCATACAGCCTCAACCATGTATCCAGTACACAGCAAAAACTGTGAGATAAAGATGCTGTTAACAAAAACATCAGTGAGCCACTGAATCCCTCAATGCGTCCAGTGTGCTTTCAGTGAACCAGCACCCAGAAACAGTGAGCTCTGGGGTTGGCAGCACCATGACAGACCACACATGGTATAAAGGAAGCTCTTAAATGGTGAATAAGTCTGTGTTGGAGATCCCCTGGGGTCTGGAGTAGGCGGGAAAAATCAGTTTCTGCGTCTGGGCTCCATTCCCAGGCAGATCTCAGAGCCAGGGCTTTCAAAACAGATCTGTGGCCCTGGGCCAGCTGACAACCAGCAGCGCATTTGCGTCCTAAAAGCACACTGGGGAATTCGCAAGCAGAGGCCCCGGGGCCTCCCCGCTCCCATGCAGGTGAAGTAAAAATGGAAGGAACAAACCATCTAGGAAACAAGATTAGGGCCTTGCTCTGCCAGCTGAAACCATTAAAATGCAGGGCCAGCAGGACAGAGCTAGAAGCAGGGCCAGGACCTCTGCCCAGGGAAGGGTGGGCACAGTGAAGGAAGCAGGCATACCCCTGAGGTTACCATAATCAGAGTCTTCCAAATGAAAAGGAGTGGGCTCTTCATCCAACTGCTGCTCAAAATACTCTCATCATTAGCAGAGGGGGCAGTAATAGAGCAGCAGCTTCTGCTTATCAATGGTTCATATGCCTGGCAGAACTGAGCACAGCAAGGCAGGTAATTCAATCTCATTTCACAGATGAAAAATAAAGATGAGGCTCCAAGAGATTAACAGCTTTGTTCCAGGCCACACTGCTATAAATGACAGAGTCAAGACTTAGAACCAAGCCCATTGACTTCCAAAGCTCACACTCATTACACTATGCCCCAGTGGTACAAGCAAATGCACCCAGGTCAGTCCCAGGCCTATTCATTCTACAGGTGAGGAGGCTAAGGCCAGACAGCACTAAAGTGACCTGGCCAAGGTCCCACAGCTGGGCCTGAACAAGTGATACTTCCCCTCCTTCCTCAGGAACAAGGATGGTTATGGGATAATGGAGGAACAAAATGTTCAGGCAAATCTCAGACGGCTATAAATATTCAGGTTTAGAAGTTGAATAAGATGAGGGTAGCTTGGTTAACTATAGCCAAAGTGCCAATGCAAAGACTGGTCAACCGTACACAGTTTGTCAGTTGTGCTCACAGCTAAACCCTCCAAGTCTTCTGAAGCATCCACAAGTGACTGGAAGGGACTTCTCTGACATGCCAAGTTGACCTACCTAGTTCATGATAAAATTACCAGAATACCTTCCTTACTAGCTGCCAGCTAATCTGCTTACCCAAAATGTGTAAAACACATTCTCCAGATTGCAGGTTTTTTCTCTCCCTTTCTCCTCTCAATTTTGTTTTTGCCTTTATTTAACTCTGTCTCCCAACTGACTTCCTCATACATGATAAAATAACGTGCGTGAAATAGCAAATGAATGTCTCCAAGTTATTCTTTGATACAGACCCAGTGATTTCACTAAAGTATCTTCAAGGCTGTGCCAAAGTCCTTCCAAGCAAAACTTGCTGTGTGGCTCTAAAGGAAAGCCTGTCTGCTAGGTGTTCTCCTGTATCACCCCCTCCCATAGGTCTGTCTGCACGTAAAGAATGATCAACCACACCTACTGCACTTCTGTTGCCTCTTTCGCACTGGTCGAGCCATCCGTGTCTGGCCTCAAGACCTCCTGGTCCCTTATCACCTCTTTTTCTACCTCATCTACCCTCTGCTCCAACCTTGTAGCCACTCATGTCCCACAAAATGCATCCTCCACATTCCTGTCGTGGTACCCTACGGGAGCTTGGATGTCCTTCCTCCACCTAAAAGGGTCTTCTACCTCCTAGCTCCCCTGGCAGCAAGATTCACCCTCTCCTCTGGATTCCTCTCTAGCTTTTTTCTTTTTTTTCATTTCCCCCTTGGTCTCTTACATGAAATAACAATCTCCTGAGGACAGGAATCATGCCTTATCAATCTGAGCTAGTAAACATGTTTTCAATGCCTGAAATCTTCAGGAAATAAAAAGAAAAGCAGAACCTGGTTCCTGCCCTCAGAGAGTTCAAATTGATTACAGATCTGACATGTTGGTATGGAAAAATCTACAATCCAACAGAAGTCTTGGAGAAAGGAACAAGGGAGAGTAACTCCTCAGTGAGTATATAGTTTCCTTCTGGGATTGATGAAAATGTTTGGAAATAGATAGAAATGATGGTTGGACAACATTTTAAACATACTCTGCCACTGAATTGTACACTTTAAAATAATTAATTTTATGTTACATGACTTTAACCTAAATACAAATCATGAATACAGGTTAAAAAAATAGAAATCAGATGTAGTACAGATACATAGTACAGATATATAAAATTCTGTAATAAAATCATGTCATGGTAGATCTTGTTTTTGCCTTGTTTCTTCACTCCATTTATTAATTCCCTCACATGCAAGAAAATATTCACTGAAAATAACTAACTGAACATCTGTAAGTTATCCTTTGACAGGAAACAGATGGTTTCATTCAAGAAAGAACAGAAGAGTTCCAAAAGCTTAGGCACTGAAAACAATGTGTCAGGTCCTCAAAAAGCTAAATATAGAGTTACCCTATGACCCAGCAGTTCCATCCTAGGTATATGCCCAAGAGAACTGTCCACACAAAAACTTGTATCCAATGCTTGTAGCAGCATTACTCATAGTAGCTAAAAAGAGGTAACAACCCGAGTGAGCATCAACTGATGAATGGATAAACCAAATGTGGTCTATTGAAACAATGCAGTATCATTCAATCACAAAAAGGAATAAAGCACTGAGACATGTTATAATATGGGTGAACTTTGGAGACATTTTGTGACAACAGGCACAAAAGGCCACATCGTTTATGATTCCACTTGTACACAATGTTTATAATAGGTAAATCCATAAAAACAGAAAGTAGATTAGTGGTTGCCAGAGGTTGGGGGGAGGAGGAAATGGGAAATGACTGCTAACTGGCATAAGGTTTATTTGGGGAAGGATAAAAATATTCTGGAATTAGATAGTGATAATGGCTATATCACTTTGTGAATTACACTAAAAACCACAAAACCGTATACTTTAAAAGGGTAAATTTTACGGCATGTAAATTAGATTTCCATTTAAACATTTTTTTTTTAAAAACAAAATAAAAAATCACTGAGGCTCCAACTAAAGACTGAGAGCATCAAACCCTCTGTGTTTCCCTCTCTGAACTCTCATGTGGGTGAAGCCTTCTAGACATGTAGATTTTCCGAAGGCCAACTGGTCTCCTTCCTTATCAGTCCCCAAACATGCAGGAGGCTCACAAAGACCTTGAGGTGGTGGTGGTCACGGGAAGGTCTACTGGTACACATCACCTTCTCCAATCATTCCTAGCACAGCATTTTGTGCGTCATCTCACCCAGTGGTGTTCAAATTATGCTCCTGGATTTTCCCAGGGCTAATGGGTTTCCTGAGACATGGGGATGTCAGTGCTAAACCTAGGAAAGGCATAGGCAACCTGGACAACTGGTCACCCAAGCTCCTGAAGAGCAATGAACAATGGGCAAAGACCCTTCAATCTCCAATCCCAACCAAGGCCCCATCTACCACCACAACTTCTCTTTTTACCTCCTTTACTTGCTGGACTTTGCCTATACTTCAGATTAAGGAAAAGTATTCTGTGGCCGAAACTGGTTTCAAAATCATTACCCAAGCCATCATTCTCCTGATGGTTCTCATCAGCCAAAGCCCAGGAGGTTCAGAGACAGCATTTTCAGGGAGATGACTCTAATCAGGAAGACAGAATCTCACTGTAAGGGGCAGGGGGACTGATCAAAAGCCACCTGGATGAGGTCCAGGGGTGTACAGTGCTGATGGCCTGAGCAGGGCTGGACTAGGTTCTTAGTTGCATCCACTACCACTGCCTTTCCAGTCAGCAAGCGTCTCTCAGAGAAGAAGGTGTAACTCCATGCACAGATCTCAGTTTGAACTTCTTTTGAAACCTGAGAGCTTTACAGATGGTTTCTGAAGTCTTTTCCAGCACCTACTTTCTATGATCCTAGGCTCTGACAGCATTCCACCCATAAACCTTTGGCTCTATTTTCAATACACTGAAGCCTTCTTACTATGAACACAGGTGACTCTGCCAGAGGTCTCTTTTTCTGGTTGTGAAAGCACATCCAACCCATACTCAGAGTAAGCCAGAAATATCAGAGAGTATTAATTCTGGCCCCCAAAGCAGGCTTCAACCAAAATAAATGGCGAATTGGTAGATAAACAGCCCCACCTCTTTGCCCATCAGCAGGAGAACTGTGAGGCATATTATACCATGTCCCAGAGTTCCTAAGAAGATCTGAGCCCAGTTGTCCACAGTAGTGACCTGCTCAATAATACATCTTATATTGCTTCCCCATCTCACCACCCCCCACCACTCCCCTACTGGTATGTCCATTGATTACATCCCAAATAAGCTACTTGTACCAAACTCTATCTCAAGGTCTGCTTTGTGGGGGTGGGGGGAGGAGGGCAACCAAAAATTGATCCTGTGACATATTTTGCGGAAATAGCTATTTGAAATACACACGCACACACACACACACACGCACACACAGTGGCCCACAGCCATTCCACAGGAAACATCCAACATAGAGCTCAGAACTTGGTCAGGCCAACAAGCCAACAATCACCGGGAGTCACCCTGAACAATGCACAAAATTTTAATTTACTTAAATATAACTTTTAAAACTGTATTAAAAGAAATAAATATGCAGCCATTTGCAAAACATAAAGAATTCCATGGGTGCTTTTAAAAGCTATAATTAAATGAATAAAAGCCACTTACTTATAAAAGGCTTGGTTTTCCACTCCACACTTCCAAAGATGTTTGCAGGCAGCTGGTGTTGAAGTATGGAATGCCAACATGGCTTTTTTCTAATTAAAAAATAACAAAACAAGAAAAGGCACGTAAAATACCATTTACATTTTCCATGGGTTTTTTTTTTCAGGTGTTTACCTCTTTGTATCCTATCTCCTATCACACAGACTTGGAGTAACTTAACATATTGCTATGTTATTTACAGTGTTATTAACATGGTATTCACCCCTCCCTCACCCTTTGCAGATATCACTAATGTATCTAGGACCTGTTTCTGATCAAAATCAGCCTCACAGTGCTTCTCAACACTCCAGGCATCATCTACCTCTCTGTCACACTGGAATTAGCCTAAAAACATATTTGCCATCATTGAGGAACTAGTACTTGGGCTGAAAACTCATGACAAGAAAACCCGCAAATTTCTAGAGCTACCTCTGAGGCTTAATATTTTGTTAATGGTCTCTGCACAAATGCATTCCCTGGTGAATCCACAATCTATATCTAGTAACTCCCTTGTTTTAAGACTCTCTGGACTAATAGGCTCTGTTTATAACACTCTAATGAGCACTGGTTGTTGAATATTTAGCTTTGTAAGTATTCTTTATTTGTTTCACATGTCTGTATCTTGGCAAAAAGAGGTAGGGAGAGGTTCCATCTTTTATTTCCAAAGTCTATCCCAGTCTGTTTTGTACATGGGGGTGTACAATCAGCATTGCTCACTGACTTTATTGTTCAATGTACAAACCCAGTACTCATTTGTTTGCCTCTAAAATATTTTTAGCGTATAGCTTTCATTATCATCATACACTTCAAAGTCATGGTCTTTGGCGACTACAATACTAAAGGCATATTTTATTCCTGAATCTCTCTCATGCACACACAATAACAGGCAGTTTAAAAAAAGCAGTATCTGACCTCCTTCTGGGTGCCAATCACATAAAATGTCTTCCCTTCAAACTTCAATTTGCAGACATCTGGCCTAAGAAAAGAAAATCTCTGGGTAAGAAGAAAAAAAGTGGCAGCTAACCAAGGTACCTGGGTTTCCCATAGGAATCTGACTCAAAAATGCCAGGCAGATCGCAGTGAAACAAGGTATTATCTTATCATTGGTGAAGGTCTAATGGGCAGTGAAAAGCCTAGAGTGAATTATACAGCAATTCTCTTCCCAAGAGAGGATCTGCACACAGCTCATAATTATTTATTCTATTATTTACAGTCAGGCTGCATCGTTCTTCCAAGAAGCTCTAGTGTTCATGAACATTAATGATCAGAACAATATTAATTGCCCAGCCCACTTAGCAAGATGGGAAGAACGTGGTGATTTCAGATTCAGTTAATGAAATGATGCGGATTCACAGTATCTGACTTTCTCCTCCTTCTGCATCCATTTCCAAGAAGCAAATCCACTGCACTGCAAAATGTTCACTCCTGTTTTCCCTGTTTACAAAAGAATTGTGTTCTTATATATTGGAGTTCCCATCCTTCTCAGCAAGGACCGGTTTAAATAGAAACATGTGACCCAATTCTGTCCAATTAGGTATACAGGAAGTCTCCTACAGGGCTTCTAAAAAATTATCCTTGTTTGAAAAGGAGACACATGGAAGGGGCTGCTCTCCTCCAGGCTCCGGGCATTGCCATGGGGAGATGTGCAGGCCAGTCCCACACATGCCCATCTCAGGAGCAGGAGCCTCAGGACCAATGCGCCTGCCTGAGAATGGCAGAGAAAAAAAAAAAAAAAAACAGAGACCTAAATCCTTCCCAGCATTTAAGTTAATAGGCAGTTAAGTTAACAGACCATGGAACTGCTCCACGTTTGCTCTGTGAGCTGATTAGTCCTCTTATTTGTAAGCCATCATGAGTAGACATTCCTGCTACCTTTTGCCAAAAGCATCTTCATGGATACAGTGGATAACAAAGGGTGAGTTTGCACCCAGGATTCAAAAGAGGAGGAGAGCGGAAAGAAGTGAGTTGGGGAGAGTGGGTCCTGAGTTGTTCATGGGAACTCACACCTTTAACCTGCCCTGACCCATCCGTGTGCCCCCCTTGGCCACAGCAGTAGAAGCTACTGGTGAGGAAACACTGGATACCTTCTCTTTGAAGGCAGAGCCCCTGAGCCCACGCCTCCTAAGTTGACTCCTCAGCTTGGCAAATCCAAGTCCCCACCAAAGGCAACCTAGATGTTACATCCCTTTATGATGAAGTTCCAAGGCAAGGAAATGGATACCAGGCATTCTACCTGACACTTGCCCAAGAAGCCAAGGAGGGGACGGAGGAATCAAGATTAAGAAAAATGGAAAGCCAGTTTTCCAAAGAGGCACTTACCATTTTATCAAATGGATTCTCTTATTTCCCTGAAACACCACAAAGCCTGCAGCTGTGAATCCTAAAAATGTTGTTGTGCCTGTTGAATCCTGAAAAAAAAAAAAAAAGAAAAATCTGTTTAGACTGAGAAAAATAAAATAAATGATAACCAATATATTTATTCATCCTCACCCTAGGTTAATTTTAGACTAATTCCAATGATTGTAGCAATAAACTAAGTTCTGAGATGGAACTTCTAAGAGCAGGCCTTTCAAAGTCTGGGTGAAGTTCAGGAATATGTAGCTTTTCCCTTTGAGGAGCGGACCTTCTGCCCTCTAGGAACCTCCTGGAAAAATATGAATTAGTCCCAAATCACTATGTCTACTTCCCAGTGTCTTCTGGGGCTGCCTGTGTTCTAGGTCTGCTTTGTAATGTGAGAAAACTGTTCTTGCTTGCCATTAGCACCCTAACGTGATGAAACCAAAGCCCTGAGCATCTAATTTTGATTCAATCTCTCACAGGATTTCTGGAAATTTCAGTATAAAAATATCTCCAGAAAAGCTTACTGTGCTTCCAGCCTAGACCAGGAAAACTAAGCATCTTGTAGATAAGTGAAGGCAAAGGAATAACAACACAAAGATCAAGTCAGTCTCCAAGAAATAAATAAAATACAGTTCAAATTTCTGCATAAAATTCACTAAAATGAATAAACTGATTAATACCATTCTAGGAAAGAGCTGCTGGTAAATATTCCAACATTTGTGTAGGCAGAACAAGAGGATGTAAATGCTAGTATGGACAAGTACCCCTGGCTCTCCGCCTCGGCTGCACATTGGAAACACCTGGGTAGCCTGGTCGCTGCACCCACCCCACCCCACCCCCACTCCGCGCCCTCCGCCCCGCCCCGCCCCGCCCCGCCCCGCCCCGCCCCGCCCCGCCCCGCCCCGCCCCGCCCCGCCCCGCCCCGCCCCCTCCCCAGCAGATCCTGAGGTAATTGGTGTGGGATGTGTTCTGGTCAGCAGGTGCTAATGAAGCTCTCCAGGTGTTTCTAATGAGCAGCCCAAGCTGAGACCTATAGGACTAATGCTTTACCAAATAAGATTAGGCAGTCCAATCTGGGTAAAGAAATGTGCCACTAAAACTCCAAAACTTATATTTAAGAGCCTAACTGATAAAATGCTTAGTTTAGGATTAGGACTAGTGTCTGGCTGATGCATAGTCTAATATATGGAAAGAAGAACATTGCTTCAGTGAAACATTTCTGGAAAATGTACCTATAAGTATCACACCTTGGGAGCTTGATTAAAAAGGCAGATTCCCCAGCTGTACCCCCAGAATTCTGATTTAGTAGCTCTGGGGTGAGGTCCAGGAGATTCTGATATAAGTAGTCTGTGTTTCATCCTTGAGAGAAACACTGTCAAATATGAGTAAAGGAAAAAATAAAAACAAGTGTTCCTAATGCCAAAATGCAACTTGAAATCTTTCTTTTTTTTCCTTCCACTTTCCCATTTTTTAAAGACTGCATTCTTGCTGGCAATGGCCTTGAAAGTAAATGCGTCAGAAGCCTGTAACTCCTCAGGGGCCAAACCATCCATCTGATGAGTGAATCCATGGATGTTAATTTAGGAAAATATGGCTACTACATGGCAATCAATGAACAATTGGAAGACTCCAATGGAGAAAATCAGCTGACAAAACATGTAACAGCAGCCCACTGTTGTCCCTTCCAATGAGGGACCGTGGGCCAGGCTGTGGGAAAGATTTAACAAGGCTCTGCCAGGCCTGCATACAGATAAACTCTCTTTTGGGCAAAACAACCATTATATTGTGACCTGCTGTGAGGGGCGGTGACCTGCTGTGAGGGTCAGTTACCTTGCATGGGTGAGGATCCACCCCGTAGGTTTCCAAACTGTGAGCTTTCAGGAGCAAGTTAAACTCAGCAACTGGTGGGCTCTGCCCCCTAAAATCACACAAGAAAAGTTGAGGCAGTTAAAATGGAAAAGAATAGAAACTCGGAATCCCTTCATTCAATAAAGTATGGTGTTCTAAGCTAAATAAAGAGAAAAACCCTTACATAAATAGTAATCAGTAAGACTGATCATTATTTCTCACCACAAGGAGTCCTTTGCTAAGGAACCCGAGCTTGTGTTCTCTAGTTAATTGTTCCATAACAAACCCACATGCACTCTGAGCGCTCCAGTGATCCGTACAGTTAATCAAGGTTATCAAGTTACCAATAAGCAGGCCCTTGCAAATTCAATCTTAATACGAAATAAAACTAATCATCTGTTCTTTCTGCTAATTTAAAAACATTATCTAGGTTAAATGGCATGCCTTCTTGCTCAGGGAAAAAAATGCACAATCCTGTTACCCCATCAACAAGCCTAAACAGAGCCATCAGGGCCAAAAGAATTGTCAACCATCCCACAGAGAGCCCTGGACTTCAAAAGGAAATCTCAACCACTAGTCCTAGCACTGTCCTGCGAGGTGGTAAACAAGGTCTTGGCCTCGGGGAGAAAAGGGCTGCAAATATAGATGACCGCGAAGCCCTTTCAGGGCTAACATCTAAAGAAAGACTATGCAACATTTCAAAGACCCCACTTTGACTAATATTAATATCCTACATGTATTTTAGAGAATCTCAATCATTCCCCAAGGATATTTATGTAATTCTAGCAACCAAGCAGAGTGTGCTAAAGAAAACAACAGGAATTCATTTTATTTTCAAAATGTAAAATTATATTGCAATATTAAATCTATCTCCACTTAACTTCCTTCCCAAAGACGGGTTGTCCCCCAACCCCCTCAAGATAGCAAAGAGTCATCATACCTCTAAATCAAAACAGTATCCCATCTACTTTATTCCTAGAGCCCTTCACAATCTCTTTACCTTTAGTGCACTGGAGTTACACTGATACGTCTAAAGTCACTGTGGTATGTCTAGGGAGCATCTTTATTTATTCATCATGATCCGCACAGTGTAGATCCTTTTAATCCAACAATGCATATCTTTCTTTGACTATTTCTTGATTCTTTTCTTCCCTTCCCCACTTCCTCCACCACTCTCTCTCTCTCCCACTCCCTCTCTAATCTCCTTTGAGAGGCCCTAGTAAATGGGTCTTGAAACTCCTAGGTCCCAGGTCTTTTAATCTTTGTTTCATTCTTTACATCTCTGTCTTTTGGTACTATGCTCTGAATTATTTCTTAATTCAAATGTCCAGCCTGCTAACTTATTCTTCAGCTGTGCACATTCTGCTGCTTCTCTCATTGATATTTTTTTTTATAATATCAATGAAATATTTCATTTCCAATGTAATATCTATGTGGATCTTCAAATAGCAGCCTGTTCTCAGCTCATGATCATGAATTCCTCTTATCCCTCTGAGGGTACCACTTCATTTCTATTAAGGTCCAATCTTGTTGGCTGCATTAATGCTGCTTTCTTGGTGAAGGTCATTTTGTATGCTGACTCAGAGTCTGTAATTCGTGGAGCTGATGTTTCCTTAAGTGTTTGGTGATTCCTGTTGGACTCTCATTTTTATATTTGATGTATCAGCCTCCAGAGGTTGAGGGAAGAGTGGGATGTGCCATGTGGAACAGCATGTGATATGATTTGGATTTGTGTCCCCACCCAAATCTCATGTCGAATTGTAATCCCCAATGTTGGAGGAGGGGCCTGGCGGGAGGTGATTGGATCATGGGGGCAGATTTCTCCCTTGCTGTTCTCGGGATAGTGAGTCCTCACAAGATCTGGTTGTTTACAAGTGTGTAGCACCTCCCCCTGCTCTGTCTTCCTCAGGCTCCAGCCACATAAGATGTGCCTCCTTCCTCTTTGCCTTCCACCATGTTTGTAAGTTTCCTGAGGACTCTCCAGCCATGCTTCCTGTTCAGCCTGTGGTACTGTGAGCCAATTAAACCTCTTAATTACCCAGTCTTGTGTAGTTCTTTATAGCAATGCAAGAACAACTAATACAACATATATCAGTAACTTGACTGGGGGCCGAAGGTTCTAGTTCTAGGCACGCACACAGGGTACCTCCTGCTCAAGCCTGCTGCTGCCCATGACTCAGCACAAAGCAACAGAGGGAGGGGTCAAAGTTGTCCACTTGCTTCAAATGTAGTTGCCCACTCACTGTGATGGCTGTTGTGTGTATTCCAGGAGGCACCCAGAAACCCAGAACCACTGCTATTCTAAGTCTGTGTCTGGCCTGGATCCCTTCTGTTTCCTATCTTCCACAGATGTTGCAGGATTTCTGATCCAAAGATGATATTTTCTCCTATTCCTTTTCTAATGCTTTTCCTGTTATCCATAAGGACTCGGTGAAGGAAGGGAAGATTGACATATATGCCACCTTATTCTTTTTTCTCCTTTTTTCTTTTTTCTTTTTTTTTTTTTTGAGACAGAGTCTCACTCTATTGCCCAGGTTGGAGTGCAGTGGTGCAATCTCAGCTCACTGCAACCTCTGCCTCCCAGGTTCAAATGATTCTCCTGCCTCAACCTCCGGAGTAGCGGGGATTACTGGTGCCCGCCACCACACCCAGCTAATTTTTGTTTTTAGTAGAGATGGGGTTTCGCCATGTTAGCCAGGCTGGTCTTGAAGTCCTGATCTCAAGCAATCCACCTGCCTCAGCCTCCCAGAGTGCTGGGATTGCAGGCATGAGCCACTTCACCTGGCCACCTTTTTCTTTTAATAGAAAAGATCATTTTTAAAGCCATCTACAGAATACTCCTGAGGGATTAAGTCAAATTTGTGCTTTAGAAAAATAAAGTCTAAAGCTTTTCAAGATTTCCTTATTCATTTTAGTGTTCTGAAATTTCACTGTGATATATGTATATAGAGAATATCTTTATGTATTCATCCCAATCAGTACTTGTGGGCACTTTCGATCCAGCAATTACTATCTTGGGCCATTTCTTTGATTCTTTTCTTTTCAAGACATAGTCATTATAATTTTTTTCCTTTTGATAAAGTAACAATGGACTCAGGAAAATTAACAACTATATTGACAGGGATGGGAAAAGAGATTTCTGGAAGGTTTTCTTAATCCATATGGTATTTCTCTCTCCATCTCTCTCTTAAGTTCTTGAAGTAATATCTTACTCTCCACCAACAAATAAACCATACAGAAAATTATTGAAGTCAGGCTTGGTGCAGTGGCTCATGCCTGTTATCCCAACACTTTGGGAGGCTAAGGTGGGAGGATCACTTGAGCCCAGAAGTTCAAAACAAGCCTGGCAACGTAGCAAGGTCACTTCTAAAAAAAATTTTTTTTAAATTAGCCAGATATTGTGCACTACGATCGTGCCACTGTCCTTCAGCCTGGGTAGCAGAGCAAGAAAGATCCTGCCTTAAAAAAAAAATACAGAAAACAAACTTATTGAATTCACATATTATTGAGCCATCTCTCATGCATACACACACACACACACACACACACACACACTCATTTGTATACTCATCTCACCTTCCCAACTAGGGACAAAGCAGTCAAAATACCCAGCATGTCACTAAGCAGCAACCCACTCTTCTGGCCCTCAATGCAAAACTTCACCCTAACGACCCAGACCAAGACCAAAGTGAACCAGGACCAGAGCCAAAGCAGCCCTGTGCCTCCCATAGCCTTGGGCAATCAGCTTTGCTCGGGGTGATCCTCCCAGGTTACTTGAAAGGCCCTCATTCTACCACCCACTAATAAGAACTCCTCTGATCTACAGAGCTAGCCATTCTCATTATTCATTGAACTGCCACCACCTTTTTAAAAGCTACATGTCATTTATTCATAAAACTCAAGTTTGTTTTCAAAGCATACCCTCTTCAATATAGGAGCAAGATAATTGTGAAAGGTTATCATTTGGATGTTCACTTTGAAAAGTGAATAATTTTTCCTTGCCTAGGTGGTCTCTTTCTGACCACTTCCTTGTCCTTCCTAAATCTGATGAGCATCTAATTTCCAATCACAGCCAATCCCAGATGGCAGCAGGGTACCAGTGCTACACAGCCCCTGAGGACACACCCTTAAACTCAAGGACATCTGTTCATCAGGAGATACCAGCCAGGGTGGAAAAAGGCAAGCTACAGTATGGGAAAAGCTGTCAGCAACACGTACAACCAAAAAAGGACACCTATCTGGAATATTTTTTAAACTCCTATAAATCAATAAAGAGCAACAAAATATGTTTCAAAACCAGTAACCACGACCCCAACCTCTGCACAATAAGCAAAAGACTTCATAGGCACTTACCAAATAGGACGTCTAACTAGCCAATAACTACATGAAAACGTGCTTAGCTTTGATCAAGAAAATGTAAATTATTTTATTTATTTTTTAATGTCTATTTTCTATATATTTAGGAGGTACAAGTGCAGATTTCCTATGTGCATATATTCCATAGTGTTAAAGTCTGGGCTTTTAGTGCAACTGTCACCCAAATAGTGAACATTGTAACCCTCACCTTCTCCCACCATCCCATATCTTGTAGTTTCCAATGTCTATTACTCTCCTCTATATGCCCATGCGTCTTCATTGTTTAGTTCCAACTTATAAGTGAGAACATGCAGTATTTGCCTTTTCTGTTTCTGAGTTATTTCACTAAGGATAATAGTCTCTGGTTCTATCCATGTTACTGCAAAAGACATGATCTCATTCTTTTTATGGCTCAATAGTATTCCATGCTATATATATTATATATAACGTGTGTGTGTGTGTGTGTGTGTGTGTGTGTGTGTATATATCACGTTTTCCTTGTCCAGTTCTCCATTGATGGACACTTAGCTGATTCCATATATTTACCATTGTGAATAGTGCTGTAATAAACATATGAGTGCTGGTATCTCTTTGATATGATGATTTCTTTTCCTTTGGGTAGATATATATACACAAAGGGAAAATAGTGAGATTGCTGGATCAAACAGTAGTTCTATTTTTAGTTCTTTAAGAAATCTCCACACTGTTCCCCCAAAAAGTTGTTTTAATTTACATCCCTACCAACAGGTTATAAGTGTTTTCTTTTCTCTGCATCCTTGACAACATCTGTTGTTTTTTGACTTTTTAGTAATAGTCTTTCTGACTGGTGTAAGATGGTCTCTCATTGTGATTTTAATTTGCATTTCTCTGATGTTTAGTGATGTTGAGCATTTTTTTCAGGTTTCTTGGCCACTTGGATGTCTTCTTTTGAAAAATGGCCTTCAATGTTCTTTGCTCATTTTTTAAGGGGGGTTGTTTTTTTTCTTGTTGAGTTGTTTGAGTTCCATGTAAATTCCAGATATTAGCCCTTTGTCAGACCCATAGTTTGCAAGTATTTTTTCCCATTCTGTAGGTTGTCTGTTTACTCTGTTAATTATTTCTTTTGCTGTGCAGAAGCTTTTTAGTTTAATTATGTCTCATTTGCCTATTTTTGTTTTGCTGCATTTTAGTTTAATTAAGTCCCATTTGCCTATTTTTGTTTTGTTGCATTTTAATTTGAGGAATTGGTCACAAATTCTTTGGTGAATGTCCAGAAGAGTTTTTCCTAGGTTTTCTTCTAGGATTTTTATAGTTCAAGGTCTTATGTTTAGGTCTTTAATCCATCTTGAGTTAATTTTTGTTTATGGTGAGATGTATGGGTCCAGTTTCACTCTTCTGCATGTAGCTATCAATTTTCCCAGGATTATTTATTTATTTATTTAGATCCAGTCTTGCTCTGTCACCCAGGCTGAAGTGCAGCGGCATGATCTTGGCTCACTGCAACCTCTGCCTCCCAGGTTCAAGGGATTCTCCTGCCTCAGCCTCCTGAGTAGCTGGGATTACAGGCATGTGCCACCAGGTCCAGCTAATTTTTGTACTTTTAGTAGAGATGGGGTTTCACCATGTTGGCCATGCTGGTCTTGAACTCCTGACCTCAAGTGACCATGTGTTGTGGGAGCAACCCAGTGGGAGATGATTGAATCATGGGGTGGGTCTTTCCCTTGCTGTTCTCGTGATAGTGAATGGGTCACGTGAGATCCAATGGTTTTAAAAATGGGAGTTTCTCTGCACAAGCTCTCTCTTTGCCTGCTGCCATCCATGTAAGATATGACTTGCTCCTCCTTGCCTTCCACCATAATTGTGAGGCCTCCCAAGCCATGTAGAACTGTAAGTCCAATAAACTTCTTTCTTTTGTAAATTGCCCAGTCTTGGATATGTCTTTATCAGCAGTGTGAAAATTGACTAATACAATGTATAATAATACTACCGATTTCTGCATATATATTTTGTATTCCAAAATTTTACTGAATTCATTTATCAAATCTAAGAATCTTTTGGTAGTGATTTTAGGGTTTTCTAGATAGAAACCATACCATCAGCAAACAGGGATAATTTGACTTCCTTTTTCCCAACTTGTATGTCTTTTTTTTTCTCTAGTCTGATTGCTCTAGCAAGGACTTCCAGTACTATGTTGAAAAAGAGTGATGAAAGTGGGCATCTTTGTCTTGTTCCAGTTCTCAGAGGGAATGCTTTGAACTTTATCCTGTTAAATATGATGTTGGCTGTGGGTTTGTCATATATTGCCTTGATTATATTAAGATATGTTCCTTCTATGTCTGGGTTGTTGAGGATTTTCTCATGAAGAGATGCTGAAGTTTATCAAACACTTTTTCTTCATCTATTGAGGTGATCATGTGGTTTTTGTCCTTAATTCTGTATGTGATATATCACATTTATGGATTTATGTATATTGAACAATCATTGCATCCCTGGGATAAATCCCACCTGATCATGGTGTATTTTCTTTTTATGTGTTGTTGGATCTGATTTGCTAGTATTTTGTTGAATATTTTTGCATTTATGTTCATCAGGGATATTGATCTGTAATTTTCTTTTTTGTTGTGTCTTTCTCTGTTTTGGGTATCAGGGTGATACTGGCCTTGCAGAATGAGTTAAGGAGAACTCTCTCATCTTCTATTTTTTAGAACAGTTTCAGGAAGATTGGTATTAGTTCTTCCTTGCATGTTCTCTAGAATTCAGCTGTGAATCCATCTGATCCTGGATGGATGTTGTTTTGTTGTTTTGTTGTTGTTGCTGTTGCTGAGAGATTTTTTTATTACTGACTCAGTCTCACTACTCATTATTGGTCAGTTCAGAAGTTTTATTTCTTCTTGGTTCAATCTTGTGAGGCTGGAATTTATACATTTCCTCTAGGTTTTCTGGTTTGTGAGTATATAGCTGTTCATAATAGTCTCTGATGATCTTTTGTATTTCTGTGGTTTCAGTTGTAATGTCTCCTTTTTCACTTCTGATTGTGTTATTTGGATCTTCTCCTTTTCTTGGTTAGTCTAGATAATGGTTTATCAATTCTGTTTATCTTTTTTCAAAACAAAAGAACCAACTTTTTGTTTGGTTGATCTTTTGTAATTTTTTATCTCCATTTCGTTCTGCTCTGATCTTTGCTATTTCTTTTCTTCTGCTAAGTGTGTGTTTAGTTTGTTCTTGTTTTTCTAGTTATTTCAGGTACAATGTTAGGTTATTTAGTGATCTTTCTACTTTTTTGATGTAGGCATTTAATGCTATAAATTTCCCTCTTAGCAATGCTTTTGCTGTATTCCACAGGTTTTGTTATATTGTGTTTTCATTTTCATTAATTTCAAAAAATTTTTAAATTTGTCTTAATTTCCTTATTCATCCAGTGATCATTCAGGAGCATGCCATTTAATTTATATGTATTGTACAGTTTCAAGCATTCCTCTTGGTAGTGATTTCTAGCTTTATTCTGCTGTGGTCTGGGAAGATATTTAATACAATTTCAATTTTTAAAAAATTTGTTAAGACATTTTCTGTGGCCTACTATATGGTCTATCTTGGAGATTTTTTCCATGTACTAATGAAAAGAATGTATTTTCTGTAGCTATTGGGTAGAACGTTCTGTAAATGTCTAAGTCTATATGGTCTAAAGTCCAACTTCAGTTCAAAGTTTCTTTGTTAATATTCTGTCTTGATGATCTGTCTAGTACTGTGAGTGGGGTGTTGAACTTCCCACTACTGTTGTATTTCTGTCTGTCTCTTTCTTTAGGTCTAGTAATATCTGTTTTTTGAATGGGGGTGCACGGATTTGGGGTGCATATATATCTAGAATTGTTATATCCTCTTGAGTGTCAGTCCACTTGAGTCTTTATCTCACAGCAGCCCCTAGCAGAGCAGTGGGTATTGTCCTGGGTATGCAAAAGAGAGCCTAGTTTCCTTGTCCCTCCTCAACTGGACGTGGTTGCAGCCATGACAACTTGAACTCGGCCCACGGTGGAGTGCAGCCTAGTGTTAAACTCTCTAAAATGACACCTAAGACTTATGACCAGGGAGACCAGGGCCCTTCCCAGGCAGGAAGTATGGACAAGAAGATGTGGATGTCCACTCACATCTCAGTCTCACAGCAGCCCATTGCAGGGCAGTGCACATTGTCCTATATATGATAGGAGAGCCTGGCTTCCCTGTCCCTCCTTGGCCAGGTGGCAACTGCAACCATATCAACCCAAACAGTCCAAGGTCAAATGGCAGTCCATCATTAAACTCTCAAAATGATGCCTTGGGCCTAGGAACAGGGAGGGTGGGATCTCTCCCAGGCAAGCAGTGTAGACAAGAAGCTGTGGAGAGTGCAGCTCAGTCTCAACCGCAGCTCACAACAAGGCAGTAGGGATCCTCCTAGGGGTATGTAGGAGCACCCATTCTCCTCTCTCCTCCTTGCAGCAGCTCTGCAGCAGCAACCATGTCTGTAGCTCTCCAGTATCTAGGCTCTCAAAATGTTGCCCAGCAGAGGCCACTGTAGGCTTGGATGCCTGTGGGATTCCATGTGGGTTCTCTTTCTAGAGGAATGTGCAATCTTTAGGCAGTTCCACATGTCAGGCCCTAGGCCCTAATGGTTCGAGAGTTTCTCTCATACACAAGATCATAAAAGCTGATCCCTGGAGGTTTCTCTCTTACTGTTTCTCCACGCCCAGGAACCTCTCCTTACTATTAGTCAGTTCCCAGCTGGGCAAGCTGCCTCGAACCCTCTCCTTACTTCAAGTGCTTCCCATCTCCTCTCTGGTGAATCCCAGAAGTCTCTCCTAGACTAGCTGTTTGAAATATATCTACTTATTATTCTGGTTCCTCTCTGTGAAGGAGGCACATACTCCTATATCTAGTCAGCTATGTTCTATGCTATCAGTAAATGCAAATTACAACTATGAGAAACCACTAACATCTCCATCTGGTAGCTACAGTTAAAAAGACTAACAAAAACAAGCACTGGTGAGAATGTACAGCACAAGAAACCCTCATGTACTTCTGGTGGAAATTTGGTGGAACTAATCTGGAAAACTCTTTGGCATTATCTACTAAAGTTGAACATGTTTACCCTATAATACAGCAATTCCACTCATAGTTATATACGCAACAGAAATTAGTGCATGTTGCACCAAGAAATAGATAGAATTTTCATAGTAGTGTTATTTGTAATAGCAAAAACTAGAAAACAACTCAAATGTCTATCAAGAGTAGAATGAATAGGCAATGGAATACTATACAGGCATGAAAATTGCTGACTTAAAGCTACACACTACAAGATGAATGAATATCCCAAAAATAACATCGGACAAAAGAAGCCAAATGCTACAGTTCAAATATTTGTCCCCTCCAAAACTCATGTTGAAACTTAATCCCCAAAGTCACAGTATTAAGAGGTGAGGCTTTTAAGAGGTGATTGATTTCGTGAGGGTTTTGCCTTCATGAATATATTCAGTTTGCCGTGCTCATGCCCTCTTCATGTGCTGCCTTGCACCACTTCAGGACTCTGCAGAGAGTCCCCACCAGCATGAAGGCCCTCACCAGATGCAGTCCCCAGACCTTAAACTTCCAAGCCTCCAGAACTGTAAAAAATAAATTTCTTTTCTTCATAAATTACCTAGCCTCTGGTATTCAGTTATAGCAAGAAAAAACAGGCTAAAATACCAGATATAAATGGATATACACTGTATGATTCTATTTCTATGGCTTTCAAAAATGAGCAAAGCAAAACTAATGTGTTAAAAGTCACTGGAAACCCTGGGAACTCTCACCTATTGTTGGTGTGAACATAAGGTAGAGCAACCTAACTGCCATTTCCTAGAAAAGTTAAAGTGCAAACTCTGGCAAGTTCCACACTTAGGCTTGTACTTACACTAGGGAGTCCTGTACATGTACCTTAGGAGAATTATTTAAGAAGCCATAGTAACTCTGTCTGCAATAGCAAAAACCTGGAAGCAACCCAAATGTTCATCAACAGGAGAATGGATACATAAAACATGGGAAGTTCATATGATAGAAAATTAATTACACAGAAGTGAAAATAAAGACCTATGGCTGTATGTATCACTGTGGAAGAATCTCATAAGTACAGTGTTGCTAGGGAAGAAATGAGACACGAGAATGCAGTATGAGTCCATTTATATGAAAGTGAAAATAGGCAAAACTGAGGCAATACATCATTGACTAATACATATGTATAAAGTAAATTTATAAAAGCAAAACAAGAGAATAAGCAACCCAAAATTCAGAAAAGTGTACCTATGGGAGGAGAGAGGGAGGTGGTCTGGGAGGGGCACATAGGAGACTTCAGAACAGCTGGTGATGTTCTCATTCACAAGCAATGTTAGGGGATCATGGATGTTTTTTCAATTATTCTTTAAATCCCACATATATTGTATATACTCTGAAAATGCTCTTTTACATATTATACATTTTGTAATGATGAAAAGACACACAATTTCTGCCTTTTTAATAAAGAAATCATGGGATGAAATATTATGCAGTCCACAAGGACCCCCAAACTAAGTATTTATTGATCAAGAGGATAATAGATACATATGCAGAGCTATCTTGTACTAAACTCCACAATTCCAAGCAGCATAACATTTTTTATGTTGCCAAGCATATACATATTTTTTCCCTGATTCAGAAACTTGGAATCTTTATCTTCCCTTTTGTGGATGAGAGTTCTGACATTCAAAGAGAAAAATAACTTGCTCAAGATTATTGCTCAAGGTCAATTGGCATTTGCCCTCACTAGTCATGTATGGGCAAACGCAGGATGCAAATGCAAGCTGACCTGGTTCTAAAGTGCTTGTCAGGGCTGGTACCAACATCATCACCAATATCTTATGGTCAAGAGCCATCTGCCTGCTCTCCTGCGTGCCATGGCGTAGCATTTCAAAATGACATGATTTCTATCCACCTTTTATGTTTTAAAAAAGCAAGGCAGATGGAACTGGAGGCCATTAATAACACAGAAACAAAGTCAAATACTACATCTTCTCATTGACAAGTGGAAGCTAAATAATGTGTCACATGGACATAGAGTGTGGAATAATAGACACTGGAGACTCAGAGGGTGACAGAGTGGGAGGGGGTGAGGGATGAGAAATTACTTCATGGGTACAATGTACACTATTCCAGTGATGGTTACGCTAAAAGCCCACACTTCACCACTATGCAACATATCTATGTAACAAAATGGCCCTTATACTTGATAAATCTATTTTTAAATTTATTTATTTATTTAATTCGTTTATTTGAGGCAGGGTCTCACTCTATCGCCCAGGCTGGAGTGCAGCGATGCGATCTCAGTTCACTGCAGCCTCGACCTCCCGGACTCAAGTGATCCTCCCACCTCAGCCTCCTATAGCTAGGACTACAGGAGCATGCCACTACATCTGGCTAATTTTTGTATTTTTTGTAGAACGGGATTTCACCATGTTGCCCACGCTGGTCTCGAACTCCTGGGCTCAAGTGATCCTCCCACCTCAGCCTCCCAAAGTGCAAAGATTACACGGGTAAGCCACTGCAACCCACCTAAAAAATTCATTTAAATTGCAACTTTTTCAAATTCTAAACATTGCCATTTATCAATGATAAGGCAATTCATTCCAGGTAACTGATACTCAGATCCGATTAGCGAATAGTGATATCTCCATTTCAATCTGAAACTAAAACCTGCAGGCCAAATCTGGACTGCCTGCGCCTGATTTTGTACAGCCCTCAAACTAAGAATGGGTTTTACATTCTTACATAGTTTAAATAAATCAAAAGAATAATATTTCATGACTCATGACAATTACACGACATTCAAATTTCAGTGTCTATAAATACAGTTTTATTGGAACATCGTCACACCCACTTATCTGCATATTGTCTACACATGCTGTCATGCTGCAACAGTAGTAGTTGCAATGAAGACTGTATGTTCTACAAAGCCTAAAATATTTGCTAGTTGACCCAGTATAAAAAATGGTTTTCTGAACCGTGATCTGGGTCCAGAACACAGGAACGTGAAACCACAGGAAGCCATGTCTATTTGATTCTAAAAAATGAAGGTGTTTCTGTAAAAAGAGTACCTACCTCCAAGATTTGATGCAAAGATTAAGCAGGTAACAGATGTGAATCTGTTAGACTAGTGCTTAACACACAGTATGTTCTGTCCTTGCCCTCAGACTACCATGTGTTCCCTTGCTAGCCCTACATATGGCTGAAGTCAGAAATACTGTGCTGAGGGGAATGTCAAGCAGGATGTCAAGATATTTGCCACAAACCAAAGGCCCATCTTTAAAATAATTCTCAAGTAAGCATCATTTGCTTTGGGCTTAACCTCAGATCTCCACTAGCTAAGCATTTAAAAGACTTAATTGAAAATGTCATACACAGGGAAAAACTAACTGCAAACGCTCAGAGAAGGCAAAAAGATCAAAACCAAAGGAGAAAAGGCAGGGACCCTGATAGGACTGGAGTCTCCTGAGGCCCAGACTCACCAAGGAAGAAACCATTTAATGATCCATTTTTTCAGGAAGATACTAAGATCAATTAAATAGAAAGGTTGGGATTTTTTCCTTGAATCTCCCACTGGGCATCTGTTTCTGGCAAAAATTCTGGTAATGGAAAATAATGATTTTCTGTCCGTCAAATATTGCATCAGGAAATGTTCCACTCAGATTAATAGTGTCTCTAATGAGACATTTAAAGGTAAAGACCAGTGATTAGTTGACTTCTTTTCAAAGAGCTAACAATTCTCCAAAGATAGGCTTTTCTAATATATTAGATGAGGTCAAGTCATTGTGTATTTAGCTGTATGTCTCCCTTCTGCCAGTTTTGAGTACTTTTAGACAAAAAGGAACAATCTCCCTTTTATTGATCCTCCTTTAGCATACCATTACATACAGTACAAAACCAGATAGCATCCCAGGAATAAATGTCAATTACTAGTGGACATTAATTGTGGAATAAGATGTGGATCTTGCCAGCAATGAGCTGGACTGCTTGGAACACAGTTGGCAGGGAAGGGGGTGGTTCTGGTTCCCTCTGACCCATCTGAGCCTAGGAGCTCTAGAATTAAACTCATGGGCAGAAGACCAATGTAATGGTGTAGAAGACCAATATAATGGTCTTCTACTTCTGAAAAACAGAATTCTCAATTTGGCTTAGATTACATTTTGCTGCAACTTGGTTGCAACTTTACTTAGATTTAGCTTTGTTGGAATAAAAGATTTTCCACACCACTGGCTTCGAATGTTTGGGAGTGCTCTCAAGACTTGCCCTTCAGCAGGGCTTGGGACTTTAGCACTCAGCAACTGCAGGGAGCTGTCTATGCTTTATAGCATTCCTGTGGAATGTGGGCTGGAGAGAGATTCCTTTGCTCTTCAGTGTCATCCCTGGCTCTCTGGACTTTAGAAGACTTTTCTCCTCCCTGTCATCCTGCCTCCTGCCATCAGCAAGGGCTTCCCCACCCAGGCTGAAGGTCTGGAGTGCCTCTAGGGGATTTCACTCAGCTCTCGTGCTGGTTAAAAGTTTGCCTAGTTGCCCTTAGCCCTGACCTAGGGTGTAATCCTTCTCTTCCTGTCACTCCACCAGAAGTGAAAGCAGCTATGCGTCTCCACTCTCCTAAGAAAGACATTCTGGATTTTAATACATTCAGGTCGATTTGCATCTTCAGCTCTCAGATGGGTTCAAAAAATATGATTTTGTAATTTAGCCAGCTTGTTGGTGTTATTTTGGTGTTAGGAGAGATCAATATCTCATGCCTTTCTACATCCTAAATGGAAAGGAAATGAGAGTTCCCAGTCTGTCATTTACAATTTTTCACTTAGAGAGGGACATTATCTCTTGCAAATCCTTTTAGGAGCCATCTTTATGCAGAGCATTAGATAAAATGCTGCAAATTTGGATAGCTGCCACGCTATGAAGGAGACAGTGGTAACACCCTGGGGCCATGCAGGGACAAGGCTTATAGGAGAGCAGCAACTTAGAAAGATATTAGCGCACAATGCACGGAAACTCAAATTTCAGGTCGAGTTCTATTGCTTCATAATTGTGTAGCCTTGGATAAGTTAATTTCTCAGAACTCTGTTTCCTTATCCGTAAAAAAAAAAAAAAAAATGGTGGCTGCAAACTCAGTGGAAGGAGAAGGTAAGTTGGCAGAGCAGGGATGGTGGCAATTCAGAGACAAAGGATTCTTTTAAAGAGGCACTGCTGCTGAGTGTTGCCACACAGAAGTCAGGGAGCCATGTGACCAAAACCCCAGTCGCAACTGAAGCCAGAACTTTATGGCAACTGGTTCCATTTTTTACAGCTATTATTTGGCTCAGACTACATACATCTGGGTCACAGTATAGTCCAAGGACTGTCATTTTATAACTACTGCTTTGGACTCCAAGGATCCCTTAAGCATAGAAATTGGCTGTCAAATTTCTTTGCTGTTGGCTAGTGACCTCTTGATAGTCGAAGGCGCTAAATGATAGTCAAAACTGTCTTTGACTAATAAAAATTAGCAGGCAAATTAACTGTTGCTTCATGAATTATTTTGTGGATAAAATCTTTCAAACCATGAGGTCACAGGGGAGTGTGGATGATGAAGGAGACCCCAGCGTGGGGATGAAATGGCTGAAAATCTGGGCTAGGCCATCCCACACTACTACAGTGCCCCACAAAAGGCTGCTCTTCAATAAATATTAGTGGTATGAATGGATGGATGGAAAGATGCATGGATGTATGGATGAAATATAAATGGATAGAAGGATGGATAAATATCCTCTGGATAAATTCACTGTTATAGTCTCATTGAAAGTTCAAAGAATCTTTAGCTCTACACATAAGTTAGAATCACATGTGAGATATAATCAGACAATGTATTAAGTAATGGCTGACTCCTACTTTCAATAATATAACCCTCTCTCCTTCTTCATGGCCACATTGCACTTTGGTAACATTGCTTTTTCCCCCTTAAGGTCATCGTAGCTAGATTTCACCTGTATAAAAAACATGAATGGCTTGGACATGCACACCACTTGCCCCAGCCCATCCCTTCCTAGAAATGTCCTTTACCCTAGGCCACAAAATGCAAGGACTTCATTTTTACAGTGAACGCATTTGATCCCAAATCATCCCATCTTCCCCCTTCCTAAGAAAGGTGCTATACCAAATAGCAACAAAAAATGCAAATTGATCTGATAATCTACCAGGGAGAGAGATTCTATGAGTTTGGAAGGGACTTGGGAAGGGAAATGATACAGGGAGAGAGATCGATGACAAAGAGAAAACGCATCTTAAGAAAGATTGAGGTTGTAAAATAACCAGACATTTATTTCTTCTTTTTACACAATAAACACACTTCTCAAAACTGACAAAAACATTTCTTAAGAGGGCCCTTGTGATCTATTCATCAGAAGCAAAGGTAGAGGATATTTTTCATGTCAGGGTATTTGTTTCTAGAAAGCTAGACGTTTTTAAAATGATAACTCCATTTTTTTAAACTATAGCCATGGCGCATGATTTACAGAGAATATAACCTTTAAGAAATAGAGATAATTACTCTGTTTTAAAAACGCACTGTGTCATTCTTGCTTCTAGCACAAACCTCACTGCCCTGGATCATTATAGTGTGGCTAGTTGGATGATTTTCCTGCTCTTTAAGGGCAAGGAATATACTTCATCAAAACTGCTTTACTGCCAATTGAGCCTTTTGAATATTTAAAAGCTGATGACCTATGACTGAAGTTAATGCAAATGTCTCTGTCTCTAATGACAAACCTGATGAACTGGTGATGAGAGGAAGAAAAGACTAGCTGAGTAGAAACTCTAGGAAATACCTCCAGCAAAGTCTATCAGGGTTCTTTATGGTAAAAGCAATCTTATTCTTGATCTTAAACCCCCTCTGAGCACCCTCAGGACTAACGGAATGGGTATTTCCTCTTACCCCAGGTGGCTTTGATTAAAGCTGTGGAAAACAGAAACCAAGAGGGACAAAAAGAACAGAGGACTGGTGAGGCATGGTGGCTCACACCTATAATCCCAGCACTTTGGGAGGCAGAGGCGGGTGGACCACCTGAGGTTGGGAGTTTGAGACCAGCCTGACCAACATGGAGAAACCCCGTCTTTACCAAAAATACAAAATTAACCCGGCATGGTGGCGCATGCCTGTAGTCCCAGCTACTCTGGAGGCTGAGGCAGGAGAATTGCTTGAACCCAGGAGGTGGAGGTTGCGGTGCGCAAAACTCCATCTCAAAAAAAAAAAAACAAAAAAAACAAAAAAAAAACAGAGGACCATCAAGTCCTCAGGGGTTGCAGCAATGGCTTCCTCCAGTCAGCAGAGGGCTCTAGAGGGAGGAATAACCTATTTCTAAATCAGTCCCAGGTAGGACCTCATCTCTGCACACCAAGCTTAAAGTCTGAAAATTACAAGAGATTATTTTTCACACATAGTTTTACAAACAAATATGGCTCCTGATAACTTAAAATTATCTACAGAGGCAGGAGAGTGAAGCAGAAATTGATTCCATACCTGGTCTGCCATGTGTTTAGAACAGGAGTCAGCAAGCTAGGACCCATAGGCCAAATGTGGCCTGCCACCTGTGTTGTCAATAAAGTTTTATTGAATCATGGCCCACTCATTTAAGAATTGTCTATATCTGCTTTTGCTTTACCAAAACAGAGCTGAGTCACTGCACTAGAGACCGTATGACCCAGAAAGCCAAAAATATTTAACTAGCCCTTACCTAGAAGAATCATTTGGCTCAGTGGGTTATGTAAGTGACACATCTCCATATCATCTAGTTCACATGATATTAAAAGGCCCAAAGATGCCTGTATAAAAATCTTTCTAAAATGAAACTCTATTAGCTACACATCTATTAGAATGACCAGAATCCAGAACACTAACAACACCAAATGTTGGCAAGGATGTGGAGCAACAGGAACTCTCATTCACTGCTGGTGGGAATGCAAAATGCTACAGCCACTTTGGAAAATAGTGTGGTGGTTTCTTATAAAACTAAACATACTCTTACCATATGATAGAGCAATCATGGTGTTTGGTATTTACCCAAATGAGTTGAAAACTTATGTCTACACAAAAACCTACACACAGTTATTTATAGCAGCCTTATTCATAATTGCTCAAACTTGGAAGCAACCAAGATGTCTTTCAGCAGGTAAATGGATAAATTATGATACATACAGACAATGGAATATTATTTTATGCCAAAAGGAAATGAGCTCTCAAACCAAAAAAAGACATGGAGGAAACTTATATGCATATTACTGAGTGAAAGAAGCCAATCTGAAAAGGCTACACATTGTATGATTCCAACTATGACATTCTGGGTAAGGCAAAAGCTATAGAGACAGTAAAAAGATCAGCGGTTGCCAGGGGTTAGGGGAGAAGGAGGGATGATTTTTAGGACAGGGAAACTACTCTGTATGATACTATAATGGTATTGGTATTGCAATGGAATGATACTATACATTCATCAAACCCACAGAGTGTACACCAAGAGTGAACTCTAATGTAAACTATCAACTATGAGTGATTATAATGTATCAATGTAGGCTCATCGGTTGTAATACATGTACCACTCTAGGAAGGATATTGATAATGAGGGAGGCTATGCATGTGTGGGAAAGGGGTATAGAGGAAATCTCTGTGCCTTCCTTTCAATTTTGCTGTAAACCTAAACATCTCTTTTAAAAAATAAAGTCTATTAAAAAAAGAAAAACAACTCTATTAGTCAATGAGTTGTGAGGGCCATTAAGGGCTGGGTGCCCACTGTTTCCAGCTCCTATTACCTTCTGAAGACCATAGAATTGCATTTCCTTGATCCTGGGTAAGATCTTGGGATGAGTCCTGATCAGCGAGTTGTAAGTAGAAGTGATATGAATCACTTCCGAAATGAAGCATGACCTTCCAGGGCTCTTTTCCTTGTGGCTTAACATCTGGCAAATCCAAGTTTCTGACTTCCCTGAGTGACAATGGTGGGCGGAGCCCCCCAGCTGGCCTCTGGTGGGCACAGAGCAGAGTAAAGAAGACTTTCTTGCTCTAAGCCACTGAGCATTGGGTGTTTGTTTCCTCAGCAAAATCTAACTGATCTTGACTGATATAGAGATGATCGATAACTATAATATGCTACTATATTTGCAAGACTGTGGCTTCTCCCTATCCTCCAGTACAGTGAAGGACTCAGAAGAAGAAACATTGATCCAAGCATGAACTTTTACTTTCAGTCATCAATCTAATTTAGTTCATGAAAATTCTTCTTAAAATCTTGGTCTTCTTAAAACTCCAAGGAAGAGTCAGTCTCTCTCTCTCTCTTTCTCTCTCTCTCTCTCTCTCTCTCTCTCCCCCCACCATCCCCCAAAGAACTCTGTTATTCATGCCTATCTATCAGGCCATCTTGGTCCCACCTTCAAGCAGTCTGTAGCCTCCCGGAGAGGAAATTTCTTTTTTCTCTCTCATTAATTTTCTGTCAAGAATGGCAGCTTTTTTTGCTCTCTCAGAGATCACAGGAGCAGAATAATCCTAATCAATAAAAAGGCTGGGAGAAGGTTGTGAAACCACCCCCTCCTGAGGTAAACATGTTGATCTCCCTGTAAATCATCATTTCTGCTAATATTTGAGCACCTGTTGTGTTTTATTTCTCAGCTGATTCAGAAAGCAGGAAGGAAGAAGGAGGTTATTTATTGGGTCCCTCAAACCCCAACAAAAGCCAGCTGGAATCCTCTCAGGAAGTCTTCAGAACAGCAGTTCGACGGCCACACACCATCCCTAGCTAAGTGGGAGGGTCACGGGTGTTGTGGTGACTCTGGAGAGCAGGATGGCCATGGTTTGGTGCAGCCAAGCACAGGTCTTCTCCATCCATGACTCCTTCCTGGCTTGGTCAGGTTTGCAGAGTAATTCAACCAAGGCCCAATTCCTTACACAAGACAGATAACACTTTCTTGACCTGTGTATGAAGGGGTGGGGGCACCCCCAGAGCACCTTCAGTCCCTGTAGCAGGTTTCCCATCAGATGCAAGAAAGCTCCTCTCCCTCTGCACTGTCAGCCTCTTCTGCTCTTCTTGTCTTACCCTCCAAACCAAAAGTATCTCTCTGTTGCACTGATGCTGAATGAAATACAGAACTACTTAGAATGAGCAAAAATACACAGGGAAATAGCCCCTGAAGCTGTCCTTGCAAGGTGATATGATTCCTGACAGGTTCATCCTTCAGGAATACAACTCCGACCTCTTCACAAAGGCTTAATGGATGTTTCAAATGTGCAGGACCACATGTGCCATAGAATGGCAGCTTTGATCGAACCACAGAACTTACTTCCAAGATTTATAAAGTGTGACTGACTGATGACCCCCGTCTTCCCTGAGTGCGTGATGACCACTTTCAGTGATCTCCACAAGCCCAGGTGCTGGCCCAGGGTCCAAGCTACAGCTTTCTGAATGTTAATAAAACAACTTGGAATCTTCTGTGATTCACTCATTTTCTCATGAAATTGTGGATCACCAAGTCTGGCTGCAATGCCTCTCATGACTCTCTTCTTTCAATTTCCTTTACTCCTATTCTTTTTCAGGTCCTTCGCGTTTCTTGTCTGAATACCAGAAATTACTAACTGGCCCTCCTGCCCTGGTTCTCCATCCTCAGGCACCGCTGACATGGTGACCACCGTGAAACACCTACCCGACTACCTGATTCCCTTTAAACGCTCAACAAAGGGAGAAGAGCATGGGCATACCTTGAGCCAGGTAACCCAAGGTTCAAGTCCTGACTCCACTATTTACTCAGCACTAGTCCTTTAACCACTTCAGCTTGTACTTTCCTCATCCCACACTAGAAAGAACAATAGCGCCCATCTAATAGAGTTTGGGAGAACTGAGTAGGATAATTCACTTAAAGCTCTTAGCACAATGTTTTGGCATCTAGTAAGTAAATGCTCAATAAGTGTATATTATTATCATATGTTCTGAGCATTAGAGGCCCTGCAAATTCAGGGCATAGAAAACCTTTCCATTCCCATCTCCTATCAATTCAAAAAGTGGGTGCAACTCCTTCATCCAGGGATTCTCACCCTGTGCTCCCCGGAACACTGCTCTGCCACAAACCCCTCCACAAAAATATCGAACTTTATTTCTACCTCTAATACATTTGTCTCCAAAATAGCAAAAGAGTAGTGAGAATTTCATGTATCTTCAACAAGGCTTTTCATTAGGAGACAATACTCTAAAATCACCCACATAGATGGCATGTTGCTTTCTGAAAGTAGTACAATGTTTTGATGTCTAATCATCTTTATCTCTAAGACTAAGCGTCATATTTTCCCAGCTGAAATAAGCTGCCACCTTGAATGCCCTCACATATACTCTTCCCAGACTCACCAGTAGGGGGCGCGCCTGCATAAAGGAGGGAGCTAGAACAATTTCCTCACACCGGGACAGTTGTCTGTTCCAGAATGCATAATCCAGTGATGCAATTTTCTTTATACTTACCAGAGGCCTAGAACATGGAAGCATCTCAGTTCTTGCAGTTTTTCATCAACACTTGTCATAACACTGCCCATGCTTGCTATTACCAAAATGATTTTTTTTTCTGTAGTTTGCACAGTATCTAAATTCTAGTTACAGACTAGACTACTTGAATTACCTAAATTCCAAGTCGGCAATGATCCCTACACACACTTCATTTGATTCCCAGCAGCCCATGTAGAGTGTAACCATCACACAGGGCATAAAGGCACAGACTCTAGACCAAGACTGCCAGAATTCAAATCCCAGCTCTGATACTTACTAGCTCCGTGACCTTGGGTAGGTTGTTTAACCTCTCCGTGCCTCGGTTCCCTCATCTGTAATATGAGAATAACAATAACCTATCTCCTAGGTTGTTGTGAAGATTAAACGAGTTAATATGTGCAAAGTGCTTAGAACAGTGTTAGGAACGTGGTGAATGCTGTATGCAATTTTGCTTCTACCACTGCTACTGTGCAGCTATCATTGAAGCATCGCTGGTGAGAAAAAGAGGATCAGACACTAAATCTGTCATCTTGAAAGTAGCTCAGCAAAGGGAATCTTCCTAATGGATTCTATTCTACTTGGAGTCAGTGCTTCCAGCTATGGCCACCGGTGGGAAAGAGACAACACAAAATTCAAGTCAGAAAGGTTTACTTATTTACCTTAGATTCCACTTTCAGAAGCTCAGGGTGTTTAGAAATCCATATGTGTAAGAAAATACATGGATCTAATAACTACTGATGGATCATAAACAGACACTCATGGGGCTCCACACTGTTGAGATTGTTATTGACAGAGGACAGCAGGGTGTTCTTGACAGTGCCCAGAAAAATTGCGCTGCCACGCAAAACAGCCCACCCATACATTACAAATATTCCTCCTTCACGATGTGATTTCCACATTCCCTGCAGTAAGAATATTTTCTCCCCTTTATCATTTTCACAAATGTCTACTCAGTAATTACCTGAGTTCATTTTTATGAATTTCCACTATTTTTCTTTCCAGCTTCTGTGACTGCTTGGGGAAAATCTCAAACTCACTGATGTAATTCTCAGGATGCTCATCAGGATCGTAATCACCAAGCTCAGCTAAAATGAGTGAAAAAATAAAGAGACAGAGAAAGATTAAAAACAATAACATGAGCAGGGTGCATATGGAATGCCTCCTGCCATCCAAAAGAAGAGGCTGGAATAAACTCACCCAAAAATATGTATCTGTACCCAGAGAAAGCCTGAGTGTCTAGAGGCTCATATTCCAGTTCAGATCGAGCTGTGTGAGCTTGGGATCTTGAGAATCTTCTCTGGGTCTCGCCTTCTTTATCAGTATAATAAAGGACTTAAATTACTGTTTTTCAGTGGGGACACCATTGGCATTTTGAGGGCTGAACAATTTTATTATTTCAGATTTTCTAAGAAATTGTAGGACATTTAGTAGCTCTACCCTTCAGGTACTAGATGCTAGCAGCATACCCAGGCACTGTGACCATCAAAACTGCTCTCTCCCAGAAGTTAGTCAAAGAATACAGGATTTCAATTAGATAGAAGGAATACATTCAAGAGAGCATTGTACAACATGGCGACTATAATTAGAAACAACGTATTGTATACTTAAAAATCCCTGAGAGGGTAGCTTTTAATTGTTCTCACCACCAAAACAAATGATAAGTATATGAGGTAATGTATATGTAAAGCTCGGTTTAGCCATTCCACAATGCATACATATTTCAAAACATCAGGTTGTATACCATAAATATATATAATGTTTATTGATTTAAAATGTTTCACATTTTTTAAAAATTTAATGCCCCCGCCCCAGTATTTCCAAATGCTCCCCAGGATAGGAGGTGGTACCACCTTTAGATGGAAACCAGTGGACATTCCTCAGGGTTCCATTCACAGCTAATATTCTCTGGGTCAGGAATTCCCTGACTGGAGCTGCCTGCTCTGAGGCTTATGCAGGTGTGGCTTATTCATTGAAAAATCACTAGAAGGAACCCAGCGGGATTGCACTTAAAAACAAATTGATTGCTCTTGAAATTAAGGAGTATACATCTAAAACAGAAGAGCATACTAGATTAAAGTTGTTGCTGGATTCTAATGAGAAATAGAAATAAAATCCAAAGCCCCCAACAGACTGAACATTGCCCCCACTTGGCCAAGAGGCCCCAGAGAACCCTTAAAAACTGAGTTCCCAGACATGATGAGGTCAGACCTCATTATACCCCCTCCCTCATTAATTGCTATTAGGTTTCCTACACCAAGGGTTAAACAGAAACTAGCCCTTCTGAAAGACTGCACCACTGATATCAACCAATTGCCGATGCTGCCCCTCCCTTTTGTGGTTTTGACACAGTAACTGATCAGCATTCCTTCCTGGTAAGAGACCACTGACTACAAAGTGGTTCTGGCCAGTCTGTGGAGGCTGTGCACAGAGGGCCTTTGTGTCTTCTGCTTCACCTTTTGTTGTATAGGCCCTAATGATAATACTTTAAATGTTAAGTCTCCACCCAAAAGTGAACACGGGATGCATGTTGCTTATGTGCTAGCCTACTGTGCATGCCTGTGCCTTCCTTTTGTGAATATTCATAGCTCCTACAATAACCTGTTGAATACGTATACTTGGCCACCCCATTCAGCATAAATCTTTGTCTTATTCTTCCCACCCTTGAAGTGCTTGTTTCCAGCTTCTGGCCAGAGTCTACATTTCCCCACCTGTCAGAATGGCCACCCTGCAAGCTGCAACCCTTTGTGAGAAATAAAGCTCTTCTTTCCAATTTATGTACTTCATGATTCTTCAGCTGACACTAACAAAGGGCACCTCCAGAGGATCTTCAAGGGTAAAAAGAGAAATGCCTACACATCTCTGAGCACCCAGAAGGCCAAGCAGAGATGGGTGTGTGAACCACAGCATGGAGGGGCAAAGGTGATGTCTGACATCAAGAATACTTTCTATTGGTTCCACAAGCATGCTAAGGAAAATGAGCCAGAAGAAGCAAGTGTCTCTGGAAGAAACAAAAGATATGGCCCAGGAGAGTAGACTAAAGATAGTGGGAAAATTGTATCAGAAGAACCTGATGACCAACATGACTTTGAAGTAGAAAAAAAATTAGTATGCCTTGAGTGCATCTGAAAAATTACATCCAACTCTGTAATTTGTATCCACTGTCCCTTCATTGTCACATTATCCAATGACTGGAAAAGTATATAACCAGGAGGAAATCAAAGCTCTTTAAAGCTTCTGGACAAAATTCAAATTACAGAGTTCTTAAAACAACCTAGGACATATACCACAGTGAGGGAAGACTTCTAAAATAAGACCTAAAATACTTTCAGTCACGAAGGGGAAATTGATTAATTTGATCATACCAAAATTAAAATTTATTTCTGTTTAATAAAGGACATCAGAGTCAAAGTAATAGAGAGATGACAACTTGAAAGAACATATTTTCACAATCTAAAGCTGACAAGGACTAATATCTAGAATAAAGAAGAAATCCCTACATATCATTTTTTAATGGACAGGAAGACCAATAGAGAAATGGTCAAAGGATAATGAACAGACAATTCAAAGAAGGGGAAACCCTAAGGGCCAGTGTAGGGAGAGATGCTCAAACTCATGAATAATTAGAGATATGCAAACCAAAACAAGATGTTACTTTATACCTATAACATTGGCAATAAAACCAGGAAGTTGGCAGAGACACAAGAAAACAAAAATACTTGTGCACTGCTGAAGGGTGCTAGATGCATGTTGCTCCTCCAGAGAGCAAGGTGGGAGTATTTAGTCAAATATTATGACCTAGCAATCCCATTTCTGGGCATTTTTCCTAGAAAAACTCTAGGTGCAAAAAAAGGATATGTTCAAGGTTTTTTTTATGACAGCATTAATCATAATAGTCAGAAGTTGGAGGCAACTTGGGTGTTTATTGTTAGTGGGACAGATAGATAAGTAAAACATGGAAGACGCACCCTTTGGGACACTCTGTCACAGTTAAAATCAACAAAATAAGATGTACGTATGCAATATGGACAGATCCCAAAAGCAGTGTTGTGAGCGTAAGAAGGAAGGAATACAATGAGTTCTATAGCATCATTTAATTTATGAAATTTAGAAGTATAGACACAAAAAACAATATTAATCATTTTATAAGGATGGATACAAAGACAAAGATATGTATATGAACCCAGCGTTGCCCTTAGGAGTGGAAATGGAGAATAATGGAAAAAGGGAAATCAATCAATCAATCAATCCATGGGCCTAAAGGGACCAATGATGAGAGGTGGGCCATAAACTGATGATTAACTCAACCTATGTTCAAAAGAAATACACGTAACGTGTCCACCTGTACACACATACATGCTTGTGCCCCTGTGAGCTAGCTACAGGCATTAATATTTAGGAGATGGACGATCCCAGTGCTTCCATTTTCCATAGGTAATTTCCATAGGTGATGGGACAATGGACCACCAATATGAAACTGGGTCATCTTCAATGCAAATGTCAGCTTGCAGAGTGGTTGGTGAGGGAGGGCGTCGTTTGTCAGGGTGCATTTTCTTTCCAGGAAGTCTTGTGAGATACTATAGACTTGCAATGCTAAACACTGCAAATGTTAGAAAAGTTAGAGAAGAAATGTTGTGAAGACTGCACCGGATTGCTGACAAGATTAACACTGTCCCCATCACAGGCCCTGCTCTCTGATTCCCTAAAGCTTGTCTTTAACTCTGACCTCTTCTTAAGCAGAAGGCAGGTTTTTTAAAATGAATAAAGATTTCTAGCTATTCATACCAAGAGGAGTTGGGAAAGCAGCCATGGTTCTCCCTCCTGGTCATGACTTGGAAGTTGAAGTCGTGACAAATGACATACAACTGGAGGCCCTGCGGTTTGAAACCAGCTCTAGCACTTTTCTAAAAGGATTCAATTCTAAGAGAAAAATCCAATGAGTTTGAAGTGAATGGGTGAGTAAGGTCAGAAACAGTAAGTCTAAAAAGCAACAGGCTTTCCCCTGGTTTGGAAAGGACTCATTCCAAAAGAATTTGAGATGCAGGAACTTTAGCTCCAGGGCCAACTCCTTCAGGAGCTTTCCCTGACCCACGCTTGCTAAGTCAGGAGCCCTCCTGGGACACTCATAGCAGGGACCGGGCCTGTGTGTTCCTCCATCTAGCCATCAATGCAGGGTCACAATGGCCTGTTTCCTTATCCATCTTCCCACAGGAACTTTGTATTGCCATGTGGCCTCCTAGCAACTGCTCAGGAAGTATTTGGAGAACACATGAACAAATAAATGAATGAGGTAGTGATACCATCCCAGCAGGCGGCCAACCAATCTTTCCCATAGTTAAATGAATCAGGCACAATCATTTAACTAAATGTTAAATGAATCAGGCACAGTCATTTAACGAAATGTTAAATTTAACTAAACGTTAAATGGTTGTGACTAATTCAATTAACCATGGTTAATCAGGGCATGTTTGAAGCTTCGGTATATTCTGAGTTTATTAAAAACAGTCAATCAAGCCAGGTGTGGTGGTGCACACCTGTAATCCCAGTTACTTGGGAGGCTGAGGTAGGAGGATTGCTTGAGGTCAGAGTTTGAGACCACCCTGGGTAACATAGTGAGATCCTGCCTACAGAAAAATACAAAACCTGTCAATCACCTGGAGTTTAGGCAAGTGCCCCGATTCATTTCAGGCAAGTGCCCCGATTCATTTAACATATTTAGTGGAGAACCTGCTGTGTGCCAGACACAGGAAGAGTGCTGTGAAAAAGCACCCAGATCCTACTCCCATGGAATTAGATTCTATATAGGAGGAAATGCACAATAAGCCCAAAAACAACTCAAGATCTAAGTGTTTGCAAGAAAACACAACAGGGCTCTGAGAAAGAATGACGTGCAGGAGGGAGCTGCTTTAGCTCGAGTGGTCCAGGTAGACTTATCAGAGGAAGTGACTTCGGGACTGAGTTCTGAATATCCAGCAGGAGTCAAGATTTCTACAGGGGTTAAACATACCAGGCAGAGGAGATAAGTTGAATTCCTCTGTGGTGCTGTTTTGTAAAAGGAACAGGAAAGATATTTTTACCAAGAAAGAATATAACTAGATCCCAAGGATTCTGTGTTTGTTTTGCAATTTGTATTATGAAAGAAAATGCATTGCATGTCTTAAATATGCTCATTGGATTCAGTATGTACAGGCAGCAAAACTCCAGGTGATTGACTGGTTTTGTATTCCTTGTGGAGACAAGGTCTTGTCTATGTTGCCCAGGCTAGTCTCAAACTCCTGGCCTCAAGAAATCCTCCTGCCTCAGCCTCCCAAGTAGCTGGAATTACAGGTGTGCACCACCACATCCAACTTGATTGACCGTTTTTTATAAACTCAGAATATACTGAAGCTTAAAACATACTCCTTGAAAGAGCATTAGCAAACAAGACGATGAGGGGCGACAGTGCCTCCTGATTGCTAATCACTTACTCCATCTTCCCTATTACTCTGTAAGAATAAGCAGTTCTGAAATGCCCATCTATATCTGTATTTGTGAATGACCTGCAGTGCTGCCGAAGTACTCACCCGAGAATCAGACCTTTATGAACCACTTTTACTGAATTTGCTATAAATGACCACAGACAGCACTGCATTTGAGAGCCAAAAGGTCTTTTTGAGGTCTGCCAGTCCATTTCCCACTCTACTTTCTCCGCAGCGTCTGTGTGAGTGTGGTCAGTAATAATAGCAATGAGGGATAAAATAGGGCCCTGATCGTCTGGATGGAGGCTCGGTGGCTTTATTTCAAACAGAAAACAGGATGGCGAGCTTTCCATTATAGATCCATATTAAGCGTGTCCTTGGAGAATTGATGGTAATTCACTAATGCCTAAATGCATTCTGAAATCCTCATATGCTGGTCTGTTGCTTGGATTAGTATCGATTCCCTTGTCTCTTATAACTGAAGATGTGCAGCCTTCACCATGGAGGAAGGGAACTATGGGATTTACAGTCCTTTCACTCCAAGGTAAGAGAGGCAGCTTTCAGAAACACATTCTCTACCTCAGTGTCAGTGAAAGGGCTGTTTCCCATCACAGTATCAACCGTAGTGCTTTAAATGGGAAAATACCCAAGGGTTTTAACACCTCTGCCAAAATCTGCTATCCAGGATGAAGCTGTTCCCAGGGAAGGGGGTGAAGAACAACACATACACCCATTTCGGAATTCTCAGAGAGACCAAACACAACTGAGAAGAGGATCAAAGGAACTATTTCACAGCACAGAACATCCCACAGGGAGGGCGGTGGGCCACAGGGGAGTCCCCAGGAGAATGACAGGTTTCTCAATCAGTGACAAGCTCAGTGTTGTGGTAGGCAGATGATCATAACCGATGACCAGCTAATGGCCCATCAGAAGCTCCTGTGTTATTCCAGATCCATTGGAAGATTGACATAGCCATCTCTCTCTCTCTCTCTCTCTCTCTCTCTCTCTCTCTCTTTCCCCCAGCCCTGCCTTCTCTCTCATAAACATGTCATTAATGTTCATGCTACCAACAGCTGGATCATCTGAGTCCCTCCAGCTGCCTCTCAACTGACCCAGGGGAACAGAACACCTGAGCCATTTTCACTTGGGTGTTGGGCCCATCTGTGGCCATATGGTGCCTCAGGCCCTGGAGGCCTCCTTCCCTCAAACCACTTTCCTTACTAGGTGGAAACATTCAGAACCCAACCGACATCAACACATTAGCTGTTTCCCCTAGGGTTTGTTCAACTGGAAAAAGAACAGTAGTCACTTCTAATGGGCCTGCGCTACCCCGGCCTGGTGCAGAGTGGTCTCTGAAATCACATGGCCAGTAAGGGAGGATGACTATCCCATTTAATAGATGAAGAAACTGAACCCTGAAGAGCTTAGGTAACTTGGTAACTTATCCATGGTGAACCATCCAGGAAATGGGAAGAAAGATTCAAATGGTGGTGTGACAGTTTATGAGACTTGTGCTCTCCTCACCATGCCCACAGCTAGAAGAGCTGAGGAATTAGACATGATAGACATGTACGTATGTATACACATACACACAGGAATAGATAGGATGGATGGATGGATGGATGGATGGATGGATGGATGGATAGATTAGATAGATAGATAGATAGATAGATAGATAGATAGATAGATAGATAGATAGATAGATAGATAGATGTACACAAAAATGCTTCCAGGGATGACCCCTTTGTTTAACACCTATCTTCCTAGATGCAGATTCCCCCCTCAATATGTCCATTAGGCCTCTCACCTAGCATTTGGAACACAGAACATACAATACACACATCCCTTCAGAGCTTCTTATAAACCCACCCATTCCACATTCCAGCCCCTTTGAAAGAGAGCTTCTGACTCTGACTCATGGGATCTTAAGCGACTCTGTTTTTGCAGAGGCTCCTGTGAACATCTCAGCCCAGCCTTTCACCAGGACCCCACTGGCTTGGAAGGGAAGGTGAGTTGGGGTTCTGTTGCTATGTACCCAGCCCTACATGGTCTCCCCAGCCACAGACACAGGCAGGATGGCCATGGGTGGGAGAGAAGGGAGGCTTGAAACAGCCGGAGCTCCACAGTGCAATGGTGGCATGGGTGAGCTGTGGCCAGACTTACCTTGAACAATACAGGCACCCAGGTAGGCAGCATCAGAAAAAGAGCACAGCAGGCGGCCATGAAAAATGTCCCTTTTAATCTGAAGGTACAAAAGGTACCTGCAATACAAAAGGAGAAATGGTCACCCTAACTTTTGGCTGAAGTCTGGAAGAAGTAGGATTGTTCATGCTTAGCTCCCATGGTGACCAGAGCTTTTCCCAGCTCTAGAGACTGGCTTAGACATGCCCAGCCCTTTGTAGAACAAGCAGAGGAAAGCTGAGAGGGACCCTCTGAATTCAGAAAATCAGAAGTGTCTGCCGAGCAGATCTTACCAGCCTCCAAAGCTGAGCAGGCTCGGCCTTTTCAAAGAGGCACGAGAAGAAATGAGGAAAGCCACAGGACCCAGTGGCCAGAGCTCCTGGCAGCAGCTCCCACACGAGGACAGCCATGGCCACCGTCATCACTAGCTGCATCTCAGGCACATGCTGCCCAAGCTCTGTTTCAAATGGAGAGCCAGGAAACGGCCTCAATCCGTACATAAGGCCAGCCTCATCATTTCTTAGGGGCAGAGAGACACATTAATCAACCTCAGACAGATGCAGTTATTATGAGGCCAGAAAGGCAACTGATTCACAACTAGAGCTGTCATCTGTGTAGAGTCTCCCCACTCCAGGGATGGCACACTCAGATGCCTACTGAGGCCAGGCACACAGTGGCCTGTGACACGGGCAAGTCACCTGTGCTGGTGCAAGAAGTGCTGGAAGCAGGATGGGACACAGCAGCTCCCTAGAAAGGGGGCAGCCACCGCACAGCTCCAGCCTAGTGCTGCCACTAGAAAAGCACTTTGTCCAGTTTTTCCAGAAAAATAGCAAGGTGGGAGGCAGGCAGCAGAGCAGGGTGCCAGCTTGCAACCCCTGGCTCAGGGTCATTTTGTCCCTGTCCTTTCTGTTACTCCACACTGATCAAGCTCTCTTCCAATTTCCTCATCTTCTCAAGGTTCTTTCATTCCAGGCTCAGACATGGGATCTGTTGTTTCTGAGCAGAGTAACTTTACAGATGTGTGCAGATTCTTTCCGTGCTTCCTTTAGAGTTTAACTCTCAGAAACCAATGTTTTTTCTCCTTCTCATCTTCTTGGGGGTTTGTGGGGAGCATCTCTCAATCAGTCCCAGTTATCACCTTGTGAGGTTAATTTTATGTGTCAACTGGATTGAGGCACGGGATACCCAGATATCTGGTTCAACATTTTTTCTGGGCGAGGGTGTTTCTGGAAGAGATTAGCATTTGACTTGGTGGACTGAGTAAAGCAGATGACCCTCCCCAGTGTGAGTGGACCTCATGCAATCCATTGAGAGACCGAATAGCACACAAAGGCAGAGGAAGCTGAATTCACTGCCTGACTGCTTGAGCTGGGACATCAATCTTCTATCCTCAGTGTTCCTGGTTCTCAGACCTTCAGACTTGGATTGGAATCTACACCATTGACCCTCTGGCTCTCAGGCCTTTGAACTACACCACTGGCTTTCCTGGGTCTCCAGGTTACAGACAGCAGATCATGGAATACCTCAGCCTTCATAATCACATGGGCCAATTCCTTATAATAAATCTCATTATGTATGAAAGGGTGTGTGTGCATGTGTGCGTGTGTGTGTGTGTGTGTGTGTGTGTGTGTGTGTGTAGCCTATTGGTTCTATTTCTCTAAAGAACCTCAACTAATAAACATCTCTAGTGCCCAAGTAATTTAATCTTTACTCAGCCACAGGAAGAGCGACATGCGTAATCCCCATTTTAAAGGCAAAGAAATAGAGAATCAGAGAGAGTGATTAGTGTGCTAAGGTCACAGGGACTCTGTCAACCCCAGAGCACTGGAGCTCACTGTTTCTGAGCCATTGGTTCACTGAAAGCACACTGGATCCATTGAAGGAATCAGTGGCTCACTGATGTTTTCCTTCACTGTATCTTTGTCTAACATCTGCTTTATGCTGTGCACTGTGCTGTGTGGGCACTGGGGGCATGGTGGAGGCTCAAATGACAATCTTTGTCCCCAGTTTAGTATTAAATTGTGTGCAGAGGATAAAGGCAGTCCCTAATAAGTTTCTAATTTGGAGTTTGCTATGCATTCTGTCAAAGGAACAATATTATACTCATTGGGTAAGGACTCAGACTAGCTGCCTAATCTAGTGCCTCTCACACTTTAACGTGCACATGAATTACTTGAAGAGTTTGTTAAAATTGATTCTGATTCAAAGGGTCTTGGATGGGCTTGAGATTCTGTATTTCTAATAAGCTCCAGCGGGGCCGGGCATGGTGGCTCCACGCCTGTAATCCCAGCAATTTGGGAGGCCGAGTTGGGCGGATCACGAGGTCAACAGATGGAGACCATCCTGGCTAACATGGTGAAACCCCGTCTCTACTAAAAATACAAAAAATTAGTCGGGCGTGGTGGTGGGTGCCTATAATCCCAGCTACTCGGGAGGCTGAGGCAGGAGAATCACTTGAACCCGGGAGGCAGAAGTTACAGTGAGCCGAGATTGCGCCACTGCACTCCAGCCTGGGTGACAGAGCAAGACTCCATCTCAAAAAATAAATTAAAATTAATTAATTAATTAATTAATTAATTAAGTTCCAGGGGATGCTGTGGTGCAGCTCCATCAGCCACACTTTGAGTAATAAGGTTCTAAACCAGTGGGCTTCTGGATCCTACCCCAGACCCAATGAAATCAGAATCTAGGCCCTCACCAAAACTTGTACGTGAATGTTCATAATAACACTATTCATTATAGCTAGAAAGTGAAAACAGGGCAGGGCACAGAGGCTCACGTCTGTACTCCCAGCATTTGGGAGGCCGAGGCAGGCGGATAGCCTGAGGTCAGGAGTTCCAGAACAGCCTGGCCAACATGGCAAAACCCAGTCTCTACTAAAAATACAAAAATTAGCCAGGTGTGCTGGCTTGTGCCTGTAATCCTAGCTACTTGGGAGGTTGAGGCAGGAAAATTGCTTGAACCCAGGAGGCAGAAGCTGCAATGAGCAGAGATTACACCACTGCACTCCAGCCTGAGCGACAGAGCAAGACTCCATCTCAAAAAAAAAAAAAAAAAAAAAAAGTGCAAACAAGCCAAATGTCCCCCAGCTGACGAATACATAAAAGAAATGTGGTATTTCCACACACTGGAATATCATCCAACCATAACAAAAATGAAATGCTGAAGATGCTACAACAGGGATGAACTTTGAAAGCATTATGCTAAGTGAAAAGACGCCAGACCCAAAAGGCTACACATTGCATGCTTTGATTTATATGAAACAACCAGAATGGACAAATCTATAGAGACAGAAAACAGATAAGTGGTTGCCAGGAACTTGGGAGAAAAGAGAATACTGGATGACCACTTGGGTGCAAAATTTCCTACTGGGGTGATGAAAATATTTTGGAATCAGATCATGGTGTTAGTGGCACAAATCTGTGCACATACTAAACTGTACACTTCAATATCTGTCAAAATAAACTATTTTGAAAATCCAAATTGTCTTAGAGTGGTGGTTCTCAAAATTTGGCATGCTTCAAGAATTACCTGGAGGGCTTACGAAAATAGATTGCTGGACCCAACTCCCGGAGGTTTCTGATTCAGTAGGTCTTGGACAGACACCAAGAATCTGCATTTATAACAAGTTCCCAGGGGATGCTGACACTGCTGGCCCAGGGACCTCACTTTGAGGACTGGCAGAATAGCAAGGTCACACAAATGCTTTAAATGATTAAATCTTAGCCCTTTTTAAGGACTGTAAACTACCAGGCCAAATACCATGAAGTTTCTTTTCTGTGTATTCAATGTATGCATCAAACATAAAAGCATTTCTTTCTACTTTTTGATGAGTTTGGCCATGAAAAATAGTTTCAAATAACTATTTATTGATAAATGAGAGGCTTGAGTTCTAATCCCACAACTCAGAAATCAATTTGGCAAGAGCTTCCTGAGAAAAGAAAAGCAGCTTTCACGTCAGAGCTTGGGGCTGTGCCCATATCAGTGATCTCAGGAGATAATCAAGAATTACTGTGGATTCAACATAATCCACTGAGTCTTGTAAATGGTTTCACATTAAGGATGCTCATTATTTTTATATAATAGCTACCAAAAAATAATGCATCTCCCTTTAGTGTCATTCCTGCATAAAAAGATTAAGCAACAAAAACCCATGAGGGTCTGAGTCATAAATTATTGTGCTGCCATTAATAAAATTGCATCTCTACATGGATTGGAAGATGCTTCTTCTAAAAAAAATTAAAATCAACATTCTTTTGGTAACATTCAATTGTATAGAGCATTTACAAAAGCCCCAGAAATCTAAAGGATTGTAAGATGATTGCTTATATGGAAAGATAAAGGATAAAAAATGATTTCAAATATCATTTTAGTGGTTATTTTTATTATTTTGTGTTTTTAAATTTGCCTTTTTCTTAACATTTCTTTACTCTTAAGCATGGTCATGAATATGATTGTAACTTCTCACATATTAAATTCTCAAACTTTAGATTAATCTTATAATAAAATAACAATTTATCATACAAGAAAAACTAAATGCCTTCAAGATAAGAATTCAAACCATAAGTACCTGGGGCATTCCACAGTTTCTCAATTCGTTTAGAATTCTAAGGACTGTGTTGACTAAGAAAAGTCCATTTCTACTTGTATAAGGGCAGTGGAACATCTTAATTACCTTTGGAAACTGAAAGGGTCACGATATTTCACTATTCATACCTGAGCTATTTAGTCAAAGGTAGGAAAATGTTAGCAAATACAATTGAGAGGGGCGAAACTAGGGTTATTAACTGAAATGCTGTACTCTTTTACTTTCAAATGGGACTTTTTTCAACAACAAAATGTCCATCCTTAATTTATATTGTGACACATACTCAATTTTTATCCTCCAGACAAAATTATAAAGAGAACAAATGACAAAAGTGAGGCATTAGGATTTGATTTGATCTTCCTAATTACACTGTTAGCACCCTGAGGGCAGGAAAAATAGCTCGCTCTCTCTCTCCTCTCTCTCTCTCTTCTCTCTCTCTCTCTTTTTGGCAGCTAATTCAGTCACTGCCCCCTGGGTAGTAACAGCAAGTGAGAACGAATTTATCAAATAAATAATTAAAATTTTCAATCCAAAATCAGACCAAGGCTACATACTATACCATTCCATTTACATGAAATGTCCAGAATGGGTAAATCCATAGAAACCAAAAGTAGATTAGTGGTTGCCAGGGGCTTGGATGGGGACTAGGGTGGAGAATAGGGAGTGACTTCTATGGGGTACATGGTTTCTTTTGAGGGTGATGAAAACTTCTAGAACTAGACGGTGGGGAGGGTTGTCCAACACTGTGAATGTACTGAATGCCACTGCATTACACTTTAAAATGGTGAGATACATTTATGTCATGTGAATTTTACCTCAATGAAAAGAAAAACCAGGCCAGATTGCAAAATCCCAACCACTGCTTATAACGTCCATTATCTATTACCCTCGTTTCCACACACACACACCCTCTGTCCCCATCTTCCACACCCAGCACAAACCTTACTAAATGACTGTGAGGAAATTAATAATAGAGAGCAGAACCATCTGCTCCCTCCCAAAGTCACCTCCATGCCACTAATGGTCAAGCTTACCAGAGACCCTGGATAATAACAAGAAAGCAAAATATCCAAGAACCCAAAACCTCCCCCTGCCAATGATCAGAGCAGATTACACTTGCTTTTCTGTTGCATCTATCTGTACCTAAGCAGCTTATTTTGAGAGATGATTATAGCAAGTGATTTTTGTGGTCACCAAGCCAGAGCCTCATCTAGAGCTAAGCGCACAGCAGCGCTCTCTCTCCCATCCTCCTAGAATCCTGCTCACAACATGTGCCCAGGTTATTCAAGGAAGCCAAACCCCCAGAAGGTACGCTGAAGCTGTAGCCCCAACAGAGGGAGGTGAGAAGGGAGGAGGTCCAAGGACTCAAAAATTCGGAGAGTTGGGCTGAGAAGAGTCTGAGTGGAGGGAAGCCTGCCTCCCAGTCGGTCATTCAGCAAGCGGAAGGCAGGATGACAGACAATGCATTCTGCCAGGCGATCTTTTCCCTCCCAGAAAAGCTGAGATCCAAAAGATAGACTAGGGACTGTACTGGGTATGAATTTGCCCATGTCTCGAAGACAGACGCCTCCTATTTATTTTTAGCACCCCACTGTCAGATGTTTTCAGAGAACACCTCCCCCATCACAGCCAGTGTTTTTTTCTGCCGTTAATTACACTCTCAATGACAATCGTTTTTTTAAAAAATCCCAAAACAATTCAGTGTAAGAGAAGCATTCCAAGCAAAAACGCTGAATTCCAAGCTTGCAACGCTGAGACGGTCAGCTCTAGACAGGAGGCCCATCTAGCCTGCAAAACCAAAGAGATTCTGGCTGGTTAAAGGCGCACGTTAAACATACAAACAAACAAAAAATACCTTGTGAGCTCTTCTTTAATCTTCAGGGGTTCATGTGGGTAGAATTTCACTCTAAAGCACATGGTGTATGGTGGATGAGCTGAAACATCATAAAGAAAAGGCATGAGAAAAGCAGCAAAAGACCATGGCCTCACACACACACGGGAAAGGCAGCCGTGCAGCCTGACAGACTAGCCTGGGGAGTGGGGGCCAGGAGGGGGTGATTGTTTTGGAAGAAGCAGATATGATGCCCAAGAAAACAAAGTGACAGCAACAACAAAACTCAAAGAAAATGCTTGACAGGACTCCCAGCGCAAATGTAAAATACCAGCAACCCAGTCAGTGAGCTCATTTTTCCACATCACAGCTCGCCTTCATTCCTTCATTCTCTCCAGCACACAGCTCCAGAGAACACTTCTCTTCTGATTCTTCCCACCCCTTGTGACAAACAAATTGCCCATAAGCACCATTCAAATTACTGGGCTCACAAAAGATTTTTTTAGCCTGTGAGGTGGAAAAAAAAAAATGTCACTGCACATGACTAGTTTTCCCAAAATGATGGTGCCTCTGAATTAAAATTAAGGTTTAAAAGATGGAGTCAGCCATGCAGAGATCCTACTTTGCAGATTTTTAGTATTATCTATCTATAAAGGCAGTCACCTGTGTGAAAATAAACACTGTTGGCCGGCTGGGCGTGGTGGCTCACGCCTGTAATCCCAGCACTTTGGGAGGCCAAGGCAGGCGGATCACCTGAGGTCAGACCAGCCTGACCAACATGGAGAAACCCCATCTCTACTAAAAATACAAAAAAAAATTAGCTGGGTGTGGTGGCACATGCCTGTAATCCCAGCTACTCAGGTGGCTGAGGCAGGAGAATTGCTTGAACCCAGGAGGCGGAGGTTGCAGTGAGCTGACATTGTACCATTGTACTCCAGACTGGGCAGTAAGAGTGAAACTCCATCTCAAAAAAAAAAAAAAAAAAAAAAAAAAAAAGAAAAAAAAGAAGGAAAAGAAAAAAAAGAAAAGAAAACAATTTTATAACTTTCTGGTTTCCCTGAAGGGAAAATCCTATGTAGGCTGCAATTCTGGTTGAGGTTCATGATTCTGGAGTGTTCTAATTTGCCTCAAATATCCAGAACTCACCCAGCTAATGGGGATTCTACAGGACTTCCAAGACCTTCCATTATAAGATCACTAACGACTTGTAATATTACACTGATAAACGCATACCAGTGTAGTGAGATGCATTCAGATTTCAGTTAACATATAAAATGAACATCTTAAATCAAGGAAATAAAATAGTTAGCATTACTATTTCCATGGATCGGACATACCACTCATTTGCTTCTGTATCAGTAAAGCTACTTGGGATCAGTTCTCAGTCTACATCCAAATATGAATATGAAACAACATCCTATTTTACCCAAATTCATCTTTCAAGATATGCAGGGGTTAAACTGCCATCCAACTCTACACTGTCTGGACTACTCCAGATGTAGACAAATCCTTTACATAAGAAGAGCCATAGGGTTCTTGAATATGAATGTATAATAAGAATAATTTAATATGAAAAACAATTATTAAAAAGGATTTGATAGCATCTAAATTACAAAAAAAAGAGCAGCATCTTGCTGATAATCTCAGCAGAGAAAAACTGATCATACACACACACACACACACGCACACACGCACACACACACACACTAGAACTCTTTTCATTCAACGCCCTACTTCCCTACCAACAACTAGCAAAATTCTTAACTGAGATGAGTGCTCCTAACCTGTTCCTATGTTCCCAAGATTTAAGAAAAGAACCTTTTTTTTTTCCTGAAGCACTAGGAGAAAATAGATACCTTCTACATAGCAAAGAAAAAGCTTAGAAAAATACATCATTCATCTTTAATGATATCTAGAAATTCAGTTCTAATACAAAATAATTTATCTTTAAATATTTCCCAGCTTTCTTTTAAGTTTGTTTAAAGTACCATCTTTAATAGAGATAGATAGAGATAGGTAGATAGATGATTGATAGATACATGATAGATAGATAGATAGATAGATAGATAGATAGATAGATAGATAGATAGATAGACAGACAGACATGCCATCCTGCTTCATTATTCACTTTGTCTCTAATCCTGCCCCATCTGTCTCAGGTTCCTACCCAACTTCATTACACCCCAAATTCTCCAACCCATATTAACAACTTTCATCTATATTCTTCCCCTCCTTTTGCCATCCTCACACAAATATATGCCAACATGATTATATTATATATGTGGAGAGATTTTTAATTTATTCTAACAAAATAAGATCATACTGTACATGTTTCTCTCACTTTCCTCACTTAACGCTATATCCTGCCCATCCCTCCAGGATAGTAGAGATCTCACTTAATGTCTATAGTAACTACAGAATAGTTCATATTATGAATACGCCAGAGTGTACTCAATTATTCCCTTTTAATTGTCATTTAGGTTGTTTTCACACTTTTGCAATTCAAACTATTCTACATCAAACCATATCCATCCTTGTGCACAGATCGCTATATGCTTGTATTTTTATTTCTTTAATATAGACTCTCGAAAGTTGAATTGTTGGATCAATAGGTATGGGAAAATGTTTTAAAGAGAGCAGAAAAATAAAGTCCCCTGACTATCAGCAATTTATAAAAAGGAAGATCACAGAAAATGGCCCCAAACGAGAGCTGTCCTTTCTCTCCTTCCTGAAGCATTAACTTCTTAGTGTCGTAAGTTGGCTTCAATAAGCATCGGAGCTCCTCAGATACAAATAGTGTCTCACACTTGTTCCAAAGGATCAGGCAATGAGGCCCAGAACTGCTCCCCAGTGCTCTCCTTGACTATGTCTGAGTGTAGGAAGCCTTCCCACCCAGTTCTCCTCACTTCAAGCTCTGAGGCTCCAGGAAGGTCTAGTGCTTCTCCCACGTACATGAAGAGTCCTTCCATCATCTGAAGATGACACTTGTGGGCCTTCTGAGTCTTCCCTAAAATAAACATCCTGGTCCTCTTCATTTGAAGCAGTTCTGAGTGGCCTTCACCAGCCGGCCCCTCCACCCTAAGTAGATTCTTGTCTGCTCTATGCTTCCTCAAGCCAGGGGCCCTAGGATTGCCAGCCTCATTCTGGACATAATTGTCGTCTCCTGTCAATGGTCTCCTCTCAGTGTTGATTTACCCTGAGTTTACAATAGGCCCACAGTCTTAATTCTTTTCATATCTGCTGTTGCTGAGTCACACAGAACAAGCCACTATGTTCCTGACATCTCCCTCCATTTGCTGGGATATGATCACAGAAGAAATCAATACAAGGTGCTCAAGATATGCTCACTATTGAACCCCTTGTCAGAGAAGGGATGAGAGCTGGCGGCAGGAAAAACAAGAGGAGGCACTTTTCAAGTTTAACATTTTCTATTTTTTTTCTACCATCATATATGCCCTACTGTGTTTTTCTCCCATATCTAGCCAACATCATTGACCCCATGTCACCAATAAAAGAAGAGTTTCCCTGTAAGTTGGAAGAACCACTCAGTTCTGTCACAGTGATCCAGGAGTAGTGCCAGGGACCTGAACTGATGAGAAAGTCAATGTCTTCATCCAGGCCTGACGAGGCCACTGCAGTGGGGTGGGGGAGGGGGGACATTTTTTCTTTAAGAAACTTACTTAAGGTTCTATTAATAGACGCAAAAATTATATTATTATTTTATAAAGTAGTACTGCTAAAGAATGTTCCTTCACAGGGCTGGAACAAGCTGAAAAGATAAATAATTTCCCCCAAAATGCTGATCTAGTTATGGATGACAAGATGCATGAGGGTATAGAATAATATGTCTTGTTCAGCTTTTTATCCCCAGAGCTGATTATTGATAAAAGGTTGATTTTCTGAGTGTGTGGATAAATGAATTGGTGAATAATAAACCCCAGGCTCTGAGGCAGATGTCTAGAGGAACACTGAGGCCCTGCCATCACATTCATCCCTTGGTCCCTCTGACAGAATCAAAATACAGATCTAGAAAAGTTTGTCATCTGGATCACTACAGCAATTCCTGCAATTTACATTTTGAAAGCCTCTTTTCTCAGCTTCTGTTCTTCCCACTCAATATCTGGAATAAAATTCAGGGACTCTGGAGTTGGTTATGATAGCTACTTCTAGAGGCAGGATTGATTAGTTCAATCAGCAATTATCTATTTTTATAGGTAACAGACACAGTTTTAGATGTTGTACATTCATTGCACAAATGTTAGCAGCTGTGAACAGACAAAAATTCTGTCTTTATTTTTTCTTGAGACAGAGTTTGGCTCTTGTTGCTCAGTCTGAGAGTGAAATGGCGTGATCTCAGCTCACTGCAACCTCCGCCTCTTGGGTTTAAGAATTCTCCTGGCTCAGCCTCCCAAGTAGCTGAGAATACAGGTGCCCACCACAATGCCCGGCTAATTTTTTGTATTTTTAGTAGAGACAGGGTTTCACCATGTTGGCCAGGCTGGTCTCGAACTCCTGACCTCAGGTGATCCACCTGCCTTGGCCTCCCAAAGTGCTGGGATTGCAGGTGTGAACCACTGTGCCTGGCCAAAAATTCTGTCTTATGGAATCAACCTAAGTGCCCATCAATGGACTGAATAAAGAAAATGTGGTACATATACACCATGGAATACTATGCAGCCATAAAAAAGAACAAAATCACATCCTTTGCAGCAACATGAATGTAGCTGGAAGCCATTATCCTAGGTAAATTAACACAGGAGCAGAAAAACAAACACTGCATGTTCTCACTTAGAAGTGGGAGCGAAACATTGGGTACTCATGGACATAAAGATGGAAACAACAGATGCTGGGGACTACTAGAAGAAGAAAGTAAAGGGGGCAAGTGTTGAAAAACTACTGGGTACTATGCTTAGTACCTGGGTAACAGGATCATTCATACCCCAAACCTCAGCATCATGAAAAATATCCAGCTAATAAACCTGTGCATGTAAACCCTGAATCTAAAATAAAAGTTAAAAAGAAATTCTGTCTTCATGGAGGACACATTCAGTAGGGGTAAACAGGTATAAAAATCAAAATAAATATGTGAAATACCAGGACATTAGAAGGTCATATGTGCTATGGGAAAGAATAAAGCCAAGAAGATGTAACAGATGAGAGAAGACTGCCACCTCTGCTCCCTTTTCCCATCCCCACTCCAATCAAACCCATGAAGTACGTGCAATTCTTTTTACTACCTTGAAAAAAAATAAAACACTCAAAAATCAAATCATTTAAAATTGTAAGTCATTGAACAAGGAGGTTGGGGGTCATCTTTAACCCCAAGTGTGGTGGCAATGGTTTGGGGTCAGAAGTCCAGCATTTGAGCACTGTGGTGCACCCACACCAGCTGTATGACTGCTGGAAAAGGAGCCTTCTCAGATGCAACATGGAAGCCCCCACTTACTCCCTGGGACATGTCCAAGGTCCTGAATCCCCTTGTGCAGCGATGACTAACCCCTTCTCCAAGCTGCTAAGCGTCTACGCAATCCAGCTTCCATGTGTTCTTATTCTTAAATTACAGGGAAAGGGGAATGACGTAAAGAAAGATCCTTATCTGTGCCAAACATTTGGTGCAGAATCAGTAGAGGAAATGTCTGATGAAGGAGCTATCTGCGCAAACCCACAGCCTGCATTGGAGCCCTCTCCCAACGGTATCATCATGAACAGCCACTGTGCATCTTTACTAGACTGGGCAGCATGGCCACCCCATGGGAGAAGACATCCTGGCCCTGTCTAATGTGGTGCTCAGGCTTCAGCACCCTTGACAGGGGTACACAGGGTGGTGAAAACCCCAAATCCCCCAGAGGATGAGCCCCTGAGTTTTGAAGAGGATGTCCCAACAGTGATCTTGAGAAAGCCACCTAATTTCTCTTTCCAGCTCTGCAGAGGTCACAGTGCCAGTGCCAGCCATCATGTCTACCTTCCAGATGTGTTTGGGTGGATCCAAATGGCTCCTGGCACGTGTACACAGGGCATTATCTAAATGTGAGATTGGGTTTTGTTGAGATAAACACTCCTACCAGAAGAAGAGAAGGAAAATGGGAGGTGGAAATAGGAGGGAGGGGATGGGGAAGACTGAATTGAATTCAACTCAACAGCTGAAAAGCATTAACTCAGCCATGTAAGTGCTAAAAACAGAGCATACCACCAGAGTAGCAGAGAAGGGGGAAAAAGTGAAATCCACTTTGAAATGCCAAGAGCTTGTAATTGCACTGAGAACAGCAGGGCTCCTCTCTCACAGCCAACTGATACCTGCCAGACAAGGGCTGGGGAGCCAAGTTTCTCCTCGGGGCAGCTCAGTGGCCCCTTTTGTGTCAGCAAATTCCAGGGTAGCATCATTTTGCTGATTTGATAACACTGAGAACATGGAGAGAGGTACAGCTGTTTATAAAACAGAGACAGAATTTCTCATCTCCACATTGAGCCATTGCCCAGAAATGGAGTTGATAGGAAACGATTAATTGAGCAGGATCCTGGGTGAAAGGGAAAAAGGGACTTTCTTTCTATTTCTGACCAACAACCTCAGTCAAATCTTTTAAAGATCAGATAGGATTTTTTGAGAGAGAAGCATCACTTAGCAGCATTTTTTTTTTTTTTTTTTTTTTTTTTTTTTTTTTGACAGAGTCTCGCTCTGTCGCCCAGGCTGGAGTGCAGTGGCGCGATCTCGGCTCACTGCAAGCTCCGCCTCCCGGGTTCACGCCATTCTCCTGCTTCGGCCTCCCAAGTAGCTGGGACTACAGGCGCCCGCCACCACTTCCGGCTAATTTTTTTGTATTTTTAGTAGAGATGGGGTTTCACCGTGTTGGCCAGGATGGTCTCGATCTCCTGACTTCGTGATCTGCCCACCGCGGCCTCCCAAAGTGCTGGGATTACAGGCGTGAGCCACCGCGCCCGGCCAGCAGCTTTTTTTTTTTCTTAAAACCAAACGTTTTCCTCCAGTCATCACAAAGAATCATGCAGAAATCAGAAGCGTAATTTCAGGGCTATACATACAAACTCACAATGTTTCTCATACACATTCTGATTTACAGCTAGGAAAAATCTCCCCAATTTCCTTTTTAACAATTTTTTTTATTTCGATAGGTTTGGGGAAACAGGTGGTGTTGGTTACATGAATAAGTTCTTTAGTGGTGATTTCTGGGATTTGGGTGCACCCATCACCCAAGTGGTATATACTGTACCCAATGTGTAGTCTGTTATCCCTCACCACCCCCCACCCTTTGTCCCGAGTCCCCAAAGTCCGTCATATCATTTTTATGCCTTGTAGCTTAGCTCATAGCTTAGCTCCCACATACGAGTGATAACATGCGATGTTTGGTTTTCCATTCCTGAAATACTCAATTAGAGTCTTCAATTCCTGCAAATGCCATTAATTCATTCCTTTTTATGGCTGAGTAGTATTCCATGGTGTATATATATATCATGGTTATATATATATATATATACACCATGGTTATATATATATATATATACACCATGGTTATACATATATTACATTATATGTATTATGTATATATATAACATACATGGAATATATATATTACATTATATATATTATGTATATATATAACATACATGGAATATATATATATATATATATATATATAACATTTTCTTTATCCACTCATTGACTGATGGGCATTTGGGCTGGTTCCATATTTTTGCAATTGCAAATTGTGCTGCTATAAACATGCGTGTGCAAGTATCTCTTTCGTATAATGACTTCTTTTTCTCTGGGTACTGGATACCCAGTAGTGAAATTGCTGGATCAAATGGTAGATCTACTTTTAGTTCTTTAAGGAACCTCCACACTGTTTCCATAGTGGTTGTACTAGTTTACAACCCCACCAATAGTGTAAAAGTGTTCCCTTTTCACCACACCCACGCCAACATTTATTATTTTTTTATTTTTAATTATGGCCATTCTTGCAGTAGTAACGTATCACATTGTGGTTTTTATTTGCATTTCTCTGATCATTAGTGATGTTGAGCATTTTCTCACGTTTGTTGCCCATTTGTATATCTTCTTTTTTTTTTTTTTTTTTTTTTTGAGACGGAGTCTCGCTCTGTCGCCCAGGCTGGAGTGCAGTGGCGCGATCTCGGCTCACTGCAAGCTCCGCCTCCCGGGTTCACGCCATTCTCCTGCCTCAGCCTCCCGAGTAGCTGGGACTACAGGCGCCCGCCACCATGCCCGGCTAATTTTTTGTATTTTTTAGTAGAGACGGGGTTTCACTGTGTTAGCCAGGATGGTCTCGATCTCCTGACCTCGTGATCCACCCGCCTCGGCCTCCCAAAGTGCTGGGATTACAGGCGTGAGCCACCGCGCCCAGCCATATATCTTCTTTTGAGAATGGTCTATTCATGTCCTTAGCCCACTTTTTGATGGGATTGCTTGTTTTTTTCTTGCTGATTTGTTGGAGTTCTTTGTAGATTCTAGATATTAGTCCTTTGTCGAATGTATAGATTGTGAAGATTTTCTCCCACTCTGTGGGTTGTCTGTTAACTCTGCTGATTATTTATTTTTTGTGCAGGAGTTTTTCAGCTTAATTAAGTCCCATATATTTATGTTTGTTTTTGTTGCACTTGCTTTTGGGTTTTTGGTCATGGAGTCTTTGCCTAACCCAATGTCTAGAAGGGTTTATCCAATGTTATCCAATGCTACATTCTGGAATCTTAATGGTTTCAGGTCTTAGATTTAAGTCTTTGATCCATCTTGAGTTGATTTTTGTATAAGGTGAGAGATGAGGATCCAGTTTCATTCTTCTATATGTGGCTTGCCAATTATCCCAGAACCATTTGTTGAACAGGGTGTCCTTTCCCCACTTTATGTTTTTGTTTGCTTTGTTGATCAGTTGGCTGTAAGTATTTGGCTTTATTTCTTGGTTTTCTATTCTGTTCCATTGGTCTATGTGCCTATTTTTATACCAGTACCATGCTGTTTGGTGACTATGACCTTATAGTATATAGTTTGAAGTCGGGTAATGTGATGCCTCCAGATTTTTTCTTTTTGCATAGTCTTGCTTTGTCTATGTGGGCTCTTTTTTGGTTCCATATGGTTTTTAGAATTGTTTTTTCTAGTTATGTGAAGAATGATGGTGGTATTTTGACGGGAATTACACTGAATTTGTAGATTGCCTTCGGCAGTATGGTCATTTTCACAATATTGATTCCATCCATCCATGAGCATGGGATGTGTTTCCGTTTGTTTGTGTTGTCTATGATTTCTTTCAGCAGTGTTTTGTAGTTTCCCTTGTAGAGGTCTTTCACCTCCTTGGTTAGGTATATTCTTAAGTATTTATTTATTTATTTATTTATTTATTTATTTATTTATTTATTTGTAGCTATTGTGAAAGGGATTGAGTTCTTGATTTTATTCTCAGCTTGGTCACTGTTGCCTATATTCCTGTTGTGCACATGCCACGCACAGTGATGCTAATGGATTCAACTGTGCTGCATTCAATAATGGTATGGTTCGAAAGCACAAACTATCTCTGCACATATGCAAAATGACGCTTGAGCACCTAAAGGGGAGAACATTGCTCACTCATTCTCCAACTGTGACTCTAGAAATATGTGTAAATAAGCCAGCCACAGAGAGTGCAGGCTGCATTCATGACTGCTCTCTTCTACATGGAAATGATTATAATCATTAAACAACAACTGTTACTATCAGCATCATCAGCAATAGTGATGATCCTTCCCCCACTCTTACTGAAATGATAATCACTGTGTTTCCCCAGCTTCCAAAGCAGAGACAGGTTTTTTAAATCATGTTTAATTCATCTTCCTCTCATTACAGTTCCCTCCTATGCTTTTATCACACACAGGCATGCCCACCCACACACGTAGGCACTGACTAGAGTCACTCAGAGAACTCTCTTAGGGGAGATTGGAATGCTGAGTGGTTGCCTCACAAATCTTTGGTCTCTGAATTCTCTTCCTGCCTATGCCTGCTCAGGAGAAGCTTGAAAAGAGACTTTGGGGTGCAATACTTCTAACCTCAAGTTTGTCATTTGAACAAATTGCTGCGTCCAAACTTAAAACTCCCTGCCTCCATTTCCTCATCTGTAAAATGGGAATAATAATGGAACCAACCACAGAGAGCAGGGCATCAAACTTTCTCTGTAAAGGGCTAGAGAATAAATATTTTCAACTTTGGAAGGCTCGAGTTTTCTGTCTCAACGACTCCACCCAGTTGTTGTAGTAGAGAAGCAGCCACCACCAATACATAAACAAGTGTGTATAGCTGTGCTCCAATAAAACACTGAAGTTTGAATTTGTATCATTTTTGTATGCCACAAAAATCTTATATATCTTTTGGTTTTTTTCAACCATTTAAAAATGTGAAACCTATTCCTAGACCAAAGGCCACATGAACATAGGTGGTGACTAGGTGTGGCCTGCGACCCATCGTAGAGACCACAATAAAGGATGACATGAGTTCATGACTGCAAAGCACTTTGCAGCCTGCTGAGACCTGTGGACTGAATGCACAGGAGTTATTGTTACTCTAAAGTGCAGGGAAGAAATCAACATGGTTAAAGTCAAGTCCTTCAATGTTACCTTGCCTTTTACCTTGGTTGAAAGAGTGAAGGGGCGCTGTCATCTCCCAGGGAGGAGTGAGGAAGAAGTGGGCATGAGACAGGTGTGTATATGAAGAGATATTTGGCAGCCCTGGCATCTAAAGGACAGCTTTGCTGCCTGAGCCGAGGGTACAATGACCTAAACATTTTAGCCAAAAGGTTAGCAAGAACACATGAAACCGAAGGCAAGAGACCCAGGAACCTCTTTGCTGCTGATGTTGTATAACTAGCCAGACCCTTGGAGTCATGTTGATAGGTGTAAATCACTATGTAGAAATAACAACTGTAACAGAAAAATTCAACTACTTACATAACTTGGTATTGAGATTTGATACTATAAAGTTGCATCCAAAAATCAGGCATTATAAAGGCTCTCCCACCAAAGGGAGACATGAACAAAGCCTTCCTACCCACTTGGCCCACACTTGAACCACCTCTAGTACTCACATACCGAGCATGGAACCTCCTGCCCATCATGTTATCATTCAGACACTCATGCTGCCAACATGTGTAGTTTTGAGTCGTGTGGGCCCCTAAGAAAGAATGCGGGCATTCCTGAAGGAAGAAGAAAGCCCCTGAAAGTACTGCCCCAGAGATATAAGGACTTCCCCCAGGAGAGGCTCCTATTCCTTCTGCTTCCTCCACTACCCCTGTCACACTACCCCGCTTCCCATGAGGAGTGCTAGGTACTCCCTGAAACCCCTGCACACACTACTGCACCCAATCAAAATGATGTCAGTGTTGCCACCAACCATTGCATAAGCATAAAGTTAAAAATTAGAAATCTATGGCTTGTCAAGTGTGCACATCATTTAGAACTGCATGCTATAAAATTAAGGGTTTTTGTCATTACTATTGTTACTGTCCTCTCCTTCCATATTGGGAAACAAAGAAAGAGCACAACATGGAAACCATTTATAGGCTCAAATTGCATTAACTTTCTGGGAGAAGGATCAAATATAAAAATTTTGATGAACAGTTGAACTTGGTAGAATAACAGATACCTGGCCCAACCTAATGAGCTGTCTCTAGAACAAGGTAAGCAGACAGGTGTCCAACGCTGGAGACACTCCATGGCTGAAACAAAAATCATAGCTGGTTTTCTTGGAAAGAAGCTTTGGAAGAAGAAAACTGGGAAGAACAAAGGCATCCAAAACTAAACCATAGTACTTGGGGACTTTGTACTTTTTGATTTATGTAATGAGCTGTGTTCAGTTGTATGTTTTGCTTTTTTTTGTAAAAAAAATAGCATTTGAACTTCCACCTGTGCTGTAAAAAGAGCATTTTAATCCTAGTCAGAAAGCATTTATTACGAATCAATAACATGCATAACATTTTATACAAAGCCATGGAACAGGTGAAGAAATTCTCCAAACCCAGTGCTGGAGATTATGATTAGACAAGTAGGTTATACGAATGAGGATGATAGCATAGGCTGCCCCTCGCTCTGGAGGCAGGGTTACAGCCACAACAGGGATTGGAAGAAATGAATTGTGCAAAGCTTTACTGTCAAAAGCATGTGACCAAGGTCAGCAAAAAAGAACAACATACACAAAGGGGGCTAGAGGTAGTAAGCTAAAGAAAGAGGCTAAAGAAAAATGCTGAGAGTACAGGAGATCTAAAAAACCCATGTCCACCTAGAACCTCAGAATGGAACCCTATTTGGAAATAGGGTCTTTGTAGATGTAATTGATTAATTAATTACAGTGCATTCATATTAGGTTAGGGTGGTCCCTAAATCCATTGACTGATATCTTTATAAGAGAAAGGAGAGTGAGACTTTGACACAGGGCACAGAGAAACATAGGGAGGCACCATGTGAAGATGGAGGCAGAGTGTGGAGTGAGGCAGCTACAAGCCAAGAAAGGCCAAGGACTGCAGGAAACCAGCAGAAGCCAGAAGAGGCAGGAAGCATTCTTCCCTAGAGCCTTCGGAGGGAGCGTGGCCCTGCTGACAACTTGGTTTCAGACTTCTGGCCTCCAGAACTGTGAGCAAGTAGATTTCTATTGTTTTAAGCCACCCAGTATGTGATAATTTATTATGGATGACCAAAGAAACTAACACACTCAGCAAGGGGAAAACTGGAAGAACAAGTAGAGTTGAGAGTCAATCATCCCAGCTGGCCTCATGAGTATGAGACCCGTGGCTTTACACCAGAGCAAAATCGATGCTGTTGGTTCTCTCTCTCTCTCTCTCTCAATCTCAATCTCAATTTCTTACTGACAAAAAATCATTCATTAGCAAGAGAGCTATTTGTTAGATTAGCCCCAAGGGGGATGTTGGAAAGCTAATGAATGAGACATAAACATGAAGTACCAAGACTATCACCATCAAAGTCAGGAATTCCACGCCATCCCAGGTTTCCAGGGAATGCCATCACAACTTCTGAGCACCACTGTCATCAGCCAGCAACAACTTGACTCAGTACTGCTATTATGGCTGAGTTGTATGCACGTGTTATGCAGAGGCTGGGGGTTCCTGCCTACCCTGATTTGCATGCAGAAGCCATTTCCAAGCACCCCTGCCCCTTCAGGGTGCTTGGGAGCAGCACAGTCTCTGGTAAATAGGGCAAGAATAGGATCTTAACTACCTTGCTGTGCTAATCAGGCCTCAGACAGGCACCAGCCAGGATTAAGTGGAGAGCTTGTTTAGAAGAGCAAGTGAGCTTTCTTTCATCTCAGTCTGTTTCTATAGAACATGCTTAATGCATATGCATCCTGCTTCCTTCCTTCCTTCCTTCTCTCCTTCCTTCCTTACTTCCCTCCTTCCTTCCTTCCTTTTTCCTTCCTTCCTTCGCTTCTTCCTTCCCTCCCTCCTTCCTTCCCTCCTTCCTCCCTTTCTTTCCTCCTTCCTTCCTTCCCTCCCTCCTTCCTTGCTTTCTTTCTTCCTTCCTTTCCTCCCTCCTTCCTTCCTTTCTTCCTTCCTTCTCTACTTCCTTCCCTCCTTCCTCCCTTCCTTCCTTGTTTTGCATAAAGATTTCTCTCCTTTTGCTTATTTTATTTTTATTACCAAGTCATATAAGAATATATTCTCATGGTAAAAGATATGAGTGTAACATAACTACATATAATAAAATGCAAAAGCCTCATGTCCCTATATTATGCTCTCTTCCCCAGAGGTAACCACAGTTAAGTATACATCTTTCCAGTTCTTCTTCTACGCACTATATAGTCACACAAAAAAATTCTATTTTTATATAAAAGTATCATTATTTACGTGGTCTTTTAATCCAATTTTTAAACTCAACAATATGTCTATAAGTCTTTCCATGTCAATAATACATGTCTGCCTGTTTTTTTAATGACTATGTATACACACATAATTTATCCTTGCAAAAATTACTGGCCTTTTTATTGCTTTCTCGGTGTTATAAGCAATGCTGTAATAAACACCCTTGCATAATATATACCTGTGCGTGAATAAATTTTGCTCTAGATAGATTTGTAGAAATTGATTTGCTGGACCAAGAGACATAGGCTTTTTTTTTTTTTTTTTTTTTTTTTTTTTGAGACGGAGTCTCGCTGTCACCCAGGCTGGAGTGCAGTGGCGCGATCTTGGCTCACTGCAGGCTCCGCCCCCCGGGGTTCACGCCATTCTCCTGCCTCAGCCTCCCGAGTAGCTGGGACTACAGGCGCCCGCCACCTCGCCCGGCTAATTTTTTGTATTTTTAGTAGAGACGGGGTTTCACCATGTTAGCCAGGATGGTCTCGATCTCCTGACCTCATGATCCCCCTGCCTTGGCCTCCCAAAGTGCTGGGATTACAGGCGTGAGTCACTGCGCCCGGCTGAGACATAGGCATTTTTAATCTTGAAAGATATAACCAGATTACTCTCCAAAGTGGCTTTATCAGTTTACACACTCTCACCAGAAGTGTTATCCTCATCCTCATCAACTGGATACTATCAATAATCACAATTTTCTCAGTACAGTAAATAAAAATCTTATTCTAATTTGCATTTCCTTTGTAGCTAATGATATTGAGCATCTGTTTGTGAGCTTCTTGGTCATTTATTTTTATTCCTTCTCTGAGTCTTTTGCATAGTTTTATATTGAGCCGTTCATCTGTTGGTTTGTAGCATCATACATAATACATTCTGCATATTACTACTCGTTATATGTTTGGCAAATGTTCTTCCCATTATTTTCCCTGTGCTTTAATTTGCTTTACAGTCATTCATTCAACAAACATTTAGTAAGAATCTACTCTGGCTGGGCACGGTGGCTCATGCCTGTAATCCCAGCACTCCGGGAGACTGAGGCAGGGGCGTCACAAGGTCAAGAGATCGAGACCATCCTGGCCTACATGGCAAAACCCCATATCTTCTAAAAATACAAAAATTAGCTGGGCACAGTACACGCACCTGTAGTCCCAGCTACTCAGGAGGCTGAGGCAGGAGAATTGCTTGAACCCGGGAGGCAGAGGTTGCAGTGAGCCAAGATCACACCACTGCACTCCAGCCTGGCGACAGAGCAAGACCCCATCTCCAAAAAAAAAAAAAAAAAAAAAAAAAAAATCAACTCTGTGCGAACAAACAAAGCATTCTAGTTCAAAAGTTTAGCTTTTGCACAAATTTGTCAGGATTTTGCTTCATTGTTTCTGGGTTTTATATTTTCCTCAGGAAGCCCTGGGCTACCCCATGATTATAAAACATATTCTTAAATTTTTACCTAAAACTTTTATAAATTGTTAAACATATTTGGCTTTTGAGTACATCTAGAATTAATCCTGTGAATTGTGTGAGCGATGTCCTTTTTCCCATCCCCCAACAAGTGGAAAGAAAACAATCCAAAAATCATGCCTTAAAAGAATGCCTTGAATAAAAATTTATCTGCCCCTTGTATGTATTAAATACAATCTTTACCATAGCCCATATTCTATAAATAATGGATTGGCGTGGGGACTGGGAACTGCTTTTTTCTGTTCCACTGATTATTTTCGCATTTCTGGCTCTATATCTTAATTACTACATGTGTCTCTTACTATGTCTCCTTTAATTGCTATAGCTCACAGGCCTTGGTAATACTATTCAACAGAACAAGGACCCACCAGTGGTCTTTTTATATATTTACTGGATAGCATTGAGCATGTTTCTTTTGCAAATGAGTCTTAAGAACATTGTTAAATGCCGTAAAGAATCTCACTGAATTTTTAATTTGAGAATTATTGAATGTATATATTAATTGCTGAAGAACTGACTTTATTAAGAATATTAACCAAAATATGAGATGTCTTCATTTTTTGCTCTTTTTTATCAACTCTACAACAATGCTACAGTAGGATTTCACATTTTCGTCCTACCGATCTTGCATGAATCTGTTAACATTTATTTATAAGACATTTATTTTTACTTGTTATTGTTACTGTAAATAATAGTACTTTTTCCCCATTACATTTGAAAAACAGTTAGTGCTTGTGTATAAGGCAGCTATTGTTTTAGGATATTAATCTCGTATCCAAAGAGAAAAGGCATTCGTTGTGCATAGGGCATGGCTAGGGAAGGCAAGTGGAGAGCCTGGAGAGATTTACAGAGGACAAAAGCAAGTTTAGGACACCATTTGGATCTCTGAGAAGGATCCAGCATCCCTCAACACTACTGGCTTGGCTGAACACAGTCAGGTGTAGGGGGCAAGATAAAAGGAACCCCAGGGTAGTTGCAGGAAACTCTTCTGTGTGGAACTCTGAAAATTTTACTGACATTTTTGTACTGAAGAAATGGTGGCATGGTGTGTTTAGGCAGAGAGGAAGCCTTAGATAGCGTACACAAGTTTCCCTGAGGCTGAGCAGTTCCTGCCTGTCCCAGAGGTGAATACAGATGTGCTGAGTGCCAATGAGAAAGAGACTTGGAGTGGGGGCCACAAGAGGACAGTGTCTAGAGACTTGCATCCTAAGGCCATGGCAGGAACCACTGGCCTCAGCAGCACACACCAACCCCACTCAAAGGTCAGGTGGGACCAGTTTCATCCAGAGAGGATGCAGTGGGGAAAGATGCCAACAACCTGAGACACACCGAGGAAGACTCGAGGAATGTACATGAGAGAGAGGTCACCCTCACTACCTAGACAGTACATAAGTTTCTCTGGCCTTATGATGCCATTCTAGGGTGGAGAGAAAGGGAAAAGCTCTTCATATGGAAGAAAAAAAACCAGTATGGAGTATGGGTTTTCAAGCAATTACATTTAAATTACGTATTGACTGAGCGATTTTCTGAAAGTGACCAAATTCTACACTAGGAGATCCTAGGCCAGGTGCTGTGGCTCTCGCCTGTAATCCCAGCACTTTGGGAGGCTGAGGTGGGAGGATCACCTGAGTTCACAAGTTCAAGGCTAGCCTGACCAACATGATGAAACCCCATCTCTACTAAAAATACAAAAAAGTTATCCAGGCATGGTGGCAGGTGCCTGTAATCCCAGCTACTCAGGAAGCTGAGGCAGGAGAATTGCTTGAACCCAGTAGGCGGAGGTTGCAGTGAGCTGAGATTGTGCCATTGTACTCCAGCCTGGGCGACAAGAGCAAATCTCTGTCTCAAAAAACAAAAACAAAAAATAAACTAGCAGATCCTGAGTTACCCTGAAGTGACAAGATTAAATGCTTTGCTCTCAAAGAAAGAAGAAAATCACAAGCAAGTTGAATTCAGTCATAGGAAAATAATATTGCATTTCTGCACATCTGAGTCATAGTGTGTAACTTTAAAATTTTTTTCATGCTAATATAATTTGAGCAGCTACAAAAATCCTGTAGAACATACAATATCTGTCCTCTTGATGTGTGCCACTTCATGTATACACATTGGGCCACATTCCACAGTTATGTAGTCAAGGCTAAAAACTCTAAGTGATAGCAGGGTGTGGTAGCATATGCCTGTAATCCCAGCTATTCGGGAGGCTGAGGCACAAGAATCACTTGAACTCAGGAGGCAGAGGTTGCAGTGAGCCAAGATCATGCCACTGCACTCCAGCCTGGTTGACAGAATGAAGCTCTGTCTCAAAAAACAAAAAAAAATTATAAGTGAGAAGTCACTGTTATGTTGCATAGCAACATTCCTTCATGAAAAGCAAGGACTCTGCAAAACCAAACATTCAAAAATATGCAATTCAGTTAACACTTTGTTTGAAGGCAATCTGTTATCCGCGTACTCTTAAAGAAACAAAAAATGGATCAACATCTCAGTCCACATTTGTACCTATGGACATGGCAATGGCATAGGGAAATGAGAAGGGTATTCCCTCAGCACTGCCCAATCATGAAGCCCACCTGCATTTTCAACTAATAGAAAAGCAATAATTAAAAGTTTGATTTTAAGGTTCTAATTCCAGGTAGAGTGGGTTAATTGCAACCCACCCCATCCCTTTCACTGAATGCAGCTATAAAACCTGGCAGAATACATGCAGCAACTATTTAAAGACTCTGAAAAGTAAATAGTAGCAAGCAGATGGGAAAAGAAGATGAGAATGCAAAGGACCCCGCTAAACTAGTGGTAAATTCACCACGATTTTCCCTCCAGTATCCTCTGGACAGAACCCAGGAGACATCTGGAAGTGAGCATCAGCTCCTAAAGAGAATACTCCAGAAGATACTCCTAATTAAGGCTTGAGGAATAGAAAAGGAAGTGCTGGCTGCAACAGTAGGAACAGCAAATGTGCTGGAGATTTCTTTTCTGGAAAATCTCAAGCCTAATTTATTTAATAGTTATAATACTACTCAAGTTATAGATTTTATTTTGGGTGAGTTTTGGTAAGTCATGGCTTTTGAGGAAGAGATCTATTTCATCTAAGCAATCAAATTTCTCTGCCTAGAGTTGTTCTGCAGGATCTGTAGTAATGTCCCTTCATTTGCTCCTGATATTGGTAATTTGTGTCTTCTCCCTCTTTTTTTCCTCTCCTCCATTTTGCTAAAAATTCATCAATTTTCTTGATATTTTCAAAGACTAGCTTCTACTTCCATTGTGTTCTTCTATTATATATTGATAAACACAGCAACTTGGATGAATCTCAGAGTTATTATCCTGAGTAAAAGCTGATCTCAAAAATTACATCCTGTATGATATTGAAAAAAGAAAACTATACTGGCATGAAACAGACCAGTTGTTGCGAGTTGTTGGAAGGCAGTGATGTCACCACAAAGGCACAGCACAGGCAGGTTTTTGGGGTGATGAAAACCAGGACACTGTTCAGCATCCTGCCTATGTTTGTGGTCATGAAAATCTACATGAGTAAAGGCTCACAGAACTGCACACAAAAATAAAGTCAATTTTACCATATGTTAATTTATTTTTTATTTTATTTTATTATTATTATTTTTCTGCGACAGAGTCTCGCTCTGTCACCCAGGCTGGACTGCAGTGGCGCCATCTCGGCTCACTGCAAGCTCCGCCTCCCGGGTTCACGCCATTCTCCTGCCTCAGCCTCCCGAGTAGCTGGGACTACAGGCTATATGAATTTAAAAATTAAAATATTAGCATCTCTTCTAAGTTCAGAGGAGAAATAAGACTTTGATTTAAGAAACAACTTAATGTAAAAATGTATACCAAATTAAGTAACTGTGTAATTAATTAGCTTTTCAATTAAACAGACATTTCTCTTCCTTCATAAACTTGAAAAATAAATTTAATTATCCCTATTTTCAACAAGTTTTGGGGAAAGAAGCATTCTCAGGTAACATTTGAGGGAGTCAGATTGTGTCATTTGTGTCATTAGATTTTTGGTAACATTTTGTGTCATTAGATTTAAATGGCTAAAAGCTCCTTGACTACATATTTATCACCAAGGAAATTTAAAATGTATATATCTTTAGATCTACTTATTCTATTTCTAGGAATTTTTTTTTTTTTAAACAGAGTTCGTTCTTGTTGCCCAGGCTGGAGTGCAGTGGCACCAACTCGGCTCACTGCAACCTCCGACTCCCTGGTTCAAGCGATTCTCCTGCCTCAGCCTCCCGAGGAGCCGGGATTACAGGCACGTGCCACCACACCCAGCTAATTTTTGTATTATTAGTAGAGACAGGGTTTCACCATGTTGGCCAGGATGGTCTCGATCTCCTGACCTCGTAATGCACCCACTTCAGCCACCCAAAGTGCTGGGATTACAGGCATGAGCCATGACACCTGGCCCATTTCTAGGAATTTTTAGCACAGATGTACTTTCACAAGATGCAGTACTGTATACAGCATGTTTATTGCAGTATACTTTACAATAGCAAAATACCAGAAGCCACCAAAACCACCTTGATCTCCCTTAATAAATACATTATAGGCTGGGCACAGTGGCTCACGCCTGTAATCCCAGTTCTTTGGGAGGCCAAAATGGGTGGATCACCTGAAGTCAGGAGTTCAAGATCAGCCTGGCCAATATGGCAAAACCCTGTCTCTACTAAAACTACAAAAATTAGCTGGGTGTGGTGGCACGTGCCTGTAATCCCAGCTACTCAGGGAGGCTGAGGCAGGAGAAGAGCTTGAACCAGGGAGGCAGAGGTTGCAGTGAGCCAAGATCACAAGATGGCACTGTAGCCTGGGTGACAGAGTGAGACTCTGTCTCAAAATAAATAAATAAATAAATAAATAAAATACACACATACAATTAACTCAGAAAACCACTTTTTAAATCAGGCCAATCATCAATTATGGATATTTTTAAATTTCTAAAATTAACCAAGAAAAAATAACAAGATGAAGAAAATATATAGAGATTGATCTCATTGCTGTTTATCAAAGGACTTATATATGTTGGGGGATTATATACATTCATAAAAATTCTTGGAAGGATATACAAAATATTGTTTGCAATCGTTATTTCTTTGGGGTGAGCTTGATATAGAGGGAGGAGCAAGGAAATAGTTTTTGTCTTCATTTTAAATCTTTCTAAACTGAGAAAACACAAACATGATTTTTTTTTTTTAACTAGTGAAAAATAATAACGCCATGTTTGTTAATCAGGATAGCTGACCTTCAGCCAACCCCGGGAAACATCATTCCTGGGAACATCCATAGTCAGAAGGATCTTAATAGGGTCAGAGAGACGAACCTGAAGGCCTATCATCCTCTGTGAGTAAGAAACAGTTCCTCCAAGGAATTCTGCAGCCATTGCCTACTGAAAGGTGATACGAGCATAAAAGGATGAAGCCACTGGGGCTCTGTGACCAGACTCTTTCGATAAATTCATGGACAAGTCCCCAGGGTTGGACTTGGTTTCTCTGGATTAACAATATAAAAGCCATAGTTTAAAAATTTTCTAATTTACAGTAAAGTTAATATTTCTAGGGCATATGTACAAGAACACAGAAATTCTTCATACTGAAAGACATCATCAACAACAACAATCAAACTAGGTTTGTGATCTTGAGAAAATTACGTAATTTTTTTGTTCAGCAATGTCTTTAGCAATACAACAGGGATTGGGTGGTGGGTAAGACCCTTGCAGTCCTAGAATCAGTGAGTTTCCCTGCCTGGTTCAGACACCGAATTTTATACAATTCTATTTTCCAGATTCAGATTTCATTTGTCATTAAAGACTGGCCAGTAGTCAAATGCCAATCTTTACACCATTCTAATAAAACATTATGTGTTTTAGGGTGGGTGCAGTGGCTCACGCCTGTAATCCCAACACTTTGGGAGGCAGAGGCAGGCAGATCGCCTAAGATCAGAAGTTCGAGACCAGCCTGGCCAACATGGTGAAACCCGGTCTCTACTAAAAATACAAAAATTAGCCAGGCACAGTAGTGCATGCCCATAGTTCTAGCTATCTGGGAGGCTGAGGCACAAGAATCGCTTGAACCTGGGAGGTGAGATTGCAGTGAGCCAAGATTGCACCAGCCTTGCCCCAGCAGCCTTGCCTCCCTGGACTTTCCACACCCACTGCTGCACTTGTGCAATCTGAACCATCCTTCCTCACTAGCCAGACAGAGTTTGCCCTTGAAGGATGGAAGAGGGAGGGGAAGGAAAAGAAAAGGACCAAGGGAAGGAGGAATGGGAAGGGAGGAAGAGAGAGAGAAAGGGACAGGGAGGCAGGGAAAAAGAAGAAAGTTAAAGAAGAGATACGCTGCCTGCTAGTTTGTAGTCCATGTTCAGTTTCTTCCTTCTTTCACCTGAAAACCCTGTCCAGAATAATTTCTTCATATTCAAAAAATGAAAGAATCCCTTGAATGATGACAAGTGACATAATATGCATTCACCTAATCTCTGACGAGAAACTGATTCATCACCTGCATTTTAGAGCCCTGGGAAAGTTGATGTGGAGGGATAAGTGGATTTGGGGGCAGGCAGTAAGTTTCTGAGGTGCATTTCAGAAGTTCTCCTCCAAACCATAAATAAAAGCAGGTTGGCTACAGCCTGGCATGAGTGACCAGAACAAAACATCATGTCACCCAGGACTACCAGTGATCACCCTCCTCACAGGGTCCCAGGTGGATGACCAGGGGGTGCTAGAGAGATGTTGTTATCCAAGCCAACCTCCCCAAGAGCTCACTGGTTAAAAAGAGAGAGAGAGGAAAAAAAAAAAAAAAAAAAGTTCAGAACATCGGAGATTTAAAACAATTGCCTAGAAGAAAAAATTGTTTTTCAAGGAATGGAAAATAATGATACAGTCTTCAGCAAAGTCATTGGTAAAATTTTAGTTTCCAAACACATCTGCTTCTCCCATCTTCCTTAATACTGCACCCCCTCCCACACTTAATGACTAACCAGCAACCCTCATAATCAAAAGGAACCAGGTACTTGGTGGCTGTGTTTAAGAGGTATTTAACCATCCAATTCCAAAGCCCCTGCTCAGATATCAAATATGAGGGCAAGATGCGGGGGAGGGAGAGAGGCCCAGGAGACTATAGGATGCTGGTGCAGACGAGGGTCATAGAAAAAGAGGGGAGAAAATACAGAGCTCTCCTGGGGAGAGAGAAGCCCCCACACCCCCCAACACCTCTTCAACTCTATTATTCCCCTGGCAGGAGAAAGTTTGTCAGGGAACAGTATCTATCTTTGGACACATTATAGCAAAAGTAAAGTCACAGATTGACACTTACTTTTCATTTGCTTGAAGATGGACTTGTTAGGTTCAAGCCAGTGCTAGGGAGGAAAAAAAAAGCAGAGATCAGGGGTCAAATTGCCGGACCATACAATGAATACCTAATAACTAAAAGGAATTCCAAAGTACAGCCTCGGTTTCCATAGATACTCTCCAGAATTCCACACTCTGAAGACCAACATAAACAACTTGGCAATAATCGTAGCGCAGACAAGGATATAAATTACAGAGTTAACATTTTCCAAGCAATATGTGAGTCAGACAGTTGCTAGGAGAGAAGGACAAGAGAGAGAATATGCTCTCAAATGGGATGTTCTAGTACCCCTAATTGACTCCTAGGTGATTCTTTGAGCTGCATGGTTCTGTGAAAGCCGCATATGGCTAAAGACTTTTAGCATTTGACATCCACGACCTCAAAGAATCACAGTCCAAGGCAGCATCAGCATCCAGTCCTGCTTCTGGGACAAATTCCCTTAAGAGGAATATTGGGCCAACCCAGCATTAGCCCTATCATATGCAGAGGCAATTCTTCCTTTACAGTAGGGAGGAGTAAATGATCTTAAATATCTCATTTTCAGAGGCCTGAGGTCATCAAGAAGAAAAATCAGCTCTATCACAAAATAAAGAAGCCAAAAGACTGGGGGAGTTCAGAACCATGTTACTGACAGGCATTTGAAGTAGGCACCACGCTGGTCCCAGTGGCTGGCCCTCTCTACAGCACACACAAAGATCACTTCGACATGCTGAGAGCTGGGCAGCTCTTGAGATCACTAACCATGAGGTCCCTGAAGCTGCTCAGGGAATGTCACTTCGAGTCACTTTATACACCTGTAGTTTAGAGATGATACAGGGGGTGTCCTGGGGTACCCATCCTGAGGTCAGGGAGCTCTCCTTCTGGAGGCATCCCGCCTGCTTGATGCCGGAGAGGAAATCAGAAGAGCAAATTTACCGTCCATTGAGCTCTTGCACCTCACTCTATCTCCTTTGTGTTATCCAGTAAGCCTCAGGTCCTGTGTTATCCATATTCTTTGATGTAAATGCATAACCATAATAAGAGCTGGCATTTGTTGAGCGCTTACTAAACGCCTAGTGCCATTCAAACATTTCCATGTGCTATCTTATGTAGTCCTCCCTACCACTCCACTTATAAATAAGAAGCCTGGGGCTCAGGATGTTAAACAGCTTGACTAAGGTCACTCTGCTGATAAACAGTGAAGCCAACCATGCAGCAGGATTCTGGTGCATGGGCCCTTAACCTCTCAACTGTGTGGCCTCCTGGCTGATCATTTGCTCTAAAATGCATATTCTTCTCGGTGAGCACTCCCTACTTTCTCAGGAGCTGAAAAACTGAATCGTCAAATTAGTGGTTTCTAATCTAGAAACCACTGAGGGTGTCAAATCTCTGCAGTCTTCAAAAACAATAATGGGAGCCTTATAAGAGTTTCAACATTATGGAAAGTCACACACACACAAAAAACATATATTTACCCCTGACCAGGTTGCACAGACAAACTGAAAAAAACAAGTCTTTTTGCTTCTGGCTAAAATTATATCAACTCATTTGAGGACCCTCGTTATTGCCTTCTAATTAGAAGTTATATAGCTATAACTGAACAGTGGAAGACACATTGATTATACCACTTACCAGTTATAAACCTTGTACAAGATGCTTAATCTCTCTGTGTCTCAGTTTCCTCGACTATAAAATGGGAACAGTAATCACACCCACCTCTTAGGGCCATTATGAGGATTTAAAAAGTTAACAAATGTAATATACACAGTGCATCAAATGTGAAAATACTCAATAAAATGATTGTTGGCCGATGCAGTTCTTATTATTTAATAGGTACAGTTTAATTGGTAGACCACATCTTTCAATATATGTGCTTCATGGAGAAGAATAATGAAAGAGGCCCCTGGTGGTTAAATTACTTTTCTAGAAATAAATAAATAGGATCATTTAGAACTAAGGTAAGAAAACAAATAGCAGCAAAATATCAATACTTACTGCAATTGTTTTGCAGAGGAGAATCACCAGTTATTTTGCTAATAAAGTCTGAAATATAAATATGTTTTCCAAATTCTCCTTGTTTGGCATTCTTTCAACTCCTCGGCCCCTTCTTGCCTAACTTGATCCTGCTTCTCCAACTTGACTCTGACTCCAGGGGTGACAAGTCAGTTTCATTTTGTGTGCCCACACCAGGGCTGTGAGGAGGATTCCAAAACCAGGTGCAGGCTCTAAGAGAATGAGTGCCGTGATGGATTGGCTATGTCTGCCATGCCACTATAGATTGGCGATGTCTGCCACGGAGGAGACAGGGAACATGTAAGGCATGCCTGAAAGGTATTTGCCATCTGTGTCCTAAATAAATTATTTACTCTAAATAAACTGGCCTCCTTATTGTCCTAAGAAATACACCTTGCAGTTTCAGATCAGTTTCTATCATCCTTTTCCTCTTAGCCTAACCACACCCTACATTTGCCTTTCAGGCCTGGTGTATCTCAGTTACCCACTTCTACAAGGTGATCTCTACACACTTTTCCAGAACAGCTATTCTTCCCCAAAGGGAGAGTCATGAGGTATGCAGTCCTAGGAAAAATAAGCCAGCAATAATGTTTCAAGGAATTACAGGAAATCATTTCTTCAAAGAGGGCCAAGTTCAACTTGTTAGTATTCATTAAACTGCTAACACAGAAACAGAAAACCAAATACCAATACCACATGTTCTCACTTATAAATGGGAGCTAATGATGAGAATACATGGGCACATAGAGGGGAACAACACACACTGGGGCCTATCAGAGGGTGGAGGGTGGGAGGAGGGACAGGATCAGGCAAAATAACTAATGGGAACTAGGCTTAATACCTGTGTGATGAAATAATCTGTACAACAAACCCCTATGACAAAAGTTTACCTATATAACAAACCTGCACATGTACCCCTAACTTAAAAGTTAAAAAAGACCGGGCGCAGTGGCTCACACCTGTAATCCCAACATTTTGGGAGGCCAAGGTGGGTGGACCGCCAGAGGTCAGGAGTTCGAGACCAGCCTGGCCAACATGGTGAAACCCCATCTCTACTAAAAATACAAAAATTAGCCTGGCGTGGTGGCAGGTGCCTGTAATCCCAGCTTCTCGGGAGGCTGAGACAGGAGAATCGCTTGAACCCAGGAGGCAAAGGTTGCAGTGAGCCAAGATGGCGCCATTGCACTCCAGCCTGGGCCACAAGAGCAAGATTCCGTTTAAAAAAAAAAAAAAAAGTTAAAAAAAAAAACCAGCTGACAGGTCCATGGCCCAGTAATTTATTTATTCTCCAACTTACCCATGTGGACAAAGAGGTACCCAACAAGAATCTTCACTGCAATATTATATAAAATTACAAAATATTAGAAATAACATTAATGGCCATCATCAGGAAAATGGGTAAATAGACTGTGATCTGTTCATATTCTGGATGATTCTGCAGCAGTGTTTTCTGTGAGGGAGATCTTTATGTGTAACATGGACAGATCTCTGAGGCATATTGTGGGATACAAAAAGTGAACTGAAAAATTTATCATTATACCTGCAATCAGTTCTCAAATTGTGCACTAAATCACCCCAGAGAAACACAGCCACAGTAGACATCAGTCAGCACCATGTGAATTATGAACTCGAAGGAGTACACAGTTCCAACATAAGATTGTGCTATATTCCTTTTTTTCTTTTTTTTTTTTTTTTTTGGCAGGGCTTTCTATGTTGCCCAGGCTGGTCTCAAAAGCCTGGGCTCAAGCAATCCTCCCACCTTGGTCTCCCAAAGTGCTAGGATTACAGGCATGAGCCACCACACCTGGCTGTGCTATATTCCTTTTGATATTATATGTATATATGGTATCCAATATGTATATTTGATAAAATATATACATATATTTTGCAAAGCTTGGTTTCTAGCAGTTGCTGTGATAATAGGCAAGTACCACACAGAAATAGGTGTGCAACAAGCAATGAGCATGGTAGTGTGTCCAATATGATCCTAGGGGTGCCCAACAGGCACCCGTTATTAAGAAATTGCGGTTGTTTAAGAATGAAATGAAAATACTATTTTTTCTGCAATTTATATGTATAATGTCTTACATAACTACAAAAATTTTAGGACGTAACTACTTGTTTGGATCTAACTCTTATTAGATGAAACTGTTAGGTATTCTCCTGGCCTATGGAGGCCATGAAATAATCACTAAGATACTAACAGAGAGCCAGAAATTGAGAAAGTTTGGGAGGCTTTGAACTACTTTACCATATATTTAATATGTTTTCTTTCAAAATAAAAGATATAAACATTACCATATATTCAAAAAATACATATGTAAGCATCTAAATATATTTGTAAAGATCCAAAATGATACACAGTAAAATGAGACTAATGGAAGGATAATAGGAGAGGGAAACACACATTTAGGAGTGTTAACCAAAGAAAACCATGACTTCAGTATTTTCCGTGATGTTTTAACTTTAATTTTTTACATGTACTGGTGCAAGATACAGTTTGGATGTGTGTCCCCAACCAAATCTCATGTTGAACCGTAATCCCCAATGTTGGAGGTGGGGCCTGATGGGGAGTGATTGGATCACGGGAGCAGATTTCTCATTAATGGTTTAGCACCTTCCTCTTGGTGCTGTCCTTGTGATAATGAGTTCTTGCAAGATCTGGTCATGTAAAAGTGTGTGGCACCTTCCTCCTCTCTCCTGCTCCTGCTCCCACTGTGTGAGATGTCTGCTTGCCCTTTGCTGTCCACCATGACTGTAAGCTCCCTGATGCCTCCCCAGAAGCAGATGCTGGCACCATGGTTCCTGTACAGCCTTCAGAACCATGAGCCAACTAAACCTGTTTTCTTATAAATTACCCAGTCTCAGGTATTTCTTCATAGCAATGCAGGAACAGCCTAACACATTACACAAATAATTAAAAATCTATTTTTTAAAAAAAGACGGCAAATGTCTATTCAGAGGATGAAAGTAGATTTCATGTAAATTAGCCTGAATGAGTTCATACATGATAGGCAGATATCAAACCCAGCTGAGCACACAGGGTTGACATTGTGGTCAGACCTAGGAGCCAGCAGGCCTAGATTCAAATCCCAGCCCTAACACTGACAAGCTGTGGACTTAGAGCGAGTTCCCTGGTTTCCTCACTTACAGTATCATGGAGAAGTTTAAATGGGTTAATTCATGAAGAAGGCCTTAAAACAGAGCTTGGTGCATCGTGAAGGCTCAATAAGCACTGGCTGTTACCATCTTTAGGCTCCATGAAAGAGACTTCTCACTTGCTACCATGGCAGTTTCCATGAGTCTAACTGTGTCCTTCTTTTTTTTTTTTTTTTTTTGAGACAGAGTCTTGCTCTGTCACCCAGGCTGGAGTGCAGTGGCACAATCTCAGCTCACAGCAGCCTTCAGCTCACTGCAGCCTCCGCCTCCTGGGTTCAAGCAATTCTCCCGCCTCAGCCTCCAGAGTATCTGGAACTACAGGTGCAAGCCACCATGCCCGGCTAATTTATATATATGTATATAATATACATATAAATTTTATATATATAATATACATATAAAATTTATATGTATAAAATATACATATAAAATTTATATGTATAAAATATACATATAAAATTTATATGTATAAAATATACATATAAAATTTATATATATATAATATACATATAAAATTTATATATACAATATACATATAAAATTTATATATAATACATAATTTATATATAATATATAATATACATAATTTATATATAATATATAATATACATAATTTATATATTACATAATATATAATTTTTATATATTACATATAATTTATATATAATATATAACTTATATATTATATATAATTTGTATATTATATATAATATATATTTTATATAATTTATATAATTTATATATATACTATATATATAAATTTTATATAAATATATATATATTTTAGTAGAGATGGGGTTTCACCATGTAGGCCAGGCTGGTCTCAAACTCCTGACCTCAAGTGATCCACCTGCCTCAGCCTCCCAAAGTGCTGTGATTAACTGTGTGAGCCACCACACCCAGCCTGACTTTGTCCTTCTCTTTCTCCCTGACTCCTCATCTCACTCTCCCTTCTGTTCAACATGAGGAGATTAATTATCTATACAATTGCAATACCAGCTGTTAGCCCTTTGCCTCTCTCCTCATCCCCTTCCTCTCTCTCCTCTCTTTTCTCATTCTTCCAATTAGTGTTATGAGTTGGCCAGTGAAGTGGAGTCTGGACTACACCAATAACTCCTGCTATTATTCAAGGTACAAATGGATTACACTTGAGGGAAAAAATAACCACCATGATGTGGCACGCTTGGTAATTAGATATAAGTCTTAGAACATTTATTGCATTGCTATTTTCCTTTTGATTGCTACTTGGAATATATGCTGTTCTGATATTTTTAAGTCTTTTTCCTTACTGGAAACTGAGTTTCCCTAAGAGAGGCAAAAAGGAGAACCTGGTAACCAAATATCTGAATTTGTGGCTAATTTACTGTAGCTGAAATCTTCTTTTCCTCAACTCTCATTTAGAATAAAATTTCCAAAGGCTATAAGGAAGCTAAGACCCCATCATTGATTCTACAAAATGAACTAGGGGAGTAAGATGAACCAGTGGATTCACCCCTTAGTATGATTTGAAGGTACCAGGAAGGCATCTGCAGCAGATACTGTCAAGCCCCAGCAGCCTGACGCTTTTTAGGAAGGATGCCCTCAGTTTACTGGAGTCCACCACAGGGTAGAGAATTGAAACTTCCTACCCCACCTCACCCTCCACAAACCAGGGTAGCTCTTAACTAATGACTATCAGATGCGGTAGTATAAATACCTCTGCTCCCTCACCCCTTGGATGGCACAACTCTAAGGCATGGCCTACACTGATTCCAGAACTCCCCTATGAGATTGAGCCCAAAATACCCTCTACATGACTTTGCCCAGCATTACACACTTGCTTGGCCTCCTTTGCCTCCCTCCTGTAATCCTCTACTCCCCTACAAGTCTTTTCCTGGAAACACTTCCTAACAAATCACTTATACAGAAATTTTTATCTCAAGGTCTGCTTCTTCAAACCAGACCTAAAACAGCCTCCCTAACTCTCCACTAAAAGCTGTCTTCCATGGTGTTTAAAATCATTTCCCTGGGTATTTATTCCCTTTGCCTTAAGCTTAAACCCTGGAAACCTGCAAAGCCCCTGTGAAAGATCCCAGTTTGCAGAATTATTGAAATCTACCTGACCACATTTCAAGACTTTTCTTAGAAAAAATTTATTTTGGTTGAGAGCAGTTTCAAGAGAAAGAAGATGAGCTACACAAAGGGGGTGAAAAAGCAGAGAGATTCCTAACCCTATGTTTTGGTTTCCTTATCTGTAATCTTGGTGGAGATGGTGGGAGGCCGATTCCAGAACTCCTGAGATTCCTTGTTCTAACAGTCCAGAGTCTATGAACCTGAAGGATGAGGATATTGCCAATGAATGTTTCTTTCTTTTTAATTTTGCGAGGCACAACTGCACTTAGCCCCAAGAGATCATTTTCCTCTACCTTATCATACAAATGGTGCATATCTTTCATATATTCTCATTTTGGCTTGGTTGGGGAAAAAGAAGGTGGGTATGGGGTGGTACTTTGTGACTAAGAAGATTGATTTTTAATTTGGCCACTACTAAGACAAAAAAAATTGCATCTAAAAGTAAAAAATAAAGCACTTAGTTATCTTCAAATGTTTGGCTTCTGTTGAAATCGATTCAGTGTACGATTACAGAATAAATTACGCACTTCTCTGTTTACTTTCTCAAAGCCCTTGGTACCCTAAGCCAGAGTAATTTGTAGCCCAGAGAAATATGTTAAATAACCCAGGGGGCTTTTAAAAAGAATGAATGCACTTCCCCAGACAAGAGATTGTTTTTCACCTCGATAGTAACCAGATCCAAAATTTGAGCAATTCCCATGATGACCCTAAAAAGATGGCCTGATTCTCGCATCCACCTAGACAAAGCCCCAGAGTAACTCAGTCTCTGCGTTATCATGCAGCCAATTTATGTCATTCCTATCCCCTCTGGCCTCTTCTGGGGAAAAAACAATGCCATCTGATGAATGTAGCCTTATCAGTGTTCCAGACTATAAGGCTATAGCGAGGCCTAGTTATTTAGCTGCCAATAATCATGGTTTCCATTCCAGTTTCAAGAAGATCTATGACACAACAGCAACAACAACATCAACAAACCTGTAGATCACAAACGCTCAAAAATGTTTTTCCATTTGGAAATCAATCTATGTAAGAAAATCTGCTGAGCACAGTGGTTCATGCCTATAATCCTAGCACTTTGGGAGGCCAAGGCGGGCAGATCACCTGAGGTCAAGAGATCGAGACTGTCCTGGCTAACAGGGTGAAACCCTGTCTCTACTAAAGATACAAAAAATTAGCCGGGTGTGGTGGCACACGCCTGTATTCCCAGCTACTCAGGAGGCTGAGGCAGGAGAATTGCTTGAACCCGGGAGGCAGAGGTTGCAGTGAGCCTAGATCGTGCCACTGCACTCCAGTCTGGGCGGCAGAGTGCAAAAAAAAAAAAAGAAAAGAAAGAAAGAAAAAAGAAAATCTTCATTGTTTCACTGTAGTGTTTTTCACTCCTTTAGCCATGATGCTTTTGTATCCTAGGGTCCCAGGGATGGGCAAAAGAGAGATAACAGCCAGAAGAAGAAACACTGTACAAATCAGGGGAGGGGCCAGGAAGTCTAAAAAAAAAGCATTTGTGTTCCTTCACCCATTAAGCAACCTCCATTCCCTTCCCTATTTTGGCAATTTTTATTTTTTGTAAAGGACCAGATAGGAAATATTTTAAGCTTTGTGATCTACATGGATCTCTTTCACAACTACTCAACCCTGCTATTGGAGCATGAAAGCAGCTGCAGACAATATGTAAATGAACAGAATTAGCTGAGTTCCAATAAAACCTTATTTACAAAAACAGTTGGAAGGCCATCCTGACCCTTGCATGCCAGTCCCTACTCCCAAGAAATCTTTAATAGACACTCAAAAAAAAAAAAAGTCATAGTTTGAAAATGCAATAGGATGTAAAAAAAAACATGTATTACTATTTATTTTAAAGTATGCTAGTAACTAAAATGCAATCATTTATGAAATGAAATTATGGAATTTTTTTCAAGCTTGTTGCAGTGGAATTTACTACCATGTAGCATTTGCTGTCATGCCACATAAATTTAACAACATTGCCACCAAATTGTTCTAAAGTCAAAGATCAGCTAGCCTCTAGATTCATGGGCCTTTTTTAAAATTTCCAACTTTTATTTTAAGTTCAAGGGTACATGTGCAGAATGTGCAGGATTGTTACATAGGTAATCATGTGACTTAGGTCTTTTAAACATCTTTAAAGCATGGAATAGTAAAAAGACCAGTTATATAAATTGATAGTATGGTTAATTCATTAAAAAAAATTATATCACATAAGTAGTATTAGTATCCTTATTTAATAGATGAAGAAATTGAGACACAGAGGGTGTAAGGAACCTGCTCAAAGTGGTACAACCAGCAGGTGGCAAAGATAGGATTTGCCCTGGTCTTCATGATGCCAAAGCTTTTAGCACCTGAACAATTTCCTAAAATAGCAAAAGATAGTCATCATTCCCTGACTCAGTCCTCTGATCCTGCCTCCCTGCTTGGAACTGCAGCTCACTCCCTCTTATTGAGTCTATACCTATCCTTGCTCCCAGAATGTTTCTCTCTGCCCATTCTTTTCTTTCTGCTCTGTCTGATCTTTGTCCATCTCCTTTGCTGGTTTTGAATCTCTTCCCAGGGCTTCGAAGTCATAAAAGACTTCACTGGCTCCCAAATCCCCATCTGTGGCCCAAAACTCTTCTTTAATCTTCAGACCTATATTGTCATCTATACACTAAACATCTCCACCTCAACTTCTCTCATGCATCCCAACTCAAAACGTTCAGAACTTATCACTTTTCCCCCAAAACCTGTTCTCTTTCCTGTACAACTTATTTGGTAAGTGGCTCCACCTATACTCGGAGCTCTAAGCGGCCATGTAAGAAGTACAAACACCCTGCTGGAGAGGTCATCTGGAAAGGGCCTGAAACTACATCAGAGGGAGAGGACCCCTGAGCCCTACCTTCCAGCCCTCTGCATCAAGGCACCAGGCATATGGATGAAGATGTCTTGGATCCTCCAGATCGGACTAGCTGCTAGCTAAACACCACTGAGTGATCCAGTCAACACCATGTGGGGCAGAAGAATCTCCCAGCTGAATCCTGCTCAAATCCCTGAGCCACAAAATGCTGTGATATAATAAAATTATGTTGTTTTGAGGCACAAACTTTTGGGAAGGCTCGTTAAACAGCAATAGATAATGAGAACTACTAGATCCTCGTCATTAACCTCCACACATGTAACAGACAACTACTACTGAATCTTGAAGGAAATAAAATAGTCATTTTCTAACCTATACTGTTTTTATTTCTCCAAGTCATACATCATAGCCACATTCTAGTCTTCCCAGTTAGACTTAGATATTTTTAAGACTAATTTGAAACTTCCAAACCTGCTGGTCTCTAGTCAGCCCTACTGTTCTTGCCTGCTGGAAGCCTCCAGTGAGTACTTTACTCTTCAACCATCGCATTTAAACCTGTTTCCCTAACTGATTTCTACCCAGGCTGTCCCACCACCAACAGAGGAAAAACTTCTTACCTTGGATAGCTTCCTGATTTTTCCTGACTCAAACAAGGATAAAATGGCGTTTTCCCAGCCCCTGCCTTCTGGCTCAAATGAGATAACCAGGTCACGTGTTTGCCCCTCCCCTTCCACTATAATGTGGACATCTCCATTGGCTAAGTGACTTCTAGATGGCAACATTTTATCAAGCATCCATTTCCCTCCTCAGGAGAGGATATCAGATGTAAACAGAGTCAATTATGAGCCATCCTTTTAGTTAAAGACCAAGTACTGCTTTCTGCTGAAGGAATCTGACAATTTCCCCAAATGCATCAGTGTTCATACCTTGAGCCACAGTTGAACCACTGACAATATATTCCATTTTCAAATTATCACGATAGTACTGTCTTCCTTTTAACCTGAGTGTCAAAGTCCTTTCCCACAAAGCCAAGTTACTTGTACCTGTCTGCCCCTGACACACACACACAGACACCCAAGAAGTCTTGATCTTTAATACCTTTTGAAACGTAAACAAAAGAGGACTCATTGAGCAGACAAATTTGTGATCAGTGACTTGAGGCAGCAGCACAACCCTTTTCTTCAGGGCAGGGCTGCCCTAAATCTTAGGTACCACTCTTGCTCCTAGTGACGAGCAGCTGTGAAGTAATTATCCCGAGAAGCAGGAAGCAGCCTCTCAATGGCAGGAGCAGCTGGTGGGACATAATGCTATCTGGCTTCCTGGCACCATCCCCAGAGTGAAACCTCCAATCACTGGGCCAGCTTTTATTCCATTCCACGTCCTCCCCAAGGTGCCTCTAGAAAAAGCAAATTGCTCTAACATAGACAAGGTCTTTTCCTGTTATTAATAAAACTTACTGATAGGCTCTCTAGTTCCTTCTGGCTACCAACATAAAAGCCTTGGGGCTGTAATTATATTAGGGTTGTGACGGTGGGGGATGAGGACTGAACATGACCTTGCATCCATGATTTCCAGCTCATCCTCCTATCAGAAAACCTATTAAATCCTCTAGCGTCTGGTAGACATTAAGACACAATGTCCTATCATTGGGCACTTGAGGAGTGTACCCCAAAAGTGTGGATTTCCAAAGTGAATCCCGTGTCTTTGGGTGTGAGTCAAAATCAGAAAAGTCAACAACACTGATGGAAATGGGTTAAACAGATAATTAGCAATTCCAAAGTTAAAACCAAAAGCATTGAATACAACCTCCCTCCAGACCATAAAGCAGCATCCTACAACCCAGTCCTAGTGTAATTCTTCCTCTGGCTGGGCTGGGAGCTGGGGCACTCAGCTCTAAGGCATGGGGTGAGGGGTGACTTCCTTAGCTGGATTTGGGGAAATAAAAAGGGTAGAAGAACATAAGGGGAAAACCCAGGACAATGGACATCTAAAACCATAGCTATGGAAACTAGAGCTATGAAATCCAGCTAATTATTTCAAAACTTCATCTTTCCAAAGGGAAGTTACCCCAATACCTGAGCAGAAGTGGTAAAAAGAATATACCGGAGTAAAAAAAAAAAATCTAAACTTAAGCCAAGTACTACCTTCTTCTAGAATTACTTCTAGACTTATTGTCCCAGTTTTCTCTATCAGTAAAATGGAGAGAATACCACCCACTTTTTCCCTAATCTTAGGCAACTAAGATTATACAAGTTTCTTAGAAGATGAATGTTGTAGAAACTGAGGAGATTTTTTACTGGCCAGTATTCAACCTATCCTTCCCTATATCAAATTAAAAAATAATAATGGAAATGCTGGGCCCTGGATACCAAAATAGCAAAAGATAGTCATCATTTCCTGACTCAGTGTTTCCCATTTCCAGAGCATCTGGGGCATGAGACATCTTGCCAAACATATGGTGTTCCAAATGCAATCGTGCTAAATATTTAATATTCAACAATGGTTTACTGTAAATCGAGTTGTAGGCAAACCACCAGCCCCCAAGGCAAAGGTAACTTTCACTTCAGCTTCTCTAACTCACTTGATTTTCTCATTGAATTAGCTTTCTATCCAAATAATTCATCAGTTTTACTTGCCATTCAGAAAAATACAGGAGCTGGTGGAAAAAAAAATGTTGGTCAATTAATATCTGTTTAAAATGTGCATACCAGCATGTCTCTGTTTATGTCTTTGAGTCCATTTTTCTAATTATCCAAGGCCCATTTTCTGCCTTCTCTCTCCAATGATCTTAATAGTAGTGCCCCCTGCCTTTAAAAGATGTTCTTATAAACATTTCTAGGTTTTAGAGGTACTAATCATGAGTGTGTTTCCTCATGTCTCACCTGGACCTAGCCAATGCATAATAACTGTAAGAATAATAATAACAACCAAGAGTGAAAATAACACATACCAGATACTCAAGGTGTACCATGTGCTAAGCATTGATATACCTTATCTTTCATTCTCATATCAACCCTACAGGTTGGTATTGTTATTTGCTTTATCCATCAGGACCGAGACTCAGAGAGGCTGCATAGCTTGGTCAAGATCACACAGCTTACTAATCAGGAGAGATGGGATTTTTAATTCATATCTTTCTGAGTCCAAAGTCCTTGCAGTTGTGCACAGCAACTACCCTGCAACCCAAGTGAAAGCTACACTCACATCGTATCCTCAAAATCAAAAGGCTATAACAGCTGTATAATGCAGAGAGAAGTATTCAGAAACACCTCTGAGCAATGTAGTGGCTACATGAGATAAGACAGTTTTGTTTTGAGGGTGGCCCCCATCCTTTCCTTTACTCTACTACCCAAGTCTGGGCATTAAAAGTTACGTTAAATAGAGTCAAAATACAAAGAACAATAAACAACCTAAAGACTTCTCTTTTATAACTTTAGTTTAAAATTTTAATAATTTTAGACATATGAAAAAAGTTGCAAAAATGATAAAATATAACCTTCACTCATCTTCTCCTAATGTTAGCATCCTGTGTAATCACAGTACAACTATCAAAATGAGAAGCCAATATTAGCCAATTTAGTTAATGCTATTCTACCATAGCATTAACTAAACTACAGACTTTCTGTGTTCACCCAGTTTTCCCACTACTATACTTGTCTATGTTTCAGGATCCCACATTGCCTTGAGTTGACGTGTCTCTCCAATCTCTGACTGTGAATCCAGTCTGTCCTTGTCCTTCATGACCTCACACTTTTGAAGGTCAGTTATTTTGGAGAATGTCCCTCACATTGAATTTGCCTGATGTTTTCTCAATATTTGATTAAGGTTATGCATTATTGGGAAGAATGCCACAGAGATGATGTGTACTTCTCAGTGCATGGTATCAGGAGGTACCTGATGTTAACATGTGTTTTTACTGATGATGTTAATCTTGTTATCTTGGTTAAAGTGCTATCAGTCATGTTTCTCCACTATAGAGTTATTATTTTTCCCTTTGTAATCAAAAAAATGCCTTGGAAAGGAGGGGTTACTTTGCAAATTTCCTGTTTCTCCTTAAACTTTTGCACACTAATTTTAGCTCTTGCCTGCAATAATTATTTTTGTGTATGGTGATTTTCTATTTCCCTCATTCCTTCTACATTTATTAATTAAAATTCTTCTGTATGGAAGAGCTGACCCAAGTTTTCCCTTTATTTTTTGTTTAATTAATTATTTATATTAGGATGGACTCATGGATATTTATTTCATTCTATGGGTTATAATCCAATACTATTGTTATTTTGTGACACCAATTGTTCCTTAATGTCTTGCCTTATGGAAGCCACTGACCCTCTCTGGGCCTTAGTTTCCCCCTTCCTTAAAGGCTTTTCAGCAAGACGAGGCTATAATGAAGAACATTCATGGTACATGATAGATGCTCAACTAAATAGTAGCTAGAATTACTTCTGCAGGTTGGCCATTTATCATTTAGAATTGAATTTTGCACAAAATAACCTGTTTGCAGTGGTGACTAGAGGACTAATAGAGTCCAGAGTTTATTTGGTCCACAGGGACTTTGATCTATAATCCTAAACTCAAACACTCACTCTACCACTTATTAACTGTGAAACCTGGGACAAGTAACAACTTCTTTGAGCTTCTTTCCCTCTTATACAAGTGTAATATCTTCACAGGCTATAAAAAGTTATGGCTATGAATGTCTTTATATCATGGTCCCCAGACCAAAGCTGGCTTGGCTGCATCAAAATTAGATTAGGAATAGGCTAAGTGCATGTTGCTGGCCCTAACCCCATGGATTCTGATTTAAGAGGTCTGGAATAGGGTCCACACTATGCAAACACCTAAGGTGATTTTCTTGCAGGGCCAGGTCTGGGAACCAGTGTTACTCAGTAAACACCACACACGCCCATCCCTGACATCATGTCAGTCCCACATCCCCACCACTGCCCTGCCACCTTCGTCTCACTCAGGTAAATGCCTGGACCATCCAAAGGTTACTGGGAGTACTACAGGAAACCAAAATCCTTCTGAGCTGTAATACTTCATTGCATCCCTTCATATAAACTTGGGTCCCTAGGACTCCAAGAGCAAAATAAGATTCTCTATGTATCAGATGCAAATCTAATCTATTCCTTAAATATCCTCTTATTTACAGAAATACACTCTGTGAGCCTCTCCTCATGGTATTGGGTCAGTAAACACTAAACTAAGAGCCAAGTGAGGTGTTGGGGTGGAAAGAGGAGACAGGAAGAAGATCAGGGACACTGAGGAGGAGGAGAGCAAATTAAAGAAGGCAGAGGGGTCCTATCCCCACTTCCAGGCTACCTCCAGGTGACCCCTTCACACACTATCCTGCTAGTAAGAAGCAGAGACCCAAGTGTGTACTGAGCCTCTGAGCATATGGCTGGGAACTCTGAGCCCATGGCTGGGACCCGCCCCAGGAGCCAGGGGTGGAGATCCCCAGGGGTCATTTGGATGTGAAGAGCACACATCACGTGGTTCTGGCATATGCTACACTGAACACACCTAGGCTGCTACACCAGTTCAAAAGGTAAGACTGCTGCTCACTCTTCCCCACCAACGGATACCAAAAAGGGTAGGTGTCTCCAGGAGCAAGAATAAAACAGGGGCTTTCAAGTTTAGTTGTGCCCAAGGAGCTGCTTCTGAAGTGACTTAAACCTTTTTCATCTCTCAAAACTTTGTTGAAAAAAACTGAGGTGAAATTCACATAACAAAATTAACCACTTTAAAATGTACATTTTGGTGGCAACCACCATCAATATGAAGTTTCAAACATGTTCATCCCTCGAAAAGAAAACCCTATACCCATTAAGCAGTTATTTCTCAATTACTCTTCCTACCAATAGCTTTTTTTTTTTTTTTTTTTTTTTTTTTTGAGACAGGATCTTGCTCTGTAACCCAGGCTGGAGTGTAGTGGCCCCAGCACAGATCACTGCAGCCTTGACCTCCCAGGCTCAAGCTATTCTGCCCCACCTCAGCCTCCCAAGTAGCTGTGACGACAGGCACATGCCACCATGCCCAGCTAATTTTTGTATTTTTTGTAGAGGTGGAGTTTTGCCCTGTTGCCAGCGCTGGTCTTCAACTCCTGGGTTCAAGTGGTCCGTTCATCTAGGCCTCCCAAAGTGCTGGGATTACAGATGTGACCCACAGAGCCCAGCCTCAATAGCTTTTTACAGTGAGTGGGGTTGGGCAGGGGTGATATTCTCCATAGTGAAATTTTATGTAGCCATTGTTTGAGGGACTTTGGGAAACCCTGGGTTCAAAGGGGACAGGGACATTGTCTCTTCTAAGCAGATGGGAGCAGCCTTCTGGAAAGGCCTAGGGTAACTTTTCCCTTCTCTTTCTCCACCCAGTCCAGTGAGGACAATGCCAGCCTCTTCTGCCCACACAGGGTTTCATGTGCCCAATAATCTGTGAGAACAAGGGCATCACTAGGGCTTTGAGAGGAACCCCCACAGTGCACCACAGTCTGGGTCACTCCCTGAAAATGGCTCCAGATAGAAATCAGCTCTTACCCTTTGCTTCTCTGGGTCCACATAGCGAATGCCAAAGTAGTCCTTCTCCAGCAGGCTGTAGTAGTTGCAGATGTGGTCAATGAGAAACTGCCCTTTGGTTTCCCTCTGCAAAGGAAGCACATTTAAGTCTCAGCCAGAGCTCACCTTGTGCATTCACATCCTCAGGGAGCCTTGTTCACCACCATGGGTCTATGCTCCGAAAAATAAATGTGCTCACTCCAGTCCCTGAAGAAGGAGCTTCCAAACTCTTTTAACCACAAATCCTCAATGATAAATACATTTCACATTATGAGCCATTACACACACGCAAACACACGCACACACATACACGGAACCAAAAGGACCCCAAAAAGAGCAGTCAAAATAATCCATATGCCATTTAATTTGTCTAATGCTATTTATGACTCAGGGTACTAATTTCACAACACAGTAACTTGTGGAGGTCCACAATTTGGAAACTCTCATGTAACACACACAACTGCCTAACTGCTTTTTCTAATTCCTCGGTACATATTCATTCATCCAGTTCTCACAATGATCCTACCAGGAAGGTTCTCATTTTATATCGGAGGAAACTGAGCCACAAAGAGGTTCAGTGACTTGCCCAAAGTCACACAACTTGAATGGAGCAGGACAGGATTTGAGCCAGGCCAACTGGCTGCAGTATGTGGGCTCCTTCCAAGCCACTTTGACCCCCTGGAGCAATCACGAGTCCACTGCAGCTCTGCCAGGAGGCAGGGTCTGGTGAGAGTGGCAATGCTGTGAGTGGCAACTAAATTCCCTGGCTCTCAGCGGGAATGGTGGGGAACCTGCTTCCTTGGTCCTCAGAGCCACTGCATCCCTTCCACAAACCAACACAGAAAGGCAGTGTGGGAGATTCAGGGGATCCCAGGACTAAGATCCAAAGACAGGCCTGTGTGACCTTGGGTAAACCCCTAGCTGTTTCTACTTCGGTAAAATAAGGTGGTTGGACTAGATTATTTCTAAGTTAGTTAGGTTATTTTTCCTTCTAAAATTCTACAAGTGAAAGACGTAACAGCCAAATCTGACTAACATAAATACCACTACAACAAAAATCTCTTCATAGCAAAGACCGTTCTAAGCCCTCATCAGGATATCTGATAAGATTAATTTCTGCTTCAATCAAAGTCGCTGACAGACCCATGAAATGTTTTAGAGATGTGACCTATTAAAATATATGAAGAAATTAGAGGCATTAAGTGAGCTACTTTTTCAATCCACTAAAAATAATTTTGAAAGATCAGTTTGGTCTATGTTACATAATGATCTTTTCATTAAAGACCACTACCATTAACTCAGGAAGTTGGATGGGAAAGCCACACCCTCCAGCAAGATCTCCATTGACTACTCAAGACCCTTGAGAGAAAAAAATGCTGCTGCAGACAATGCAGTGATTAGACAATGCAAGCGTGGCTGAAACAGGGGTCAATGCCTTCCAAAAAGCCTGGGATGCGCTGCACTGAGTGAAGGACGGGGGCTTATAAGCACACAGTGTGATATGAAACCTCCATTTTCCTGAAATCACTTTTGAGTTTGATTTTGAATAAGCTTCAAGTTTTTAACTTCCTTCCTGAGAAACCATCTGATATAGCTCAAAAGAGACAAAACATAAAAATGGAATTTGTTTTTAAATGTCTGTAATTGTTTTTTAATCCAGGAGGCTCAAATGACAAAGCTATACCTAACAGCTGAATTCAATGCCCAGAAAATAATCATTGGCTTTAGTTCCTTTTACACATATACTCCGTAATCCAATCATCTTTAAAAGGTTGCAGCATTATCCCCTCACCAAACATAACATAGGAGCTCATCATTTTATGATTGAATGGCAAAGCCCTCTTCATTAGGATTTACTATAGGGAAGTATTCCCTACCATATTCCAGATATGTGGGTCAAGGCAGTGCGTTGTAATAATATGGGATTGAGCAGGCCTTGATTGTTCATGACAGATACTGCTGTCATTTTGCCCTAAAGAAGATGTACTCAACAGCACAACAAAGATTTTTTTAAAGGATTAAACACAGCAACCAATATACACCCTCCAGCAAGATCTCCATTGACTACTGAAGACCCTTGAGAGAAGAAAATGCTGCTGCAGACAACGCAGTGATTAGAGCAGGCAAGCGTGGCTGAAACAGGGGCCAATGCCTTCCAAAAACCAGGTAAGGCCAATTCCCATGGTTCCAGACCACCAGGTGGGTTCTAGGTCTTTGCTACTGAAGGTACAGCCTACAGATCAACACTATCACAGAGCAGCAGCCTCAGTCTCACCCAGGAGGGAGCCTGTTGGAGACAGAATCTCAGGCACTGCTCTAGCCCTGCTGCACCTGGTCTGCATTTTGGCAAAATCCCCAGTTTATTCGCATGCACATTGAAGTTTGAGAAGCACTGGTCCAGGAGGATTTCCACAACATGGGAAAAGCACAAAATTTTACCTTTCTCCAGGGACCACCACAAAGAAAAAAAAAAAAAAAGCCCCTTTTCCTTGAGAATTGTCTCTCCCTTAACTCAGAAAAATCAGTCCTTTCCTGCCTTGGGTACACAAGCTGCCTCTGCCATTGTCAGGAGACATCGATAGCCCTTTGCAGTTCTGCCCCAGCCTCTGCATGTTGCCCAGCCAGCCTCACCACCCTGAGACCCTCCATGTCTCACCGCTTGGTGCCAAAGAAGTCAGCGTATAGTCCCACATTCTTCGCCTGGAAATCCAAAGTCTGTAAGCCATTTAAGTTCCTACTGTTGTCATTTTTGTCCCTTAAGCTCAGTTCTTGCACTAAACAAAAGCCTGCATAGGCCCAGTACCAAAGGTTGGAAGAGCTGGTTCAGGAGTCAGGTGCATGAGGGGCAGAAGTCCAGCTACTGCTCATATACCTCACATCAGAAGAGAGACTGGGGAGTAAACAGTGGTTATGACCTGAACCTTCCACATGCTTCCTCCTGAACCTCCTGAAGATAGAGGTTCCTTCCCTGCAGCCTAAACCAGTGCCTGGCATGCTGGATGTTACCAGATGAATAAGAAGTCTTTCCTTTTTTCTCATGGAAAACATGAGGTCTGGGAACAGAAGGAAGCACTTTCCACAAGCCCACACAGCACTAACAGAGAGCCCCGGGCGAGACAATAGCGTCCTGGTATTGGCAATTCCACAAATGTAGTGGAATTGGCCAACTTTCATGCATCTCTCTCAAGGTCTGTGTGCAGAAGTGGTTATCAAAGATTTCAAGTAAAAGGATTTCTTTTTAATGTCAGACTTTTCTTGATTCTCCCACAGGATAGCAGCTCTACGTGCAGTACTGATTGAGTAGAGAAAAAAAAAATCAAGCAGCTAATTTAAATTCTTCAGAGCTGTTACCTAAATTATGTTTTATTAATCACAACAGCATTTAATACATGTGAAAAGTAGTAAGATACAAATGCGTGAGCAGGGTCTAATACAAAGATCAGTAGGATTTGATAATCTGTGCTTAAAATCCTTATGTGCATAAGTATAGACTTTTGATGTTGTCTCTAAATGAGGTTGTATGGTCTCAGAAATGCACTGACAGAGTTGAAAGAATTTGTTCAACTACACAACTTAACTTGTGTCTCAATACTGGTCCTTATTATCTATAGTACACTGTGACTTGATTCTTTTTATAAATACTGTACTAAAATAATGTGAAGACAATTGCAATATTTTCAATGTGTTAAAATCTATAAGCCAATGCTAGCCAAGATGTGACCCATGGACTATGCCAGAACATGAACAGTGCATGACTGGTCCTCCAAGACAGCAGTCACCATCCTTTTTGGAACCAGGGACCAGTTTCACGGAAGACAATTTTTCCAAAGACAGGGTGGCGGGATGGTTTCAGGATGATTCAGGCACCTAACATTTATTGTGCACTTTATTTCTATTATTATTATATTGTAATATATAAGGAAATAATTATACAATTCACCATAATGTAGACTCAGTGGGAGCCCTGAGCTTGTTTTCCTGCAACTAACTGGGGGTGATGGGAGACAGTGACAGATCATCAGGCATTAGATTCTCATAAGGAGTGTGCAGCCTAGATCCCTCACCTGCACAGCTCACAATAGCTTTGCACTCCCATGAGAATCTAATGCTGCCACTGATCTGACAGGAGGTGGAGCTCGGGTAGTACTGCGAGTGATGGGGAGCAGCTGTAAATACAGATGAAGCTTCTTGCTTGCCCGCAGCTCACCTACTGCTATGCAGCTGAGTTCTGAGGCCCAGGGATTGGGATCCCCTACTCCAAAAAACAAGTGCAGAAATTAAGATCAATTTAATTCTATTGTGTGTGTGTGGTTGTTTGTTTTTTGCTTTTTTTTTTTTTTTTTTTACAAATATTGGTCCAAAGCAGACTGGAGGAATAAAAATCTAGTACTTGTGTCTCCCCACAGAGAGTTTGAGAGTTTGAGACTCTCTGATCTAAACTGTGCCACCAGGCTTGGGGGTTCTGTTTGCAATTTCTTTAGTCCACAAGCCCCAAAGTGTAAAGGGGGTTGTGTCCTCTCTCTCACCTTCTCTGCCCATCTTTCAGACAATTTTTAGTGTGTGTTGGATTGCTGAACCCCCTGCAATAATCTCATCTTCCCTCAGGGTGGAAAGTGTTAGTCTCCTGGGTATGGCAGGATACTTGGCATAATTCTGGGCATCTCAAAAGGCAAATTCTCTCACTGGGCTACAGACTCACTGATGTGGCAAACTAGGATCCATTTCAAAAGAATTTGTGTGAAACAATCACATGTCTGATTAGGGATGGCTAGGTAAGAGTGGGCTAACCCTTTTGAGAGGGTGAAAAAAAGTATTTAGTTACTCTGAATCTCTATCTCCTGGTCTGTAAACTCTAAATAATGCAGTCTTTAATGGGTAACCTGAGTATTAAAGACAATGTTTGTAAATATCTTGTTGGACACATAGTAGCTGCTCAATAAATGATAGCTATATACTGTTGTTGTTTGTAATATGATGATTTTGTTTCTTCTGATGCCCATAGTACCTTCTCTTCAAAGGCTGCTGAGTGGACCAGAGTCAGTAGTAAGTCCCACCAAACACAGATGTCAGGAGAGCTTACCATTCTCTCACAGAATGGGTTGGATTTACCCCTTTACACCCTATGGAACCTAATTTTTACAATCACAAACTAGCCTACTTGTCAGAAAAGTCCACCTTTCCTCCCCACCCCAAAGTATGTACTAGGAAAACAGAAGACGCCACTGTGTTCTAATCTTGTTTTCACCACTCATCAGCTAAGTGGCCTTGAGAAAGTCACCAAATTCCTCTGAGACTGTTTCTCCTTCTATAATGGGAGAATAATGATGGTAACTTCCAGATGTATCCCCAATTAGATATTCTAAGGCTCATTCGTGTATCTATTAAACACCTATCATGCACCAGGCATTGAGATAGAGATTATAAATAAGCAAAGAGTGAAACCTAGAAATTTATCATCTCGCAGATCTTAAAACCCTGCCCTTTGTAAAATGTGAATGAATTTTGTAAACTGCAAAGTATTATACCAATGTTAGATGTCATTATTAATAATATTAAGAATAATCTTAATCTTAAATCTTTGTCTCAATTTTACAGATCCTTTTAGATATAAGGAAGTTAAGTGGAATAGTATTTGCCTCCCAGAACTGTCCTCTTTAGATTCAAAAAAAAGGGAACAAAAAGACAAAGAACTCAATTCTTTTTTTTATTCATTTGAATTTAGTTTACGTTCATGGGTACATGTGCAGGTTCGTTATACAGGTAAACTCGTGTCATGGGGGTTTGTTGTACAGATTATCTCATCACCCAGGTATTAAGCCTAGTACCCATTAGTAATTTTTTCTGATCCTCTCCCTCCTCCCACTCTCCACCCGCTACAAGTTTCCATGTCTGTTGTTCCCCCTCTTTGTGTCCATGTGTTCTCATCATTTAGCTCCCACTTATAAGTGAGAACAGGTGGTATTTGGTTTTCTGTTTCTGCTTTAGTTTGCTAAGGATAACTTTCCTTGATTCTCTGCAGCCAACTGCTGATGATGCATTTACTTCAACTCCCAAGTTCAGCAGTAAAATTAAAACAATACATTTGTGCTTAAAGAAAAAGAGCAAAGAAATCAATTGCCCAAGTCAGCAATAGCTTTTCTTCAATTAAAAAAAAAAAAAAGTCTGGCAGATTTCAGTCCCCAATTCCTAAAACTCCAAGCGAGGTTTTGTTCAGCGTTTTAGACACTGGTTAAGTGGAAAAAACAGTACCAACCCCAAAATACTGAATATATTGCTAAACAAGTTTAGAGTTTGAATAGCTACCTTTAGGGATGAAGGTATGAACATAGTAATAAGAACTACTATTCATTTAACACTTACTGTATATCAAGAACTTTGCTACATATTTTGCATTTGATCTCTTGACAACCCATTGGGGTAGTTAATATTCTCCTCATGTTACAGATGAGGAAAAATGAACTCAGAAATTCTATGTTTGTTTACAGGGCTGTCAAACCGAGGTCTGACACCTATGCTGAATCTGTTCTAGGAACTCAGTTGGCCTATGTGCCCCCATTCTCTATGTGGAGATAGAGGAAAACAACAATATGAGGATTTGGAAGCAATGTCAAGTTCTCCAATTACTAGAATTTGGACACTGGCAGGAAGGAGCACTGGGTTACCCACAACACCACCAGGCTGGGAAAAGGCAGTTTTATAAAATACAAAGCAGATTATAATAGACTTCATTGGTTAACTGCTTAGCAACCATACATCCCTTTATCTTTCTTAAAGGAACCCAGATTTTCCTCAGGTATGCACATGCGTGTACACACATGCACGCACACACATGGTACAGGCATAAGCCTCAAGGAACTATGACCCAATCGCATCTGAGGGCTCTAGCTTGGTTGGTATGAGGGTAACCCCACCTCTCTTGTCTGATTGGTTCAGGAAAGGACACATGACCCAGCTTAGGCCAATGAGACATGAGGAATACTTTACGAGGGCTTCTGGGATAATTCTTATTTACTCTTCCGAAAGAGCTTCGAGAAGAGACTTGCCCTTCCCTCTGGACCATACACAGAGGTGCAGTGGGATTGAGGATGAAGCCGAAATATTCACAGAGAAATGGAGCCTGTGTCTGCAGACTGTCAATCAGTTAATGTGAATTTCCTTGGAGATGCCCATGAAATTCCTTATTATTTCAGCAAGTACAGACTGGCTTTTCTGTTTGTTGCACCCAACATTTTCACTCCGGAGAGAAGGTAAATCAATGCCTCAGGCCAAGAAGAGCTAAGAGAGAACAATAATGCTGGTGTGAAACACAGTTGCAGAGATGGCTGACTGATGAGCCCGGGAGCAGTCCATTGACTCTACTCTTTGTTCTGCTGTGTTCTATTCAGTCAGCATAGTGTTAACTGAGCTGATCATGGCTGACTGATGAGCCCAGGAGCAGAGTCCATTGACTGCTGTGTTCTATCAGTCAGCATAGCGTTTTGGTGTTTTTGAATGGGGAGACTGCACATAAAATCTGGATGCTAGCTGCCCTTGAAAAGCTGGAGGGTTTGGAAGCTGGACCGTAAAGGTCTGGTTGGCTTCTCCTTTCCCTGAAAAATGAACTCTGCAGTCCACCACATTTCCGCCTTCCCTGTTGTCTTCTGCTTCTTCCATTTCCCTCAATTCCCTGATCACTGGAGGTATTTGAGTTTACAATCCCTAATCTGAGGCAATAACAGAGGTCTCAGAAAGCGATCCTTGAAAGAGCTTTCCTTGGAAGTACATCCTCAGAGCCAGGAAACATCCTCAGCGGACACAGCTTTGGGCTGCCCTCTAAAGCTGCCCAACAACTGGGGTCCTAGGACCCAGTGGAGGAAGAAAGACCTAATACAGAACAGAGACATGGGAGAGGCTCGCTGGAATGAGGGAAGCAGGCAAGGGCCAGAGGAGTTGGAAGCACAGCCCCAGGATGGTGGGAACAGTTTGCTCTGGGGTTGGCACTGTTCCTCCGGGACCCCTCTATGATAAACAGAAGTGGGAGCTGTGAGGCCTCATTTCCTAATTATGAGGGTTGTGAGGTTCCTGTTCAAAGGGCTCTGTTGCTTGGCACCTTATGCCTGCAGAAGTTGCTTTTGAGAAGGGATAGACTTCATAAATGTACATCTGGGAAAGAACAGAATTGTCTCTGGTGATTCTTCTACCTGGAAGGAAGAATCCAATCATCTGAATGCCCAGAAACTCCATGAGGAGCTTCTAACCAATTACAAGGCCCTTAACAGCAACTAAATGTTCAGTTTGCTGCTAGGATTATGTCTTCTAGGGACAGATGGATACATTTCTCTGGTGAATTAAGGGCCTTGATTCATTTACCTTCATAGGCAGATGAATAAAGAATAGTAATGAGAAACTGGTGAACTAAATAGTTCTGCTTTTATTGTCAAGGACAAGCATTTATTAATATAAGAAAGATTGTAGCTTGATTGAACAACATAAAAGTGCTCTGTTAATATTCTTCTATAAAAAAACTCAAGCCTATTTGTGTAAATTCACATATTTTGTTATGTTAGGGACCACAGCTTTAACAAAAACTGCATCTCTTTAATAAGAAAACCTTTATTAAACAGCAAGTAATATATTGCTTTGTTAACAGTAACTGGTACTGTTACAAACAGTAACTGGCATTCTTCCTATTGCAAACAGTAACTAGTATTAGATATTAAGCTGTGACATATATTCAGAAAATTACATCATCCCAAGAATATGAGAGAAATATTAAAGCTATTTAAATGGGAGATAAATATAAAGAAAAACAAGAATAGAGGAACCTCTCATGGTTGAATCTGTGGTTCTCACACAGAAATTAAAAGTTTCTTTGATTTGTGTTATCCAAATATTTTCAAATGTATGGAAGATAAACCCAAGATTTGGGAAAAATGAAATATACCTAATGCTAAATGACGAGTTAATGGGTGCAGCACACCAACATGGCACATGTATACATACGTAACAAACCTGCACGTTGTGCACATGTACCCTAAAACTTAAAGTATAATAATAATAAAATTTTTAAAAAAAAGAAAGAAATATGTAATTCTGAATACATATCTGTTTTAGAGTACTAATTAGTAGCTACAGCTAAGATAATTGCAAATACAGGCAAATTTTATTAAAGGCATTTTTGTGCCCAGTAAGTATTCATAAGTTGGTGGAGGATTATGACTATAGTAGTGACCTAAAAAACAGAAAATAACAACAAAAACAATACCAGGGCCAGCTACCCATGAGGGAAACAAAATCAATAGTTGCCTGAAAGTGAGCACTGGATACAAAAATAAAGGCAAGACACAAACAGCCTCCTTACCCAGCCAGGCCCAGTGGTAGAGAATGAAAACCCAACTGCTTATCTAATGCCCATGGTAGCCCCTACACACTATGAGAAGACAGACATACAGTCAACATCACAGCAAGAGGCTTAATAGTATTAAAGCTAGAGAAGTCAAAAGGGTCCTAAGGAAGAAAGACAAAGAAATAGCGCATCCAGGAGAAGATGAAGCAGCCAGAATACATTGGTCAGTTTTTCATCTGAATCCTAAACAGTGTCTTCTGAAGGAGTGTCACAGTTGAATAATCAGTCAAGGTAGCTTGGAGTTAGTAACGTTTGCCTCTTTTTGTTTCTCTTCTGGGTGTTTTCTGCCTCCATTACCTCTACTGCGTTCTGTGGCTTTCATTCTAAAAGATGCCTTGTGTATCTGTTCCTAGTCATTCGGTCATTTCTGTTCTGACTGGCATACAGGTCCATCCCAATGCTTAGGGAATCATATTTGACTTGTCAGCTCTTCTTAGCAGTTTTTGCCACACACAGCCTGTGCTCAAAAGGTTCTTTCTTCTCCATCTTTTTCTTCTTCTTCTTGTTTCAGATTTTTGTGCCAGGTCCAGCTCTTCAAAGCACTCACATCAGAATAATCTAGAAGTTTTACAAGTTGAATCTTTTCTATGATTTTAACAAAGTGAGTTTTTTTCTTCATGCTAAGGCTAAGGCTCAAAGAAGCTAATTAACTTACCCAAAGTCAACAGAGCTAGAAACTGGCAGAGTAAATATTTAAACCTGGGACTGCTATATTTGGTTATTATAACCACATTTTTAAATTGTTGAAAAGAAATAAATAACTTCCTCAACTTGATAAAGAACGTCTACCACATTTTAAAATTGTTAAAAAGAAATGAATAACTTCCTCAACTTGATAAAGAATGTCTATTAAAACTATACAGCTAACATCATACTTAATAGTGAGAAACTAGATGTGTTTCCCTTAAAACAGGGAACAAGGCAAAGATGTCCTCTCTTACCACTTCTTTTCAACACCATACTGGAAGTCCTAGCTAATGCAATAACACAAGACAAGAAAGAAAAAAGAAGAGAAAAGAAAAGACAGGAGAGGAGAAGAGAGAAAAGAAAAGAAAAAGGTATGCAGATTGGGAAGGAGGAAATAAAAATTTCTTTGTCTGCAGATGACATCAGATGTTCTCATTGTCTATGTAAAAAATATCAAAGAATCTACCAAAAAAACCCACTCCTGGAATTAATAAACTAGTAAGTGCAATGTTGCAGGACATAAAGCTAACATACAAAAATAAATTGTTTTCCTATAGACCAGCAATGAACAATTGAAAGTTGAAATTAAAAACAAAAGACCATTTATATTAGTACCCCAAAAAATGAAATACTTAGGGATAACAAAATATGTACAAAATCTATATCAGGAAAACTACCAAAATTTGGATGAAAGAAATAAAAGATCAAAATAAATGGATATTCTAGTACCCATGAACAGAATAGAAAAACTCAATATTGTCAAGATGTCAGTTCTTTTCAACTTATTCTATAGATTCAATGCAAGCTCCACCAAAATCCCAGTGGGATATCAACAGTCAGATTCTGATGTTTTGTGAAAAGGCAAAAGATTTAGAGTGGCCAACACAGTACTGATGACAAACAATGTCAGAGGACTGATGCTACCCAGCTTCAAGACTTACTATAAAGTTACAGTGATGAAGGCAATGTGGTATTAGCAAAATAATAGGCAAATAGAACAATGAAACACAATAGAGAACCCAGAAATAGACTCACACAAATACAGTCAACTGATTTCTGACAAAAAGTCCCCAAAGGATAAAATATATATTTTTAAGTTATCCTGACCACAGTAGCTGAGACAAGATTTTAAGCAAAGTGCTTTCAGAAATGAGCTATCTTTATTAATCAATGCTTCCTGAACTTAAGTACATCTTCATTTAATATCTGCTTCTTTTTCTTAGTCTAGTATGTGATCTGGAATATTTGCTTCTCTAACAAGCCTTGTGAAACAGAAAGGCCAAACTCTCTGGGATTCACCATCTCCTTGAGCCACATCAGGAGATGCTAGCATCACCTCCTCTTCTTCTCAGATTCCTAATTAACAAGCATTCACTTAGAACTTCCTCAGTGCCTGGTTCTATGTACTATATTTAGATTACCTCAACTATTCATTGGATTTCATCCACGTAAGCCCCAGGAGCTAATTGCGTTCCCATTTTCAAGAAGAGGAAGATAAAACTTAGGGTGGTTGAATAACTTGACCAAGGTCACATGGCAAGCACATGGCAAAATGCCAGGTTTGAACTCAGGTCTCTCAGAGTCCAGAAAGAAAAGACTAGAATTATTAACCATTAGCAAGCAGTATAATGTTCAGATTTTTTAAAGTAGAATCACAGAATGTTGGAGTTGGAAGGTACTATAGAGATAATCTTATCCAAACTCTTCATCTCAGAAATGGGGAAACTGAGACCCAGAGAATTTTAGATGAAATAATACAAATTAGTGCTGGAATTAAGATTTCAAATCAAGAGCTGGAGCCAAGATATATCAGTCAGGATAGGCTAGATTAAGCTGCAGCAACAATGAATTCCAAAAGGTCAGTGAGTTAACACCACAGAGGTTTATTTCTCACTTAGTATGCATAGCCAATGAATATTGGCAGGGGAGAATTCTGCTCCTAATCTCTTTGAGATGTGAAGGGATTAAGGATTCCTCTTAACAGCTGTTTCAACAGTCAACACAGCAGCAGGAAAGGAATGTGGTGAGTCCCACACCGGCTTCTAAACATTCTGCCTGGAAGTGACATGCATCACTTCAGTTTATTGGCCAAAATAAGATACATATCTTGCCTAACTACAGAGAGGTAAGAAAGTAAAATTTCATCATGTGCCTAAAAGGATGAAATAAAGAATGCTTACAAATAATCCTAATACCGATCACACTAGGGCTCAGTCCAACACTGGGTTTAATTAGCATAGCATGCTGGAGTGGCCCTCCACAAGACTGTTTTTTAAATATGCACCTAAAATAATATTGTCAGCCATTTTAAAATCAATACGAATATGCCTCAGGCATTTCTATAATAAATCCTAAACTATTATGTGCATTTTAAGGCATTCCATGAGTTTAGAGTTCACGGTCTAAATGGAATTGCTTGTGGCTCATATTTTTTAAATGATTTGTGAGTATACAGCTCCAAGAAAAATATAGCAACAGTCAATCAGGAGCTGACATTCACACCCAGAGAGCAAAGAGATGGTTTCTGCTTGTGGAATTCTTAATGCCCCAGGAGCCTAACAAGGAAGACAGAATTCCTCCTGAAATTGCATACAAGATGGCTACCCTGAACTCAACAGTCAAGGAAAACAAACTAACCAACCTGTGGCTCCAATTAAGCATAGAACCTCTGCACACTCTGTCAAAAGCCTTGGGCTGAGGGATTCTCCAGTTTCTGAGAATCATCTGACAATACAGCTCTTGGCCCCACTAGGATGATGGGGTCAAGCAGCCTAACCAAGAGTGGATGGATGAATAGTTTATGGAGAAATTTAGAAATGCATTACCATTTACACAGTTAGCTAGGCTTTGCTGGGGTAGGGGGAAAATGTCCTCATGCAAGGCTAATAAGAAAGTAAAACTAAAAAAGGGCAGAGAAATGAAGATAAGAGAAGGAGATTATATATATGCAGCCTTCAAATAACCATGGAAGTCCACATGTATCAGCCTCAGCAGGGCTCAGACACATTTTTAAAGAGAAACAGGTCAGTAGCAAAAATACTTGAAAAGAAATTCAAATCTTCTTATTAGTTTTCAAGAAACATTAAAGAGAGCCTACGGTCTAAACCACAGTAACACTCCCCAAAAGCTCTTTAGCCAATTCAAATTTTCTCATAGCCTTGAGATTCTACAGAGACTCTCGATTTTCTTTCTTTCTTTCTTTCTTTCTTTTTTTTTTTTTTTTTGGAGATGGCATTTCACTCTGTTGCCCAGGCTGGAGTACAATGGCACGATCTTGGCTCACTGCAACCTCCGCCTCCCGGGTTCAAACAATTCTCCTGTCTTAGCCTCCTGAGTAGCTGGGATTACAGGCGCCCGCTACCATGCCCGGATAATTTTTGTATTTTTAGTAGAGACGGGGCTTCATCATATTGGTCAGGCTGGTCTCAAACTCCTGACCTCAAGTGATTCGCCTCCCAAAGTGTTGGAATTACAGGCGTGAGCCACCACGCTCAGCAAGACTCTCAATTGTCAAAAACTCCAAGTTCCCTCCCCCAGGCCAAACCCACAAGGCACTATCTTTTCTCTCCACATCCCTAACTTCCCTAATGGTAGCATTTTTTGTAATAAGAAATCATCTTTCCTCTCTAGGAGAGAGAAACGGGAGGAAAGAGAAATGGGAGACAGGCAGAAGGTGGCTTGAACACACATGTGTGCTTGAAACTGCTAGGATAATGTTTTAAAGGGGCTTCTGCAGTGCTTCAAAGCATATCTCAGTTATACTTGGTGTAGCTTGCCTAGGTAGCATCCTGAGAAGGTCGAGAGGCTGGGAGTATAACGGGCTGAGCAGGAAGAGAGGAGACCCCACGAGAAGATGGAGTTAGCTCCAGAATGTCTTCCACTTCATTGGTATACATGTGGCTCGACACAGCCACACCACAGGAAATTATAGTCTAGTGTACTTCACATAAGTAATATGACAGAGGCCATAACAATAATAGGAATAACAGCTGCAAATTACTGAGCACTAACTATAAATGAGGGTCTGTGCTAAGTGCTCCACAGAGATTATGTCATTTACCCTTCCAACAACCCTAGCACCAGCCTTATTTGGTCGAATGACCTTCTAGAAATGTATGACTTCCACCCACCTTTATTGCTAATTTCTCCAAGCTACTTTTTTTCCCCTCTCAAACCCTACTCCTTATTTCCAGCCCAGCATGGCCCACAGCTCCACCCTGTGAAGGTCTAATGTCTCATTTCAATAGTGTCATACCCGAAGGTTCCCAGTAGTCAGGCAATTAGCAGGCCTGTGACCCACACAGCTCCTGGAATTCCTAAAACAACTGCTCTGTGTGCAGCGGGAATTCCTGCATACACACACACACACACACAAGCAGGCACGCACACAAGAACAATTTGTCACAAATATTTAAAGACTGGAAGATGTAGGCTGGGCTCCCCGGCTATCACACCTACCCCTTTCTTCAAGCGATTAGTCACTAAGGAGGAAAAACATCTTGGTTATATTTACATCTCTTCTGACTACACAGCAACTCAAGCTGAGGGTGTTTCATTTTTATGAAACTAAAAATGTAGAGGAAGATTGATGTGAATTTTAATCGCCATTATCGGCTATTACAAGCCAGCTTTCTTCTTTAAGCCTCCTCTGCCTTTTTTTTAACTCTTTGAGGCAGACAGCAGCTTCCTGAAGGAAGGAAAATATCACATCCAATCTACCAGCTCTTTATTTCTAAAGAACATTTTCACCCATTGTTTAGAAATGCATCATGGCAGAGCCTGATGGAACTGCATAAACCCACAAGAATGTGCAGAAAAGCATGCTAAAAATGGGTGTAAAATGAGAGCCCCTCTCAGGGATGCACTCGTAAGAAGTTACATACATTCAAGACAAATATAAAATGAAAAAAAATAGACAGAATACACCATTTTTGTAAAACTCAGACGTTTTATGTTTGTGTGTATATTTATATGTACATACACATACATACATATACATGTAGACAAAAAGTAAAGATTTGAAGGCTAAAAAGCTAAATGTTGATGGGGATATTTGTGAGAGTTAAGAGTTAAGTTATTTTTAGTTTTTGCTTTGTGCCTTTTTATTTGCATTTTCTAGCTTTCCTACAAACAACGAGCATTGGGTTGCTTATCAGTGTAAAGATAATGTGTTTCTTTTTCACGGCACAGGACACTGGTTTACTCTCTGAAGGGACATAGCCTATATTCCCAAGGGCTGATGGACTAGAGGTATCCTTAAGACTCACAAACCAGAATTCCAGTTCTCATGTTATCTAGAAGTACTGCTTCCTTTTCATTTTGGAGAGCAGAGAAGGAAGAGACGATGGGCTGAGTGAAGACAGACCGTCTCTGATCTTAAAGTTCCATTTCGGGGACCCCTTGTAGAGGCCCCTTTAAAACATTACCCCAGTAGTTTTAAGCACAAGTGCATGGTAGAGTCCCCTGCCTCTGCCAACTGATAGCCCTTGGCAATTTATTAACCTCTCTGGGCCTCCCAGTGCCCAGGTGTGCAACAGTGGGCTGCACTGGATAATGGTGAAGCTCCGCCTCAGACCCAAGCTGAGGCAGTTCTGGGTTTCCACAATGCCATGTTAGCAGAGCGCCACCCTGGCTTTGTCCCAGGGCTTACAGTGATCCACTTACATCTGAACCCAATCAGCTGGGTCCCCTAAAAGTTGCATCATGGGATGAGGAAGGAGCGGTTCTGGGATACAGAGAGAAGGATTGAAAGTATCCATAGGGCCAGGCACAGTGGCTCACACCTGTAATCCCAGCACTTTGGGAGGCCAAGGCGGGTGGATCACCTGAGGTTGGGAGTTTGAGACCAGCCTGACCAACATGAAGAAACCCCATCTCCACTAAAAATGCAAAAAAAAAAAAAAAAAAAATTAGCCGGGCATGGTGGCGCATGCCTGTAATCTCAGCTACTTGGGAGGCTGAGGCAGGAGAATTGCTTGAACCCGGAAGGCGGAGGTTGTGGTGAGCCAAGATCGCGCCATTGCACTCCAGCCTGGGCAACAAGAGCGAAACTCAGTCAAAAAAAAAAAAAAGAAAGTGTCCATCATCTCCCTCCAAGCCCATGCCTGCAGTGAGGGTGGGACCAGAGCTGGCAGAGGTTTTTAGTTTGACAGTTTGTTGGAGTAGGGCTGAGCTGCATAATTGGTTCTTACTTTCCGTCCTGACGAAAATTCTGCCAATTTTACTCGGTCACAGATTAAAGCAAACAGTAACTTATGTTTCATTTCACATAGGCAATTTCTTTTTTTTTTCCAGCAATTCTATCACATTCCATTCTCCCTTCCTACTGCCCCCTAGCATACACACTGAGAATTTGGCTGTGCCACTAATGTAAGGCAGCTGGGGTTGGAAATCAGAAAGCAGATAAACAGCATTGCTAAGGAGCTGCAGGAGTCTTCGGATCTCACACAGCACGGAAAGTAGTCCTCTGAGTCTTCTGCCTCCAGTCATTAACACCAATCTTCCCTGCTTCCCCCTCCCTCCGTCCACCCACACCCCCTAGTTCCCATCTCCTTCTGTGAAGGGCCTCCCAATCTTTCCTTCCCATCATCATGGCCACAAGTTAGAAGATGAGAAGGAGAAAAGTCAAAGGCTACTAGAGCCAAGGAATTCCTCACAATGAACTGCAGTGTCTGGAGGACCAGTTGGGTAGCCTTACTCCGGGTCTCCACTGCAGAACTTATACATATATGCTTTGTGTACACAAAGAAAAACAGCAGCCCAAAGATTCCAGCTAGGGCTCTTAGGATGGAGGAAAGCTCCCACAGGTAACTCACTGGTTAATTTTAAAGAGCTCAGGAAAGGAAGGAAGGATGGCTTTTTCTCTTGTGAGTCAAGACAAGGTCCTGATGATAACCCTCCCAGATCAGAACGTAACTTTCAACCCACGAGTGCTGCTCCCCCAAGTTATATGCGTCATCTCAGAGAGTTGGTTCCTTGCCATTGGGCAATTAACATGTTGTCAACGGGTCCTTATTTGGTGGTCAGTAAATGTTAGCCAGCATCGGTGAGGACACAGCCCATAGAAGAGAGCAGAGAAATCCAGAAATGTAAACTGTATGTATCTCTTCTTCAAGTTGCTGGGTTTTATTTTGTTGTTGTTCCTGTTGTTGTTTTCTGTTTAATTTATTTTCCATATTTTCCTCCAGTTTATTTTATCACTCCAAATACTCCGCAAAATGCCCCACCACCGTGGTTGGTTTCACTCTTGCCATTCCCCTGTGTGAATAAAGCCCTTCTCGGCACCTATCAAAATTTTGTCACTGATGTGTTCACCTGATCCTGGCAGAGAGTTCGCTGCAGATCCTGCTTCTGCATGAGAGGCCTCACAGACTCCCCACACCCTCGCTGACCTTTCTGTCCTCTGACCTCATTTGGAAATGGATGAAATACTGTCACGGTCATTTCTCATGATGGTGTAATTCCAGTTTCATCACTTATCTTAAGCTTCCTTTTCTCAAGTGAACTTATTTTTCATCAAGTTTTTCATTGTACTTTACAGGATAATTTGTACACACAGTAAATACTTGGTACAAATATTCATTAAACCATAACGAAGCACCATTTTTACCTATCCACTTCCCAAATCCAAAAATTCTAAAAATGGCCAACCCCAACAAGGATATAATGGTGGAATTGCATACTACTAGAAGTCTAAATTATGGGAGAAAATTGTGTAGATATAATTTAGGGGATTTTTAATCTCTGTATTTCCCCCAGCCTCCACTCCCACTTTAAAAAGGCATTCGGCTCCACAATCCCTACCCTCCTTGGAGGCTATATGTAGCAGAGTGAAAATTAGTAGCTGGTGAGACCTCTTGGATTTTGTTTTCATATGTCTAAATCCACTGAGAATAGAATATGAGAAGTGTTCTAGTTATCTGTTCCTGTGTAACAAGCCACTCTAAAACATAGGAGCAAAAACCAATAAGTATTCTCTCACAGTTCTTTGTATTGACTGAGCTCAACTGGATGGATCTTGTCTGGGTTCCTCTATATTATTGCAGTCTGATGTGGAAGCAACTGAAGATTTCTTCACTCACATGTCTGGTGCCTAGACTGGTCTGGCCAGCAGAGGAGGGGGGTTGTTGAGCCTCTCTCTCTCTCTCTCTCTCTCTCTCTCTCTCATCTTTCTCTCTCTCTCATCTTTCTCTTTTCTCTTTCTCTTTCTCTCCATGCAGCTCTCCATGTGTGTAGCTAGCTTGGGCTTCCTTACACCATGGCAGTCTCTGGGAAGCCAGATTTCTCCATCAGCAGCCAGCCTCCTGCAAGATGAGCATTCCCAAAGGGTCCAGGCAGAGGTTGCTTTTCACACATTGTCACTTCCACTGCATTCTACCGATTACAAGTGAGTCACTATGGCCAACCTGGATTCAAGGGAAAGGGAATTAAACATGTCCTCTCAATGAGATGAAAGCAAAGAATGTATGGCTATCTTTATTTAATGTGCCACAGGGGAATAAAAGATTCTTCTTTCAGATTAAAACGAAGAAAGGAACAAGCTGTATGAACCAAGCTTGCTCCCTGGATGTGCTCTCTGTTGGCACAAGGATATTCGGGAGGAAAAATATGGTCTATCTAGGAAAAAAAAAATATCACAAACATGGGGCTTTCTGCCCTCACCAGGTTGTCATGTCCTAAGAACCCCCACTGGGCCCAAGGGACAGGCTGATGTGGACATCTAGCCAATAATGAACATGCCTCCCTCCCATTTCTTGGCACCCAATGAGACTCCAGAAACTAGGCACAACCCCCAGGTGGGGGAAAGTTCAGAAAAGACACATGAAAATGTTTCCAGCTACCCCAGGGGGAAAGGGGCTTGATATGAAAACTAGGTTGATTTATGGAAAATAGATTACTGTATCTCTTCCAGCCTGGGTTTGGGAACTGACCTTGGTGTCAACCCCTAAATTTTATTTCTTCTGACTTGACTCTTCAATGAAGTCATTCTGCCTCTCAGCTTGAGCCTTCTGCATCCTCTCCTTTCATCACTAATTACCAGAGCAGAGTTAAGCTGCTACCACAGGCACCCTCGGACACAATCCATGCAGAAACACGTGAACTGGAAGATTAACCATTCAGGTGCAGGGAAGATGGTGGGGAGACCACACACAGCTCAATTTGGAAATGGATTTCCCATTCCCTCCTGAGAAAGAGGCGAGAAGGAAGAGAGCAGCAACCCTGCGAGAGCCAACATAGTGTGCAATCCTGAAAGTCTACCCAGGCAGCTCAAAGAATGCTGCGATAAATTACATACACCTCTCTATTGCCCCCAAAGAATCAGTTCCATGCAAGTCAGCAGCATACTCGGGAAAGCAAAGGTTGTCCGTCCCCAGGCATGGAGGTCAACCTTTTCTCCACCAGGTTCCCAGAATGCAGCCCCATTTGAGGTGGGATGTGATGCAGAAGGCTCGTGAAGATGTTAAAAGCACACAGTATCAAACTCAGGACAAGAAGGAAGCCAGGCGCATTGAACTGAATGCTCACTCTCAATATTGCATGTTACTGTTCAAAAATGGGATCAGCTCCCCACTCTTCCTGTCCTTAACTTTCAAGTTCCCTTCTAGCATTTATCAAACTGGTCTTTTATTTATTAAGCTCCTAATTGCTCTCCAGATGAGGCTGTCTGCCTTGTAACCCAACTTCTGCCTTCCATCAAAAACAAACAAACAAAAAACCACTCCATTAGCACAGGGAAACCTTGACTAGCTTTTCCCCATGTTAGTTCAGAGGATGGACAAAAACTTTTGAAAAAGAATGTGAGACTCTTCAGAGGAAATTGGCCACAGCACATGCTTGTGTATAATTACAACCACCCAAATTTCTTAATAAGAGCAAACATTTTTAGCACATATTATGTGCCAGACACTGTGCTGAGCCATTTACATATATTAGCTCGTTAATACAGTCTCTCTGGTAGATAGTAAGATTATTATTCCCACTTTGCAGATGGGAAAATGTATGCTCAAGCAACAAGTAAGAGCTGGACCCAGGACATGAACTCTCTTCTGTGCCTCTTTAAAGCTTCTGCTCTTTTCCACCAAGTCACTGGTCCTCAAACATTGGTGTGCATACTCTGAGAACACTTCTTTTTCAATAAGCTCTTCCGTTTTCCAACCAACCGGTCTGTCACAGTTTTCCTGAGCATTCCCTGGATCAAGTGTGAAACTGATGGACAGATACATACATGCCCAGCCCTCAATGCCATTTCTACCAGCAGCCTTTCCTCCAGGTCAGACGACTCCTAATCTTGCTTTCATCAGACAAGGGGCAAAATCATCCCTGTGTCTTACTGCTTTTTAGCAATATCCTTCCTTCCACACATGGAAGAACCAGGAAACCCTAAATTCTCTCTTTTTAAATTAATTAATTTACTTTTAAAAATGATTTCCACATTTATTTTAGATTCTGGGTTTGTTACCCAGGAATACTGCATGATGCTGAGGTTTGGGGTATGACTGATCCCATCACCCAGGTACTGAGTATAGTACCCAATAAGTAGTTTTTCAACCCTTGCCCTTCTCCCTCCCTCCCCCACAGTAGTCCCCAGTTTCATTGTTGCCATCATTCTGCCCATAAGTACTCAATGTTTAGCTGCCACTTGTACATGCGAACATGCAGAATTTGGTTTTCTGTTCCTGCATTAATTCTATTAAGATAATGGCCTCCAGTTGCACCCATGTTGCTGCAAGGAACATGATTTCATTTTTTATAGCTGAATAGTATTCCACTGTGTATAGGTACCACGTTTTCTTTATCCACTCCACCACTGATGGTCACCTGGGTTGATTCCATGTCTTTGCTATTGTGAGAATAGTGCTGTGATGAACATACAAGTCTATGCGTCTTTTTGGTAGAATAATTTATTTTCTTTTGGATACATACCCAGTAATGGGATTGCTGGGTTGAATGGTAGTTCTGTTTTAAGTTCTTTAAGAAATCTCCAAACTGCTTTCTACCGCAGCTGAACTAATTTACATTCTCATGAAACAGTGTATAAGTGTTCCCTTTTCTCTGCAGCCTCACCAGCATCTGTTGTTTTTGACTTCCTAAATTCTCTTTCTAAAAGCAACATATTTGCTCTGACTCGTCCCGGCTCACCTCGACTACAGACCAGAATGAGGCCAGGCCAGCTCAGAAGGGTGAGTTGCTTAGTAACTGAAATCACTCATCCCTGTACCTCAGAGGCAAATGGTACATTTTGCTGTCCCTCAGGGTGTTTTGGGACATGACTCTGAATGACAGAGTTCCTTCCCAGAGTGCCGCAGAATGTTTGGGGCAAGAGCGAAGATCCTCATCTCTCACCTTTCTCTAGGGCTGGAACATCACCTGCCCCTTAGAGACCTGGCATATTAAACAGACCATTTCCTTCTGTGCCTAAGGCTGCAGGCCATTTCCTGTCCCAGGCATTTCATAAAGTCATTTGGGAGTAGATAATTTGGGGCTAACTATATAATTTCAGTTAATATATTAGAAGTTCACCTTCTTGGTGCTAGCCTATTTTCCCTATGAAAATGTATTCATCCTCATCTTGAACTAACTTCTGAAATACCTTAATGTGTAAGTCAGTCCTTACTGATGTGGAGAGACAACAGCTAGAGAGAAAAGGAGGGGAGATTCTATTGTTTTAGCTCAATCCACACCAACTGATTCACTCTAAAGAAGGTCTGTCCCAACTCTTGGCTCACCCTAACAATGGTTTGAAGTATTATCTACCCATCCCTTGGGGGAAGAAAGAAGGGAGGAGGTCCTCAAAAGCATAGACCATGACTCTGCTGGGTACTCCTTTGTAAAGCCAGAGTGTCTAATTGTCTAGGTGAGTGGAGTGGGGATTCCCCCTTGCTTGTCAGTGGTAGTGGGGTGGGGGCTACAAACCCGAGTGTCTTCATTTAATAACTTCGATGAGAAGTAAGCAGTGATAGAACTATTTCACTACTGTTCACTATTATATATTATTTCATCTCATCGAAAAGGACTGAAAATTTTTGAAGTATGCAATTTTTCACCTCATTCATTCATCTGTGTTAAATTTTGAGTTTATACACAGAAAGTCCCAGTGAGCCAAACTATCCATTCACAGTTTATTTCTGGTTATTCATGATTCTTCGAAATTTGCACCATTTCTGGGATCAGTCTGCATAGAATTGGACTTTTATCAGATAATTCTCAACACATAAGGCAGAAATGTTCTAGCTGCCCATCTTGTTTTTAAGGAATTATATTATTCAGACAGCAAAGTAGACAAACCATCCATCCCTTTCAGTTATTACCTCCCCAGAAGGTACCCATACTGTGATTTTTGTCATCAAACAGTTTTGCCTGTTTCTGATATTTAACTGAATGGAATCCTTCACTTAAATATCAACAACAGTGTTGTTCTCTTTGTGTCCTGCTTCTTTAGTTTAAAATAATTTCTGCTATTCATACGTGTTGTTGTGTGAACACTCATTTAGTCACATTATTGCTGTGTAGTATTACCATTGTATAAATATACAATCCATTTGTCCATTCTACTGTGGGGTAGTTTCCAGTTTTTAGTAACTGCAAATAAAGCTGCTAACAACATATTTGTACATACCTTTGGTGAACATATATAAGTATTTCTACTAGGTATATGCCTAGAAGTGGAATTTTTAAGATATATAGTATGAGTTTCTTTACAGAAGATATTGCCAGATAACTTTCTATAGTGGCTGTACAAATTTACACTTCCACTAGTAATGCATCAAAGTCTTTTTAAAACATTTAATTAATATAACTTTTGGATAAACTGGATACTATTCCACTATAATACTATTAAGACAAACAGAAAGGCAACTTTCCTTCTGCCAGTGATACGGCTTTTGCCGCAACCAACCAGAGGAGTAGCCTTTGTGAGCAGCTGAAATTGTTGACTAAAGGATGCTTTAAAAATTCTGCATCAAAATATGGTCCTGGCCGGGCACGGTGGCTCACGCCTGTAATCCCAGCACTTTGGGAGGCAGAGGCAGGTGGATAACCTGAGGTCAGGAGTTCGAGACCAGTCTGGCCAACATGGTGAAACCTCGTCTCTACCAAAAATACAAAAATTAGCCGGGCATGGTGGCACAAGCCTGTAATCCCAGCTACTCAGGAGGCTGAGACAGGAGAATCGCTCGAACCCGGGAGATGGAGGTTGCAGTGAGCCAAGATCATGCCACTGCATTTAGCCTGGGCAACAGAGTGAGACTCTGTCAAAAAAAAAAAAAAAAAAAAAAAAGGAGAGAAAGAAAGAAAACAGAAAAGAAAGAAAAGAAAAAGAAAAAAATATGGTTCCAATAAAATAATTGCATTTGGAAGATATTCTTCACTATTTAGTGGGCTACAGGTAACTCTATCCAGCAAGTCAATTCGTTCTGCTATGTTGAACTATATTTTGATCCTGTAAGTACATCAAAGTTTAAATTCATCTTTTGAGATGGCCAAGTGGTAACCACTCTCTCAAAATCAGGTAGGCTCACCAAATCATTTTCTCTCAAACTTTATGGTGTAGAATCTAAAGAACCATCAGCCATCTATTTTTCCAAGTGCCTGAGCAGAATGGAAGGTCCTGTCAGTGGGGCATGTTGGCTCTTCTCACTGTCCCCCAGCATCCATACACGAGGGAGTCATGTGCCAGCCATAGATGGGCAGAAATACAAGGATGCACCAGGGCCCCTGAATGTCACAACAATATGTCAGTTCTTTCATCTGTATGGCTGGTGGCTAGACACAGCACATGGATCCTACTTTTAGTAAATGATAATCGCTTTTCAGCACTTTGGGCATTCACCCATCAGAGAATCCAACTGTGAAAATTACTGTAATCTGGCCTCACCAAAAGCCCACTTGAGATTCATGGTATTTAACAGAACCATGCTGCCTGCCCATTCTGTAGCTTTCTTATGTTCTTCCACTGTATTAATTTAGATCATCAGAAATCCATGGGCATAAATCTTAATATTGTAGCTTTTTACAAAACTGCCTTCACTAATCTCAACTAGGTGACAGACTCAACTAGATGACAAATAATTTCTTAACTCTTAGCAAGAAGCAACAAAAAGAAAACTATTAGAGATTTCTACATCTCTTGCCAGAATGTAGCCAGGCATTGTCCATTATATTACCCAATGTTATAAGAATACAAATAATTATTCCAAGAAATGATAGAATTGTAGTCCTAGCAGGAACCAGCCGGGAGACCATACAAAGTGTTGAAATTCCCTTTTTGCTTCAGCTTCCAGAAAGCTTAGAGTTAACACTTGTGTTCAAATAAAATTCACGCCACACACACACACACACACACACACAAATTCGAGAGGCAAATCTATAGAGACAGAAAGTAGATTAGTGGTTGCCTGGGGCTGGGCAAAGGAAGGGGGAATGACTGCAAATGGGAACAAGGTTTATTTTCCCTGAGTGATGGAAATGTTCTAAAATTAGATTGGCAAGATGGTTGCACAACTCTGTAAATTTACTGGGAAATCACTGAATTGTATTCTTAAATGAGTAAATTTAATGGTATGTAAATTAAACTTCAATCAAGCTGTTTTTAAAAAATCAATCCAAGATAGATCATCAACATCAATGTGAAAGGTAAAACAACTAAACTGGAAGAAAATATAAGAGTACATCATCATGAGCTTGGAGTGGACAGGGATTCCTTACACGGAACACAGAAAGCACTAACTATATAAGAAAAAATGATAAAATGGACTTAATTAAAATTATCATGTCTGTTAAACAAAGAATATCATTAAGGTAGTGAAGAACCAAGCTACAAGCTGGGGAGAGATATTTGCAATACTTTTATCTGACAAAAGACTCATGTCCAGGATATATATTTTTTTAAACTCCTACACATAAGCAGAAAGACAAACAACCCAATTTAAAAATGAGCAAAAGACTTGAACAGGTAGTTCACAAAAGATAGCTATCCAATTGGCTGATAAATGTGTGTACCTTTTACTACACAAATATCATGGTCACAGCTCTCTCAATTTCTAGTTCTGTATTTTCATGCCTCCTGATTTGTTTAATGGTTTTTATCTCCTTGTTGTATGTTTTGATATTTGTATCTGCCAGAGTCCCAACAGAAGGCAGACAGTGTGTGCAACTTAGAATAATTCAAGAAAGTTTTCTTTCCAAAGGGACTGTTTATAAAGGTCTGAGTTAAAGGTGATCAAGAGCCAGATGAGAAGCAGCAGAAATGTCAGTCCCCTCAATAGCCAGGTGCAATGGGATGGGGGCAGTACTGGAACCCATTGGAGAGGGTCAGGCAGAGAAGCTACCTCTGGAGGAGTGATCACTGGGCCAGGAATAAAATCAGCCTGAGGCAACCTCACAGGTCAGGGGAGCAAGGGGAGAAATACTCAGGCCTCACTCTGTCTTCCCTGTGATCTCCTTGCTGGGGCTTCCATTGTTGAACCCGACTGAAAGCCAAAGGACAAGGTAGCTCTTATTCAATGCCATCCATCAGGTCAGCCATCTGGGGCAGAGAAGGCAGAGACTGGCTCTGGAGGAGCAAATGGAAGAGATCTGGAACACCACTGCAAGCTGCCTGGAATCCCTTTTAAAATACACAGGAAATAGATAAGTGAACAAGTGCCACAACCAGTAAAACTATGTTCCTGAGACCGAGAAAGGAAATTCTTTTTTTTTTTTTTTTTTTGAGACAGAGTCTCACTCTGTCACCCAGGCTGGAGTGCAGTGGCACGATCTCGGCTCACTGCAAGCTCCACCTCCTGGGTTCACACCATTCTCCTGCTTCAGCCTCCAGAGTAGCTGGGACTACAGGCACCCGCCACCATGACTGACTAATTTTTTTTTTTTTTTTTTTGGATTTTTACTAGAGACAGAGTTTCATGTGTTAGCCAGGATGGTCTTGGTCTCCTGACCTTGTGATCCACCTGCCTCGGCCTCCCAAAGTGCTGGGATTACAGGCGTGAGCCACTGCGCCCGGCCGAAAAAGGAAATTCTTTAGAGACATTATATTAGTTTTTTATATGTAATTTGTGAAGCAGAAGGAAGACAGGAAAAGGCAGTGGTTCATTATCCTATATCCAACCAAGATAATGCCCTGCATAATTTGTTTTCTATTGATTGGACATGGTGCTGACTCCTGTCCAAAAGTGAATTAGACATCCTTAGTAGTAAATGATATGGCTTCTTCTTGCTCCACAAACTCCCTTCAGAACCGGCATCTGGGCACTTGGGAAAGGTTATGTTCCCCTAGAAATAGCAAGTAAATCTCCTCTACAACAGGTACTTCTTGGTCTGAACAGCCTGTAAGGGACCTGCAGCCTCTCCTCTCGTTTCTCCTCCAGCACAGCACACTTCCAGAGCTGCCCTGCCCATTGCCATGAGCCAACTCTCTCCACTTTGTCACTCACCCTTACTCAGTTCTCAACCAAGGTTTCCATTAGTGCAGGATCCAAGATGTTGTCTACATTGATTTTCTTAAAAGGTTTTAAAAGTGTCAATCAAGAAGCACACTTATGGATTCTTGCGTTTCACAAGCCTCCATCCACAAGGTGAGCTGGGACACTGAATACTCACTTGCTTCCTATTACAAACCTCTCTGTATTATGGCACAAATCAAAACCAAGCTGTTCTATGCAGTGGCCTTCTCTGCATCTGAAATAAAAACCTCGTATATTTATCAGTTTATTTGCCTATTGTCTCTCCCACTAGAACAAAGACTCATGTGAACAGGGATCTTATCTGTCTTGTTCAGCAAATATCCTTACAACTCAGCAAAGGGGCTTGGCACCTAATAGGCTAAATGTATGCTAAATAAATAAGCAACTTCATGTGACTTCCTTTCTTTGACTTCTCCATTGGGACCACCTGGCCTTAAGTCTGCCATCCTCTCTAATTCAGCAAGCTTTATAGTAAGTCCACTTGTGATACATAGAGACTACAGGATGTCCCTAAAACATTTCTCTCTCTCTCTCTCTCTCTCTCTCTCACTCACTCTCACTCTCTCTCTCTCACTCACTCTCTCTCTCTTACTCTTTCACTCTCTCTGAAAGCTGGCTGGCCAGCAGCAGGAATAGTGTTCACTATGTTGCTTCACATCACAAACTCAATGTTGTGCTAAGCCAGTCATCTCAACAGTGAGTCCACATGCATCCATCTGAGCGCACTGTTTCATCTAGCCCACTGCTTATTCCCAACCACATTCGCCAAATTCCACTCCTTTCTCCTTTCACCCAGGCCTCTCCAATGTTCACCACGCAAGCAAAAATATCAAGAGTCCTGCCGTAGACCTTAACCACCAGTAAACTTGAACAATAGAGCATTGAAAAATATAACACAATCATATATTTATAATTTTTTGAGTTGAAAATATCATTAGCTTTTGGTCCAACAGCTTTCTTGACCACAACCCACAGTAGGATATACATTTTACCTACCAAATGAGTACACATTCATTCATTCTTTCAGCAAATATATGTTGAGCCAGTATATGTGCCAAGCACTGTTCTAGGTGCTAAAAATAAAACAGTAAACAAAATAAAAGAGTAAACCATGCCTGCTCTCAGGGAGCTTATATTCTAATGTAAACTCACCTGTATGTGTGTGTCTATGTGTGTGTTATTTTTTGTTTATTTGCTTGTTTGTTTTAATGCTATCACAACCCTCTAAATTATTTCCAGACTCACTAATGAGTGATGACTCATAGCTTGAAAATTACTAAGCTAGTCCTATATTTTCCTATGTTTCCTATATGGAAACAGTTCTATAGAGAGTGAAAACAGTGAGTCTGACTTTGCACCCCTTACCTGGAAGTGCCTGCAGATATCCAAGAGGAGGTGTCTAGCAGACATTTAAATATACAGATGTGAAGCTCCAGGAAGACGTTTAGAATGGAAACACAAATCTGGGAGTCAGCAAGCTGAAGCCATGGACTGAATAAAATGTTGCAAAGAAAGTGTATAAATTATTTTAAGAATCTTCTGTGGGATGCCCAGGGGAACACCAACATTTAAGGAATGTTCAGGGGAAGAAGACCAAGACATATAGAAAACCAAGGAAGAGAGGAGTGAAGGAAGTTCCAAGAAGGGTCATAGTGTTCATATTACAAAGAGGTAAATAAAAATAAGGCCAGCAAGCATGCATTAGATCTGGCAGTTAGGGACAGCTGGTGACCACTGCTTCCTAGAGAAGTTACATTAATAATTTGACATGGGCAGAAACTAGGTTGAAGATGACTGAGAAATGAATGGGAGATATTAAGTGAACACTGTGCTTTTGAAGAGCTTGCCAGGGAAAGGAAGGAGTGAGCAGCCAGTAAAGTCGCTGGAGAAAGTGGAGAGACACTGGGGTGGGGGGGGTGGATATTTCAAATTAGAAAAAAGGGGACATATTCATGAAGCTAAGGGATAAAAGCCAGACAATGTTGGAAAAACTCTTCTAGACATCAACCTAGGCAAAGAATTCATGACTAAGACCCCAAAGGCAAATGCAACAAAAATAAAAATAAATAAATGGGACCTAGTTAAACTAAAAAGCTTCTGCACAGAAAAAGAAATAATCAGCAGAGTAAACAGACAACCCACAGAAAGGGAGAAAATTGCAAACTATGTATCCAATGAAGGACTAGTGTCCAGAATCTATGAGGAACTCAAATAGATCACCAAGAAAAAAACAAATAATCCCATTAAAAAGTGGGCAAATATTATGAATAGACATTGTTCAAAAGAAGATATGCAAACAGCCAGTAAACATATGAAAAAGATGCACAACATCACTAATCATCAGGGAATGCAGATTAAAACCACAATCAGATACCACCACCTTACTCCTGCAAGAATGGCCATTATTAAAAAGTCAAAAAATAATAGATCTTGGTGTGAATATGGGGAAAAGGGAACACTGTTACCCTGCTGGTGGGAATGTAAACTAGTACAACCACTGTGGAAGACGGTGTGACAATTCCCTAAAGAACTAAAAGTAGAACTACCATTCGATCCAGCAATCCCACTACTGGGTATCTACTCAGAGGAAAAGAAGTCATTATATGGAAAAGACATGCACATGTAGGTTTATAGCTGCACAGTTCACAATTGCGAAGCCTTTGTGAACCAACCTAAGTGCCCATCAACTAATGAGTGGAGAAATAAAATGTGTTTTTCTTATATATACACCATGGAATTCTACTCAGCCATTAAAAGGAAGAAAACAGTGTCTTTTGCAGCAACTTGGATGGAGCTGGAGGCCATTATTCTAAGTGAAGTAACACAGGAGTAGAAAATCAAAAACCATATGTTCTCACTTGTAAGTGGGAGCTAAGCTATGAGTACACAAAGGCATACAGAGTGATACAATGGACTTTAGAGACTCGGAAGGGGAAGGGTAGGAGGGGGGCCAGGGGTTAAAAACTACATATTAGGTACAATGTACACTACTCTAGTTACAGGGCACTAAAATCTCAGAATTCACCACTATGTAATTCATCTGTATAACCGAAAATCACTTGTACCCCAAAAACTATTAAAAAATTTTTTAAAGGTTTGCCCAAATAAGATTAACCATAAAAAAAAGAAAATATTTGTTAGGAGCAGTTTTATCAGGCATTATGATGGTTCCCCAATTGCTAAAGCAAGTTAGGTGGGGAGAAGTCATTATAGGTATCATGATCTTGAGGGGCTGCTGTGAGAGTGTGTGTGTGTGTGTGTGTGTGTTCATGTGTTGAGAGTGTGTGTGTTCATGTGTGTTGAGTGTGTGTGATATGTGTGTTCACGTGTGTTGAATGTGTGTGATATGTGTTCATGTGTGTTGAGTGTGTGATATGTGTGTGTTCATGTGCGTTGAATGTGTGTGATGTGTTCATGTGTATTGAGTGTGTGTGTGTTTAAGTGTGTTGAGTGTGCGTGATATGTGTGTTCACGTGTGTTGAATGTGTGTGATATGTGTTCATGTGTGTTGAGTGTGTGAGATGTGTGTGTTCATGTGCGTTGAATGTGTGTGATGTGTTCATGTGTATTGAGTGTGTGTGTTTATGTGTGTTGAGTGTGTGTGATGTGTGTGTTCATGTGTGTTGAATGTGTGTGATATGTGTTCATATGTATTGAGTGTGTGTTTATGTGTGTTGAGTGTGTGTGATGTGTGTGTGTGCTATGTACTGGGGTACAGAACAAGAAAGAGCTGGGAAGCACACCTTCTATTCTGTGTTCACCTAATTCTAACAAAAACCAAATCAACAACCCTAACTCTATACCTGAGTTTGTTTTACAATTGTTGTTGTTATTATTGTCATTATTATTCTTTTAAAGCAAAGATTCATCTTTTACAACAGCTCTTGGAGGCAATTCTCTTTCAGAGATGTGGGAGAGTGAGCTGAACTATGCCACAAAACAACCTCAAGTGGACCACGGACTAGAAACCTTGCATGTTGCCTGGAAGTAAAGATTCCTCAATAGCCTGAGATGGAAATGTACATCTCCAATTTTTCTTTATAAAACAGACAACATTTGCCAAAAACATGGTTCCTTCATGGCTCTGTTCCCAAAATGATATGTCCAGCTGGCACTTAGTTTCCTATAATAGCGTGTGCTCTGTTACCCTGTAAACTCTACTGCAGAAACGGGATTCTAGCAGGCAGATGGGAGAGCCTCATGGATGATGATAGAAAGTGGGAAAGTGAGTGAAGAAGAGAATAATCCCCCACATCATCCTGAACTCCCTCAAAAGGCTGAACAGCAAAAAGGGGACCAGTTGGCTTCAGGGACGTGGGTGTCAGAGGATTTACACTTCAAGGAATCAGACACTATAAACAAACACAGTTATACTCATACCTCCTACATTATTCAGATTAACAAATATACATATCCCATGATCATTCCCAAATCAGCTCAGTGCTAGGCTTTCCTAGGAATGGTGATTCCCACCCCTCTCCTAATGGCAACAGCAAACCTAAAAGATACCCTTGGATCTAGAAAGACACAGGTCCTCAGCAGCTCTAAAATGGTTGGCAGAGAGTGATGAAAATTTTTATTATCATTGATATGGTTTGGATATTTCACCCTCCCGATCTCATGTTGAAATATGAGTCCCAATGTTGGAGGTGGGCCCTGGTGGAAGATGTTTGAGTCATGGGGATAGATCCCTTGTAAACAATAATGAGTGAGTTCTTGCTCTGTTAGTTTCAGTGAAATCTGATTGTTAAAAAGAGCCCGGCACCTCCTTCACTCTCTCTCACACCTCCTGTCTCACCATGTGATGTCAGCTCCCTCTCACTTTCCACCATGAGTGGAAGCAGCCTGAGGCCCTCACCAGAAGCAAATACTGGTCCCATGCTTCCTGTACAGCCTACAGACCATGAGCCATCTTTTCTTCATAAATTACCCAGCCTCAGGTATTCCTTTATAGCAACAGGAACTGGACTAAGGCAATCGTGTATACAGGGTCTGCTGTATGCCCTGCACTCTATTCACATTTTTGCCTTGAATCCTCATCATGGCCTTGCAATTCACATGTTTGCATTGAATCCTCATCATGGCCTTGCAAACAGGCATTACTGTCCTTATATTTTTATATGCAGAAACTGAGATGCAGAAAAAATTATTTGCTAGCAGTCACACAGAAAGGGGGTAGCAGAGCACAGCTCCCAGAATAGGTCATCAGGCTCCAAAACCCATAGAAACCATGCAATGAGCCATACTTCAAGTAAGAAGACGGCCCTTCCATCCCCTGATTCATAAGATGGCAGCTGAGGGTTATTTTCCCTTATAACAATTGATGGCAGTCAGGTAAACATTCTTGCCCTCTCCTCCCTGGAGCCAGCAGTTGCCAATGGCAGAATGGTTTGATACAAAGTTATTTCCCAGGAAATCTAACTTTTCTGAGTAGCATAATTAGGCAGCAAATGTTCTGTAGGCCTTATCTTAAATGTAAGGAGTTGGAGGTCAAACTAACCACTAAAGTCAGGGGAATTCAAAAGAAAAGACAGCATGCAATTCACACATGCTAATGGACTCTCTCTACACTGAACATACACACAAAACTGCTGCAATTTTAGGGGCCAGCCAGGTGCAGTGGCTCACGCCTGTAATCCCAGCACTTTGGGAGGCAGAGGCAAGTGGATCACCTGAGGTCAGGTGTTCAAGACCAGCCTGGCCAACATGGTGAAACCCCGTCTCGACTAAAAATACAAAATTTAGCTGGGTGTGGTGGCGCATGCCTGTAATCCCAGCTACTCGGGAGGCTGAGGCAGGAGAATCGCTGGATCCTGGGAGGCAGAGGCTGCAGTGAGCCAAGATTGTGCCACTGCACTCCAGCCTGGGCAACAGAGTGAGACTCTGTCTCAAAAAAACAAAACAAAAAAATCGTAGGGGCCCATGGGCCTCCTGAAGACCCTCAAGAGACCTATAAGTCAAAAGATCCAAGTTCCTAACCTGACTCTTCCACCAATTCCCAGAAAGCTCTTCATTCCTCCATACGATGAAATGATCACTCTAGCCCCTTCCCACTCTTAGGTTATGTCTAAGTGTGGATGCCTCTTGATCAGCAGCAATATTTAAGGACAAAAATAAACATAAGGCAATGACAAGCTCCTCTATACCTGATGAAAACACATTTCTGAAGTGTAAGCAAATGGACATTTGTCAGTAAATAGTTTAATGTGAGAATAAACGTTCTTTCCTCTCATAGCAAGCTTCATTTTCCTTCACCAAATGGCTCTTCAATCTCCCTCACCTCAGCAGAACCCCAGGATCAGATGGTGGGAGGGAGGGACAAATGATCACAGAACTCTGCTTGGTAAAATATGAGAGTGACTCCAGCCAGAACAGATGTTTGCATCATCACTTAGCCGTGTACCACCAGGGAACAGCTGGGAAGTGTTGTGTGTTGCCAAATTTGATCAAAAGAATTTTAAGTTTGGAACAATGATTAGAGATGATCAGCATGAAGAGGTGAAAAACAAAGGAGTCTTAAAGTTACAGAACTTGCTTAAACCATCACAGTAACAAAGGTGATGTTTAGGTAGCAGAAGCCTCCGATGGAGGATTGCTTAGGCCACCAGGCCAGGGAACGAATGCTTAAGCAAAGACCTAGAAGCCAAAGTTTCTCAAGGCCTCTTCAGGGAACAGCAACTAAAATTATTTGAACTAGAGTTCTCCATGGGGACAGAGTAATATAAAGAAGAGTAAAGCCAATAAAAAAGCACCAATTTCGATATTTTTAAGACATATACATTATAGATGGAGCAAGCTAGAGCAGTATGTACTCTGATCTTCAGAAAGTTGTGGAATAATAAGAATAACACGATTACACAAGGATAGTTTTGAATGTCTTGCATTTGTTTAATGCAGGTGTTTCATTGTTAAGTTTATTTTCCTATCTAATTTTGAGGCCAACCAGCTGAAATTCTCCAGAGAGGAAAGCAAGAGTGTCAGGAATGCTGAGGCTCTTGCACTCATCCCAGGGACTGTGCACAGAGCCACAGTCATAGATGAGGACCCCAGAACATGCGGTGGTAACCCTGGGCCATGTAAGGAGGACTGATTACCTCCAGGCAGGGATGGGGCACCAACATTGCCATCAGGAGAAATCCTATAAGCAAAGCCTCCTAGAGTCTCACATGGTGCTGCCCCAATTTGGTAGCCATGAACCACATGTAGCTATTTAAATTTTAATTTAAACTTTAGTTCCCTAGTTGCACTAGCCCTGTTTCTTTTTTTTTTTTTTTTTTGAGATGGAGTTTCGCTCGCATCGCTCAGGCTGGAGTGCAGTGGCGTGATCTCAGCTCACTGCAACCTCCGTCTGCCAGGTTCAAGCGATTCTCCTGCCTCAGCCTCCTGCGTAGCTGGAATTACAGGCTTGCATCACCATGCCCAACTAATTTTTGTATTTTTGCAGAGTTGGGGTTTCACCATGTTGGCCAGGCTGGTCTCAAACTCCTGACCTCAGGTGATCCACTTGCCGCTGCCTCCCAAAGTGCTGGGATTACAGGCATGAGCCACGGCCCCGAGCTCTGCTAGCCCCGTTTCAAGTTCCCAGCCACATATGGCTAGTGTCTACCTTATCAGATGTTGCAAATACAGAACATCTCTATCATCACAGAAAGTTCTATCGGACCACGCCAGTCAAGAGTAAATCTTCTTGAACGTTAATGTGCCTTTAAATCACCTGAAGATCTTATTAAAATGTAGCTTCTTATGGAGTAGTCTGGGGAGGGGCCTGAGTCTCTGCATTTCTAACAAGCTCCAGGTGGATGCAGACGGTCCTGGCCATGGCCCTTGCTGAGAGGCTAGGGAGGAGGCACAATGACCCCATTCAACGCTGGCCTTGAGCTGGATGGTAAACATTTCTCCTGCTCTTACACAAAGAGTACCTTGTACATTCAAATTGCAGTTCTATAAAACAGTGAATGTTAGACGATACAGAATCACTTTCCCTTGTCTACCCTTCCACCCTTACACTATGTGGTTTTCAAAAATTCCAGGGTTTGAAGCAAAAATATACAGACCACTGAATCTCTATCTTCGCTACACTATCTGCAATGGAGATTTCCTTAAGAGAAAGCCTGCCCGGTATAATTTAAGCAGCTGTGTTTCTAGAAGATAAGAGCAGCCGTTGTACATTCGGACACAATGGTATCTTAAAGAGAAACAGGCATGTACAAAAATTCAATGTGGCTGCATTAGTACAACATATTTAGAGTAATGAAAAAGAAGAAAGACGCTCTCCAAGCTTAAAAACAGAAAATTGCATCACAATAGAAAAAATGCCACAAATAAATATACCAAATAATCTATCTGTAGCATTGCCACAGTTTCCAAACAGAAATAACTCACACGGTTTCATCTTTAAAAACAAGAAGACAGATATATCTGTGGTGTACATAACCCAACATTTCCAAATGATCCCAATTAATCATACAACTATCCACACAAAGTAGGTCTTACTGTTTTCATTTTTACAGGTGTGAATACCAACTCTCAGACAAAGTAAGAAACTGCCTGGGGTTCACTCAGTTCTATCTGCTTTGCAACTCATACTGGTTTTATTGTCCTGCGCTACTGCTCCAACTAGTATGAAAAACTAGTTTACAAGTAGATGAGAAGAGGGCAATGACACCCTGTAAGCAGAATAACTATTGCAGACTGGCAGCCTCTTCTCCCAGCTAGCTACAGTTTACTCACCTGCAAGTGGAATGGCTCACCCATCTGTCTATTAAAAGATTAATCTTATCATTAAGAGATTTCTGCTGAAAGCACTGAGGGAAAACATAAACCAATATGTTCATTATTTAATCTTGCTGGGTTTTACAGGATTTACAGTAATTATGGGTTAATGTAGATATATATCCTAGATTATAGAATAACCATCCAGAGAAAAATCCAAGAGTGAGCTTGTAACAAGGTCCCCTGCATGAGAATTAGCAGCCAGAGTACAACCTGGGACGTGACAACTGGTATGAGCATGTTCTCACAACCAAGCAACCTGGCTGAAAAGTGAGGCATGAGGTTGTGGGGAGAGGTGGGGGCCATCAGAGCATTCATCATCCTCGCTTGTGAGAGTGAATGGGGGCACTCACAGACAACAGGAGTATGCATGAACTGGCTCGGGGAAACCTGTCCAGCAGGCACCTTATTCAGAAGCCTTGATGTTAGGGAGTTGGATTTTTCTCTGAAAGGAGAGGAAGCCACCAAATGAATGGCATAATCCAACTTTGCATTTTAGAAAGACCTTCCTATGGGCCGGGCACAGTGGCTCACACCTGTAATCCCCGCACTTTGGGAGGCCGAGGCTGGAGGATCACTTGAGGTCAGGAGTTCGAGACCAGCCTGGCCAACATGATGAAACCCCGTCTCTACTAAAAATACAAAAATTAGCCAGGCGTGGTGGCACATGCCTGTAATCCCAGCTACTCAAGAGGCTGAGGCAGGAGAATTTCCTGAACCCAGGAGGCAGAGGTTGCAGTGAGCCGAGATCATGCCGCTGCACTCCAGCCTGGGCAAGAAGAGCAAAACTCTATCTCAAAAAAAAAAAAAAAAAAACAACCTTCCTGGCCCTTGCATGGAGAACAGGGCTAGAAGAGGAAGAGATTATTAAACCTCACAGGCTTAGTCCATAAGAAATGTGTGCACATGTGCTCACAAGCGTGAGCAAACCATCCTAAGAAAATTCAGAATCTGGGGCTAATTTTAAACCCGCTAATGTTGACCTAAATTAGACACAAAAAAAGTTGAATTCTTCCTATGCCAAAACTAACCCCCAACTCGCATGCTCCTCCCCTGGCAAGGTCTACTGCATGGTATTACAGAAAGTGGAACCAGCCCTTCAGGCCAGAGGGCACCACCTGGTAAAGCAACAAGCCATTGTCCTCAGTAGGGAAACAGTTACCAACAGCAAAATGCAGCCAGATAAAAATCTGTCTGGATTGTTCCAGTCATTTGTTGAGCATCTCCTACATGTTGGCACTGCAAATGTAAAGATAACCGAGGCACAATTCCTGCTCTCAAGAAACATATGGACAGACAAGGCAGTTATTCTGATACAGTGTGAGAGGCATGGCAGAGGCCGGCCCCGGTGCTAAGAGCACAAAAGAGGAGCAGGTGATGCATGCTCTGTGTCATCGTGTCTTTTGGCACAAAGTGTGGTTTCCAGACTTAGCAACATCCTGTATTACCTGGAAGCTTGCTGGAAATGCAGAATCTCAGGCCCACCTCAGATGAGTTAGCCAAAGGAGGATAAGTGGGAGGAGGCATTTAAAAGACAGGAAACGGCAGAAGCAAAATGACCGGTGTGAGAGGGATGGTTGCACATTCCCAGCTTGCAGAGATCAACATGCCTGAAGCACAGACTAACAGGCACAAGGTGGTAAACAGAGAAGCTTTGAAGGGGTGGAGAGGAAGACCAGGTAGAACCTTCTGAGTTACAGGCCTGAGACACATCACTGTACTTGGCAGAAGGGACACCAAGGAGATCAGGTGGTCCAGACAAGCTTCGGTTTGGAGGGAGCCAAGAGTTGTCTGGCACAGGCTTGAGAACTTGGAGAAGGGAACTTAGCTGGTTTTGTGAAACCAAACTTATTTCCCCTTAATGACATTGCTTCCCAGCTAGATCTGTGCCAAAGAGTAAAAAGAAAAGCACTCAAAGAACCTTCACCACTTGATCTCAGTCCAGGCACAGGGCTTGGGCAGGGTTTCTTAAAGTCACCTAAGTATAGGAATTACCTGGAGCATTTGTTCAAAATTCAGGTTCCCAGACCGCAGTGTAATCTGTGGAATCAGAAACCCATGAAAATGGCCTGAGGAGTATAGGCTTGGGAAGCAGCCAGGGTGATTCCACACATCAGGAAACCTGGGGTCTGTGGGTGAGGGATGGAGAGCACCTGACTCCTAACACTGTAGGTGGTCAGCAAGTCATAGGTTCCCCTCTGGCCCTGTCACAATAACCCAAGAGGTTGGAAGGTGCTGACTCCACTCCATGTGCTCTTTATAGAGGTTGTTCAGGTCACACATCCCTTAGGGGACAGAACATGAAAAACAGTCTTGCTCAGTACCTGACCCAGAAAGGTGTCATTCTTGATGTGCCAGTCTTACTTCTTTAATGGCAGACTTGTTCCTCTCTCCATATTTGATTCATTCAATACTCATCATTCAGTACCTGTTAGGTACAGGCACCTAATAGGTACAAGCAAGAAAACTTGAGTTCTCTGACAGATGAAAGTATTAGTTAATGTTAGTAATGAACTGACTCTTGAACTTTGACAAATATAAGTATTTATATATATATTAATATATGTATATATCTAACTCAGTGTCTTTATACCTTTTAAAAAGATGAATCTAGAAAAAAAAATGAGCAAAAAGCATGAATAAGCATTTCACAGAAGATAAAACTTAAAAGGCCAGCAAGCATATGAAAAGATGTTCAACTGATCAGTAATTGTGAAAACAATAATTAAAAAACATTTCCTATTCATGAGCTTGGCCAACTTTTTAAAGTCTGACATTTCCAAGGTTTGGTGGGATGCAGAGAAACTGGACAGCGTCCTACACTGCTAATAGGAGCATAAGTAAGCGCGACCAGTTTAGAAAACAATTTGTCATTACCTAGCAGAGGTGATGATGGACATAGTAAGTACTTCTGCTTCTAGATGGAAACCCCAGAGGAGTAGCAAACATGACTAGAAAATATGTATAAGAATGTTTATAGGCCGGGTGAGGTGGCTCACACCTGTAATCCAAGCACTTTGGGAGGCCAAGGCAGGTGGATCACCTGAGGTCAGGAGTTCAAGACTAGCCTGGCCAACATAGTGAAACCCCATCTGTACTAAAAATACAAAAAATTAGCTGGGCATGGTGGTACACACCTGTAATCCCAGCTACTTGGGAGGCTGAGGCAGAAGAATTGCTTGAACCCGGGAGGCAGAGGTTGCAGTGAGCCGAGATCACACCATTGTATTCCAGCCTGGGCAACAGAGCGAGACTCGGTCTCAAAAAAAAAAAAAGTATGTTTATAGTAGCATACTTTGTAATTGAATAAAACTGGAAACAATTCACACATCCATTGACAAAAGAATGGAAGGATACTTCCATATATACATATATACATATCCACACATATAAACCACACACACACACACGTATATATACATGTGTGCTCATGTTGGTCTGATGTATTTTATAAATATTTAGTCCTCAGTTCATTTAGTAATTATAATAATTTTCATTATTTATACCATGTATTAAGGCATGTGCTGGGTGTTCTTTACATATCTCTAATCATCATTAAAACCTTGTAAGGTATAATCATTCCGTCGCAGTTGGAGAAGATGAAGTTGGGTGATGCCTTTAGCCTAAAATCACACCACTTGGAAATACTGAAGCTCAGATTTGCACCCATTAACTCCAAAGCCCAAGTTCTTCCTACCATATCACAGGAAGTTCTTTCCAGAAAGATCTTTAACCCAATAGTGTATGTTTTACTCATTATCTTGATAATGATGTAAGCATGAAAGCAAGTTAATTCCTCCTAACCTTGCCCTTGATATGTAGATCTACTCTTCATTGAAGCTAAAACACACACGCACACACACACAACTCATATGTAACAGCAACAAACAATGGACAGCATGGCCTCCTTAGGAAAAAAAGAAAGCTAATTAAAATAATCTCTATTGAATGTAGGCTAAATTTATTTGTGTTGAGGTTCTATAATTCATGAGAATTAACGTGAATGATCCACAGAAGATATTCACATAAACAGGAAATAAGCAGTTAATATTTCTCTTCATAGTCATGCCATAGCAAGTGGCCATCAGCTTCCAGAGCCGACGCCTCCCGTCACATCTGAAGCTCTCCTACTGTGATGTCTCACCATTGCTTGGGGCTCAGGTACTCTCAACAATGAGAGCTTCCTTTCAGGTTCCTGTCACTTGGAAGATCCATCTTGATCCTGGCTCCAGCCCCCTGCTTGGCAACTGAGCCCTATCAATTATTAATCCATCTCCAGCTTTCATCGCCCGTTTCTCCCTCTCCCTTTGATCTTTTTCCTCAGCTTACAAACATTCTCCCCAGGACATCCTTAAAAATGCCCTTTGCTTTCACTCTGATATGCTCTTATGCACTAAGCTCTCTCTCCCACTCCCTTCTCTGCCCACCTTGTAGAAGGAGCCCAGCCTGTCCCAAGGTCCCACGTCCTTGCCACCCTCTCATCATTTAACCCTGTTTCCTCATCTACAAAATTGAGATAATCATGCTTCTTCCTGGGCCTTCGTGAGGCTTCTGTGAGAATGTGTGCATGATGCCAGGTGCTGAGTGGGAGATTATTAGTCTTCTCCTTCTTAACAATTTTTCTCTCTCTCTTGGATTCCATTTTGCCCCTTATTCTTTATCCTGGTCCTGGGTCTTCGTCTCTTGTCTCTGTCATTTGTTCAGGGATCTCATTCAGCCCCCTGGCTCCAACTCTGACCTCTATGCAGAGATGCGAATGATTCTCAAACTCAATATCCAGACTTAACCCTTCACGCATAAGTCAGCAGGTCCCAAGCCATCCCCAGATCACAGAGAACCCACTATTCACCAACTGCTTCTCCTCACCACCACCATTGCCAGTTTCTTAGAATTCGGATATCGTAACCATCATGAACTTCTTTGTTCCCCCATCACTAATCACTTACTAAAGGCTGTCTTATTCTATATTATACATAATGCTTGAATCAAGGCCTTTCTGATCATACCTTATCCCTAGCCTTGGTCTCAACACCTCTAGTTGAAACAACTTCAAGAGACACCTGCCTAACTCTTTCCCTGCTCCTGTATCTCTTCCCTCCTCTTTGTCCTACAAGCCAGTGCAGAGAGACCTTCCTAAAACACAACCCTTGTCCCACGCCGGCCCCTCCTTCTGCAGCCCCCTGTAACCTCCAAATAAAACCCCAAGATTGGCTCCATTTGGTAGAAGCTCCATTTGGTGGAAGCTGAGTGATCTGTACCAGCCACCACATTGAGAAATTTTTATCCCTGTACATGTGTATAAGTACATGTAAATGTATATCATGTGGGTTTAGACACATGCAGATGACAAAGACCTAACGCGGACTAATGCTCAGAGTAGAAAAGAGTAATTAGTAAGCTGGCAGATCATAAGTCTCTCCACATATTTGTTCCTTAACTTGTTAAAATTATAAAACAATGACCATGATAAAAGAAAAACTTTTTATTTTCATAAAACGGCTTGCTTTTTTTTAAGAAATGTCTTTCATTTCACACCAACGAGCCAGCAAACATTCACCTACCTTTTTCACTCTAAAGTTTAAAGCCGTTGGTAGCCCCACGTCCATATCTTCGATGTTTAAAAACAGATGTTTAAAAATTACAGATTCCCCTAAAATCTGAAAAGCTGGCCTCTCCTGAAAACTCAGCTGACCACTTGGCACTGGCTCAGCATGGCATCACCCCTGTGCAGGGAGCTGGCTGGAGAGGAGTAACAAACAGCTGTCCCTGTGGCCAGGCCACGCACCCTGCTCTCTGGCCACGTTCATGCCTGCACCACTTAGTTCCTTTAGATCACCTATCTGACCCCTCTAGGAATTTGACGCTTTGGCCCCTCATATAAACAATGAGATCTTATTGTAATTCCGTGGTATTAGAGCCCTGTGATAGGCAAAGCATGTCCAGCAAGTTCATTCTGAGCAAAACATCCTTTTAGGTGAGATCCATTGGCCCTTTATTGAACTCATGGAAGGAGCACGTTCGTTTCAGATTGTGCATTTCCAGCTTCTTGGGAATGTCCAAGAGCGTGGATGTTTGAGAACATCAGCCACTCCAGATGTACGCCTTCCCTCATCTAACTAGTCTCCCTGCCATAAATGAATATGACATTGGTATAATGTATTTCGTGTTTTGCACAATGAAACTAGCGCCGCATGTGCTTCCAAATGCTCATTATTCCCATGTGGATAATTTATTCTCCTACATTTTCAGGGATATGAGTTAGAATGACTTGTTATGCCCTCCAAAATCATCTTTGTTTTCTTAAAAATGCTAGGACAAACTGAATTAAAATCTAAAAATTTAAATTTATCTTAATTAATACTCTAGCCTTTCCTTCCTTATTCTATTCTGATTTTTTTCCCTATCCTAACTTTTTACTTTGTATTTCACAAGGTATAATCTTAAACAGTTTTGTGGTTAAGTTTAGCGTTGTTTTTTTTTTTTTTATGAGATGAAACATTTGACTTCTCTGCTATTTTAGGTTCTGAGAGTATCAGCTTTTGCTGAAGGTATAAAGGTGTCAAAAGTGTCACTTGTCCTTCTCTTGTCTCTGATTTGTTGACCATGAGGCCCTTTTTAACTTCCCCAATTACAGCTCCCTTACTATTTTGTCTTCTCCAGTTTTGTGCCTGCACTTGGTGTTATTTTTCCATACTCTCACCTCCTGACCTGGCCTGAGTTCTAGGTGGAAGTTTCCATTTGCCTTTCAGGAATGAGCTCTTATCAAAATATCACTAACTCATAAACATGCTTGCTTGCCAGCTGCTGACACAGCACTCTGCAGAGAGAGGACATTTAGTTCAATGTGGGACTTGGGCTTCTTCAGAGAAACCCTAGCACTCTTCAGAAGTAACCCGTGGCAGCTCGAGGCATAGACAATCCTCATTAGGTACCCAATATTTATTAACTAAACTCTTCACCCAACTCCCTTCCCTCATTGCATTCCCAATCTAGTGGCTGGAAAGGACACTGCCACACACCTGGAAGCAATGGACTTAAAACACGGCATTGCAAGAGTCTTCCCCACATCCAGCCCTCTGGATGCCTAGCCTTGTCCCAGGATGCTGGTTAACTTGTATGATGACAGGGAAGGATGGGCTAGAGTGACATTTTAAGTGCAATCTCCTCCATAAACCACTTCTACAGCTCTGGCCTTGCCACTGAGCCAGGAGCCAAGTCTGCCAGGTCACTATGTTTCTTTTGCCCCAAGGAATCCAGGAAAATACCGAGAGCACTGCCAGATGGCAAGCAGCCACCAAGGCTGCTGGGTGGCCCGGGAGGAATGTGACTGTGTGTCCTTTGTGTGGTGTGGCCCCCTCCCTCAGCCTGGCCAGCCTCTGCTCCCCAGCAGTCCACGCACATTCCAAGGTTTTATGTGTGCATTTCAATGAAGCCCAGCACCCCACCACAGAAAATGTCACCACTGCCTCAGGCCTTCTGGGATTTTTAAAGCTTTGAGCCCAGCAGGTTAAACTTATAAAACAAAGGTCATAGATCACTCATCCAATGCCTGAATAAATATCTGTTTGTAAGTTCAATATAAAAGGAATATAAGTTTAATATGAAAGGAATTCTTCCATTATCCTTTTTTTTTAAATAGATTTAATAGATTTTAAAAAAAAATTTAATTTCAATAGTTTAGAGGTACAAGCATTTTTGGTTATGTGGACAAATTATATAGTGCTGAAGTAGGATTTTACTGCACCTGTCACCCAAGTAGTGTACATTGTACCCAGTAAGTAGTTTTTCATCCTTTACCCTCTTTCTGAGTCTCCAGTGTCCATTATACAACTCTGCATGCCTTTGCATACCTATAGCTTAACTTCCACTTATAAGTGAGAACTAGGTTTTTGGTTTTCCATTCCTGAGTTACTTCACTTAGAATTATGGCTTCTAGTTCCATCCAAGTTGCCAAAAAAGACATCACTTTTTTCTTTTTAGTGGCTGAGTAGTATTCCTTGGTGTATATATACCACATTTTCTTTATCAATGCATTCATCAGTTGATGAGCATTAGGTTGATTCCATATCTTTGCAATTGCTTTTCATTCTTAAAATGTTTCCTTATTATAAAAAAATCTCAAGAGGCTAGGAAGGCAATTAATGCACGCTTAGTTCATGATATTAATAAAGAACATAGGTGGAAGTGAAACTTCACCACATCATAAAATTCTGCACGCTCAGGGATCATAATGGAAGCAGGAGGTTAGGACACCATAAGAAAAAGAGAAGGGGAATTAGGCCTTCCCACAGAACTGTGCCTTGTCCCTCTCATGTTTTCCTCACAGGCAAACTCTTCAAAGCAGCAGTCCCCAACCTTTTTGGCACCAGGGACCAGTTTAATGGAAGACAATTTTTCCACGGATCAAGGTGGAAGTGGGGTGGTTTCAGGATGACTCAAGCACATCACATTTATTGTGCTCTTTATTTCTATTATTATTACATTGTAATACATAATGAAATAATTATACAACTTACCACAATGTAGAATCAGTGGGAGCCCTGAGCTTGTTTTCCTGCAACTAGACAGTCCAATCTGAGGGTGATGGGAGACAGTGACAGATCATCAGGCATTAGATTCTCATAGGGAGTGTGCAACCTAGATCCCTTGTATGCACAGTCCACAATAGGGCCTCCACCCCTATGAGAATCTGTCACCACTGATCTGACAGGTGGCAGAGCTCAGGTGGTAATGCCAGCTATGGGGAGTGGCTGTAAATACAGATGAAGCTTCACTTGATCACCCACCACTCACCTCCTGCTGTGCAGCCCGGTTCCTACTGGTCTGTGGCCCAGGGGCTGGGGACCCCTGCCTTAAAGGACTTGTGTCAAAAGTCACCATCTTGCTCTATTCTGCAAATTCCCTCTTGACCACCTCCTCTTTAGGGCAGCAGAGGGCTTCCTGTCTGGAGCTCCAAGCCTGAAAGACATCTGCAGGGAGGCACAGTGTTTCTTCATAAACTTCCTTCCTCAAGCTCACAGGCTTGGCAGTTTGCTTAGTAAATATCAAATTCTCCCCAAACTAAAAAATAAAGATTGCTCCTGGCTAGGTGTACCTTGACCACTGGACTCTCAGTCCTCTGAGCCTCTGATGGAGTTTGAGGTCACTTTTAGGAGATTGTGCCATGGTCTCCACAGGCAGAAGAAAAAGAATGTGGCCTGTTCTGCAAGGCAGTGGAGTTAGACACAGGGGGACTTCAGTTCACATCCTGGCCCTGGCCCTTCCTGGTTGTGTCACCTGGGAAAGGCCACTTGGCTCTCTGAACCTTGGTTTCCTTGACTGTGAATGGGGACAAATGTCCAACACTAAACAAGAGAACGCACACAAAGCTCCCAGCAGCCTACCTGGCCCATGGCACTCACAAGCCCAATAAACCTAAACTCACTCATCCCTTCCTGCTTACCCAGTAGTAGAACAATGGGTTTTCTGAATCATTAAGTCATTTTAACAAGCTTTTAAAAGCAAACTAGCTCAAACCAAAGGAGACACAGCCCATGCTTATCAACAGTCCTCTCCCAATGTCTTAAAGCCTCGGGATTCTCATGGTTTCCAGTGGAGGTCAAGGAGAAAAGAAGTGTTGTAACATGGTCAGAAATGTATGGCCTCCCGTTTAAAGAGGAAACTATAATTAACAGAAGATGCCAACATCTGAATCTCTCCCCTCCCCCATCCCTCTGCTTTTTTTTTTTCTTTTTTTTTTTTTTGTTTTGAGACAGGGTCTGGCTCTGTCACCCAGGCTGGAGTGCAGTGGCATGATCTCGGCTCATTGCAGCCTCTGCCTCCTGGGTTCAAGTGATTCTCCTGCCTCAGCCTCCTGAGTAGCTGACCACAAGCACACACCATCACAGCAGGCTAATTTTTGCAGGTTTTTTCTGTAGAGATGGGGTTTCACCATGTTGGTCAGGCTGGTCTCGAACTCCTGAGCTCAAGCAATCCACCTGCCTCGGCCTCCCAAAGTGTTGGGATTACAGGCGTGAGCCACTGCACCAGGCCAGAACCCCTTATTTAGTGTTCCTTGCTCAGTGTTTCTCCAGCTCTGCAGCCACCCTTATGGAAACTGGAACCACTCTGCTACATACATGGACTTCCATTTGATTTCCTCTTAGTCAACACACAGTGTGCAGTGTGCTTCTGAATTCAAATATCCAGGCCCACCTGGCAGATCCTTTGGTCCATCCTAGTTTGGAAAAGGGAGGATCTCATGAAATCAGGTATCCTGCTTAAGAGGAAGTTTGTGCCTTTCAAAAGTGAGCTCTAAAGCCACCACAAACCAGAAAGCCAGCAAGGAGTGCTCAAGGTTCCAGATCAAGAGCTCCCTGACCACTGGCCTCACTGGGGCGTCATCTGGAGTGGCAGAGTCCTACCCTAAACCACAGCCGTCGTTGAGAAGGCACAGAGTCCTTCCCTAAACCACAGCCACCGCCGAGAAGGCTGTCTTTTAGCCAGTTACTTCTTGGTATGAATTATTTTAACCTGGCTAGCTTAACAAGAAGCCATGTTGATTGCAATGAAAGAACCTTTTGTTTTGTTCCAGTTTTATTTGGGTTTGAGGGGCAAGGGGCGTTAGAATTAAGACAAATACATTTTGGTGATTTGAGAATGACTTTGTTTAAAATTGAGATGTTTTTAGGGGCTTCTTTCAAATGGAGATTCCCTAACCCATCCCCAGATTCTGATTCAGTAAATATGAGGTGGAAACCAAGAATATACCTTTTTCTATCAACCCTCTGCCCTAGTGACTTTAACATGGTCCTAAGACCACAATAGAGAGAAATTGGATCAGGATATGCCACCCAAAAATCCCCAGAACCTTAATTTGGCTTGAGACAAAAGTTAAATCCCCACAAACTAATTATTTAAAAAAGAGAACCCAGAATATGCACATGTTCAGGAATCAGAAGCAGGAAAATTCTGGTGCATCAAAGCCTCCCTAGCAGCCCCACACAACACTGATTCTCTCTACCCACAGTCCTACCTTCACTCTTAACTCCAGCTCACCCTGTCCTCATCCCGGCAATCCCTCTCCTGAGATTCTGATCTTGGACTCTGACTTTGCAGCATCCACCTTGAGATAAAGCAGCTCCAAAAGAAAGAAATGTCCGTGGAAATCCATTAAAACCACTTGTTGTTCTCTCACACTAAGGGTCAAATCATAGCTCCTGAAACATAATTAAATAAAGTCATTGACACATAAAACTGTCTGCACGGCAGGCTTTACAAAGGGCTCAAAGGGCTTTGCTATTTTTAGCTTTTTACTAAATAAGAATCTAGTGTGTCCAAATTAATCACACATTTTTCCTTTGCCAAATTTTAATTAATAAGATGTGTGTGTGTGTGTGTGTGTGTGTGTGTGTGTGTGTGTCTGCATGCACAAGAGATCAACTAGCAAAGAAAATCTTGCTTCAGGAAGCAATAAAGAGATCATTTGAAATATTGCAATTCAAAAAAAATGTTGCTTATAAACTTAAACATAAAAGAGTCATTTCTTATATTGAAACCAGTTACTTCACTGGATTCATTTAACACTCTGTCCTGGACCTAGACAAAAATACAATTTTGCTTTTAAATTATGCCATCCCAAAAATAACCATTCCATTTAAAGATATACATTTTTACTCTGTGGCTGAAGTTTTCCAACCTGGACCAAGGGGGGGAAAAAAAAAAAACAAGACAGTTAGACAGGAAAAGAATACCAATCCAGATGATTTACCTAGGAGCCATATCCCTGAAAACAGTCACAACATACCCCCTGGAAAGAAAGAGGTGAGAGCAAAATGGAGGCAGTGCCCAAGCTACAGATGCGCCTGAAATATATAACCCTTCAGAGTAAACATCAGCCAAGACAACAGAAAACTGTTCAGATGTTGACCACAGCAACCTCATCTGCAATGGTTCCACCATGTAAAATCCAAAATTTGGAAATAAGGCAAAAAGACGATGAGGTGCTCTTCCAAGGTGACACAGAGTCTTGTCTATCAAAGTCACATAAGGGTCACCTGATGCTTTAGGGAGGCAAACTTGGCTTGACTTAATATTTGCTAATCTTAAAGGTCTAGACTGTAAAATTAGATGCTAACTTGTAAAAGACTGGTAAGTTGCAAATAATTTCTGTCCTATAAAGGAAGCAACTCAACATTTATGGTTTTATCACCTTATGTCCATTATATACCTCAGCTGTGTCTCAGCAAATTTTACCTCAGCATTGTTTAGTTTCATTGACTATATAGACTTACCATAAACCAGCTTTGCCATCCTGCTAGTTCCCTCATTGATGAGTTAAATAAATTTTTGACTCGTGCTCATTCTATATTTGTATGAGAGTCATACTTTTAATTTATTGAAAATTACACCTTGAGATTTTCTTTATCATTTAGTCCACCTATCTCCCTGTCTTGCCACTGAAGTCTGAGCTTTAAAATTAGTTCCAAAATATCACAAAGCCTAGGAAGGTTCCATTTGGCTCATATAGTTGTCATTAATCCATCATTACTGACCACAATCACAGTGCTTCTTCCTCCAACCAATACCAAGCAGATTCCACCACTCTGACCCAGCTGAGATTGAGCCTATAAACCAGGCACACAGACATGGGTCTTCCATGGAAGTAGAACAAAATACAAAGAAAAGAGAGACGGGACACATGTGCATCTTCCTGATCCCAGTACTTGATTTCTCTTTTGCTCCAGGACATTAAGTTTGTATGAGACTTGTCATTTTAGAAGAACATGCGTGTCACTGGCAGTGACAGTGCAAAGCTAAGCGAGCGAAGCAGGGGGATCCTCAAGAGCACAAAAGAGAGTGCAGGATAAAAAGAGAGAAGGGGGCATGTGAGGGCACGTGCGGGAAACACACTCAGTTTTGCAGAATCAGCCTCCCCTCCCACACACCGGCTGTTCTGGTGCTATAAGCAGACTCCCAGGGAGGCTGGAAGTGCCAGTAAAAGTCTAAAAATTTCTGCTAAATTACTATTAAGCATACCAAGAAAGGATCTAACTCAAGGAAATACCTTATTGGATTTTCCCCAAAAAAAGAAAAGAAAATGTATTTTCTGAAGCAAGCCACAAAAATATGGGGTAGTGAAGTGAATATAACATTACTCCAAAGAAACAGAACCCAGAAATTCCAGCTTTTAAATTGCTGAAATAAACACCAACTATTTGGAGAAAATCATACTTGTCACTTACAGATGATGTCCTAAATAGGTCTTGACATGGTATTTAGGGAGAGTCACAAACTCTTTCTTTCTACCCACTCTACCTGTCTCAGAAGAGAGTTTTTTGTTTGTTTGTTTGTTTGGTTTTTTGTTTTGTTTTGTTTTGTTTTGTTTTGTTTTGAGATGGAGTCTTACTCTCTCGCCCAGGCTCGAGTGCAGTGGCACAATCTTGGCTCACCACAAGCCATTTTCTTGCCTCAGCCTCCCGAGTAGCTGGGATTACAGGTGCCTGTCACCATGCCCAGCTAATTTTTGTATTTTTAGTAGAGACAAGGTTTCACCATATTGGCCAGGCTGTTCTCGAACTCCTAACCTCAGGTGATCCACCCGCCTCTGCCTCCCAAAGTGCTGAGATTGCAGGCGTGAGCCACCGCATCCAGCAAAGAGAATATTTTGTCCACACAGATGTATGATCAGATCTGACCCAGGGCAGAGCCCCTAAATTAGGCCAAACAACCTCGCTGGGTGCAATAGGTAGAAATAGTCTTCCCTGCTGTGTGTGTTCTGTGCATCCTACAGCTGAGAGGGCCATGAGAAGTTGTTCCTGCCTCTGAGCTGCATCTCAGCATAGCCTTCCTCCCACAAAATGAATGGCTGCCGTAGGTCTGTCTCCAGAGAAAGAAAACCCTTCTGGAGGAAGGAAGGAGAGGCCTGAAAACCCTCACCTCTTTTGCAGGAGCTGCACCTCCATACACATGTGAAGTTCCTTTAAAAAGGCATCTGTGAGGAGACACTGCTCACCTGGACATGCCTATTCTGAGTCCCAGAGTCTTGATACTCATCACCAAATGGGGGCCACACCCAGCCCAGGAAACTATTATAGTAATTTATCTTTCACTTAACACTTGATGAACATGGTTAAATATTGTTTGGGCCATGAAAGCCATAAAACATTTAATGTCCATAAATAGATAGGGTCCATACAGGCTCCAGAGAGAGTTAGGACATTGGTTTCTAATTCTTCATCCTTGAGGACATGGTAACAACCCATGACCAATGGCCAAGGGAAGCTCCCTATAATGACTGAGTCTGGAGCCTTTTCTCTCAGTTACCACATGGAACATTTCTTCTTCACATCTGGTTTGCTCTGAGGAGCCTACTGGTGGCTTGCAATGGGCCAGGGAAAGCATTCAGTCTTCACTGGTTACAGCCAACTGGATGGTTACAGAACACCAAAGCACCTATCCGCCTAATGTGACCCTTCTATGTCTGCCATCTTTCTTGTAGTTGGCTTCTTTATGCAGCAGCAGCACATTGCTGAGTGGAGAGGAAAGACGAAACCCCATTTTAGCAGAAATTCTCACTTTCTATTTGGCAGGCAGTTGAAAATGGGTTCTCTGTTTGCAGAAACGTCCTGAACACATCATTAGATACATATTATGATTATTTTATTAGTAGATACAGACAAGATCACAAAGAGCTATGTGCCTTGCCCAAAGTGTTTAAACTTTCCCTGTGGGCAATGACAAGCCATCAGAAGATATTTAGCCAGTGAGTGACAGTAAGTTAGCAGTAAGCAGTAAGTAAACAAAGATAATGCTAGCAGTTATAAAATAAAATAAGGAGAAACTGGTAGAAAGACTAGATATAATACTAATCTATATTAAATACATTTCATTATATTCAGGAATTTTTCAAGCAGGGAACTGCTTTCCAAGATCCATCTCAAGGTCTCAAAACACACACTTTCAGCTTGGTGGCACTACCTCCCTGACAATAGCCATTACAAAAACCAGAAGAAGTCTTGGGCATCAGTAAGTTTGTTGGTGCAGACTGCTGCCCAAGAGGATTCTCTGGTTTCTACCAGCAGAGGAAACCAGACCCAATTTCTTTGTAGCCAGTGGTCCTATGCCTGGGTCATTTCTAAGGTCAGAAGAGCACTTCATCTATACTCTAATTCTGAAATCCAAGTCATGTTCAAGGCACTTATTGGACCAAACTGTCATTTAGATTAATAGAACACAAAGCTCCCCTTGTAAATACAAATGTAATCAATACATCAGTGATCAGTGTAATAGTCATGTGGTAGTCCCTATAATCCAGTGTCCAAAGAGAGTAATGGTCCAGTTTCTGACTGGTCCAGTGGATCCCTAATTCTTCTTCCGTCACTTCTGGGCTCTGGACTGTCCATATCATATCCCTAAAGACATGACTCAATAGATCAGCTCCCAGCTGGACCACTCCCACAGGGCCATCAGCAATTGTCACCCCCAACCTCCAGGGCAATATACAACACTGCATAAAAAAGGATCACAGGACGAGAGGCAACATTACTATCCAATTTTTCATTTGTTCAGCTGGGGAAGAAAGGGAACACCTACGCTATCAAAGGCAGTGTAACAGAGAGGGAAGCACACTCATTTTGTTAGCAGACAGACTGGATTCCAATCTGAGCCTTGTGTTTCCATGGGCAATTTGCCTGACCTCTCTGAATCCGTTTTCTTATCTCTCAGATAGGAATAGGGGCCTGTGCCTTGCATAATTGAGGTAAAGATTACAGATGGTATATGTGAGGCATGTAACGCAGAGTCTGACACCAGGAGCTGTGGGGGCCATTAGGGCTGCATTCTGGTTCTCCTCTCCTTCAGGCACAGGACGGAATTGTGCTTTCCAGCTCCATTTGCAGTAGGTCTTGGCCATGAGACTTGTTTCGGCCAATGAAGCTTAAAGAGCCAGTGAGAGACTCACCACACACCCTTCCCTCTACTGCGGTGGTCATGGTAGCATGCAAGATAAAGCCTCCATCATTCAGGGTCACTGTGTGACCACGATCAGAAGAATGCCCCAACAGACCCTCATGGGACATTACAGCCCGAACAAGAAAATCAATGTTCTATGCGGCTACTGAGCTGTGAGGGGTTCTGGTCACTGCAGCATCACCTATCCCCTGCTGACCGAGAGACTAAGTACCCAGTGAAGTCTAGATAATGTGAATTTTGTTTTTGTTATTTCAAAATATCACCTTTGAAAAGAAGGTGGGAATGCCTGAGAAGTCAGATTCCGACTGAACGGATCCCAAGGTTGATCCCAAGGCAATTCACCAGTCGAGGATCCTGACACATTAGTTATTTAGACTTAAAAGGAGAAAAAATAAATAATCTCAGCTCCTGGATCTAAACGATGCCTCCATGAATTAAGGATTTAAAAAGTCACATTGAGCCAAGTAGATAAATACACAAAAGAGCCTCTACAGATTAAAAGCTCGAGGGCACTGGACCCCAGCCAGAATGATCATAATCCAAGAATCGAGGTCAACAGCCCTGGAAAATTACTCTTAAGTATTTCCAGCATTTAAAACTCCTCAATGGACTAGAAAACATCTGTTTCCTAATCTAGTGGAAAAAAGCCTCATTGCTAAATAGTAGGCAGCACCCCCAAGCATGAAATTCATTGCCATTTTCCTGGGCAAAAACAAACACACACATTAACCCTCCCTCGGTTGTTATCTGCGGATGCCACCAGCTTTAGATGCCATGACAGAAAGGGAGGTATGTTTTCTTCCTAGCTTTACATACAAACAGAGAACAGAATCCTTTGCTTTCCTTGAAACTGCCAAAAAAAGGCCAGTATGAACTCCAAAGCACCAGCATCCATTTCTTTACAGACATTTTAGGTAGAAAACGAAATATGTCGGACTACTGAATAAATATAATCTGTTTCCTTTGGCATTGACCTAGTACAGCATAAAGAACATGCGCACTAAAGCCCGACACATCTTTCAAATTGATGGAATTCAAATCCTGTCTTTACCACTTATTAGCCAAGTGATCTTAGGTGCATCACCCTCTCTGAGACTCAGTTTGCTCATATTTGGAATAACAGTGACAATAACAGCTACCATTGGTGAGAGTCTACTAGTGCCAGATGTAAGAGCTTTGTGTACATTCAATCTTTAAGTCCTTACACCACATAAAGGGTGGTTTATACAGATCTTTTTTTTTTTTTTTTTTTTTTTTTTTTGAGACAGAGTCTTGTTCTGTTGCCCAGGCTGGAGTGCAGTGGTGCGATCTCAGCTCACTGCAGCCTCCACCTCCTGTGTTCAAGCAATTCTCCTGCCTCAGCCTCCCAAGAAACTGGGACTACAGGTGTACACCAGCACACCCGGCTAATTTTTGTATTTTTAGTAGAGACGGGGTTTCACCATGTTGGCCAGGCTGGTCTCCAACTCCTGACCTCAAGTGATCCACCCACCTCGGCCTCCCAAAGTGCTGGGATTACACATGGAACTTACACAGGAGAAAAATAAGGTTCTAAACTAATAGGGAGGAAAGCCAACGTATAAAATTGGATCTGTCTGACTCCTGAGCCTGAGCACTGAATCCTCAGTGGAGGGGGGGTACATTCTCCCTCCACGACCACCCCACTCCCAACCCCAGACCACCTCTCGGGGTAATAGTAATCACAGCGTGCAGGGTGAAACAGCAGCACAGTCCCTCATACAGAGTCCACATACATCCTGTGTGAGTTACCTCCCTTTCATCTCCCCCTCTCCTCCCCATCTCATTCTGTTCCTTTCACATTTCTACATTTTTCCAAATGCTTTGATATTCCTTCTAAACCAAAAGTCTTCAGTAGTCATAAAAAGACTTCTGCAACATGTCTTATGTTCATACTAATCTATACTTGTGTCTTATGTTCATACTAAACTTTTCATTAATCTATGGAGATATGAATGTCAACATAAAAATACATATGGCCTTACATGTGTATGTATATATATAAATATAGAAATAGTGGAAGGAAATGTTAGCAGTGAATATCACTGTATGGGGAATCATAAATGATTCTTATTAGCTTTCACTTTTTTTGTACTGCGTCTGGTGAGAGTATGTTTCTTTTTTTATTATACTTTAAGTTCTACACATGTGCACAATGTGCAGGTTTGTTACATATGCATACATGTGCCATGTTGGTTTGCAGCACCCATTAACTTGTCATTTACATTAGGTATTTCTCCTAATGCTATCCCTCCCCTATCCCCCCACTCCACAACAGGCCCCAGTATGTGATGTTCCCCGCCCTGTATCCAAGTGTTCTCATTGTTCAATTCCCACCTATGAGTGAGAACATGTGGTGTTTGGTTTTCCATCCTTGTGACAGTTTGCTCAGAATGATCGTTTCCAGCTTCACCCATGTCGCTACAAAGGACATGAACTCATCCTTTTTTATGGCTGCATAGCATTCCATGGTGCATATGTGCCACATTTTCTTAATCCAGTCTGTCATTGATGGACATTTGGGTTGGTTCCAAGTCTTTGCTATTGTGAATAGTGCCGCAATAAACATACGTGTGCATGTGTCTTTATAGTAGCATGATTTATAATCCTTTGGGTATATACCCAGTAATGGGATTGCTGGGTCAGATGGTATTTCTAGTTCCAGATCCTCGAGGAATCGCCACACTGTCCCCCACAATCGTTGAAGTAGTCTACACTCCCACCAACAGTGTAAAAGCATTCCTATTTCTCCACATCCTCTCCAGCACCTGTTGTTTCCTGACTTTTTAATGATCACCATTCCAACTGGTGTGAGATGGCATCTCATTGTGGTGAGAGTATGTTTCTTTGGCAAGCAGGAAACACTAGATATTTTTCAAAATCATGGAAGGAGACCACTGTGCTCTTTTTAATTTTTTTCAATATTTGCATGTATTGCTTCCAGAATAAACAAGGGTCATTCAGTCACTACAATTATATTTCTTTTATTTTTGCTTCCTTTTTAACATGTTCAAATGCTACAATTAATGCACAGAAAAAAAATCTACTTCACACTTAGTGCTGATGATGTTCCTTCAACATTGTGAACAGGCAACTGTAGCCACAGTGGGCCTGTGATGACAAGCATGACTCCAGCACAAGACAGGGAGACCCAGAAGCAGGGCCATTAGACCTGTTCACATGGGAGATGCGGGCTAGACCTGGGCTCAGAGCCAGGCCCAGCCAAGCTCCTCCTGACCAGACAATGACCTCCCTGACCCCGCCCTCTCCCAAAGTGGCCATTTTTACAAATAAAACCAAGCTTAGGTCTGGCTTGGTTCCCACATCCCTAGTAATGGTTGGTGATTTCTTAGACAGTTGGGGCTGCCCAGATTGCCTTGGAAAATTCATGCCAGGAATAAGCTAAGTCTCCTCCTCTTCAAATCTTTCCAGGCAAAATAGAAAGCATGTGTGCTATCTTCGGAGTTTCCTTCAAATTTCATGTTTCCTTTGGCTCTGCAGAAGTGAAGTTAGTCCTCCCTGTCCCAAAACAGGACCAAAATGGCCACAGAATGCTGTGTACTTGAATCACATTGACCCAAAGTGATCACCTACCAGGCTACCACTAACATCAGGTTCTAGAGGTCCTATGCCCTCAGCTTTAAGCAAGAACCTGAAAAGCAACAACAGGCTAAAAATTTGCTTCTGCCTTTGCTGTAAGATGCTCTTGAGGGTGCTGTTGTTTCCATCACCTATTTTCTTGTGCAGCCCCAAGTTGGAGTTAAGACTGAGAAATCCTTGTCTTCCATGGGAACTGATGGATTTTCTCTCTCATGGATAAATTACATTTCCCTTTTCAAGTTGCTTCCAGGAAGTTCAAAGCCAAATGCATGATCCTGCAACAATTATGCCAAGTCATACAGCCTCAATACCTGCGGTTGGCTCTTTCCCACAGTCTCAACATTTCATTTACTTTATATTTACCCTTATTCTTACTTTATACTATTTCTTAAGACTTTACTCGGCACCACCTATTAGCCAACTCAAATCCTGTGTAAAATCTATTAGATATAAATTCATAAGGCTGAGCACAGTGGCTCACGCCTGTAATCCCAATGCTTTGGGAGGACAAAGAGGTCAGATCACTTGAAGTCAGGAGTTCAAGACTAGCCTAGCCAACATGGTGAAACCCCATCTCTACTAAAAATACAAAAATGAGCTGGGTGTGGTGGCAGGTGCTTGAACCCAGCAGGCGGAGGTTGCAGTGAGCTGAGATCACACCACTGCACTCCAGCCTGGGTGACAGAGCTAGACCCTATCTCAAAAATAAATAAATAGATAGATAGATAGATAGATAGATAGATAGATAGATAGATAGATAGATAAAGATACTGCTGGCTGACAGCAGCCACACCAGAGGCATGCCATCCAGAAGATATGCTCCAAAGGGCACCGGAAGGGGCCTCTCTTTTTCCCACCACACTCTAGTCTCAGCTGCATGACAGCTCACATTTTAAATTCATTCATCTAGCAAAACTGGCTTTCTCCTATTCTTAGGAGTAAAGCAAATATACTTAGGAAGGATGCCTCCTTATTTATCCTTGCAAATAAGTTTATTATGATCTTGTTTAATCATACATAGCTAAGCACAGGTGTGGATTTAACAAAATAGACACTAAGAGAAAGGACAATTGAGTTTGATGAAAGATTTAAGGAATGTTTGAGGATTAGGAATGTTTGCACTTTGAGGAATTGCTTTTCTGAGACAAGCAAGCTTGTAAGTGAAAAGGCTACTTGATACAAGAAAAGGGGTGAGAACAGAATTCACTCTACCTACTTCACAATTTGGAATAAACACCCAAACCAAAGCCTAAGAGTCTGTGGTGAGGGCTTGCTGTGTATAGTAGCCAGCACTTCACAGCATTTCAGAGTTCACAAGGAGCTCTCTTCAGATATTATCTCATTTAATCTTCAAAATGACCCTGTATGTTTCTGTTATTCTCCTTATTCCATAAATATGAGAACTGTGGCTCAGAGAGGTTAGTCACTTGTCCCAAGAGTACACAACTATTCAGTGGCAGAGGGAAGACAAAAACACAGATCCCTTCCATTAGAACATGGTCACTAGGGCCAATCTGAGCCGTATCCATATCGTGTGTATGCAGCACAACAGCAAGAAAGAACAGCCGGGCAGCCCCCGGCCTCGAGCTTGCCGGGAGATGAAGTGTGTGAGATCTGATTCCAGCAGCCCTTCTGCCAGAGCCCAGCGGCCTTCATACCACACAGTCTGCCTTTGGGTAACCCTAACAGGTCTCCAAACAAAACTATAACTGACACTCGAAAATGAAAACCTCTGTTGGCCGGGCGCGTTGGCTCATGCCTGTAATCCCAGCACTTTGGGAGGCCGAGGCGGGCGGATCACAAGGTCAGGAGATCAAGACCATCCTGGCTAACACGGTGAAACCCCATCTCTACTAAAAATACAAAAAATTAGCCGGGTGCAGTGGCGGGCGCCTGTAGTCCCAGCTACTCGGGAGGCTGAGGCAGGAGAATGGCGTGAACCGGGGAGGCAGAGCTTGCAGTGAGCCGAGATCGCGCCACTGCACTCCAGCCTGGGCGACAGAGCAAGATTCGGTCTCGAAAAAAAAAAAAAAAAAAAAAAGGAAGCCTCTGTCTGCTGCAACGTCCACACGGAAGAAAAGATGAGATTTGCCAAGTAGAAAAGAAAAGATTTGCCAAGTAGGAAAGTCTTTTTCTTGTACTTTACACCAATTGTTCTTCCTTTACTCTGCATATATGAAAGTGTTTCTGGGGCACTTGAGTATGGGGTGCTAAATTTACGGATTCTAAATGTTCTAATTTATTTATAATCGAGTATATGTGAAATGAGAAGAAAATGCAACTCTCAACAACGAATTACACCTTCCTCCCACACCACTCATCAACCTCAAAGCCCTCCTCCTCACAGACAGCAGATCAGGGTTTTTGTTTTGTTTTGTTTTGTTTTGTTTGAGACAGAGTCTTGCCTTGTCACCCAGGCTGGACTGCAGTGGCGCCATCTCGGCTCACTGCAAGCTCTGCCTCCCTGGTTCAAGCGATTCTCCTGCCTCAGCCTCCCAAGTAGCTGGGATTACAGGCATGCGCCACCACGCACAGCTAATTTTTTGTATTTTTAGTAGAGACAGGGTTTCATCATGTTGGCTAGGCTGGTCTCACACTCCTGACCTTGTGATCTGCCCACCTCGGCCTCCCAAAGTGCTGGGATTACAGGCGTGAGCCACCGCGCCCGGCCAGATCAGGGTTTCTAAGTCCCCATGTTTGAGGAGCTCCTGCAATGACAGCAGGGAAACTGCCCTCCCATCCAGTGTGGCCCTGTGGGGGACAGGGGCCGTAGCCAGCACCAACCAGAGATAAATCCAAACCTCAATGAGACACAATAGGCAATCAGACCTTTCAGAGGAGCCAGGCTGGATGCGGGCCAGCCGTAGGCCCAAGGCACTGTGATGGCTCAGGTGAGTTCTGTCATGGGGGCAGTGAGGGGACCTGCAGTCAGAATTGGCAGCGACCCGGCCACCGATGACAGCCTGAAGCACAGGAGGTCAAGGGTCAGCCCAGAGCAGGCAGACAGGCCCAGGGAGGGCACTTGTTACCATCGACAATGGAGGAGACCAGAGAGGGCACAGAGGCCAGAAAATCCAGCAATAGATTTTCCAGCACAGGGTAGGAGCTCCTGAACTAAAAGACAGAAGTCAGGATGTCAAATCCTAACACCAACATGTTCTGGCCGAGTCACCTCAAATAAAATATTTGTCCTCATTGTGCCCAAGTTTCTTAATTTAAAAAATAAGAGTAAGAGACCCAGTTCACAGGATTGCTGTGAGAATTAAATGAGATATTATTTATTAAAATGCCAATGCATTATCTGGCACATAACAGGTGCTCCATAAATGTGTCTTTTTCTCTTAAGACTCTACTGGAAGTTGCAAGTGCTCCATGCCCCAAACTAAATAAAATGCCAGATGTAGATCTGTTTTGCTTCTCTTCTTTTCTTTGTTAGTTTGAGTACCTAAAGTTGGTGCTTCAGTGTATGAGAGTCCAATTTCAACATTACTTCCCCTGCTGCATCCTTCATGCCTTTCTAATCTTCCTATAGGCATTCTTAAATACACTTCTCTAAGAAACAGTATATTACCTACTTCAAAATATTATAATATTTGATGAGGGGCATACCCACCTCTGCCACAGTCCCCACTGCTCCCTATTGTCTCAGTCCTGGCCCTATCTGCACAGAGGTGAAGAGCAACAGCACATATGGCCCATCCCAACCCTATCATGGCATCATACAGCTATGATTCCATGAGGACTACCCTACTGCTGAGGTTGAATATAGTTCCATGGCAGCAGAGCCTAACCCAGCAGAGCAGCGGTAAGGCCTCAGGTGGCACCGGGCAAGTGGTAGCCTTGGCAAGGTAGGGAGGGAAAATGGAGGTGCATCTGCAGTCTTCCAGGGGTGGCCAATACAGGTAGCAAGTCAGCACCAGCTCGGTTTCCAAAGCCCCACTGTATCTCAGAAGAGAAACAATTACTCAGGAAAATCAAGGCCTGTGAGCCACTCTCCATTCCCCTCCCTAAGACCACAGAGCGGGAAAAAAAAATGCTTGAAAGCAGATCTGATTTTCAAGCTTCCACTCTGCTTTCGCTAAGATGATTTAAGCTAGCCAAACCTTCAAAGCCTCTAGCCTCCACAGATTTCACGTTGCCTTGGCAGCAGTGGGGAGAGCAATGACCAACAGTTACCTCTTCGAATGCTTTTCAGCTTTACTGTTACGGTTGGAAGAAGTCAAGTCAGAGCACACCTAGACAGCAACCTCATTGCAAATTCCCAGGCCTCCTTCAGCCTGTGGCCTTGCTCAGCTCACTGTGATGTAGCAAAATGGGCCTTGGGGGTCTTATCTGTATGAAACATGCTGTGTTTGAGAGTGGACAGCTTGCTGAGCCATTGCAGAGGGCAAGGAGATCAGGAAGCAAAACAGCATTCATGGAGGGGATGTCCTAGGGGTCTCACTGGAAGCTGTCAGGGGCCAGGGATGATATTCAAAATATTTAACAACAAAGGAAGGCAAGAGAGGACCACCAAATCAAAATGATTGCCCCACCAGTCTGGACTCCGGTATGTCACACCAACAGCCCATGGAGAAAGTAATGTTATTATCCACATTTTACAATTTTGAAAACCTAACACAGAACTCATGAACAGCTCTACAAGCTTCCATCTGGTCTGCTGAGAGGCCTGCCCACTGCCTCCGGGAAGACAGAATGAGGCCAGTGAACAGCTGTAAAATATCTTTTAGAAGAAGGACATCTGTTCTGGTCCTGGGATCACATAAGCTTCCTGGTTGAACTCTGAGGTCATGGGGTTTATTGTATTTACATGAAGAGCCATATTTTCACCAGAATCATAATGCCATCAAATTGGAGGACAGGACTTCAGAAACCACAGTGAGGTTTCTGCAGGCTAGTGACAGAGCTGGGTCCAGAACCCAGGCCTCTGGCTCCCACTCTGAGAACCTTCAGGCCACAGATGCACCCCTGCTCAGGCCCTTCTGATGTCTGTGGCATTGCACAGTTTGCCAAGCTCAGCTTTGCCAGAGGTGAAAACAGATGCAGAGGCATCTCAGCTCTAGACTCATGTTTGTTGATGGGACATTATAACCAAGTGATGGACTTGATCTCAGAAGCTCCTATGAAGATTCAGGAATTGAAAGTTGGACTGAGGGTAAGGAAGGGCAGTATGTTAAGACTGGAAACTCAAGTATTTTCAAAGTGATCAAATTGAGGCACTGTACCCTGTAATGTATGGAAATACTCTCATGTTGATCCAGCTGTTCAATTAAGAGAGTGCACTTGAAGCACTTAACTGGGTGCATTTCATGCCTCAATAACTTTTTTTTTAAAAAAAGGCAAAGCCATAATCTGTTTATTCTTCATATTGAATGCGCCTCTAAAAAGCCTAAGCTGAAATTTAAAGATATTTACAGAAGCACCCATAAAGAAAAATAACCAAGCCTGCTGCCACCCAACTGACAGTTTTTTAAAGCTTAAGCAAGAAAATTATACGGCAAAGCCTGGAATGCCTGCCCCACCTCCAGGAGCACAGGCATGTGTGTGTGTGCACCCGTGCGCGCACACACACACACACACATAGACACACACACACACGTGCAGTTCCAGCTTCTCAGACACAGCCGCATGCACACAAGCCTCTTTCCCAGATATATTGTGACAGCCACTAAGTTAATGAGATCCCAACTGTCACCCTCAGTTTTTACATCTGTTTTTAGTGTTTTCATTCCAAGACTGTTGCCCAAAAGGCAGTGAAAGGCAAAATGCATATTATCAGCCTTCTTCCTCCTCCTCTTTGGAATAGCAGAGTCCCCACGTGGCAGCCTGGAACAAAGACCCTCAGCTCCCTGGAAAGGGAAGGCTCTGACTCCAGGAAGATGGCAGGGCTGGAGTCTCCATGCCACTCGCACCAGGTATTGATGGGCAACCACAAAGGCTGGGCAGGGAAAACAAAACCATTAAACTCTCTAGAAAAATACCGTGCTGCAAGCCAAGTGCCAGAGCAGCAGCAGGGAAACCGAGGGCCTGCACTCATGGAGTAACTCAAAGTCGGAGCAGTGTGAGAAACACACTATTCCAAATTGGAGGAAGGGTGAGCTTTCTGAATGGATAAAATGTAGGAAATGAGGCTTTAATGAATGTCTGTTTAATAAGTCCCCAAATGTGAAGTGTGTATAGGTGCTCTGAGGCATCAGCAATCCACTGCAAAATTACCTTCAACCTGAGAGCAACGAACACGAGTTCCCTAAATCACGAGCAATTTGTTTTTATGACAAAAACAAAAGACACCTTTTTTTAGCCAAGTCAGTGGAATTTTTCATAAAGAGTTTTTCATGAAGAGTTTTTAAACACTGAAGGGAAATATACTACTTCAGTGATTATGCTGAGGTGCGGGATTAAGCGAGGTTAGATTGTATTTTCCATAATACACATGTACTTATTAGAAAAGGTAGATTTTAACTTCTTTTCAGAGCAATAGATATCAGTGCTGGGAGCAGGTAAATTTAAAAAAAGAAAAAGAGCAATAGATAGAAATGTTAAACTGCCCCACTCCACACACACACACACAAGCACACAAATACATACATCACACACACACACACACACACAGAAGTACTGACTAGTCCCTCCCATTCCGTCTTTATTTTAATGGGCAGCAATGATTACCTACCCAGGCGATTGTCTGCAAAACACTGTGCAGGTGACACTGCCACACTGCAGTTTAGCCTGGGGCCAAATAGCCTGACAGGGAGGCTGGCATGAATTTTTCACAGAATACCCATGGCTAGCTTGTTACAGGATGTGTTGTGACATCAGGTTGAAGGTATGACCAGGCAAGAAAGTGAAGTGGGAGCTGTCAGGGGAGAGGTGAGAAGAGTATTATCCCCTCACTCACCCAAAATGAGCTGGCCAGAGGACAAGTCCCAGCCAAGAGCACTCAAATCAGAACTTGGTCGCTTCTCTGCCTCTCACCTTAATAGATAAAACTGCTTATGAATTATTAACAACTATTAATAATCTAACAATTTAACAATTGATAACTATTATAACTAATAACTATTTAATAATTTAATAGTTCATAATAGACATTTGTAAATTATTCATAACTGTCAAGGATCCCCAGTAGATACTTGGTGGTTTGTGAGTTTAAGAGGAAGAACTAATTCCATTTCCTATATAAACCCCAAGTCCCAGGACTTGATTCCTCTTAACAAGATGTCAACAGAGGGAGACTGGCAGGCTATCAATCCTTGCCCCCTTTTCTGGGCTCTTAGAACTTTCCAGCAGCCATGCTGATGGGGAAACAAATAACTGTGGCCTTCCACCAACAGTTCTCTTCTAGCTAACTCAATCTTTGATGCGGTAGATGCTCCATATGTACACACTATTGATATCCTCCTGTGTGATATGGGAGCTGTCAAAAATATGGAACCAAATCTATACTCAGAATGAGTTGGCCCGATCTCTTTGTAGTTCACAAGCATGGTGATTGGGTGCTCAAGCCCATGTGTGAGGTGTGCCTCCCTCAAACCTTGTTACAACGTAGGCACAGCATCACCTGACGTAAAAAAGAAAAAAATTAGTTGGCCTAATTTCAAATCCTCCTGGTTTATGTTCAGTAATTAAATTACTCATCCCCGTATGAACTAATGCTTGAGATTTTTTTTTTTTTTTTTAAACAGAGTCTTGCTCCGTCGCCCAGGCTGGAGTGCAGTGGTGCGATCTCGGCTCACTGCAAGCTCCGCCTCCCGGGTTCACGCCATTCTCCTGCCTCAGCCTCCCAAGTAGCTGGGACTACAGGCGCCCGCCACCACGCCCAGCTAATTTTTTTGTATTTTTAGTAGAGACGGGGTTTCACCGTGTTAGCCAGGATGGTCTCCATCTCCTGACCTCATGATCCGCCCGTCTCAGCCTCCCAAAGTGCTAGGATTACAGGTGTGAGCCACCACGCCCGGCCTACTTCTTAGATCTTTTAACCAGAGCTTAAGAATACTTGTGAAAGAATTATCCAAATTTTTATTGCCTTTTTTTTTTTTTTTTTTTTTTGAGACAGAGTCTCGCCCTGTCACCCAGGCTGGAGTGCAGCGGTGCAATCTCGGCTCACCGCAGCCTCCGCCTCTCAGGTTCAAGCGATTCTTGTGCCTCAGCCTCTTGAGTAGCTGGGATTACAGTTATGCACCACCACACCTGGTAAATTTTTGTATTGTTTAGTAGACACGGGGTTTCGCCATGTTGGTCAGGCTGGTCTCAAACTCCTGGCCTCAAGTGATCTGCCTGCCTCAACCTCCGAAAGTGCTGGGATTACAGGCATAAGCCACTGCACCTGGCCTAAAATTTTATTACCTTAAATCTCAGATCTTAATTTGAGTTCTCAAAATTAAGTCCATCAAAAGGGCTGAAACACTCATTCAAAAAACTAACTTCACACAGTGCAAGATATACATTTGTTATATTAGTTTATAAGGTTCTCAAGTGCAAGACTATGTCTATGCTTTATTATATCTCCTCAAAAGCATACTGACAAACAGATGCTCAGAATCATTAAAAAAAAATCTAACATAGAAATTTATGAATAAGTTCTAACTCTGCCCTGTCCAATAGGGTAGCCACTATCACATATGATGGAATAGTTTGGATACAGGATATGTTAACCTACTTTTTCAACTGTAAATTTTGTAAAATCTAGATACAGATCAAGTATTTCTAATGAAAATTTAGCATCCTACTGAAGATATAAAGTATGCATAGAATTTCAAAGACTTAGTCCAGATAAAAAGAATATAAAATCTCATTCATAATTTTTTAACATTGGTTATGTATTAAAATGAAAATTTTTTAGATTGGGTTAATTCAAATTAATTTCCACCTGTTTCCTGTTTGTTTTAATTTTTTTTTTTCTTTTTTTTTTGAGATGGAGTCTCACTTTGTCACGCAGGCTAGAGTGCAGTGGCATGATCTTGGCTCACTGCAAGCTCTGCCTCCCAGGTTCACGACATTCTCTTGCCTCAGCCTCCCAAGTAGCTGGGACTACAGGCGTCTGCCACCACGCCTGGCTAATTTTTTGTATTTTTAGTAGAGACGGGGTTTCTCCGTGTTAGCCAGGATGGTCTCAATCTCCTGACCTCGTGATCCATCTGCCTCGGCCTCCTAAAGTGCTGGGATTACAGGCGTGAGCCACCGCGCCCGGCTCTTTTAATGTCTTAATGTAGCTACAAGAAAATGTTAAATTATGTATGTGGCTTATGTTATAATTTTATTCAACAGCACTGCTCTAGCTTGCTAAATATGGTGGGGTAACTAACAATAATAGCATGTTATTCATTTATTGTCATTACATATTAGTACATCTTTTGTAGCTATTGTAGGATTACAATGTTAATTATTTTCCCATACTCCTTTCATTCTATGTCTAAATATTAAACAAATATAGAAACCAAATGGCTGATGGCTATCCTAAGAAACAAAGGTGATTTATTCTACCACTGCCAGTGGGCAGCAGTAAATGCCAGTCATTCCAATCACTCCCATACAACCTGGCTCTTGGCTGGGCACAGATACATGAAAGGCAGCAACAGCAATGCTAAGGGGAATCAAGAGTTACACCCACATTTGCCATCTTAACCAAATATATTCACAAAGGGGGCCATTAAGTGTGACATGTGAAGACAAAATACCAGCCTTACTGAGAGCCATGAAAAGGCCTTTTGCAAACGATGTATTCTGGAGTACAGGTAGCATCTGAATTTTATTATAGACCCAATCACATCTCTATATTTCATGTTTATTTCTGGTTGCTGAGAAATTCCCAAGTTCTTTTTTCTTACCCACCAGAAAGGTTGTAGACATCATCAGGTATGTCCCCTTCTTCTCCTGGGGTCCCATTATACAAGACGGCACACTGGAACATCACACAACCCACCGGCCACCACTTCAGTAGCTTGCAGGGCTTTTATGCCTGTCTATTCATCTTTGCAAACATTTTTTAAGGCCCACCCTCTGTCAGGCTCTGTTTTAGGTACTAGTGTAATGTGACAGAGAACAAGGAAAACACAGATCATTGATGCCTATATTGTTTCTGCATCTTTTTATCATGCCACCATACTCAGGCTTAGGCATCACAGTAAGATCCTGTCTCAAAAAAAAATTAATAAAAACAATACAAGCTAAGAGATATAAGAAGCCTAAAGAATGAAACACCGAGTTTGTTAAAAGAACTCTGCCTATATCTGACAAGTTAGTAACACTTACTAACTTTTTAATTATGCAATGTTTGAAATATGCAAGAAGATATAAAGAAAAATGTAACAAACAATCATGTACCCATCCCTCCTGAATTCCATATCCTATTTCTTCCCACCTTGACCCCACTGAATTAATGTGTATTAGGTCTGTGCACTTCTTTATACTTTTACTACGTAGCCACATATCCCTAAGCAATATGTGGCTTGACATGTTTTTAAATTGTATATTGATATGGTTTGGCTGTGTCCCCTCCCAAATCTCAACTTGAATTGTATCTCCCAGAATTCCCACAGGTTGTGGGAGGTACCCAGGGGGAGGTAATTGAATCATGGGGGCTGGTCTTTCCCGTGCTATTCTCATGATAGTGAATTAAGTCTCACATGCTCTGATGGGCTTATCAGGGGTTGCCACTTTTGCTTCTTCCTCATTTTTTCTCTTGCCACTGCCATGGAAGAAGTGCCTTTTGCCTCCCGCAATGATTCTGAGGCCTCCCCAGCCATGTGGAACTATAAGCCCAATTAAACCTCTTTTTCTTCCCAGTCTTGGACATGTCTTTATCAGCAGCATGAAAACAGACTAATATATATATACATCAGTGTGTTTTAAATAGGTGTTTTTAAAAACTTACCTAATGTTGTGATAAGCAACTACCTCTGACTATATCAGAAACCTCAACAATTTACCAAGTTTGCTGATAAAAATATATTTTTCTTTTACTCACCACCCAACTGACATATAAATGAGTATAAATTTAAATATTGCATATGATTATATATGTGCATATATACAGCAGACAGAGTTCACAGCTAGAATAATAAAAAAGAAGTTCAGTGTGTTCCATAATCATTAAAAATACTGAAGGAGGAACTTGGAAATCACTTGTATACATAGGGGCATTTTTCTAAAATAAACTTTAAATTAGAATTTTTGAATGCTGCAAAATATACAAAAAGGTTTACCATGGAAAGTAAGCCTCCTCCTGCCCTCACCCACAAGCCACCCAGTAGTAACCTGCCCATAGGTAACCAATGTAACTTCTTATGTATATATCCAGAAATATTCCACATAGACAAGCAACCATGAATATATTAATATTTTTGTCCTCTTTTTAATAGAAATGGTAGCATCTTGCTATTTTCATTTGATAGTATAGTTTATAGACCTTTTTATATTGATGCATATGAGCTGCCTTGTTCTTTTTAATGGCCGCATCCATTGTATAGGTGTCCCATGCTTGATTTAGCCTATCTCGTTTATGGAGAGGTTGTTTCAAATCATTTGAAACAAACAGTGCTGCTGTGAAGACTCCCTGTATACATTTCACAATGTTCAAGAATATCCACAACACAAAACCTAGAAATGGAACTGTTGAGTCAGAGAGAGAGAGGTAGATAGAAATAACATATTTTGGTAGCTATTACAAAAGTGTAATAGAAGTTACACAATTTAACTCCCACCAGACATTTATAAAAGCATCTTTTTCCCCACTGCTTTTGCCAACGTAATGCACCATGTGTTATGTTCATCAAACTACGTGGTAAATAGTATCTCAATGAGGTTTTAATTTATGAATTTGTTTTAAATGCTTAACAAATTCTGAATTTTAAAAGAAATAAGCGTAACTTAAAACAATACAGGCCAGGCACAGTGGCTCACATCTGTAATCCCAGCACTTTGGGAGGCCAAGGTGGGCAGATCGCCTGAGCTCAGAAGTTTGAGACCAACCTGGGCAAAATGGCAAGACCCTGTCTCTACAAAAAATACAAAAATTAGCTGGGCATGGTGGCATATACCTGTAGTCCCAGCTACTCGAGAGGCTGAGGTGGGAGGATTGCTTGGACCCAGAAGGTCGAGGCTGCAGTGGGCTGTGATCATGCCACCACACTCCAGCCTGGGCATCACAGTAAGATCCTGTCTCAAAAAAAAATTAATAAAAACAATGCAAGCTAAGAGATATAATAAGCCTAAAGAATGAAACACCAAGTTTGTTAAAAGGAAGGTGCTATAAAACTCAAGGCATGACACTATACCATAAAGAGGTTTATTAGCTTCATCTGGGCAATAAAGACAAATATCTACTTACAATATTGCCCAACCTCTTATATAAACTAATTCAGATTGTTGACACGCATACACACTTTATAAAAACTCAGGATGTGTTCTCACATACAGAGAGAACCATCCAGCACTGGTCTGAAGTTCAACTACTCAGAAATATCAATACTATAGATGAGTGGCTGATTTAGGCTGTATAGCATTCCTGGACTTAACTGGTGAAAAAGATGAAGAAAGGAAGATGAAGGGCAAATTAAGGGTAAAAGAAAGTGGTTCTTCTCAATGTCACACACACCCTCATTGACCCCATGATTGTCCTGTCCTTCAGATCAACAGTGGGGGTGGATCCTGTGGATACCAAGATCCATGACTGTTCATGTACCTGACATAGGATGGCATAGTATTTTCATATAATTTGTGGACATCCTCACACAGACTTTAAAACATCTCTAGATTCCTTATAGTGCTTAATATAATGTAAATGCTATGTAAATAGTTGTTATACAGCATTGTTTAGGAAATAATGACAAGAAAAAAAGTCTGTACTGTTCACCACAAAGGCAATTTTTTTCTGAGTATTTTTTATCCGTGGTTGGTTGGCTCCACAGACGCAGAACCCATGGGTATGGAGGGCTAACTGTATTCTTGAAATTTCCTAAGGCCTGATCTTGAGTGCTCTCACCACAAAAAATTGTAACTATGTGAGGTGATGAGTATGTTATCTTTATTGTGGTAATCACTTCACCATGTATACATATATCAAAACATCACATTGTACACTTCAAACATATATAATTGTTATTCCTCAAGTATACCTCAATAAAGCTGAAAAAAGTAAATAAAATAAGTAACCATGAAAAAAATAAAATGAGCATATTACCTCTCAAAAAAAAAAAAAAAAGGAGCTGGGTCACCTAGATTCTGAACCAGGGCTTGGCTCAAGTGAATCCTGTCAAGTTGCTTGAGCCCCTTGGCTACTGGCTCCTTGTCTATTAAAATGAAAAGATTGAAGTGGATTTTTAAGGTCCTTCCCAGATGAAAGACACCACTGGTACTACTGATTAATAGATGATAAGTGGCTTTTCCAAGAACGAAAATGGACAGGGGCTTCGCTCACCTTCATTCTAACATGCATTTGCTGGACACAAGGCTATAGCTTGGGGGTGGTCAGTAACCACTGAAGCCAAAGAACAGAGATTTCTACAAGCATTAAGTAAAGGTACTGTAACCCCAGGATCTGGCCAAAGAGTCCGTTGACAGGCATATCCGTTGGATCACATACCATGACTGAGAGGGATGAGACAAAACAATCTGAAATCTGGTATCAATAAGGCCGATGAGGATTAAAATCAGTGGGACAAGAAATTTACTCAGCTCAAGACCCTTGCAATGGTACTGGGTATTGCACGTCTAATCACACCTACCATAAAGCCGAAGAGAAAACCTCCACTAAATGAGCTTCCTTCCACATCATCAGCTACAAAGCCTGTGACAGGCAGACTGGTCCTAAGGATGCCCTGCAGAGGTGTACATCCACAGAAATGAAAAGCAAGGAGATTCAGAAAACAAGAAGAGTACATCTACAAACACAAAAGCCAGCAAAATGCAAGTCATCAGAAAATATCCAAATCAAGATACAGGCATAATGGTCATTTTTATCAAATACAGAAATTCCATCAGCCAAAAAACAGACACTAAATGAAAAAAGGGACTTGGTGCAGAAAAAAAATTAAAGAAACAAAACTGAAGACCTAAAATAAGAAGGTAGTCAGTTGGCCAAGCACCATTTTCTACTTATGAATTAATTACTCATTTGCTTAATATATGTTTATTATTCTAGACATTTTGTTATACTCAGCTACCTTTCTGCCACCTGTTCATCAAGTTATTTTATTGTTCATTAACTGGACCCACCCAATAGAGTAAACAGAGAGAAAAATTAAAACTCCTGGAAGTTGATCTTACTCATGTAAGTAACAACAGTAAAAGACTGTGTGACATCATGCAAGAGGCAGGAAGAGGAAAAACTGAGATTGAGTCTTGTAGAGAATCAATAGATTCCATTTGTCCATCACTTAAGAGCCTGTGTGGCTGTTAACTCCACTGACACTCCCTAGAACTCTGGCCATTTGACCTGGCCTTAACGTCCCACCAAGCATCTGGCTTGTTCACTTCCAACTTCCTACCCCAGCCTCCTGAACTCTGACTCCCGACCTGGAGCAGGTATCCACAAGCAGACACGTCTGCTACCATGACTCACATGCTCTCAGCCTCACCCCTAATTTCAGCCATGTCTGGGTGGACCATTGTGTGGAGGTTTCAGCTCACTTCAAGATGATAATATCTTACATGTACCTCGCAGCCTCGGTTCTCCCCAGGGGCGTCCCCAAGACCACAGAGGCTACTGAGAGATGCCTAGGCCTGTGTACATGCACAGTTCACAAGTGCAGGAGAACGAACACTCTCAGGGCCCACACTCAACCAACAGGGGAGAGAAACTGATGGCAAACGCTGCCCTGGCCTCCTGGCCTCAGGGCTGACAATTCTGAAGCCTCCTCAGAAGTCAGCTGGGTTGAACTGCCATGGCCCACAGCAGTAACCTCAACCATGCATCTGTCTTAGTCGGCTCAGGCTGCCGTAACAAAATATGACAGACTGGGTGGCTCAAACAGCAGAAATTTATTTTCTCACAGTTCTGGAGACTAGGAGTCCAGGGTCAAGGAGCCAGCAGGATAGCGGCCTTGCCAGGGCCCTCGGTTATCTTGCAGACAGCTGCCTTCTCACTCTGTCCTCACATAGCCTTGCCTCAGTGCATGCGCACTGGAGAGGAGAAAGAGGACAAGCTCTCTGGTGTCTCTTCTTATGCGGACATTATTTCCATCAGGCAGGGCCCCACCCTCAGGACCTCATTTAACCTTAATTACTTCCTTAGAGGCTCCACATTGAGGAGTTATGACTCAACATATCAGTTTGCTGGGGACACAACATCTAGTCCATAACAGCATCCTTACTCCTTCCCTGCCTCAGTTCTACTCTTTCCCTGCCTCAGTCTCCCCACTTCCTCACTCTTGCTTCCTGGAATCACCTCCCAAATAAATCACCTGCACATAAGGCTTCTTCTCGGGCCCTGCTTTCAAGATCCCAGCTAAAACAGCACATCTCCTGACATGGTACTCTGATGCCACCTGGCCAGATGTTCTCTGCCAATCTAATACTAATCCCTCTCCCCAAGCTCATCTTCTGTTCTCAACCCTCTCCCAATTTAACCCACCTATCAACTACACTTTAAGTTCACCATCAAGTTATTCAACACATACATTTACTGGGTTCCTATTACAAGCCCAGATCCTAGTGCAAATGCCCATAGGTCTCAAGCAGTTAATGTGTCGGGGGTACAGGGCCAAGCAGAGCAAGATCCCTTGTGTCTTGTGTCCAGTTCCATAATTTTCATTTAAAAATGGGAACTTTTTATTTTCATTGAAAAAGGGATCCATTTTCATTTTGTCTCATTTTAACTTAACTTTGTTTTATAATGATGTAAAACATGTACATGGTTTCAAAGTCAAATATACCAAAAAGGTACATTCAGAAAAGACTAATTTCCATCCTTTCCATCTGTTTTTCCCTTGCCCTTCATGGGTAACTTTATTAGATTTTTTTGTTTATTCTTCCACTTAAAAATATATAAGCAAAGTATCCCAATTTTTAAATGTTAGTAACTAATTTAAATCTATTTATTATACAATACAGATCACACCATCATCTTAGAGCTTCTAGTTTGACACATCTGTACACATTTCTGAGGAGGCAGCAGGAAACAAACACAGCCCCTGAGCTCTTGGAGTGTAGAGGTGGGGACAGCCAGGGTGAGAGGCACTTACCACACAGTGTGACAAGTGCACCAATAGGGTCGGAGAAAGAGCAATGGCCCCAAAAATGGCCATATCCTTATCCCTGCAACTCATGAATGCCCAAAGGAGAAGGAAAGTTGCAGCTGGGATTAAAGTTACTAACCCAATTACCATGGATCATACACACAGGCCCAAAGTAATCACAGGGTCCTTAGACGTGGAAGAAGGGAGCAGAGTTCACAGACAGAGAGAAAATTTGAAGATGCTGGCTTTGAAGATGGAGGAAGGGGCCACAAGCCAAGGAATGCAAGTAACCTCTAGAAGCTGGAAAAGATAAGAGGTTCTCCCCTAGAGCTTCCAGAAGGAACACAGCCCTATTGACACTGTGATTTGTAGCCCACTGAGACCCACTAAGTTTCAAGCCACTAAGTTTATGGCAATTTGCTACAGCATCAGTGTAAAACTAACACATGGGATAAACCCAGGATGCCGGTCTTGAGGGAACACAGGGTGTCAGGGAAGGCTTCCCAGGGAAGATGACATTTGGCTGAGTCCTAAAGGATGAACTGGGTTTGTGGGGTGGGAGGTCCAAGAAAAAGCAGCATATGAAAAGGCCTTGTGGTATTCAGGGAATTTCAAGGCATTTAAAAGCAGCAAAAATCTTAATTCCTTCAGGAATTTCCCTTTTTTTTTTTTTTTTTTTTTTTTTTTTTTTTTTTTTTTTTTTGAGATGGAGTCTCACTCTGTCATCCATGCTGGAGCGCAGTGGCACGATCTCAGCTCATTGCAACCTCTGCCTCAGGGTTCAAGCAATTCTCCTGCCTCAGCCTCCCAAGTAACTGGGATTACAGGCACCTGCCACCACACCCAGCTAATTTTTGTATTTTTAGTAGAGATGGGTTTTGCCATGTTGGACAGTCTGGTCTCAAACTCCTGACTTCAAGTTATCCAACCACCTCAGACTCCCAAAGTGCTGGAATTACAGGAGTAAGCCACCAATGCCTGGCAGCAATTTCTCAAAGATTCTCTTAGGAATACTATTAGCCAACTCACTTCATTTTACAGAGCCTGAATAAAAGACCTGGAGAAGTTGAAAAACCTGCAAAAGTTATACAGTCCTGGGTTTGTCTGTCTTCATTTGTGAAATAAGGAAGTTAGATTAGGTGAACCATAAGCCTATCCATGACTACTTAGCAGATAAACTCAGGTGTGCAAGAAATACAACAGTTCTCATTTTTGCCATATAAATCTGGCTCGGGTCCCCCATACCACTGGGCTGGAAGGAAATTTGATCTCAGTTATTACTGATACATATACATGCCCTGTACCTTGGCCAAGGTTATGCCAAGGTCCTACGGTCTCTGAAGCATCTAAGCATCAAGGAGGCCCCTGGGGGTCTTATCCTCTAGTCCTCAATGATTACAGCTAAGATGCCCATTTTCCCACCTGGCATCTCAGGTCCAGTGGTTCTGATACCTTTAGGGTCCCATGCTCTGTGGCAAGGCTGGGAGTCCATATTCCTAGATCCATCTGCAGTGGAATTACTATGGTGCCATCTCCTCCGTGGTACCACCACATCCCTAGTACATTGTTTCCATGGTAACCGCTTTCCAGGTTCCTGGAATCTCCCTCCTCTTACTCCCCTCTGCATCTCAAAGGCTCTTATTTCCATCCATCAGGAACACTTGGAGATATCTCTTTCTAGAGTTTCACCTTTCACAGAAGAAAGGAAGAGCTGCCATCTTCCAGCAATTTCGGCTGCCTCCCTAATCAGATCAGAGAGGAAAATAGGGAATAGAAGAAGACCACATGTTTATTCATTAATATCTCAATGAACTGTCCTGGCACACCTATGTTTCAGAAACAGGGATGATAATTTTTTGTTTTCCCTCAATAGGGAACAACACTACTTCAGCATTTATGGCCATAAAATTGACTTCATTAAAAAATATTATCCCCAAAATAATAATAATCTCTCAGTATTATATAATCCAAACATATGGTCATGTCTCCTTGGTGGTTGAAAAGCCACAGAAATACCCTAATCTTGCTAGATTGCATAAGAAGGATGCAAAAATTGCACCATGATGTTCTGGGGATTCTCTGATAGCAAAGAGAAGGAAAGGAAATAAGAATACCAGAATGGGGGGACTCAGAGCCAATCAGCAAGCATTTTGTTCTGAGGATTTTTCTATCTTGCTCAAGATGTTGTTAACATTACACACTGAAATATTCAGGATTCCTTATTGGTAAAACAATAAAGTAGTTTCTCCCTGTCTCTCAAAATAATAATGATAATAATGATTGTATTAGTCTATTCTCATGCTACTAATAAAGACATATGTGAGAATGGGTAATTTATAAAGGAAAGAGGTTTAATTGACTCACAGTTCCACAGGACTGGGAAGGCCTCAAGAAACTTATAATCATGGCAGAAGGGGAAGCAAACACATCCTTCTTCACATAGTGGCAGAAAAAAGAATGAGTAAAAGGGTGGAAAGCCCCTCACAAAGCCATCAGATCTCACGAGAACTCACTCACTCTCACGAGAACAGTAGCATAGGGGTAAACGCCCCCATGATTCAATTACCTCCCACCAGGTCCCTCCCACAACACATGGGGATTATGGGAACTACAATTCAAGATGACATTTGGGCGGGACACAGCCAAACCATATCAGTAATAATAATAACCATTTCGCTCTTGCCAAGAAGATCTATTCCAGCCTAGAAAGAAAGTGCTCTGCCCACCCCACATTCAGAATCAATGCAACATTATTGACAAAGCAGCTCATCTCTGGTAGAATGCTTACCTGCTGCCCACCCCATAAAGAAATTGGGCCCTTGCCCATTGATGGCCAGTGTGTCATCTGAATTTTTACCTTCTGCCAGGCAGGGCAAGGAGAGAACATGTCATCTGACATGTAGACACCTCTTCCTGGTCACTACATCTCATAAGAATTGATTCAGCCTCTTCCTCCTGTTCCTCCCAGCCCTGCTGCTATCCCTCTTGTTTCAGGATTCCTGAGCTTTTCCCTGACACTTGGCATATCTGTCCAAGTACCCAACTCTAACTGTACACACTCCCTGCATGAATGATCATTATTCACTGGCAACAAAGGCCATCAGACTTCCTGCCATCACCTTGCCAGGAGCAGCCACCACTCTTTGAACTTCATATTGGAGCATTCCCATTGTTAATGCTGACGGTAAGCCTCATGAATTATTTAACAGCTTCTTTATCTGGGCTGGCAAAGAACGATGTGTTCTGATCAGAGGCTGTAGTGTCCTGATCAAACAGGACTCATTCACCCACTGCCTTCCAAATTCTCTATGGGTACCAGCAGTCGCCTCCAGATATAAGCCCAAATCCATGGTCACAGCTGCTGGTTCAGGAACCAGCAATCTATCCCAAGGGGGCCAGCTAGGTTCTGGCTCATGCGCTGTCCCATTAGATGATGGACGATGGTAAGGGTCACCATCACCCCTCTTTGCTCTAACAGCAAATCCTCTCACTCTCCCAAAAGGTCCCGAATCACAGTGCTTAGCACTTCCTGAGGAGGGAAGATGCAAAAAGTTGAAGCAAGCTCCCCAAACACACCTCAATCTGATCGAAACCCATGATCAGTGTCAGAGAGGCAATTTAATGACCTACAACTCTTTCTGGTGGACACCTCATTCCTGGGTTGTGGGTTTTCATTCACTGTGAGAGGGTCTCTCCCACTTGGACATTTAAACTGGTCAAAGATAATTGAGGTTCCTGGCCAGGCACAGTGGCTTGCACATGTAATCCCAGCACTTTGGGAGGCCAAGGTGGGCAGACCACTTGAGGTCAGGAATTCCAGACCAGCCTGGCGAACATAGCGAAACCCGATCTCTACTAAAAAATAAAAAAATTAGCCAGGCTTGGTGGTGTGCACCTGTAATCCCAGCTACTCGGGAGGCTGAGGCAGGAGAATTGTTTGAACCCAGGAGATTGAGGTTGCAGTGAGCCAATATTGCACCACTGCACTCCAGCCTGGGTAACAGAGAGAAACTCTGTCTCAAAAAGAAAAAAAAAAAAGAAGAAGAAGCTTAATGAGGTGCCTTTGAGATGGAACTAGCAGCTCCTAGGGAATCTTTTAAGCTGAACTGGCCCTTCATTCTGTATTTTACACACATCATCCATTCAATCTCACCAACAACATGTGAGGTTCACAGGGCAACACAGAGATGAACCATATTTTACAGATGAGGAAACTGTCATGACCCCAGGAGTGCGCAGCAAGTCCACGACAGCCGTGTCCTGACTCCGGTCCCAGTGCTCTTCCCAGAACTCTAGTCCCAGGCAGGTGCAGTGGCTCATGCCTGTAAACTCAGAATTTTGGGAGGCTGAGGCAGGAGGATCACTTGAGCCCAGGAGTTTGAGACCAGCTTGGGGCAACACAGAGAGACCCTGTATCTTGTTAATAAATAAATAAATAACAAAACTCCAGTCCCCCTTCTTTCCTTCCTCTGTCTTCCTTCTCCAGCACAGATTCCACACAAATCCTTCTCCAAAGTACAGAAAAACACCAGGCCTTTTGATTTTCCTTTGTTTTTCATTTTTCCAGATTTCTGTACAATTTACATTCTCTATATGCCTGAATTTCTTGGAGAGGGCAAATCTGCACATAACTCACAGAAATAAAGGTGATATAAAAATCATATAAGAACCTAACAGTGGGACCTGTATACATGCTATACCCTGCCAGCCAGCTATGTCCGCTGCACTGAAATTAAATCTCTCAGCTTTAAAGTCAGTAGATAATAGGGAAGAAAGTACTAGAAACTATTGTTTATTTTCCATTGAATCAATTGGAGCTGTATTCAACTCATTAAAAAAAATTTAATTTGAGAAAGTCTTAATCATGAGCTTTAAACTGATCAACAACAAAACTCACAATTAGGCTCTTTAGATAAATCAGGAAGTGCCTGCAAGGACCCATCTACTTAGACTGTTCTGGGACTTTCAACAAGAAGTAGTTACCACTTGGAATTTCCTCATCTCCTTTCACATCCACCAACAGCTGGGCTTCCTGCAGCACCTGGGTTCATCAATACCCCATAACAACATGAGCACCATGAGCATCCAGTCCAAGGGGAAAACAAAAAGGAACAAAATAAGAGAAGACAAGCATTGCTATCAGGACTCTGGAATTCAGTCTGGCCCTTAGTAGCCTTCCCTGTAACTACCAAGGGATCCCCGAGGGAAGCAGAACTCCTGTCTAGGAAATTACCATGATCAGTAGAGGTGGGTTAGGTTTTTCTGCATTTTACTTCTTTAAGAATTGGCATTTTGGTTTAGGGCAAATACATCAAAAAGACATGATGCTCTTCTTCTGGCAACAAAGACTGCCTACCAGGGTGGGAAAACCGTTTTGTTTCAAATTTCTGCTGTAAACAGAAAGGCTAGGAAGCCGAGTTCCACAATCTCGCTGAGCCCAAAGTCCCGGGTTTCAGTTGCACCTTTTTTGCTACACATTTCTAAGAAAGGAATCTCAGTATGTTCATCAGGAAAAATAGCAAGTTTAAACGCCATGTGCTGAGCGTTTGCCTAACAGATGCTGCATTCCACCAAGTCACTCTCTCAGAGCCAACCTTTCTAGGTACCCTAGAAAAGACTGTGAAGGAAATGTGTACCAGCTGGTGCAGGCAACTAATGAGAGCTGGAAACAGTGCCTGGAGGTGTATCATTTCAAAACAGACCTCTGCCATGTTGAACTTTAACTGTGATTCCCTGTGAGCAGTTTAGAATTCGGCAATTCCAACATCTTTCTACCTTCTTGCACCTGTGTATAGGTCATGTGCGGGAGGTTAATTACAAAAGGTCCAGTTGCTCGGTAAGTAAGGCAAAGATGGTGAATGTTTGGGAGAATGTTTAAAATAGTACAATCTGGACCACCCAAAAAGATGCTGGTTCTGCTGAAATAAACAAGAGGAGCTAGAAATATCACATTGCACATCGACAGGCAAGGCTCCACCTACCTTTTCCCTCACTGCAAATAAGTAACAGACACCCAGACCTAGGTCTGACAGAGGAACTGTCAGCCTTGCATCTTAATATTGAGCAGGCTCTTAAACAATCAAAAGAATTTCAAATTTGTTAATCCTTTGGAAAATCACCAAACTATTTGCTATGCAGATAACAGAAAACATTCATGGTAAAAAGATTTCTCTTACAAATTATGGAGAAAATGGCAGGTGTTATCCAAACCAAAATACATTGTCTGGCCAATTTTAAATAATTACATCTTGATCTTGACCTCAGCAGGAAGCCCAGGAGTTGAGGGCTGTTGTCTGTGCTTTGGTCAGGAAAGGAACCACCTTCAGAACCATTATTACTAAAGGGATTTGGAGAAATGTTCCTCTAAGGGGAAAGATAATAAAACAGAGAGCTCTGGTTTGGTTTCTTGAAAGGCCATTAAGTGGAACTAAAAGGCTCCTCTAAGATACTGGTCAGAAGCTCTACAAAAGAGACCCTCCTGAATTTCACATCCCCTTCTAATTTGTTTCAGTGAAAATAATTCAAAACATTGCATAGTAACTCATGACATGCATTATGTTAAATAAAAGCGTACCTGAGTTGATTACATTTTAGCTGACTGACACATACCTTTGAAAGCTGCATAAGCAGGTCTCCTTGTGCCTTGCCAAGACAAAAAGGATTTGCAGTGCCGTGATCTGCTAGTGCCTTAAAACACTGCCATCTCGTCTTCTGTCTCTGGGAGCTCTAGGGCTCCAATCTAAGCTTGCTGCAGTTTGAATACTGCATTGTTTACCTATAGAGATCTTGCTGCCACCAAGATCCTATTTCCTAATTTCTGTCACAGTAAATAGGTTGATGGTTTTTTTAAAAAGTTACAAACATGAGATGCTTTTAATTGTTCAAGAACCTGCTGGATATTAAGATGCAAGCTTTTCTGTTTCTCTATCAGACAACATCAGACAGGGATGGATCATACTTAGGCCTCATTCCCAGCTATCCTTAGGAAAATTCTAAAAAAAAAAATCAGTGGGAATAAAGACATCAGCCAAAAAATGAGTTCATTGCTCATAACATATCTTGTTAGACAACAGGCTACAGTGGCACTGCATAGAGCTAAGCCCAATTGATTAAATATGGATATATAAGTTGATTGAATCAATTCTATAAGAAATTAAATTACAGGTTTTATATTCATTTGAAATCATTTCTGTAAGAAATTGAAAGATAGATTCAAGGTCAGAAACCAGTCCTTTCTTACAAACTTTATCTGTATAAGAAAATAGATGTGATTTAAGTCATTCTATTTATATGTCTTTTCTAGGTATATCACCCACAAAAACCAAAACAACCACCTGAAGCTGCATTCTCAAATTATGTTAAATGAATCCCTGCTATATGGAGAGAAGTAACCAAGCCAGGAATTTCAGGTGGGCAGATTTCAGAAGCAAATGATTCTGGAAGCACATGAGAGCAGTACCACAAAGAGCAGTACAGTGAGGTCAATCGAGTCGGACAGAACTTCAGGTTCCTAAACGGTTCATTTCTTCTCTTTATTAACCATAAGGAATTAATTAGGCTTATGGCCCAGACAAGTCAAGTACTGCTAGATTTAGTTCTCAGCTCTGTCACTGGCTATGTAAATCCCTACTGTCCCAGATTCCTCAGAATATTTGAGGCTTGGTAAGTTGCTCCCATCCTTCCCAATAGCAGGATTAGTAAATGCGTCCGTGGAAACTTTATGGCAATTAACAGAAAGGAAAAATACAGCAATTTATCACCATAGACCTTTGCTCAGCTATTGGAGAAGGGGAGGACTAGACAGCCCTGGCAACATGGGATCTGGGAGGAGGGTAGAGAAGAGCAGGGAAGCTCCTCTTTGGGGCCAAGCCCATGAGAGCAGCCAGCTAGCCATATAATGGCCGTGGCTTTGACTTCCAGCTCCACCTTGAAACCCAGACAGTATCATGAGCAAATGAATGTATCCAAACACTCCAGTCAGATAAAAGGGATCAGTACTGGAATGCTCAGAGCTGGGAGGCGGCTACCATGAAAGCTAATCCAGGCATGCTGCCCCAATATGTTGTACAAATGCCCAACTACACAGTAAAGCATTCAAATGAGGTTAAACTAAAATGAGGCAAGATACAGACGAGAGCAGGGATGAAGACTTACACTAGCTGGAGACAGTCCATCGCCAAGCAAATAAAGCCACCCAAATCAAAGACAGAGGCAAACAAAAATTAAATCTTATCCCCAGAGTGGTAAGTAGCAGTTCACTGCTGAGGGTCTGCTATTCAGGTCACTCTAACAGAGCTCAACTATGCCAAAATCAATCCAGTAGGGATTCACTCAAAACCTGACAAAGCCACTTCTAAGAAAGTCAGATGCTTCGTAGACAATCATTAGATGGTATACCTACAGGTCAAGGAACTTCATGATTTCACACCTTCCAGGGAGAATTCGAATTGTCAAAATGTCAAAGTCAAATGAGAGAGTACAGGGGCAGCAGGGAAGTGCCTGGTGAGAAAAAGGAGTCATCTCTTATTCATGACGCTATCACTCACTTGTGGAGGAGAAACTTAAAACCAAATAATTGTACCTTTTCAAAGTCATTGATAAGGATGTATGAACCACCTCATGGAAAACATGGAATTAAATAAGAGCAACAACGTCCTTTTTTATTTGAGACAAAGAGAAAAAAAAAACACATTAAACTGGCGGAGAGGGAAATGCCTGAATTCAAAGCTCAGATGGGAATTAGAAACCGGCTATTGTCAGGTAAAGGCTCCATGGTCATACATAATTAAAACTCATGCAGCCAGTGTCTTCTCACCAATGAGAGATCTCAGAAAACTAAGATGGGGGGCGGGGAGAAAGCCCGCAGGAGCAGCTGCTGGTCCACTAGTTCTCAAACTCTTATGCACGTTTGAATTCCCTAGAGCTGTATAAAAGTAGAGATTCCCAGGCTGAAGAGCCCTGGGGATAGGACCCAGGCATTTGTACTCTTTAAAGTACAGTTGATCCGGTGTGTTGAAACCATTAAATCTGGCTGAGAGGAGCTATGAACTCATAACCATTCCCAGTTTTCCAGAAGAAACTGATGTAGCAAATTTAAAAGAATTTTTTTTAAATAAGGAGAGGTTCTACCACTCAGGGAACACCTAAGCACCACAGCCCCAGATTCCAGCTGCTCTGAAGTTCCATCTATAGTTCCCTCTCCACTGGAGCACATTTAGAAAAGCCCAGAGAAGCTTCTGGACCTCACCCCACTGCACTTACTGAACTGAACCCAAACTTCCCATTAGAGAGGGAGTGATGGCTTACACGCTGAACTTAGTGTTGATCTGGGCTGCAGTCCTCACCCTGCCATTTTCTATATAAGCTTAGACAAGTTCCCTAACTCATCTGAGCCTCAGTTACCTCAGATCTCTCTCAGAGGGTTGTTTTGAGATTTGAGAGAGAACACATGTAAATCAGCTTGCAGAGTGGCACACAGGGCAGGGGGCCTAGTAAACGTTTATTTGTTCATTTGTTTAAGGGACTATGCTGCTGCCAGAGACTGGATTTGAATTGTCAGCCTCAAAAACCCCCTTGCCTTGTGATAGCTCTCCAATCCTCTGCACACCAATGTGTGCCTAACCCTGAGGCTGACCTTTGATGTCCCAGAAGGGTCCCGATCAGAAGGTCTGGATTCATGAATAGAATACACAAGCTCATCTGGTAGGATGTGGTACAATGATTTTTGATGTCAAAGATGTTTCATGGTGCCTTGCACATTGCAGATTAATAATAAATGAATATTTGCAGGCTGGATTATTCAAAGAAGACTTGGAGTTAACCTGTGAATTTCACTTTAGGGTGATTCTCCTTTTTCTTCACATGCAATAAAAGTGACTGAAAAATGTGATCTTACACAAGCTGGAGCATTTTCCCCCATCTGTTTAGTTTCTAAATCTTTAAAACTAATTAATGATTACTAACAAAACACAGAAGCAAACAGCAGTAGAGAACAATTTAATGGTCCTGCCTCAGTACTAGAGGAAAACTGCTCACAGCTAACTCTGTCTCATAAAGCTCCAATTTTAGGGGGGAGAAGGCGGCATCCCTCTGCCTCTAGACAGGCGAGAGGAAATTGAGAATAAAAGATGGACCAACACGTACTCCCTCAAGATGATACACTCAGAACAGATTTGACAGCACAGAGAACAGCTCTGGACTTCTGCTCTGCTGGTCAAACTGGCACAAATACTGAAAAGATGAAGCAGGAAAAAGAAATTGAAACATTCTGGGCAACTTGTAAATTCCTAGGTCTATCAGGGAGTCTAACAACCCATTAGGCAACTGGAAAAACAGGCAACTATCTTCACAGCTCTGCTCCATTTTCTCATATCAATATCTAGCCTTACACAATAATGCTCAGCAGATGACTGTGTTCCTCTTTCACCATTTTGAGCTATCATTCACAAGGGAAGGGCATGAGGACACAGTTGCAGGTCAGTGAGGGTGGGTGGGACACCAGCTTGGGAAACTGAATGCAGGGAGGCAAGGCTGGATGAGCAGGTCCAGGAAAGCCCATACTGCTCCGCACAAAGGAAGAGAGAGCATCAGGAAGAACAGGGACTCATCCTCTCCCGGGAAAAGGGCTAAAAACCAGTCATTGCAAATTCACCTTGTTCAAAGCTTCTTTTCTAACCACAATGGGCTAGATGGTCTCTGAGAAGACCTGGGAGGTTTATTTTACCAACAGAAACATTTGTATTTGTTTAAGTGGTGAAGTATGAAACCTCTGTGATGAAACGGCTGCTGTTTTACTGACTGAATCCAAAATTCTCACCAGGGAGCTAGCAATGGCGTCCCACACTGGACTTGGAGTTGATCTGGACTCCAGCTCTGGGCCTGTCATTTCCTAACTATGTAACTTTGGGCAAGTGTCCTAACTCATGTGAGCCTTGTTTCCTTAAATCCACCTAAGAGGCTTGTTGAGGTTTGAATGTGAGAATACAAGCAAATCACCTTGTATAGTGACAACACAGAGCAAGGGCCTCATGAACATTCATTTGCTCATTCATTTAAGGGACTAGGGTGCTACCAGAGATGCCACTGGGAAAAACTCCATTTCCCAGCCCTATTTTCCCCAGAACTCACCGCTCAGATCTTAGTAAGCATAGTGCAAAAATAGTGGTTCATGGTCAAATAAGTATAGGAAAAGCTGGAGTCAACAACGTCAAACTAGTTTGCTCACTTGCCCAAGAGCCATAAATAAGCTGATGTGTGCTATGAGCTGCAGAGAAGATCAGGGTGAGGGAAATAAAACCTGCAGCATTTCTCAAGCATAATTCTTCAAGGAACATCTGTTATGACACACACGTGAAACATGCCCCCAAAGAGTTCAGGAAACGCTCATCAGGAACAAAGGTTAGTAATACATGGGAGCGAGTGGCTCACCCAGTCACCCCATGGGATCTGACATTTCCTGACTGGCGTTTACCTAGGTGACAGAGGAGACATTCTGGAGCCAGAAACAATGATAATGCTACCAGGAAAGTAGAACACCACCCAAAGGAACGCCACACCAGCCCAGCCCAGCTCCTCCTCACTAGGGGCCAGCACAATATCCATTCGGTGACTTTTATTTCATGAGAACATATCTCTACCTTTATAAAGCATACTGTCAACAGAAAAGTCAGATTTTCTTACTGAAAGAATCACTTTTTGTGTGAATGGATCAATTTTTCAAAGTATGAAAGCCTGTGCCATGAGAGTTGACTCTGCCACCGATGAGAAGAAAGGATTTGGGGTTATTTCTAAATTTCTCATATAAAATATCTTTTTTGATAGTTTTATGCTGGACTACCTCAAATGCACATAATTTATACTTGCATAAAATGCCAATAGGCTTTCCTCATAGGCAGTCAAGTCATGAGTGTTCTTTCAAAACTATTCTCTAATCTGCCTCTTCATTTCCCTTCTACAGTCACCAACCCTGCCACACTCACTAGGATTGTGGCGAAACCTCCCCGGCTCCATGCTTACAATATTTCCCCTTCCAACGCTTTCTGCATCCTGCCAGTTTAACCTCCAAAATCAATCATTATTATATTCCTCAAAGACTTAGATGTTCCCCCTTTGTATATGGAATACCCAAACTCAACCTGGCTACTGGCATTTGAGCTTTCTCTCCCACAGGACTCCAGCCCCTAGACTCTTACACTGACATCTCAAGCCCCTGGCCCACCTTGCCTCTTCCCAATCCCCTGCCTCTGTGCACACCAGTCTCCCTGCCAAGTTTGTCCACCCACTCTTGCCAACTCTAAATCCACAAGAACTCCCAAGACTTAGGTCCACAGAATCATTCCACATGACTCCGGTCCAGTCCTCCCCTCATCTACCTTCCACAGCAGGTTCTGTGCATTCCATTTAGCCCTTCGCCTTTTATTAATTTCTGTTGCTATTTAATTGTTTCTACTAATATTTCAATGTTCATGTGTCTTTGACTTTCCCCACAAGTAAACTCCAAGTTTCGTAGAAACAAAGTACATCATACACTTTCTATCTTAGAAACAGAAAGTACATCATATTTTCTATCTTAGAAACAGAAAGTACATCATACACTTTCTACAGGAAGTACATCATACACTTTCGCCAACAAGAATAACACAGAGAGGAGGAACAGGGCGAATGCACGGGCTAGCTAGTGAACTTAAGTAGGAAAATTCACCCGCCATGAAGGAAAGCATTCATGCCAACGTCCACTTTCCAAAGACATGGGTCACCTCCCTCATAATTACCACAAGGAATGTACCTTGCCCTCCTTCAAGTTCCAGGCTCATTACTGGCAGAGAAGGAAGCAGGAAAATAAATAAATTGGGGCAGATGTAACTATACCACATAAGACAGTAAGGTGATGAAATCTTACAGTCATAAACTCCTGCTGAGGTTAACAACTTCTGGCTTTAAATTTTCTTTCCTTTCTTAGAGGTTGTGACTGAGGAGAACTTATGTTTTTGCATTCAACGCTTTTTTGAGAAAAGGGGACACAAAACAAGGAGCTGTGTACAGCATGTGCATTTATATACATACACATTATCTATGCATATATATAAATGCAGAAAAGTAACATGAAAAACACTTCAAAAAATCACTACCGCATCCTTCAAATTTGCAACCCCTCAAAAGTACAGAGTATAGCAAAAACATCAGCATGAAAAAGCCACTAGAAATCATCATGGCCTTCACTTCCTTTGTGGAAGAATTACTGTTCTTTCTTACTATCTGGAAGATGAAAATAGGGATCTGAGCCTAATGAGTTATTATCTCTATCATTTATTTAACCCTGTTCCCTGCTAAATAAAGCAACCATTCTACATCTGATAACATAAATAATATTCAATTCACTAATTTTCAAGTTTCCTCCTCAGAATGCAAAGCAAAAAGTTATGAAAAATCAAATGTTCTTGTGGGATGAGCAGGGAGCAGACTAGACTGCAAGGCAAACAATGATCTCTCACCTGCATGTTTAAATGACACCTGTTTCTGGGGCACTGTGATGAATCCAAAGCAAGTCTCCTTACTTAAATTTTAAAGCCTAAAAAACAGAGAGTACATGTCTCATTCCAGCAATAATAGATAAGCATATTTTAAAAACTGGATAAAATTTAAACATTAACATCTCTTTGAGGGCATCTAGGTGTTACCAAGACAACCATAACCTGAAAGTCCAAACTCCCAGAGTAAGGACACACAGAAGCCACCCAACACTCTCTCCCCACCACCACCACTGAGGCATTTACTGATGTGTAAATTTCACAAGCAGAAAGGGAAGCAAAGGAGAAAACAGCTGCTAGAGGGATGATAAACTAAGCACAGCTGTCCCCACTGATGAAGAGAAAATAATTGGAGTTCAGGGCCTACCAAAGTGGAGAGACCTGGGTATCTAATCTGGGCTTTCATTTGGGACTCCTAAAAGGCTACACCTGGGTAGGGAGATTGACTTGAGATTATAAAAATTTTAACTGCCTACCAGAAGCTCAAAAAGAACACTCCTTGGTTGAAGAATACACCATCAAGAGCCTCCATCATTTTTTTATTTACAGTGCCCAACATTCAATTAAAAATTACCGGGCATACCAAGAGATAGAACCAATAGGAAAAAAAAGCAGACAACAGAAACAGATTCACAGGTGATCTAGATATTGGGATTATCAGGCATAGACTTTAAAATAATTAACATGTTTAAGAAAATGGGTGACAATTTCACCAAAGAACTAGAATATATATAATACATATATATTCATATATATGAGTCAGATGGAAATTCTAGAACTGAAAAATACAATGTAATAGAAGAAATTAAGAATGCTATAGATGGGTTACAGCAAAAAGACCCAGCTGAAGAGAGAATTGGTGATCTAGAAGATAATAGTTCAATAGAAAATGCCCAGGGTAGAACACGAAAAGGAAAAAGACAGAAAAATACAAAGAAAACCAAAACAGAGTATTTGAATCTATGAAAGGGAACTCATATGTATTGAGTACATGATGCAGGCTAGACACAGTTGTTTTAAACTAACTAAGCTTCATTTCATCAGATACAGTTTATTAATACATTTTCCAAATTTGAGGAAAAAACATTCATAGCCAATATTTGAGAGAGCTTTTTTCAAAACATATTTATAATAATAACAGTTTAGAGATCACTTTACCATGCACAAGGTATGAAGCCTAGCAAAAGAACATGATGTTCTCTGAAACTGAAAAAAACTAGGTTTACATGCTGCTATCACGCACTCTCTGGACACTCTACAAGCCTCACTTAATAAAGTTCTAGAAAGCTATTGGGAGGAATAAATGAGCTAAGATACATAAAATATCTAGCAAGAATACATGGAAAACATGAGTGTTAGGTCCCTTTCCTCCTCCCCCCAGGCCTCACTTACGTAAATAACATTTGCTGAGTGTCTACAGTGGGCTATTTATTCAACTTAGTCACCTATGAATCAAGCAAATGCAATATACATCTATTTCAGGTCCCATATCAAAAATAAGTGCTGTATCCTTGGGCCAACAATAGTAAAGTATATAGTTAAAAGAATATGTTGGCCAGGCACCATGGCTCACACCTGTAATCCCAGCACTTTGGGAGGCCAAGGCAGGCGGGTCATCTGAGGTCAGGAGTTTGAGACCAGCGTGGCCAACATGGCAAAATCCCGTCTCTACTAAAAATACAAAAATTAGCCGAGCATGGTGGTGCACACCTGTAATCCCAGGTAATCAGGAGGCTGAGGCAGGAGAATCGCTTGAACCTGGGAAGCGGAGGTTGCAGTGAGCCGAGATCACTCCATTACACTCCAGCCTAGGAGACAGAGCAAGACTCTGTCTCAAAAAAAAAAAAAAAGAATATGTTGAATTTTGCCTCACTGGCTTAAAGAATGGTGGTGACACTGTCAGAAATATTGAAGAAGTGCTGGTTTAGTGAAAAAGGTGAAGAGTTTGTCCCAGAATAGTTTGGGTTTTAGATGCTAGTATGTCCACTAGTTGGAGATGTGCCTCAATAATTAGAAACCCAAAGCTAGAGCCCAGAGAAGAGGCAGAAGTTGAGATCGGGTAGATAAAGAAAGCCAAGGAATGGCTGAGGACACCATGGGAAAATGTACCGCAGGAAAGAAGGGTCAATAAACTAAATATAGCCAGTGCAACTGGAGGAAGTCAATGGGTTCCCACAGCCAGAGTGAGCATCAGAACATAACATGGGTCTCCTGGGGCTTTCTTTATCCCTTGAGTCATGATCATGTCCTACTAACTAGATCAAGGCTCCTTATCACAGGATTTCATAGCAGCCTACACTTTTCCTTTGTGGTCCTTACTCTGATTGTATTTAGGTAATTTTTTGGTGAAATAATAGGTTCATTGCCTTTTCTCCTAGATTTTATGATCCTTGAGGGCAGGTGGTGTCTCTTTTGTGTCCATAACCACATCCCCAGTACCTAACTAGCACAGTATCTTGCAGGTAGTAAGCACCTTTCAATAATCTGATGAATAAAACAATAAGTAAAATCAACTCAGTGGTTATGAGTCTAGAATGCTGCTACTCACAGTATGGTCCAGCAGCAACAGCATCACCTGAGTGCTTGTGAGAAATGCCAATTATCAGGCTGGACCTACTACATTACAACCCACAGATGTTTTGTCTGCACATAAAAGTTTGAAAAGCACCGGCTCAGTGTAGGAACTTTTGACAACTAGGCCAAGAAAGCCTTCCCCTGAATGAGTGGAGGGAGATGCAAGAAATGATTCGACTCAGTAGCCTGGTTTCAACCACATTCAAAATTATTTGAGAACCAATCAGGATTGCATAATGACTGTCTGTCTGCCCCTAAATCAGAGGTTCTCACTTTGGCTGCATTTCAGAGTCACCTGGAGAGCTTTAGAAAATACTAACGCCTGGTTCCCACCTCCCCTCCACAGAGATTCTGATTTAATGAGTCTGCAGCCTGTCTGGGCCACTGGGATTTGCAAAGCTCCGCAGGTAATTATAATGTACGCCCAAGGTTGAGAACCACCTCCCCAGATAACCAGCTCCTGCAATCACCGAGGCTGTCCCAAATCAAGGTTCTATTACTACTGAAGAAAAGGTTTTTTGTCTCATCCCCTAGGATTATTTGATTGATCCTGGAGAGGAAGAGTATTCTGTCTTGCTCCAGTGCTTCCAGATCTCCTCCATGACTCACTTAGCTGCTTGACTAATTGACTAATTGACTGAATCTCCAATCTCCTTTGCCTGGGCTTCCCATCTCTGTTTTCAGGCTACCCACACTTTCCTCACTCAGCTTAGACATTCCAAGCCTTAGACCTTGCTTGGACCTTTCCTTAGAAGAATTCACATATTACTTGTCCTTTCCTGGTATGGCTTGAGCTCTTGGTTTGAAAAACCCCTAGGATTATTTGATTGATCCTGGAGAGGAAGAGTATTCTGTCTTGCTCCAGTGCTTCCAGATCTCCTCCATGACTCACTTAGCTGCTTGACTAATTGACTAATTGACTGAATCTCCAGTCTCCTTTGCCTGGGCTTCCCATCTCTGTTTTCAGGCTACCCACACTTTCCTCACTCAGCTTAGACATTCCAAGCCTTAAACCTTGCTTGGACCTTTCCTTAGAAGAATTCACACATTACTTGTCCTTTCCCGGTATGGCTTGAGCTCTTGGTTTGAAAAAAGGCAACAGACTCTCACCTCCTTACAGGAGTTCATCCTAAAATATGAAACATTTGCCCTTCTCTGTTGTTTAGACAAAATTCCATTGAACTAGAGCCCTACTCATTTTCCCGGGACTGGCTTCCCTTCTGTCTCTTGTCTCTCACCCCAAAAACTACATCATGAAGAACAAAAGCTCCTGTGTCAAAAGACTTGCATTTCAATTTAGAACGGTCAGTTTCTCACACACCTTAACAAAAGTTAAAACCATGCAGTTCATTCTCTTTATAGCAATGGCTTGGAGACAGCCACCTAACCACAGTGTTCCTCCCATAAGAAGGGCTCTAAACCTAGCTCAGTTGTTTTCCTATGGGCTTCAGGGGTTTGTGACGCCTTCCCCTTAGTTGTTATGCAAAATGTGGTGAACATATGCATACTTTTCTATCCAGAAACCCATAATTTTCAAGAAAAATGATGCTCGACATCACTAATCAATTGGAAAAATGCAAATCAAAACCATAATGAGATACCACTTCACCCCATTAGGATAGCTATTATGAAAACAACAACAACAGCCAAAAACTACAAGTGTTGGAGAGGATGTGGAGAAATTGTGTATTGCTGATGGGAATGTAAAATGGTGCAGCCACTGTGGAAAACAGTATAGCACTTCCTCAAAAAATTAAACACAGAATTACCATAGGATCCAGCAATCCCACTTCTGGGTATATGCCCAAAAGAATTAAGTAGTGGAACTAGAAAAGATATGTGTACAGGAGTGTTCACAGCCACATTATTCAGAAAAGCCAGTAAGTGGAAACAACACAAATATCCACTGGCAAATAAATCTCAAAATGTGGTATACACATACAATGCAATATAATTCAGCTTTAAACAGGATTGCCTTCAAGCAGAGAAAGGCATCTCCCTCAGTTTCCCAGAGTCCCTTGGACAGAGCTTCTGCATATTATGTTGTAATTATTTATTTGTCTGTACTAGAAAGTGAGCCCTGGAATACAGAGACTGTACCTATGCACTACGGGTCCCTAGAACATGGCTTAATCAATGGTCATTAAATGAATAATTGAATAAAACAATGAATAAACTAAGATTATTTTTAAATTATATAAAAAACTATACGTCAATAAGAAAAATACAAACAACACAGTACCAAAATAGGAACTAGGCACAAACAGGCATGTCACAGGAGAGAAAACAAATATGGCCAATGCAAAAAGAAAAGCTTGCCAGTTGCAGTGGCTCACACCTGTAATCTGAGCACTTTAGGAGAATGAGGTGAGAGGATCTCTTGAAACCAGGAGTTTAAGACCAGCCTGGGCAACAAAGTGAGACTGTGTCTCTAAAAGAAGAAGAAGAAGAAGGAGAAGGAGAAGGAGAAGGAGGAGAAGAAGGGGAAGAAGAGGAAGAGGGAGGAGGAGGAAGAGGAAGAAGAGGAGGAGGAGGAGAAAAAGGAAGGAAGAAAGCAGGGAGGGAGGGAAGGATGAAAGGAGGGAAGGAGGGAAAGAAGGAAGGAAGGGAGGGAGGGAGGGAAGGAGGAAGGAAGGAAGGAAAAGTTAGCCATCCATGGTGGTACATGCCTGTAGTCCCAGATAACTTGGGAGGTTGAGGCAGGAGGATCCTTGAGCCTGGGGGTTCAAGGCTGCAAATAGCTATGATTGTGCCACTGTACTCCAGCCTGAGGGATAGCAAGACCCTGTTAAAGAAAGAAAGAAAGAAAGAAAGAAAGAAAGAAAGAAAGAAAGAAAGAAAGAAAGAAAGAAAGAAAGAAAGAAAGAAAGAAAAAGAAAAGAAAAGAAAAGAAAAGAAAGAAAGAAAAAGAAAGAAAGAAAAGAAGAGAAGAAGAAGGGAGGGAGGGAGGGAGGGAAGGAAGGAAGGAAGGAAGGGAAAATGAAAAGCTAATCGCAATCAGTAGTGAATAGGAAAATGTAAGTCAAGGCCACAGTGAGATATCACTTTAAATGATTCAATAGGCAAAAATATCAAAAGTCTCACAATACTAAGTGTTGGAGAGATGTCGATCCACAGGATCTTTTACATGCTTCTGGTAAGCATATAAATTAGTGCAACCTTTGAGGAAATGGTTTGATATTATCTCCTAAAGTAGAATATTTTCACTCTAGCAATGCCATTCCATTCTTAGATATATGCCATAAGAAATTATTGTTGAAATACAATAGGAGACATGTACAAAAATGTTCATAGCATCACTTTCATACAGTAAAATCCTACAAACAATCATGATGCCCATAAATAGGGCAGCAAATGAATAAACTGTAGTCTATTCATATAACAGAATATTATTCAGCAGTCAAAACAAATGAACTAAAACAACCTGCAGCAATGTGACTGAATTGTAACAATATATTGTACAGTCAGCCCTCCATATCCCTGGTTTCCATATCCATGAATTCAACCAACCTCTAATCAAAGATATTCTGGAAAGCCAAAAATAACAACATAACAATAAAAATATATAAATAAAAAATACAGTGTAACAGCTATTTATATAGCATTTCCATTGTATTAGGTTTTATAAGTAAACTAGAGATGGTTGTTTTTTTTTTTTTTTTGAGATGGAGTTTGGCTCTTGTTGCCCAGGCTGGAGTGCAATGGCGTGATCTCAGCTCACCACAACCTCCATCTCCCGGGTTCAAGTGATTCTCCTGCCTCGGACTCCCAGGTAGTTGGGATTACAGGCACCTGCCACCACACCCAGCTAATTCTGTCTTTTTAGTAGAGACAGGGTTTCTCCATGTTGGTCAGGCTGGTCTCAAGCTCCCAACCTCAGGTGATCCACCTGCCTCGGCCTCGCAAAGTGCTGGGATTACAGGCGTGAGCCACGAGATGATTTAAAGTATACAGGAGAATGTGCACAGGTTATATGCAGATACAACCTATTTTATATAAGGGACTTGAGCATCCTCGGATTTTGTATCTTCAGAGGTCCTGAAACGAATCTGCCACAGATGCTGAAGGACAACTGTAATATTAAGTGAAAAAAAGTTAAGTTCCAAAAGATTACATAGAGCAGGATACAGCCATTTTGTAAACTGAAAAACAACTAAATATTTTAAATGCTTTACATGAAAACACATAGATGCAAGAAAATTAAATAGAAAGAAAAGCAAAGGAATGATGAACTCTGAATTATCCGAATCCAGGTTGATGGTACCCTGGTAGAAGGAAGCAAGAAGATGGGATTGTGAAGGGCACATATAGTTAGATGTCACTTTACTGTTAAGATCCCAGCTTTTATATTAGACAGCAGGTTTCTAGATGTTTATTACATTATTATAAACAAATAAGTAAAAGGGAGGCCTTGCATATTCCAATGATGCAAGTGTGTCGTGAACTAAGGATTATGATTAATCCAGTTTTGTAGCTAGAGGGATTTTAGGGAAAAATAAATAAAGAAGGAACATGACTTCTCCAGGTAGATTGTTTCAAAAGTACAGATATCTCTATAAAAGAAATTCTGCTTCCAACTTTTTAGAATGATGATTACAAAGATTTTTAGAAGGCTATCATCCACATAAAGGCAAACCAAATACTACAATAGCACCATGAAAGAACGATTAACATATGATCATATAAACTACATTTTAAAAAATATGGAAGAGGGTACTACTCACATTCGAAAGAGTCCAATTTTAAATTTTCTAAATGGTACCATAGTTTATTTAAACCCAAATTGCATGTGTAAAACTTTAATTTGCCCAAAATCTCCAGGGTATTCAATTTAAGAATAATTCTATGGGACATTCAAATGTAACATGGAAAAGAGGGGTCACCAAACTAATAAGGAAGGGAAACTCTGAAGGCTGAATAAAATTATTATAGTTTCTTCTTTCCAGCAGGGCTTCTCTGAGCTCCTCATATGCTAATGTGCACTGTGATCACCAAGAGGGGGACTGTAGTGTTTCCCAAAGGTACTTGACCACATAACTCTTTTTTTACTGAGCATCTAGAAAACCAACATCCTACCTACAAAGTACACATAGAAAGTGCTGTTTCATAACAAAAAAAAAAAAAACAGCGACAACAACAAAGTAAGTTTACAAGATCAATAAAGGGAAGCCTAACAAATTAGACATAAAACAAAAGAAAACAAAAGACAGCAAATTACTTTGCCAGGAAATCTTCTTTTATGGCTCTTTGCTGTCTCCACGATTACTTGGTCCTCAGCCATCACCAACAAGGCTTGTGCACAAGGAAGGCGTTCGTTTACAGTGAACTCCTACCGGGTACATTTTTGGAAGTAGCACCCCATCTGTTTGAAAACTTTGAAGAATATTTATTTGCTCAATTCCCTACCAGATGATTTTGACAAAAAACTGTGTATAATTCACAAAAAAATAATGGGAAAAGAGTTTTTCTTTCTTGAAGACATTGATTGGTACTCTAGTCTGTCTGTCAGGTGGTCAACAGCATCCATTAAACATTTATTTAGAATGCCTGAGAGGGCTGTTAGGATATTCCAAGAAAAATCAGACTCTGCACTTTTAGCCTTTATATTTCTGTATCACTAACAGCAAATATATCTGTCAGTCATTACTAGGAAATTCTGCTAGGTTTCGGGGATGGAGACAGGTGTACAATGTGGGATTACAAGCTAGTCAGTAAGATAAGAAATGAGAATTTTTAAAATTATTACAAGACGATGATTGTTATACACAATAAAGATGGTAGGACATTATAGAATAGGAAAGTTCCTGAAGCCAGAAGCTGCTGAGGATAGACTCTTGAAAGAAGTAAGACATCCTAGGCTATGTGCCAAGGGAGAGATGATGGCAATTCAACCAGAAGAGAAGAAATAAAGGTGCTCCAGTTAGCTAGAAGGGCATGACAAACATACAGGCAGGAAGGAACACAGATGGCACCAGCCAACCAATCTGAGCCAAAGAATCCGGGCATGAACTACACTCTCCCCCAGGAGCCTACACTCTCCCCCAGGAGCCATATAAGAAGTGGAAGTTTAGAAGATGGCAGGAAGGTATGATTCCAGACCAGGAGCTGTTGCAGGGGCATCCTGGCATGGCAGCCACCTCCTTGATGGCAGATGTGGCAGCACTTTGGGTAATCTGGTTCTGGGGTGTGGGTTTGGAGTCTGATATGGTTTGGCTCTATGTCCCCACACAAATGTGATTTGAATTGTAATCCCCACGTGTTGGAGGATGGGTCTGGTGAAAGGTGATTGAATCATGGGGGCAGACTCCCCTTGCTGTTCTCGTGACAGTGAATGAGTTCTCACAAGATCTGGTTGTTTTTAAATTGTGTAGCGCTTCCCCCCTTGCTCTTTTCCTCCTACTCTGCCATGTGAAGGTATTTGCTTCCCCTTTGCCCTTCTGCCATGACTGTAAGTTTCCTGAGGCCTTCCCAACCAGGCTTCCTGTAGAGCCTGCAGAATTGTGAGTCAATTCAACCTCTTCTCTTCATAAATTACTCAGTCTCAGGTAGTTCTTTATAGCAGTGTGAGAATGAACTAAAATAGAGTCATTCCTAGAGCTCAGCTCAGGATCTACATTTTCCACCCCGCCAGTGAGATGGCCAGCTATCTACACCACTGATTAAATCCTTGTGTGCTTAAATGAGCTATTGTGGATCATAACGTCTGAAACTAAAACCTTATCTGATACAAATGTAACTTGTGGCACCATGGACAGTGAGAGGATATGGCACTTTGAGAGACCAAGATGGGAGTTATCGCTTGAGACCAGCAGTTTGAGACCAGCCTGCGCAACATACTGGGACCCCATCACTACAAAAAATTAGAAAAATTAGCTGGGCATGGTGGTATGCACCTGTAGTCCTAGCTACCCAAGAGGCTGAGGTGGGAGGATCACTTGAGCCCAAGAAGTTGAGACTGCAGTGTGCTGTGATCATATCACTGCACTCCAGCCTGGGTGACAGAGCAAGATCTTATCTCAAAAATAAAAATAAAAATGTGTTGGCTATAACGAATCCAAGGGCATGTTCTGAGCCTGTACTCTTCCTCAAGGGCCATGAGAAAAGTGTTTCAAGAAAAGCTTCTGATTCTAAGGATATATACGTAATAGGCCTTCTGAGTCACTAAAGAGAATTTGCTCAATTCTTCTCACTGAGAGAGGAAATTTCTGATAAAAATTTCAGAGCTTAAGGATAGGTGTTTATTCCTTAAAAGAATACATTTAAAGGCCAACTTAATAATCAGTGCAAATCTTTCCTCTGACATCCTTTATCAATCTCTTTAAAGAGTTTATTCAGATCAAGTGTTCATTATGTGTTTCCACACTAGCCATAAGGGGATCTTATGGAAGTCTGGGGCACACATTTCAGCATGTTTCTAAATAATATTCCTTGCCAATATATAGAATACAACATATGTACTGGAATTTTTTCTAAGTTATCAAATTCCCCCATTAATTAAGGGGAAATGTGGCAAGAGCCGGGGAAGACAGATTGTGAGTCCTACATAGACACGGGTACTTTACAAATATACTGTCAATTTTTTTCTTTTTGTGTGTGTGGCAGGGTCTCACTCTGTCACCTAGGCTGGAGTGCAGTGGCATGATCTCGGCTCACTGTAACTTCCACCCCTCAGGTTCAAGCCATTCTCGTGCCTCAGCCTCTCAAGTAGCTGGGATTACAGTCCCACGCCATCACACCTGGCTAAATTTTTTATTTTTAGTAGAGACAGGGTGTCACCATGTTGGACAGACTGGTCTCGAGCTCCCGGCCTCAAGTGATCCACCCACCTTGGCCTCTCAAAGTGCTGGGATTACAGGTGTGAGCCACTGTGCCCAGCCTGTGTTGCCAATTTTAAGGAGGAATCAAATACCAATGATTAGACATGTAAGAATATCAAATCTAGCAAAAGAGAAATGATGCCAGCTTAGGCAATATTATCTGCATCCTAGTAAAATCAAAGAAGGAAACAATATAGAGAAACACTCCATCTTATAGACATATCAGTCTAGAGAGACACACAGTGTGATAGTCAAAAAGGAAAACATAATAGAAAGTCCACTTCTGTGGATATTAAATAAAAACATGTCAATGCCTTAGCTTCCATGTGTACTGGAGGTCTATCGTAATTCTGTCCCAAAGGCCTCGGCCAGAGAAACAAATATTGATGATAGCTCTATTTGGGCCTTTCACTAATAAATTCTCTTAGAGACAACACCAGACAGATGAACCCAAATCAAAATTCCACACCAGAGGGGCTGGGAAAGGCCATACAGACAACAAACCTGAGTTACGCTCATTTCATTGGCTCCCTGGTGTGTAGAATTCCGTGTACTTATAGTTAATAATTCTGATGTTGAAATGCCCTTCAGTAATTTGATGTGGAAAATCAGCTGGTTTGCCTTCAACACGAGCATCCATCTCATTAGACCTCAGAGTAATTCGTAAATAATTTAGCAAGCACATGACTGATTTTCCAGTCCCTTTTTGATCTTAAGGAGATGAGAGATCTATAAACAGTGCATCGTTCTTTCCTGCTGCATAGCACTTAATTAAATTAAGTGATTTCATTAAAACTGAGAAAAATAATTTGCAAGTATTTAAGTTCTTCTGGTCATTAAATTCTGAACAAGAGACACATCATGTCTCACATCTAAAGCTGGCTTTCCTGTCAAGCCCCTTGGGTTTCTGGTACAACCTGCACTGATTCCCCACTTCAGGGACAGAGAGAAATTACTGTCTGGAATCACTAAGTGTTTGTTTCCAGGATTCCCATGACCCAGACATGACTCAGGTCAACCAGAGAAGGGCAAAGAAGGAACAGGTTAGTATGAAGGAGTAGAAAGAATGTTAGGCAAAACACCTGAAGACCCAACTTCCAACTCCATTCAGTCACTAATGTACTGTGTCATTCACATACATATATGCACACACATGAAGACTGCTTATCTGTAAAAATTAGGTGAACCTAACGAAGAGAATTCGAAATTCTCTTCCAGGTCAATGATTCTTAAAAACCTTCAAAAAAATTTAAGGAAAAAAAGAGCTATTTTACAGGATTCTAATATATTAATGTATATGTTGTATATCATACATCATATACATTATGTATCTATATACATATACTATGTATATATAATACATCTACTATGATATATCATTAATATGTAATATAATATATTAATGAACAATCCTGCAGCAGAGAATTAATACCTCCTTGCTCAAGAACATATTTATTTATGTTGATCAACATTGAATAATATCCTATGAATATATTCACTGAATTCCACCCAGAGGCACAATTTTGAAATCTGAGATCAATGGAGCTATAAAAACCTACTTTGCCTACTCATGATGCTGAGACGTCACCAAGGATGACTGTCACCAAGCATCTCTTCCAAGCTGTCCACATTACAATCACCTAGGACTTGACCACCAGGGCCTCCATAGCCCCTTGGAAGATACATTTGTTAGCCAGCAGGCAGCAAAGCAAGATGTACTTTCCTAGAGATGGCACTCTAGGTGGCCTGTCATTCAAATAGCCAAGCTCTTCCCCAGCCCATCACATCAGTTGATGTATTTAGTTTATATCTTTAAAATGACAGGAGGTCACCATAAACAAAAATGAACTTAAGATAGATCAAAGATTTCAATGTAAGACCACAAACTATAAAAATCCTAGAAGAAAACTTAGGAAATACATTTCTCAACATAAGCCTGGACCAAGATTTATGGCTAAGTCCTCACAAGCAATTGTAACAAAAACAAAAATTGACAAGCGGGACCTAATTAAATTAAACAGCTTTTTCATTACAAAAGAAACTATGGGCCTGGTTCCACTGGCCCATAACTCTATTTCTAAGCCATGAAAATGTGTAACATAATGGGGCTTATTCTGTTCCTTTCCATAAGGGAACATTAGTTAATGTTTCAATTCAAATGTGCACACACACACACATATACCCCACTAAGTCCTTTGATAGCAATGACTGAATATTCAACTCTACACCTCAGTTTAATAACATGAAAAATTAAACTCCTGCATTAACAGTGACATCTGGAATCAACATGAAGCCATAAACTGATTATGAATATTCTCCCATGAACTGCTGTAAGCATGTTTTGTCTAAGCATCTGGTTAGCAAGGATTCTTGTAATACTGCTTGTATGGCAAATAGCATTATTTCCCATGTAACCCCTGCCATTCATCTCACTTGACATGCTATTTGTTTTCAGCAGAGCAAGGAAGAGAATATTAATGGTGTCACCCATGTTATCATTATCAAGAAGTAAAATTTATGCCAGTAGTCACAAACCTGTGTGGGAAAAATACCACTAGCAATAGATTATAAAAGGCCACTGCAAAGCCACCTTCCAAAGTGAATCAGGCAGGCTTTGTTAAAAGCATTTCTCATATTTCTCCTGTTCCTAAAAACCAAGAGTTTACCACCTCTCTTCCCTCCCCCAAAAAACAGCCTATCTCACAGAATAAGAAAGAGCTTAAGACTTTCTTATTACATTTCTCTCTACTTATGGGAAATTTTATTTTAATATGAACCACTTTTTCCTCATCTTAGATATCTGCTAAAAAGTCTTCTGAAGCCATAGGTGGGATGAAATAACAGATCTCCAAGCTACTGCTAGAGTTAGTGAACTTCAAATGCTACAGTAGTAACAGATTTAATATAACAAATGTTAACTAAGTACTGAAAAAGTGCCAGCCCTAGCCAGTTCCTGGGGATGCAGACATGCTAGGAGAGCCCTTATAAGCCTGGAGAGGAAGAAAGAGATTTAACCAAATATTACCCTGTGGAACATGCAACAATGAAAATGTGAACTAGCACAGAGGAGAGAACAATGAAGAGGCTTAGGAAAATTTGAGAAGATGCCCCAAGGTTAACTACATATCAGAAGGCTTTAGAAGATGAATAGGCTTGAGATTTTGGTACAAGGGGTAGACTCAAGGATCCAACAACCCAAAATAATAAAATTTTTCCAAAATATCTTTAATCAGAACCTTATCATAAGTTAACTGTTCATCACAGTGATGTTAAGCCTGGCTCAAAATAAATTTTCATTCAATTTCCAAGCAAGAACAATAAAGACTACAGGTTTACCAATTTTGGGTTATGGCTACAATAGAAATAGACCCCCCAAGCTTTTAACTCCTACAGTTTTTCCTGTTTGCACCTATTATGGATCACATCTGGATACATCAACATATATACTCCTTTGGCCTCCTTTTCAAAAAAAAGTTACTTAACCAGTAATGCTTGTCTGCAATCCTATTACGGCTATGTAATTTATATACAACTAAATAGTTGTCATGGAGGATGCACAACATCTGAGTGATATGCTTCCTTTCAAACTTGGTTCCTCAGAGGTAATGCGCTAATGCACAAAAAGGAAGGACAAAAATATAAGCATTTTATTCAAAGCCCCTTTATAACATTGCACTCTGCATTTTGTCCTGAGATAACATGTGAATCTCACACAGTTCCATTGATTTAGCCATCTTTAAATGCAAATTTAGTCATGAAACTCGAGTGAAAATTGATCAACAGTGAAAGGAAGCACCCAACTACTTAAAACTATGGATTAGGACAGGTGGGATTACAAAAGATGAAGTCATAAACAGAATGCCTACAATATAGAAAAGGGGACCCCGTTTTAAAAAATCAGATGCCAATACTTCCACTTTCCTAATATTTGAATTATTCTCCTCACTTTATTTCACACTCAAAATTCACTTTCTCCACAAAGACCTCCGTGGCTAATCACAAGTTTACCCACTCAATGGTGAGGTTTTTAAGGACAGGGACCTTGTCTCATTCGTTGACAAATCTCCTTCCAAGTTCCCAGGCCTAACTGGGACCATCAACACCACCCCATTAAATGTTGACTGATTAAAGAGCATGAATGATAAATGACTTTAGACATTGTCCACATTAAATAATGAAGAAAACGTGACAAGGAAAATGGGGGAAATAAATTAAGTAGGCTACCAGAGGCTGAGTTGATTGTCAAGTCATCAGAATGTCTCCCATTTTCCCCTCAGCTGGAGCTTAGCCCCCTATACCTTTGTGTGTGTGTGTGTGTGTGTGTGTGTGTGCTCGCACATGTGCACCTACACACGTGTGTATGTGTGTGTTTAAAATGACAGGAGGTATCTTTTTACCATATACAAAAGTGAATTCAATATGGATTAAATATTTCAATGTAAGACCTCAAACTATAAAAATCCTAGAAGAAAATCTAGGAAATACATTTCTTGACATCAGCCTTGGTAAAGATCAAAGATTTATGGCTACATCTTTAAAAGCAATTGCAACACAAGCAAAATTGATAAGTGGGACCTAATTAAACTAAAGAGCTTTTTCACAGCAAAAGAAACTATCAACAGAGTAAACAGACAACCTACAGAGTGGAAGAAAATATTCTCAAACTATGCATCTGACAAAGACCTAATATCTGGAATCTATAAGGAACTTAAACAATTCAACAAGCAAAAAACAAACAACCCCATTAAAAAATGAATGAAGGACATGAACTGACACTTTTCAAAACACAACATAGAAGCAACCGACAAACGTGAAAAAATGCTCAACATCACTAATTATCAGAGAAATGCAAATAAAAACCACAATGAGGATACCATCTCACACCAGTCAGATGGCTATTATTAAAAAGTCAAAAAATAACAGATTCTAGCGAGGCTGTAGACTAAAGGGAATGCTTATACACTGCTGGTGGGAATCCAAATTAGTTCAGCCATTGTGGAAAGCAGTTCGAAGATTTCTCAAAGAACTTAAAACGTTTAAGATTATTCTTTTTGAATCAAACCTCAAATATCTGTAGAAAAAATCACGTTTAATAGCTGTTATTCCCTGCCATTATCATCAGAGTAGGTAATTCACTAAGCAAAATCTCAATCAATATGGCAACCAGTACGATAAACACAGAGAAATGAAGGACCTATGACTTTTGTTCAGCCTCGAAGGTCACACACACTCAGTAGGCCAGGTCACTGAGATTTCAAACACAAGAGGGCAACCAAGTTTTATTCCAATCCTAATAAATGTGATGTGCGTTTCCTGCTCTAGAGAACTTCAATTCCCCCAACTTTAATATACACTGGTGCCCAGCCCCTCTTTTCTGTTCTATCACCTTGCTTTTTATCTGCTAGTTGTGCCTTCCCCCAGTCATTACAGGCACTTTCCCATGGCTTGCTCATCTCAGAAACAGAACTACAAATCTGTCAAAAGCCCTAGACCATTAGCAAAAGAGTCCATTCAAAGATGGACACCCCTGGGGACGGTTGCAACGGAAAAACAAACAGGCATTTTTCTAACTTCCTTTTGTAGTCCTACATTCTTTCTTTTTAAAAATTTTTTATTTTTGGGGACAGAGTCTTGCTTTATTACCCAGGGTGGAGTGCAATGGCACTTTCAGCTCATTGAAACCTCTGCCTTCCTGGTTCAAGTGATTCTCATGCCTTAGCCTCCTGAGTAGTTGGGATTACAGGCACCCACCACCACACCCGGCTAATTTTTTGTATTTTTAGTAGAGACAGGATTTCCCCAAGGATGGTTTTGAACTCATGACTTCAAGTGATCTGCCCACCTCGGCCTCCCAAAGTGCTGGGATTACAGACATGAGCCATGGTGCCCAGCCTGTAGTTCTACATTCTTTAATGGAATTAACTTTTAATCTATTTGGCACAAAAAAGATTTGTAGGAAACTTGGATACTAGAAAAACAGAATACTTTAGGGGGAAAATTGCCTTTAATGAGCTTTCTATAATATACAGACTGATAGATTAAATAGCTTATAAAAAATCCAGTTTTTTACTCTCTTCTCTCTCTCTCTCTCTCTCTCTCTCACACACACACACACACACACACACCATTCCTTGTCAGTGCCAATAGCAGCCATTTAGAAAGCTAACATAACAAGTGAAAATGTAAGGAAAATCAAATATTTTAATCCAGCCAATCCCAAAATATGTCCTGAGCTCATGGTTTCATAAGATGCTTCATTTTTTAAACTTCTATGGTCAAATGACCTTGACAACCACCACATTTATATTTCACTCTAGGATAATCACAATAAATATTAGCCTATTGAAGTCTCTGTGAAGTCCTGCAGTTGTTGTGGTTAATGAGTTTATTTAACCCTGAGTCTCCCATAAAAATCTCTTTTTCTGTGTAATACCTAGAACACTTCCAGAAATGCAATTTCACCCACTCTGCCTCCTCTTAGCTACCTCAACTACGACATTTGAGTATCAGAACTTGAGATAAAAGGAAAACTCAGTAATTCGTTTTCTGTTCCACTATGGGTGTGTAAGAAGGAAGGGTTGCAATAATAAATTGAGCCCTGATCAAGAAAAGATCATAAATGTGGTTTGAGACAATATAAAAACAGTGCTTGCCGAGTTTTCTTACTCCGTGGGTGCTTAATGTTCTCTGTCAGGGACCTGGGGACACAGAGCACACTGGAGAGCCTCCTCCAGCACATACCTGGGCCTTGCTGTGCCCTACCTGAGTAATGAATCCTCAGGACACAGGCAGGCCACAAGCCTTTCGACCATCTGGGAGAGAGATGCCACATGCCCAGGGGTCAGCATAGGGCACTTCAAGTCTGTGATGAGCCATCCAGAGTCACTTGTCTGGAAGATTCTGCCACATCAGCAACTCCACAGGCTTTAGTGACCCTGTCCTTCCACAAAAATCCTCACAGGGCCAGCACGATGGAAAAAGGGAAGGTTAGTCAGGAAAACCACCTCGGATGCCTCCTGACCTGACCTCTGGTAGGAAAGGGATTATGTTACACTCAGTCAGGAAATGGTATTTTGAGCTCTCTTCTATTTAACTGGGCATAGTTGCCTGGAAAAGTTGTCCTACTCAAAGCGTATTACAGTGATATGCATTTGCAGCACCAAATTCAGGATAGCAAGTAACCCTGGGGAGGAGAAAACAAGAAATGAGAAGAGACAGGCGTCCACAGGGGGCTGTTGATGGTGTTTGTTAATGGACTCCTTCCCAAGCCAGATGGCAGTTCATGGTGTTTGTTATTATCTACTCTTGTATGTATTTGTAAAATATACAATCTAATTTTGAATGTAAAAATGTGTGTGCATCACACCCTGGGCCCCCAAGGGAAAAAGTCCCATAGACACTAAGAGTGAATCAGGACCTTCTGTCATGCCATAGGTCATTCCAGGACACTTCAGCCCTACATTCATTAATGTCCTAACAGAGGATGATTTGATGAAAGCCTCTTTCAACTAGAACCTAAAACTGATAGAGTTGACAGTGTTAAGATTAAACTACACCACGAGGACTGGCTGATGCAGAAGTGCTGCATGGAGATGACAATAAGGCACATCCATTAAGAAATCTCATTCATAACAAAAACATTATGAACTATTTTTAAAAAGAAATCTTGTCTTATTGGGCTAAAAATGCGGCAAGAGTTTGGGGAATTTTTTTTACCCCAAAACTGGCCCCAAATGTACTGCATCACCACCACCCAGGATGGTCGCAGCACAGAATGGAAGGCTTCCTTCCCACCTGCACCTCCTTTCCGCCCGTGCTCCCCTGGGGCCGGGGCAGGCAGGAGGAACGGGGGAGCAGGACTGCAGCCCCTTTTCTCTTAGTGGCTACTGTTCATCCACCTAACCCTGTCTGGCCACCGGGGCCTCTGGGGGGCAGGTGCCCCAACTCTCAGCATTAATGCAGTCCTTGAAGGGTTCTGCCAGAGTCTCCTCTCCACTCAGTTCCAGCTGTGTCCACCTTGACCCAGTTCCTCAGCCTCCACCACTCACAATTTGCATGGGTTTCCTGGCCTCACCAGCAGCCTTCTGGTGGGGTGGCAACAATGCACTCAAGTTCAGCAACCTTCAGAGTCACTGTATGGGTTGATGGAAAATTCGTCAAGCTCGTCCTCACAGCTCTCCCCTCTTCACCCTCTCCCATTCCCTTCTCCTCTACTCAGGGAGCAGAGAAGTGGGGCAGCAAGTCCAGGGGCCGAGACATTCTCCAGGAAAATGAAATACCAGTCACCGCTCTTGCAGATGCCTCCAGCTTTACAAATGATCCTTCTAGAATCCCTCCCTTGACTTTGGGGAGGAGAAGCACCCACTGCCTCTCCCTCTGTCTGTGAACACTCCCCTCCCCAAAAAGCCGCTGACCTCACACACAAAACCCACACACATACCTTCTTTCCATCATCTCCTTACAGTCCCAGGAGTTGGAGGGGAGGAGGGAGCACTGGGGGCTATGTTGGTGGCAGGGCCCCTTTTCTAAACTGACATTTTTCAGTAAGACCTGCAGGGAGGTGGCTGGCCCCCTCCGCCAGAACTTCCTCAAGCTTAGGAAATGAGGAGCTCAATATCTTTTATCCTCAGCTTTCTTCTCCAGATTCAGGTGCAGGAAAACAAGGCAGAATTTCACTTGCATATTGTCATACAGAGAAATAGGTGATCTGTGCATTCCCGTAGTCCCTGCCATCCTCTACTCTCCAGCTAACCTGGCGCTTCCCAAAATGTCTTCCACAAAACACTGGCTCCACTGAAACCTTACAGTTGATACCTATGAAGAGGGCCCCAGTGGCCAGATACTTTTGGGAAGCTCCGAGTTAAAAACGTAGTTAAGCAGTTGATAGCTAAATAGGTGGTTTTGTTTGTTTGTTTTAACTTCAGGACTTCTCAGAGCCTTTAAGATGTAAATGTGACTTGTGAGTTTCCAAGACAGGGATATGACAGGCAGCAGTTCTCAAACTTATTGCTCACAGAACCCCCATAAACATCTCAAGGATCAGATCGCATAGATCAGACTTGGGAAAGGCAGCTCTTACCCAGTCTTATTAATCCCTTCACACATAGCTCAAGTCCCTCCCTTCAGGGAATCTTCAGGAACCCTTGCACCCAGCCTCCCCATCCCCTCCTGGCCAGGCCACAGTCATGCTCTCCTTTGTGGAGCACATGCTGTGATGGCGCCTCCCACCAGCCTTAGTGAACTCATAGGTACAGCTGCATAGATCTCATGTGCTACACTTATCACCCGCTGACCCAAAAGCCACTTCCAACTCTTCCCTTGTCATTTCCACTATGGAGGCTGGAAAAACCAAATAGCCACTATCCTAGCCTCCTCCGTAGAAGAATCCATGAGTGTAGCAGTGCCAACAATGAAATGGGTGTGACAGTCAGCTGCGGGCAACTGGGAAAGGCTAAGCCAACCCCCATTCTTCCTGCCTCACTAGTAACACATAAACGTGGGAGAACGGATGAGATGAATGCATTTCATCATTCTCTGTTCTCCACAGTGTGTGGAGGTGGTATAGTACTTTTCAGTTACTTGCATTAATGAAATGGAGCAAAATATTCTAAGATAGTGAATACTCAGAAAAATGAAGTTTTTCCACATGGATTTTTCTTCTCACATTAGAATGAAAATGTGCATAATATGCTTGAAGTTCATGCCAATTTGATTTTTTTTTTAAATTAAAAGATGTGATTCAGAAAAATCTGGGATGTTTCCCCCACTGGCCCCCTGCCATACTCTTCCCTGGAAACCCACCCCATCTGAGGTCTTTCTCAGATTTTTGCAGGTTTTGCTTTCATTCTTTTTAAAAATTATTTTCTTTACAATAGTGACACATGTTCCTTTTAGAATGTTTTAAAATAGTTAACATCTGGCTGGACACAATGGCTCACACTGGTAATCCCAACACTTTGGGAACCCAAGGTGGGGAGGATTGCTTGACCCCAGGAGTTCAAGATTAGCCTGGGCAACATAGTGAGACCCCTGTCTCAACAACAACAAAAAAAATGTTTTAACTAGCTGGGCATAGTGGCATGTGCCTGTAGTCCCAGCTACATTTATACTGGTCTTTTGTCTGTGCATTTATGTGTGTGTGTGTGTGCGTGTGTGTGTGTATATATATGATATTTTACAAAATCATATCATTGTATACACAGTTGTATACCCTACTTTAATAAAACAAAAGATCATAAATATTTCCAATGTCATCAATTTTTCTTAGAAAATATATTTCACCAGTTGCACAATATTCTACCATATGAACATTTTTATGATTTACTTAACCATTCTCCTACTGTTTCCAATTGTTTAGTTATATAAATTAGGCTACAAACCTCCCTCTACATTTATCTTTGTCATGATTGCACTCTCTTTTTCTGAGTCCAGCCCAAAAAGGAGCTGAAGAGACAAAGAGGCTGGGAAGCAGAGTTGGGGGACCAAGAGGGGAGGAGGAAATTCAGGCAATGGGGAGGGTCCTGGAAGCAAGAAGAGGACAAGTTTCCAGGAGGAGCAAGTGGCCATCTGTGTCCAAAACTGCCATGGGTCAGTAAGATGAGATCCAAGAACTGACCACTGCATTGAAGAAAGTGGAAGTCGCTGGTGCCCTTGGTAAGGGGACAGAGCCAGACTGGAGCAGGTTAATAAAATGTAGGAGAAGAGAAATCGTCTGTCAAGGAATTTTGTTATAATTGGAAGTAACTGAGGGGAAAGTAAGGTCAAGGGAGGGTGTTAGAATAATGGCAAATACAGGAAAATAGAAAGGGGGTAGCTGTCAGCTAGGCTGGAGTTATTACGTATTATTTCAAATTAACAAAAATGTCAACAGTGCATACATTTAAATTTACCTCACTGAAGCTTCCACAAAACACAGAAAATGTTCCCTGTCTGGACATAGTACCTGCATGTACTTAATGATAGGTATAGTAAGCATCTTTTCTGCGACAAAAGTCATGGTGAATGGACATAGTACTCATGAAAAAGGACCAAAACAACATGGCTATTTGAAACAGTATTTTTTCTGTGTGGTCACCATAAACACAGAGATGGATGCATGCAGCTCAAGGCAGGACTAACACATGAGTAAATTCACAAATTATGGTTGGAATGACAATTTATTATCAAGTCTGAGTATTTATTACCATTACCAAAAACATTCTGATTTAAAACTACCAATGGCTGAAAATTGAAAGTAAATTCTTGAATCTGGGCAAGCATGTTTGCCTGTCTCGAGCTTACATGGCACACACAGTTCAGTCAACAAATCCGTAAGCTAGTACTTTAGAAGTATGAGACCTTCTTACACTAGCATAATGAATTATTTTACACCATGTGCCTCAAATCTGGTGCCTGCTCCACAAGAAGTATCTAAAATTATTATAAGTGACACACAAATTTTTTAATGGTAAAGTCATGATTTCACACGATATTTCAAATTCAAATAAGTTGATTTATGTGAATGAAAAAATACTAAATAAATAACTGTATAAATAGTATGAGACTATTGCAAAAATTGTGAAAATGGAAGAGTAAAAACTGAAGTTTGGGAAGCTGATGAAATACAACCTCGTTCATCAACTGTTCTTCATCAAGGACACTAGCTGGTGTTTCATCATTAACCTACATATGTGACAAGAATCCTACTCCCCACCACTCAACCAACTTGATTACCTTAAAATAAGATGAAGTTCCCAAACTACCCCAATGTTTTAAAAAATCACCAAGGAGCATTTGTTAAAATAAACACTCTTAGACCCTATCTCAGATCCACTGGCAACAAGAAATCTGCACTTTTGATAAATGCCCTGGTGATTTCTAGGACTAGAGAAATCAGGGATATAATGACAGAAAGTACATCCATGTAAGTTCCCCTTGAAAGCAGATTAAAAAAAATGATAGCTGATGAGAGAGGAGATTTAGGAAAACATAGGTGGTTTCTCCATGTTTGCCACTTTAAATCTGGTTCTTATGAATGAACACTGTTGTTTCCCCAGGGTCTGTAGCACAAGGGTTTTACAAAACTAAAAACAAACAAAACAAATGAGTGTACTTATAAAATGTCAGTGTAGACTGGGTGCGGTGGCTCACACCTGTAATCCTAGCACTTTGGGAGGCCGAGGCAGGCGGATTACCTGAGGTCAGAAGTTCAAGACCAGCCTGACCAACATGGTGAAACCCCATCTCTACTAAAAATACAAAAATTAGCCGGGTGTGGTGGCAGGCAACTGTAATCCCAGCTACTCAGGAGGCTGAGGCAGGAGAATCACTCGAACCTGGGAGGTGGAGGTTGCAGTGAGCCAAGATTGTACCATTGCACTCCAGCCTGGGCAACAAGAGTGAAACTGTGTCTCAAAAGTAAATAAATAAAATGTCAGAGTAATACCCAAATTCAGTACATGCTGAAGGGAATTGTGCACAATACTCTTTCCATTTGTATTTCAGTTCACATCCCAAAAGATGTGAACTAAAAATTGTTCAGCTAGATAATGAAATTATTACCATAACTTTTTTATTTATGAGCACCTGTGCCCAAAAGATCTCAAGGTAAATTAGCATTGTACCACCAAACATTCAAAATGAAATGGAAGTGAAAATTACTGAGAAATAGGGTATCTGGTTAAATTTCAAAGTAAGACTAAAAGCTAGAAATAAAATATTTTGCAAACCCTCCCAAATTACTTCTAAGTGGCATAATGGAAATAGCTTACAATTTCAAAATTATTCCAATGTATTTAAATTTTTTGAGTGTAAGGATTGGGTATGGAAAAGACGTTTACTACTTACCAAATACCCGTGGGCTCCTCCACATTGCCCAGCCTTCTTGCAGTTGGCAGGGCCATCTGTCATGTACAACCAATGGGGTGTGAGCAGAAGGGACTGTGTCATTTCTGGATCTAAACATTTATGAGCTGGTGTGCAACCTTCCACTCTCTGTTTCTCTTTTGTAGGGATTTTGGTGGCTTCCATGAAGACACAAGATGGAAACAGCCAGGATAGCTGAGTGACTGCCTGGAGAACAACTGCTCTTCACAGTTGCCCGGTTGCATCAGATGAGACTTTGGGGTGTTAAGACGCTGAGATTTTAGGATGAATTTTTTGGCCGGGAGCGATAGCTCATGCCTGTAATCCTAGCACTTTGGGAGGCCAAGGCTGGTGGATCACCTGAGGTCAGGAGTTTGAGACCAGCCTGGTCAACATGGTGAAACTTCGTCTCTACTAAAAATACAAAAATTAGCCAGGCGTGGTGGTGGGCACCTGTAATCCCAGCTCCTTGGGAGGCTGAGACAGGAGAATTGCTTGAACCCAGGAGGTGGAGGTTGCAGTGAGCAGAGGCAGAAGCTGCAGTGAGCTGAGAGTGTGCCACTGCACTCTCGCCTGGAAGACAGAGCAAGACTCCGTCTCCAAAAAAAAAAAAAAAAAAAAAAAAATTTGTTGTCACAGCATAACCTAAGCAATCCTGACTAGTACACTTGTCAATCACTTGACTTCTCTGGTTTCCAACTCAGAAGTCTCTCCAGAGCAGAGGGAATTACTTCAATGGCTTTGCCCAGATAATATCCACTCATGTAGAGACCAAACTTGACACAGAAAATCAAATCAAGAAACATTTTTAAAGAACCATCTCAAATTCCATGATAGAAGATAATAGGCCAAAGGTTTATCCACTTTAATTTAGCACCTTCCATAAAATCTCTATCATTCTGCCAGAGGAAATAATGCACAGTCAACAAGTAGTTCATGTGCTCCCCTACACTTCTCAGCCACTGGCTACCTGGGGCTATTGAAATTAATTTAAACTAAATAAAATGAAAAAATACTTCCTCAGTCATACTAGCTGTATTTCATATGTTCAAGAGACAAGTGTGACTGGTGACTACCATCTTGAACAGGGCAAAATAGTTCCATCATCATGAACATTTCTACTGAACAGCTCTAGTTTAGAATACCCTTTCAATATCTACCCTCAAAGCTATCACCCCTTTAAAAAAAAAAGAAAACATATAATCAAAGAAAAAACAGTGTATTTTCCACTCAAAACAGCTCTTAGACAAGACCTTCCGTCCTCTTTCCCAACTAATATTATCATTAATATTAATGAGCTAAAACTGAGTAAAGCAACACTTGAGAGAAATATCTACTAGATAAAGAAAGGCTTTACTGTAAGATCTACCATATGATAATAGCTCTTCAGGCTTTCGAGATAAGACATGATTGCAAAATGAGTATGTTATCTCTAACGTGGCAATATCCTTGTATTGTGTCCTTGGGTTTTGTCACCAAGATGCAAAAATCTTCCTGAAACAGGAAAAGCTGGTGAAGCTGATGATCATAACTGTTGCTGACACTGACTGGCCAGGGCACCCAAGCAAATCCAACTGAGAGAATGGCACGGGAGTGTCTATGCAAACAAAAATTCTGGGTGCAGTACTGTCCAAAATGACACTAGGATACACCTGACAGATGTTTTTCCCCTGAGGGCAGATCAGCTGCAATCTCACCACACTGACAAGAAGATGAAAATTCCAACAGGCCCAGTGCTTTCAAACGGAGGAGCTGTGAAGGAGAGGCTGTAGAAAAAAGAACTCCATATGAACAGGACAGCTGATGAGGGGGCCTCATCAGCTGTCTGACTCTTGACTGAAAACATCTAACTTAATGAGTAAAAATGATGATGAAAAGTATTTTCTGAAACGTGTGGGACCCAGAAACAGAATGCATTAGTATGCCATCACTTTCCACTCCTGCCTACCTGTGCAGTGCATTTATGATGCTCAAGTGCCTCAGTTGACTTGTAAAATTATCCTACAGTATAAAAAAAATTCATCCTACAATGAGATACCATTTTACACCATTTTGTCTAAAACCCAGAATGCTTACGCCACCAAATTCTGGTGAGGATCTGGAGCAGCAGGAGCTTCATTCACTGTTGGTGGGAATGTAAAATGGTTTGGCAGTTTCTTAAAAGCTAAAAATTGTCTTACCATATGATCCAGCAATGAATTAAAATCTATGTCCACATAAGGTTTTTAAACCTACACATGAATGTTTATAGAAGCCTTATTCATAATTGTCAAAACTTCGAAGCAATGAAGCTGTCCTTTAATAGGTGAATAGTTACACAAACTGTGGTACATCCAAACAATGGAATATTGTTCAGCAATAAAAAGAAATGAGTTATCAAGCCACAAAAAGACCTGGAGGAACCTTAAATGTGTGTTGCTAAATAAAAGAAACTAGTCTGAGAAGACTAACTTTTGATTCTAGCAATATATTATAGAAAAATATGGTGACAGTAAAGAGATCAGTGGTTTCCAGGGGTCAGTGGAGAAGAACGGAGGGATGAATAGGTAGAGCACTAAGAATTTTTAGGGCAGAGAAACTATCCTGTATAATCCTGTAATGGTGGATACAGGACCTATTACATTTGTCAAAACCCACAGAAATGTACACCACCAAGAGTGAACCCTAATGTAAGCTATGAACTTTAGTTAATAATCATGTATTTATAGAAGTTTGTCAATTACAACAAATGTATCACACTAATACAAGATGGTAGTAATAGGAGAGAGGGTAGATGGGAACCCTCTGTACTCTCCGTATACTTATATACCTAATTTTTCTATATGCCTACAACTGCTCTTAAAAATATGGTATTAATTTTTTAATCATCTTGAATATCCATTTCCTACTCTAACATATTTCAGGGCTATAAGCCTGCATAGAGTGCTTGGTGTGTATGCACACACACACACACACACACACACACACACAATGTCAATATTGAGGAGTGGCCACACTTTGAGAACCATCAGTCTATAGGATCATTAAGGGTAAGGCTCCTCTATCTCTTTTAGAGCTTTATCTTCTCTTCATCTCTAGCACTCCAGTCTAGACACCAGGGAGCCCCAATGCATATCTGCTGAATGACAGATTCAATTAATTAGTCAATGCAAAAAAATGTTGCCGAATTAATACATCCTGTGGACTCTAACAAGATGCAAATATCTAGAGACAGCAAAATATGAGTTTGGAGGCGAGGAAAAGAGTGGAGAATAGGGGTTAGCTTCTCTGCAGCATTTTCTAACTTACAGTTTAATGCTTTATATAATCATCTGCCAGTTAATTGTTAGGCATACTCTTGGGAGAGGTAACAAAGAAAGAATTAACTGAAATTCCCTGCCTAGAAGGGCTGGCTCTACTTTAAAAATTAATTTGCATAATATATGCAAAATACATTATGTCCAAATCAAAGTTGCCAAAAACAAAGAAATTTAGTTATTCTGATGTTTATCAATGTTAAAAGTCAATAAACAATTGTTTTCTATAATTGCTTTTCTATAGATCTTACATGATACAACTAGAGATTTTTCTTTGAAAATCCTACTTAAAAACTACACTTCCTTCTGTAGTCCCAGCTACTCGGGAGGCTGAGGCAGGAGAATGGCATGAACCCGGGAGGCGGAGCTTGCAGTGAGCTGAGATGGTGCCACTGCACTCTAGCCTGGGTGACAGAGCGAGACTCCGTCTCAAAAAAAAAAAAAAACTACACTTCTTTGCATATAGCAGGAATCAGTAAGTATGTGTTGAAAGGAGGAAAGATAAATGTCAAGAAGACAGGGCAAGACTCCTTATATACATATAAGGTACCCCATTAATTTTTCAGAGAGCAGACTACATTCTGAAATTTTTACAAACACGGAGTGTTCTTCCATGAGAGCACTATAATACATTCAGGCTATAGAGCTGAGCTACAAAGCCGGGGGATATAATTTGTAATTTCTTACAGATATAATTACCTACATTTTTCCCACACAAAAATGATACAAATGTGTTGATAATTACATTATACAAAACTACGCATTTTAAACTGAGCCAGAACATTAGAATATTACAACGAATGCACACCATGAAAACCTGTATTTGCTGCCTCTAGGTAACAAGATGATTGGTATGTAACAAGCGGCAAAGCAACCACATCTCCTGTTTGTTCTTGAGAGGAATTTCTTATTGCTAGCAGGGCTTCATTTTCATCCCTGCAGCCAGTGCTCACATGAAGAGATGCATCTGATTAAGTGTCTCCATGCATTTGAGTAGAGAGGGAAAAGGAAAGCCAACTCTACGTTTAATATCCTCTTTTCTATGCAATGCATTTACCTCCTCTTTTCTGCTGCAACTCTAAATGAAGTACAATTTAAGTCAAGCACCAAAATCTGTTACTTATGGAAGCAACTCCTTTAAGTGCATGAATCATTAACTTGTTTTATTTATCGAGTTATGTGTCTTGTTCTGGAACAAATGTGAGACAGAAAATATTAACTGTTTTAGGTATGGACCTGGGGTGGATCACAAGACTGGGCAGTGCCAATTAGGGAGAACACGCAAATACCTAAGCATGGGCCACTTCGAATTCAGTTCCAAAGGGCAATTGCATCCCAGTTAATAAATATGCACTGGTCCCTGCTGTGTACCGGGTAGTGTGCTAGGAGCTAAGGACACAGTGGTGAGTGCAACAGAGAAGGTTCCTGCCTTTTTGATGGAGGGTACATTCTAAAGGCATGTTCCCAGTACCAGAAGTAGAGGTGACGTGCCAGGTGCCTGCTAAAGCTAAAGTGTAGTTTGTAGAAGAGATGTTCTGAGACTTGATATCTGCCTCTAAATATCTGAATCACCATATTTTATGAAAAGAAATAAGTTATTTGGTACAGCTATAAGCCATAAATAGGTACACTGTGCGAAAGTCAGAAGGAAACTTACATGGGCCCAATAGAAGAAAGAATTTCTTAATAAATGGGCCTGTTAAAGAATGGAAGAGGTCATGTGAGGTGTTCCAGAAGAGGTGGGAAGACAAATCAGGATGGTACCCGGAAGCTTGCTGTGAGGGGAAGAAGCAGAGGCAAAGGGCAGCAGAGGTTACCTCCAATTTCATGATTCAGGGGACTCCAAATCAAACCACAGAAATGCTTTGAAAATCTCAGCCCTCATAATTTTAGCTTTAATGAGAAGCTTTAATGATCATATATTGATATAAAAGGCCATCATTTCCTTTGTCCTCTGCCATTCAGAGTCAGACAGAAACACTAAACACTGATTTCTGATGGTTATGCTGGATTCCAGTGCACCATGTGGCTTCAAAATGCCAATTGCCTCTCTGGAAAAGGAGAAACTGGGGTTCTGGAAATAAAAGCACACTGTAGTAATTACTATAAGGGCAAAGATAGGCCCTCATGACTGATTTACTTTGGTAATTACTACAGTGTAATTAGCAGTAGTACTGCTAACACTACTGATATTGGCTGCAAAAGACTATTGGGAAGGGCAGAATTTCTAAAATGGCCCCTTAATGATGTCCTGCCCTAACCCCCAGAACCTATCAACATGACGACAGAACCTATCCTATGATTGTGCTATGTTGCATGGCACAGTTACTATGCTATGTTACATGGCACAATTGGCCATCAGATAGGGAAATTATCTGCATTATCCTGGTGGGTCATATACCCTATAGTCCTTAAAAGCAGAGAGCTTTCTCCAGCTGATGACAGAAGAGAATTCAGAGAGATTCAAAGCACAAGAAGGATTTCATGCATCGCTGCTGGCTTGATGTTAGAGAAGGGCATGTGATAAGGACTGTGGCGACCTCTAGAAGCTGACAACCAGTAAGAAAATGGAGACGTCAGTTCTACAATTGCAAAGCACTGAATTCTACCACCAACCTGAACAACCTTGGAAACAGATTCTGCCTCTCAGCTTTCAGTGAAAAGCCCAGCTCTGCTGACACCTTGAGTACAGATTTGTGATACCCTGAGTATAGAACCCAGCCAAGCCTGCCCAGAATCCTGGTCTAGACACCAGTCTAGGTCTACAGAGCTAACTAAATGGGTGTTGGTTTAAGCCACTGAGTGTGCAGACATTTCTTACACAGCAATAGATAACCAAGGCAGCATCCAAAGGGTGATCATGAAGCACTGTAAATTAGACATTGGATCAGAAGGGCCAACACTCCAGGGCCACATCTCCACCAGCCAAGTGGGCCAGATGAGTCCAGATTCAGAGAAGCCTGAGGAAAGCAGCACCACAGTTGAAATCGTGGACAGAAAAGGCACAACTCATTCGTGCAAGAAGGAAAAGGAAGATATAGCTTGAGAAGGTCCTGTGTGATTAACACTAGCTGGAACTCTCCTGCAACTCAGGGGAACCAGCTGCTCTGTAGCTGGTGACAAGGGCAGGAGTGGGGAGGTGGTAACGGAAGAGAATACACTCCGCATCCTGCTGCAGTTTGGGGTGTGCACTGAGTGCTGCTGAAGCCAGATGCTACGTGGCCTTCGGGTTTGTACTGCTCTGTGGTGATGGCCCTTGGAAAGGAAGAGGGATCGGCCCTTGCCAGCTTCCCCTTCAAGGCCAGGCCAGTGCTTATCATCTCCTGAGCTTGACTTTCACACAAACGGAAAGCACCACCAATGACTGTAGACATTCAAGTGGTCTTGGGCTTCCTAAAACTTCTCACTATCCAAGGGCACAGTTTTCACCTCCTAATGGGCCTCCTTGTGTTTGCTCTTCTCTCCCTAGGGCCTATTCTCAACAGAGCAAGTGCGTGATCCTCTTTAAAAACACAAGACAGACCATGCCATTCTCTACCAAAACCTTCCAATGGCTTCCAAAGCTCTTCAAGTGACCTATAAGACCCTCAGGTTGTCTGCCACCCCCTCTCTTGGCTTCTTTCCCAGTCCTCTCCTCCTCCCTCACATTCCTCACACTCGCCAAGCTCCCTTCTGCCTCAAGACCTTTACATCTGTTCTCTTTCTGAAATGTTCTTCTCCCAGGTATTCATTTGACTTCCCCCCCACCACTTCTTTCAGGCCTCTCCTCAAATACCACCTTATCAGGGACACCTTCCCTGACCACTCTATAAAGAACAGTACCTCTTCCCTACCTCTTCATCCTCTAATCCCCCTTACTCAACTTTATATTTCTACATAGAACTCATCACATCACCTGTGATAATTTTTATTTGTATGAGTGTTTGCTTATTGTCAGCCTCTCCCTACTAGAATATAAGCTCCATGCATGTGTGTTGTTTACATCTGTATTTCAACATCCTCTCACGGTACCTTGCACAGTAAATATTGATAAATGAATGAATTAATGGCAGGAGATCTTCTGGGAGATGTTGGGTCCTCAGATTGGGTCAGCTCACATCAAACAACACGCAATATTGGGTTCAAGATCCCAAAATAGTGAGGTATCAGAGTTGCTACTTTCTTGATTCATTCTTATGGCAAAAAAAATTTTCATGCATTTACTCTGTGCCATGTGTCTATGCCTGTCATGAGATTTTCTTCCACACAGCAGGAAAGTCCCCCTCCTACAATAATGCACCAGGTAAAATATCAATGGGTGTTTTACAATGATTCACATAGAAGCAATGGAACAGTCTAGAAATATCCATTCTAATGTGAAATCTTGTAAAATACAATATAAATCTGTAAACAGGTGAGAGAGCTCAGAACTGCTACTCAAAAGGCTGACTTTTCTCTTATTTTTTCCAGCCTACTTATTTTCTGTATTTATCTACTTGAAAGTGCTCGAGAAGGACACTGAAGGCTACATAAGCCCCAGTTGGCAAGTCCTCTAAGATCAGCCAAGTGCTGAGGCCACCAGATTGGCAGCTGGGGCCGTTTTGTTTACTAAGAGGATTACTTACAGATGGGGGTGCTGAGTAGAGAGGCGATAGGACAGGTGGCCTGAGAGAGCTGGGAGGAAGGGGAGAGCCACCAAGGTCCTCCTAACAAAGTGATCAGATTTCCACCTCCTGACTCTACAGCTGCAAAGTGCACCTGGCCTGCAGGTTCAGCACAACAACTGTGTTTCCAAAAAGGTCAGCTTCAAAATCATCAAAAAGTGACCTGCTCATGGTGCTGCCTGAGCACTTCATGAAGAACATTCACAAGCACAGTTTTCCCTTCTATAGGTAGATTCCATCCTGAGCTGCCTAAATAATTAAGTTCCCTCCTAGGATGAGGGACGAAAGTGTTGTGGCCTTAGCATAATTTTCCTGCATCGCATGTTTACAGATTTGGAGAATGAAGGTCCTCCATGATCCCAGAGATCATGGCTGCAGAAGAGCTCTTGAGAATCCAGAGGCCCCTCCACCTAGGAGCTTCATTCTGGAACAGACAGACAATCATCTGCTAGAGAAATGCAAAAGGGAAGATGGAGTCCCCCAACAAGAACTTGTGCAAACTGCACCAACGCCCCATGAACACCCACCAAGCAGCTGGTCAGCTCTGAACTCTTGAGCTGCAGTAGGAAGAGTAGATAACTTCATCCCTGGATGAGTCGGTTGTTCTCACACATTTGCAGTTATTTTTCAAAAATTCCCAAAGCCTGTAAATATGGCTGGCAGTGTACATTTAAGAGTTTATGATTTTTTTAAAAGTTAAAGCTAGCAAAGTAGTTTGTAATAGCCAAAACCAGAAGCAACCTAAATGTCTATCAGTAATGTTTTAAAGAAACCAAATAATGGAATACAGTCATGTCTTATTTATCAAGGGGGTTACATTCTGAGAAATATGTTGTTAGGCAATTTCATTGTACAAACCCAGCTGTACAGCCTACTATGCACCCAGGCTATGTGCTATGTGGTAGAGCCTATTGCTCCTGGGCTACAGATCTGTATAGCATGTGACTGTACTGAATACTGTAGGCAACTGTAACACAATGGGAAGCATTTGTGTATCTAAACATAGAAAAGGTACAGTAAAAATCGACTTAAAATGGCTCCCCTATCTAGGGCACTTACCATGAATGGAGCTTGCAGGACTGGAAGTTGCTCTGGGTGAGTGCATGGTGACTGGGTGTGAAGGCCTAGGACATTACTCTACACCACTGTAGACTTTATAAACACTGTACACTTAGGCTACACTCAATTAATTTTTTAATTTTCTTTCTTCAAAAGTAAATTAACCTTAGCTTACTGTGACATTTTTACTTTATAAGCTTTTTAACTTTTTAACTTTTTGACTTTTGTAATAATACTTAGCTTAAAACAAAAACATTGTACAGCTGCACATAATATTTTCTTAATATCCTTATTCTATAAGCTTTGTTCTATTTTTATATTTTTTAACTTTTTTTCTTTTTAAACTTTTTTATTAAAATCTAAGACACAGACACATTAGCCTAGGCCTACACAGGGTCAAGAGTGTCAATATCACTAGTCTTCCACCTCCATATTTTATCCCACTGAAAGGCCTTCAGAGGCAATAACACACATGAAGTTGTCATCTCCTATGATAACAATATATCGACCAGGTGCAGTGGCTCACACCTGTAATCCCAGCACTTTGGGAGGCCAAGGCGGGTGGATCACTTGACATCAGGAGTTCGAGACCAGCCTGGCCAACATGGTGAAACTGAAATCCCGTCTCTACTAAAAATACAAAAATTAGCTGGGTGTGGTGGCACATGCCTGTAATCCCAGCTACTCAAGAGGCTGAGACAGGAGAATTGCTTGAACCTGGGAGGCAGAGGTTTCAGTGAGCCAAGATTGTGCCACTGCACTCCAGCCTGGGCAACAGAGCAAGACTCCGTCTCAAAAAAATAAATAAGGCTGGGTGCGGTGGCTCACGCCTGTAATCCCAGCACTTTGGGAGGCCGAGGCAGGTGGATCACGAGGTCAGGAGATCAAGACCATCCTGGCTAACAAGGTGAAACCCCGTCTCTACTAAAAAATAAAAAAAAATTAGCCAGGCGTGGTGGCGGGCACCTGTAGTCCTAGCTGCTTGGGAGGCTGAGGCAGGAGAATGGCATGAACCTGGGAGGCAGAGCTTGCAGTGAGCCATGATTGCGCCACTGCACTCCAGCCTGGGTGACAGAGCGAAACTTCGTCTCAAAAAAAAAAAAAAATAAAAAAAATAAAAAAAATAAAAATATATATATATATATATATATATCTCTTCTGGAATATTTCCTGAAGGACATCCCAGGGGCTGTTTTACAGTTAACATTTTGTATATAAGTAGAAGGAGTACACTCCAAAATAACAAGAAAAAGTATAGTATATTATAGTATATGTATTTATATTAAATACATAAACCAGTAACATAGTCATTTATTATCATTATCAAGTACTACGTACTGTACATAATTATATGTGCTATATTTTGTATGACTGGCAGTGCAATAGGTTTAACACCAGGTGAGTAACACATTGAGCTACAATGGTTCAGTGTCCTATATGCAGTCTGGTGCCTGACTGCATTTATAGAATCTACTCCCATACACCAGTGAGAATTAAAGAATTAAAACTATAAGCAACAAGGATGAATCTCACCAATATAATGCTGAGCGCAAGAAGCCAAATGTGAGAAGACAGAAGGGCATATACTTCCCAATGCTTTTTATGTGAAATTACATGAAGTTCAACAACAGGAAGCACTAACCTATGATGTCAGAAGCCAAGACAGTGGTTACTCTCAGGAAGTGGTGCCTGTGAGGAGGCATAACAGGGGCTGCCTGGGTGTTAGCCATGCTGTGTTTCTGGATCTAGGTGCTGTCATCAAGAATATGCAATTTATAAAAACATCATGCTGCACGCACACATATAACTTTGCATACTTTACTGTATGCACATCCTACTTCAACTGTTTAGAAAAAAAGTAGTTTATAGATTATTCTTTTGACTATTGTTAACAAATGGTTTGTGAGTGCACACTGGCCTACAAACTCCCATAGAATTGGCCCTAATCATCTCTCTGACCTTGTGTCCTTCTACTCTGTTTAATGCTTGACTCTCTTCCTGTTCTTAAGCCAGCCACAAAGCCAGCTCAGGGCCTTTGCACTGGCTGTCTCTTCTGCTTGGAATGCTCTCCCTGCCCCCACCCCAGGAGACACCACAGTGCCTGGTTTCTCACCTCCCTTGCAATTTTATTCTAATGCAGGGAGTGACAAACCGCAGCACGTGCCCAATCCCAGCCTTCACCTATTTCTGTAAATCAAGTTTTACAGGCATACGGCCACACTTGTTCCTTTATGCACTGTCTACAGCTGCTTTTGCACCACATGAGTTGTTGAGTAGCTGGCTGGCCAAGTCTAAAATGTGTACTATCTGGTCTGTTACAGAAAAAGCTTGCCAACCCCTGCTCTAATATCCCATTCCCAGGGAAGTCTTCCTTGACCACCTCATTTAAAACTGGAATCACCCCCAATGCCTTTCCTTCCCCCCAACCTCCTTGCCTCCTCCCCAACTTTTATTCAAAGCATTTACTTTGAAACAGACTTACTTAATATTTTACTTATTTTTTGCCTCCCTTCAGGAGAATGTAAGCTCCATGGGGACCGGAATTTCTGTGTGTTTTGTTCCGTAGCTGTATCCCTAGCACCTCAAGCAGTGCCTAACACAGAGCAGATACTCAGTCACTTATGTGTTGAATTGATGAGCACAGCAAACTCAGATGTTATACCAGGTGCTACACTGACCTATTTTACAATCTTTAGCTCATTTACATTCTTTGCCTCATCTAGAAGACTTTTTCAATATGGGTTAGGTTTAAATTCAAACGAGATCTCTGGCAGGCTCAATTTCTTTCAAAAGTTCAATGGTATGGCAGCAGCAGCAGTAGCCACAGCCAAAAAGATGCAATATTAGCAAAAAGGGGAGGAAAGAGAATGGGTAACGTTATTAGGTTTGTCTACTTTAAGCTGAAATAAATCACAAAGCTGAATAGCTGCTGTCAATAAGAAACCACTCCCCAGGAGCAGCTCGTTTAATTGTTTGGTCCTGTGGTCCTTATCCTGGGAAAAAGCAGGGAGCTGACGGCAACAGAAATAGTTTGGATTCCTGGCACACTTCCAGAGTTATTTTGCAGTCCTCAGTAAGTCTTCACTTTCTCCCACAACAAAACAGTTCCAAGGATGGGATCTCTTGGCATTGCTTCTTACTACTGCATGTGAATCTACAATTACCTCAAAATAGAGTTTAATTAAAATATGCACACGCACACACACACACACACACACACACACACACACAGTTCCAAAGATTGGGCTGTAATCATTCTTTGAGAGCCTAGAAAAGATGGAAAACGCACATTCTCTGCGTGGTGGGCTTGGTGTACAGTGTCTTAAAAAAAAATTAGCTCGTGACCTTAGAAACTTTCATGACTTAGGTTGTAAATATAACAGAGGATGACATCTGTAACTGACTTTTGAAAGCAATTTGCTTTAAATCTTCATTTTTCATACAGATTGTGTAATAATTAAAAATGGCCACTGGAAAGCAGGAAGCCAACCTTGAAGGTGTGAAGTTCAGGGCAGTGGTTGGGTCACAGTGTCCTCCAGCCCCGCAGATGAAAGAGGTTTGAGCATGAAGATGCCCCATAGTCTTGAGGCAGCCTGGGAAGAGGAGGGCTCCAGAGACAGTCTTCTCACTGGTTCAAATGTTAACCCCTAAAAGACCTCCCAGCTACCTAAGGAAAAAATGTGTAGTCAAGATGCAGATGGAAGTTATCAGGGAAAGCCAAATCCAAACCACAATGCCAATCCACTTCACCACTTCAAATCCACTAGGATGACTACACTCAAAAAGTCAGATAATAACCAGTGTTACTGATGGGGATGTGGAGATGTCAGGATCCCTATGCATGGCTGGCGGGTAAGGTAACATGGTGCAGCTGCTTTAGAAAGCAGTCGGGCAGTTCATCGAGAGGTTAAACATAGAGTTACCACATGCCCCAGCAATTCCACTCCTAGAAAAATGAAAGCATATGTCCACACAAAAACCCATACACAAATACTCATAGCAGCACTATTCCTAGAAGTCAAAAAGTAGAAACAACTCAAATGTCCATCAACCAGTGAATGGATCAACTAACTGTGGTACGTCCATATAACGAAATAGTATTTGGCAATAAAAAGAAAGGAAATACTGATAAACACTAAACATGAGTGAACCTTGAAAATCCTATGCTAAAGGGAAGAAGCCAATCCCAAAGACCACATACTGTATCATTCCGCTTCCATGAAATGTCCAAGAAAAACAAATCTACAGTAACATAAGGTAAATTCCCCCTAGGACTGGGGGAAATGAAGAGGGTGGAGGGAGTGACAATTAAGATCCATATGGGTTTTCTTCTGGAAGGATGAAAAGTCCTAAAATTGACTGTGTTGATGGATACACAATTCTGTGAATATACTAACCACCATGGAATTATACACTTCAGGTGAATTGTACGTTATGTGTATTCGATCCCAATAAAGCTGTTCAAAAAAGAGATGTGGGAGGATCCCACTCACAGACTCCCAACAGCACCAACCTTCCTTAAGAAGAGGCACTTGATCCCTTTTAGAAGTTTTTCCCTGGCCAGGGCTAACTCATTAATCTATGCCTGGTGGATGTTACCAGGTTCTCCTTCCCTATTTAGTGACTTACTTAGGAAATGACTAATAAACAGAACCTGAGTCATTTTACAAAATATAATGCACTGTATACACTCACAATAATAGGTTCTGTTGATTTTCCCAGTAGCATAACAGCCAGAGAGAAAGCAGTGAAGCTCAGAGAGGGCCCAGAGAAGGGGGGAGGCTGAGAAGGAGGGAGTTAGCTGAGCCCAGGGTGCTTGTTAGGCCTCTCCTTTCTTTCCACTTAAGCCCTCCTGGTAGGAAAATGGATCAAACGAAGTGCTCTCTGGGTAGCCAGAGTGTTGAAAATGGCTCTCAGGTATTTTGCAAAATATGATACCATAAAAATAAAAATACTCAGAAGCACCAAGGTGCCATTTGGAGAGCCAGGAAAGAGCGCCAAGAAGGTGAAGTATCTGGCTGATGGCTTCAGAGTAGTTTTTTCTCCCCCATTCATTAACAGAAAATAAATAAATAAAGAAGTAGCTGCTGTACCTCTTGGCTTTCATTTCAGCACAGTTTTCAGTTAGAATTCAATGCAGGGAAGCATGTCTGCCACAACACCTAAATAATTCACAACTGCTCAAAATACCAGGGACACATGTCAGGGACGAACCCACTCCCAGGACCACGTTGACAGGGTTGTGGGGGTGTCTCCAGCTAAAATCCTGAGGAGCAGGTGGTGCCTAGTCTGCTCCCGACTGTCCAGCACTCACCTGGAATGCAGAAACCTGCTTCTTTTGCAGGGCCCCTTTCTGAAGTGACTGCTTAGATTGACATCTCTAGAAATTACACCTTAATATGTTAAACTTCAAGATCTTGGACAGACTCAGGTTCAAATCTCAGTCTACTGCTTACTGGCTATGTGACCGACAGGGTACCCAACAGCTCTGGGACTCATTTTCCACACCTGTAAAATAGGGACATCAATTCCCACTTCCTAGGACTGCTTTTGAGGATTAAATGAGATGAAAGCACAGGGCTTGGCACATACTAAGTGCTCAACAGATTGCTGCTATTATTATTATTTGGTAAAGTGTGCTCATTTATTTACTCTTACAGCTAACCAATATTTTTATTAAACACCCACAGTGTTCCGGGCACTGGGGATGTTCTAGACACTGGGGTGCAGGAACATCCCTGCCTTCATGGAGTTGCCAGTCTATGGGGAAGACAGAAAACAAACAGGCACACAAGGGATGAACAAGTTAATGAACAACCATAAAAAGTGACAGATGGTAATGTGATGGAGAGTGGCTGGGAGTACCACTTTAGAGAGAAGACTCACATAGTGTGTGTCTTGGGGCATTAAAACTTTGTTGATTTAGTTAATGGTTACTGGCTGATCCATCCACTGATCGCAGAACCTTTCTAAACCCATCTGCAGAAATGACCGTAGGGACTACTGTGGTAGCATATACCCCAAGCCCGCTTGGCTGCATGTCATGCTCATGTACCACCTAAGCAAACAAATCTCCAGCCCTTCCCTTCTGCTCACCTCTTCTTGAAGGCCAGCACTCCCCTCCCCTTATCCCTACTGTCTGGAGTCCCCTGGGTTCTGAGAAAGTCACTATTTCCTGGGAGGAATCTTACACTTCAGGTGTCTTTCAGCATCTCTGACTGTTCTTCACACATCACTGAGACAGTGGAATTTTAAACAGGGCCTTTGGGAGGAAAGGTCCACTTTGAAGACATCCTAAGTCTGCAAGACACGGAAGTGAGCAGAGAAAGGGGAGCACACAGATGATTCTTCATGGATCCCAGTCACACTGTGAAGCAGGGAAATAAAATGACACGATGAAAGAAGCAGTAAAGACACTCCCCAAAAACCAGGAGTGACTATCAACCATCTGTCGCAAATACAAGCCCACCAGAGAGAATAAGGGTGCTTAGAGAAACACAGAGAAACAAAAATATCAAGTGGGCGCCCACATTCATAGAGGCATTCAGAGCCTGAGACAAAAACCCAACAAATCTTACCTCTAGATCTGGAAGTGTGAGCCAACCTAGCCCTACAAAGCATTTCTCCAGGTCATTTGGCCACACAAAACTACACCTCAGTGGAGTTAGTATTACTTCCTACTAACTGATGGCCAATATTGTTTTCTGGAAGGAAAAAGGAAATTCTGGAAGGTTCCACCCAAAATATCTGCAGAGAGTACTAACCTCTGAGGAGCACGTCTAGGGTCAGATGTAGGAAGATGATTTACTTTTCACTGGATTACCTTTTGTATTATTTGATTTTTATTATGTTTATAATTATTATCAAAGAAGAGATTTTATCTTCAAAATAAATGAAAAAGAGAAACTGCTGATTAAAAAGTATGGTTAACTTATCAGTAATTACAAGTTTGAAGAGTTAACTTTCTTTTGCTTAATTATTATATGTCCTTTATTTCTTCATACAAAGAGAAAACATTACAACATTAACCAAAGTCATATAATAATGCTTTATCATGAAGTAGAAAGAAATATGAAAATGGGATTCCCAGGCAAGAGGGCCAAATAGGAACAGCTCCGGTCTGCAGCTCCCAGTGAGACCAACACAGAGGGTGGGTGATTTCTACATTTCCAACTGAGGTACCCAGTTCATCTCATTGAAACTGGTTAGACAGTGGGTGCAGCCCACAGAAGGTGAGCAGAAGCAGGGTGAGGCGTCGCCTCACCCAGAAAACCCAAGGGGTCGGGGAACTCCCTCCCCTAGCCAAGGGAAGCCCTGAGGGACTGTGCCTTGAAGAATGGTGCATTCTGGCCCAGATACTACACTTTTCCCGTGGTCTTCACAACCTGCAGACCAGGAGATTCCCTTGGGTGCCTACACCACAAGGGCCCTGAGTTTCAAGCACAAAGCTGGGCAGCCATTTTGGCAGACACTGAGCTAGCTGCAGGAGTTTTTTTCATACCCCAGTGGCACCTGGAGCACCAACAAGACAGAACCATTCACTCCCCTGGAAAGGGGGCTGAAGCCAGGGAGCCAACTGGTCTTGCTCAGCGGATCCCACCCCCATGGAGCCCAACAAGCTAAGATCTACTGGCTTGAAATTCTCACTGCCAGCACAGCAGTCTGAAGTTGACCTGGAACGCTCGAGCTTGGTGGGGAGAGGGACGTCCACCATTACCAAGGCTTGACTAGGAGGTTTTCCCCTCACAGTGTAAACAAAGCCGCTGGGAAGTTTGAACTGGACAGAGCCCACCGAAGCTCAGCAAAGCTGCTGTAGCCAGACTGACTCTCTAGATTCCTCGTCTCTGGGCAGGCCATCTCTGAAAGAAAGGCAGCAGCTCCAGTCAGGGGTTTATATCTAAAACTCCCATCTCCCTGGGACAGAGCACCCTGGGGAAGGGGCGGTTGTGGGCGCAGCTTCAGCAGACTTAAACGTTCCAGCCTGCCAGCTCTGAAGAGAGCAGGGATCTCCTAGCACAGTGCTCGAGCTCTGCTAAGGGACAGACTGCCTCCTCAAGTAGGTCCCTGACCCCCATGCCTACTGATGGGGAGACTCCCCCCAGCAAGGGTTGACAGACACCCCATACAGGAGCGCTCTGGCTGGCATCTAGCAGATGCCCCTCTAAGACAAAGCTTCCAGAGGAAGGAGCAAGCAGCAAGCTTTGCTGTTCTGCAGCCACCACTGGTGATACCCAGGCAAACAGGGTCTGGAGTGGACCCCCAACAAACTCCAGCAGACCTGCAGAAGAGAGGCATGACTGTTAGAAGGAAAACTAACAAACAGAAAGCAATAGCATCAACATCAACAAAAAGGCTGACCACGCAAAAACTCCATCCGAAGGTCACCAAAAGCAAAGATCAAAGGTAGATAAATCCAAGAAGAAGAGGAAAAAACAGCGCAAAAAGGCTGAAAGTTCCAAAAACCAGAATATCTCTTCTCCTCAAAAAGGATCACAACTCCTCACCAGCAAGGGCAAAAAACTGGACGGAGAATGAGTTTGACAAATTGACAGAAGTAGGCTTCAGAAGGTGGTGAGTAATAACAAACTCCTCTGAGCTAAAAGAGCATGTTCTAACCCAATGCAAGGAAGCTAAGAACGTTGATATAAGGTTAGAAGAATTGCTAACTAGAATAACAAGTTTAGAGAATAACATAAATGACCTGATGGAGCTGAAAAACACAGCACGAAAGCTTCGTGAAGCATACACGAGAATCAATAGGTGAATCAATCAAGCGGAAAAAAGGATATCGGAGATTGAAGATCAATTTAATGAAATAAAGCATGAAGACAAGATTAGAGAAAAAAGAATGAAAAGGAATGAACAAAGCCTCCAAGAAATCTGGGACTATGTGAAAAGACCAACCTACGTTTGATTGATGTACCTGAAAGTGATGGGAGAATGGAACCAAATTAGAAAATACTCTTCAGGATATTATCCAGGAGAACTTCCCCAACCTAGCAAGACAGGCCAACATTCAAATTCAGGAAATACAGAGAATGCCACAAAGATACTCCTTAATAAGAGCAACCCCAAGACACATAATCTTCAGATTCACCAAGGTTGAAATAAAGGAAAAAATGTTAAGGGCAGCCAGAGAGAAAAGTCAGGTTACCCACAAAGGGAAGCCCATCAGACTAACAGTGGATTTCTTGGCAGAAACCCCACAAGCCAGAAGAGAGTGGGGGCCAATATTCAACATTCTTAAAGAAAAGAATTTTCAACCCAGAATTTCATATCCAGCCAAACTAAGCTTCATTAAGTGAAGGAGAAATAAAATCCTTTACAGGCAAGCAAATGCTGAAGGATTTTGTCACCCCCAGGCCTGCCTTACAAGAGCTTCTGAAGGAAGCACTAACTATGGGAAGGAAAAACCGATACCAGCCACTACAAAAACAAACCAAAATGTAAAGACCATTGATACTATGAAGAAACTGCAACAACTAATGGGCAAAATAACCAGCTAGCATCATAATGACAGGATCAAATTCACACATAACAATATAAACCTTAAATGTAAACGAGCTAAATGCCCCAATTAAAAGACACAGACTGGCAAATTTGGATAGAGTCACGACCCATCAGTGTGTTGTATTCAGGAGACCCATCTCATGTGCAAAGACACACATAGGCTCAAAATAAAGGGATGGAGGAAGATTTACCAAGCAAATAGAAAGAAAAAAAAAAAAGCAGGGGTTGCAGTCCTAGTCTCTAATAAAACAGACTTTAAACCAACAAAGATCAAAAAAGACAAAGAAGGGCATTACATAATGGTAAAGGGATCAATGCAACAAGAAGAGTGAACTATGCTAAATATATATGCACCCAATACAGGAGCACCCAGATTCATAAAGCAAGTTCTTAGAGACCTACAAAGAGACTTAGACTCCCACACAATAATAGTGGGAGACTTTAACACCACACTGTCAATATTCAATAGATCAACGAGACAGAAAATTAACAAGGATATTCAGGACTTGGACTCAGCTTTGGACCAAGCAAACCTAATAGACATCTTCAGAACTCTCCACCCCAAAACAACAGAATATACATTCTTCTCAGCACCACATAGCACTTATTCTAAAATCAACCACATAATTGGAAGCAAAACACTCCTCAGCAAATGAAAAAGAATGGAAATCATAACAAACAGTTTCTCAGACCACAGTGCAATCAAATTAGAACTCAGGATTAAGAAACTCAATCAAAACTGCACAATTACATGGGAACTGAACAACCTGCTCCTGAATTTCTACTGGGTAAATAATGAAATTAAGGTAGAAATAAATAAGTTATTTGAAACCAATGAGAACAGACACAATGTACCAGAATCTCTGGGATACAGCTAAAGCACTGTTTAGAGGGAAATTTAGAGCACTAGATGCCCACAGGAGAAAGTGGGAAAGATCTAAAATTGACACCCTAACATCACAATTAAAAGAACTAGAGAAGCAAGGGCAAACAAATTCAAAAGCTAGCAGAAGACAAGACATAACTAAAATCAGAGCAGAACTGAAGGAGATAGAGACATGAAAAACCCTTCAAAAAAATAAATGAAACCAGGAGCTGGTTTTTTGGAAAGATCAACAAAATGGATAGACCACTAGCCAGGCTAATAAAGAAGAAAAGAGAGAAGAGTCAAATAGACACAATAAAAAGTGATATAGGGGAGATCACCACGGATCCCACAGAAATACAAACTACCATCAGAGAATACTATAAACACCTCTATGCAAATAAACTAGAAAACCTAGAAGAAATGGACAAATTCCTGGACACATACACCCTTCCAAGACTAAACCAGGAAGAAGTCGAATCCCTGAATAGACCAATAACAAGTCCTGAAATTGAGGCAGTAACTAATAGCCTACCAATCAAAAAAAAAAAAAAAAAAAAAAACATAGGACCAATGGATTCACAGCCGAATTCTACCAGAGGTACAAAAAGCACCCGGTACCATTCCTCCTAAAACTATTACAAGCAATAGAAAAAGAGGGACTCATCCCTAACTCAATATATGAGGCCAGCATCATCCTTACACTAAAACCTGGCAGAGACACAACAAAGAAAGAAAATTTCAGGCCAATATCCCTTATGAACATTGATGCGAAAATCCTCAATAAAATACTGGCAAACCGAATCCAGCAGCACATCGAAAAGCTTATCCACCACGATCAAGTCAGCTTCATCCCTGGGATGCAACGCTGATTCAACATATGCAAATCAATAAACATAATCCATCACATAAACAGAACCAATGACAAAAACTACATGATTCTCTCAATAGATGCAGAAAAGGTCTTTGATAAAATTCAACACCCCTCCATGCTAAAAACACTCAATAAACTAGGTATTGATGGAACATATCTCAAAATAATAAGAGCTATTATTTATGACAAACACACAGCCAATATCATACTGAATGGGCAAAAGCTGGAAGCGTTCCCTTTGAAAACCTGCCCAAGACAAGGATGCCCTCTTTCACCACTCCTGTTTGACAGTATTGGAGGTTCTGGCCAGGGCAATCAGGCAAGAGAAAGAAATAAAGCATGTTCACATTGGAAGAGAGGAAGTGAAATTATCTCTGTTTGCAGATGACATGATTGTATATTTAGAAAACCCCATCATCTCAGCCCAAAAACTCCTTAAGCTGATAAGCAACTTCAACAAAGTCTCAGCATACAAAATCAGTGTGCAAAGATCACAAGCATTCCTATACACCAATAATAGACAAACTGAGAGCCAAATCATGAGCAAACTCCCATTCACAATTGCTACAAAGAAAATAACATACCTAGGAATACAACTTACAAGGGATGTGAAGGACCTCTTGAAGAAGAACTACAAACTACTACTCAAGGAAATAAGAGAGGACACAAACAAATGGAAAAACATTCCATGCTCATGATAGGAAGAATCAATATTGTAAAAATGGCTATACTGCCCAAAGTAATTTATAGATTCAATGTTACTCCCATCAAGCTACCATTGACTTTCTTTACAGAATTAGAAAAAACTACTTTAAATTTCATGTGGAACCAAAAAAAGAGCCTGCATAGTTAAGACAATTCTAAGCAAAAAAAACAAAGCTGGAGGCATCACGCTACCTGACTTCAAACTATACTACCAGCCTACAGTAACCAAAACAGCATGGTACTGGTACCAAAACAGACATATAGACCAATGGAACAGAACAGAGGCCTCAGAAATAACACCACACATCTACAACCATCTGATCTTTGACAAACCTGACAAAAACAAGCAACGGGGAAAGGATTCCCTATTTAATAAATGATGTTGGGAAAACTGGCTAGCCATATGCAGAAACCTGAAACTGGACCCCTTCCTTACACCTTATACAAAAATTAACTCAAGATGGATTAAAGATTTAAATGTAAGCCCTAAAACCATAAAAACCCTAGAAGAAAACCTAGGCAATACCATTCAGGACATAGGCATGGACAAAGACTTCATGACTAAAACACCAAAAGCAATGGCAACAAAAGCCAAAATTGACAAATGGGATCTAGTTAAACTAAAGCGCTTCTGCATAGCAAAAGAAACTATCATCAGAGTGAACAGGCAACCTACAGAATGGGAGAAAATTTTTGCAATCTATCCATCTGACAAAGGGCTAATATCCAGAATCTACAAGGAACTTAAACAAATAACAAGAAAAAAACAAACAACCCCATCAAAAAGTGGGCAGGGGATATGAACAGACACTTCTCAAAAGAAGACATTTATGCGGCCGCCAAACACATGAAAAAAAGCTCATCATCACTGGTCATTAGAGAAATGCAAATCAAAACCACAATGAGATACCATCTCATGCCAGTTAGAATGGTGATTATTAAAAAGTCATGAAACAACATATGCTGGAGAGGATGTGGAGAAATAGGAACGCTTTTGCACTGTTGGTGTGAGTGTAAATTAGTTCAACCATTGTGGAAGACAGTGTGATGATTCCTCAAGGATCTAGAACTAGAATATATCATTTGACCCAGCAATCCCATTACTGGGTATATACCCAAAGGATTATAAATCATTCTACTATAAAGACACATGCACACATATGTTTATTGTAGCACTATTCACAATAGCAAAGACTTGGAACCAACCCAAATACCCATCAATGTTAGACTGGATAAAGAAAATGTGGCACTTATACACGATGGAATACTATGCAGCCATAAAAAAGAATGAGTTCATGTCCTTTTCAGGGACATGGATGAAGCTGGAAACCATAATTCTTAGCAAATTAACACATGAACAGAAAACCAAACACTGCATGTTCTCACCCATAAGTGGGAGTTGAACAATGAGAACATATGGGCACAGGGAGGGGAACATCACACACTGGGGCCTGTTGGGGGATGGGGGAAAAGGGGAAGGATAGCATTAGGAGAAATACCTAATGTAGATGACGAGTTGATGGGTGCAGCAAACCACCATGGCACATGTATACCTATGTAACAAACCTGCACGTTCTGCACATGTATCCCAGAACTTAAAGTATAATTAAAAAAAGGAAATATGAAAATGGGGTCCAGATGCCTGGGTCCCAATCTGTGTGTCACTCACCAGGCTAATCCCTTCCCTCCCTGGACTTCAGATGCTCCCTGAGAAACATGCAGGCATTAGATTAAAACTCTAAAATCCCTTCCAACTTTCTAAGTTCTCTCTGAAAATAAAGGCATATGTATTTGCTGAAAAATTTCTTATAGTTTTGAAATTATGAAAGTAACACATGCTTACCAAAGGCTCAGATGACACAGATGTATGTAATGCAAAGCTTTCCTGCATTGCTCCCATCTTTGCTCAATTCCTCTCTGCTTCCAGAGTTAGCTACCATTAAGAGACTATTGCTGCACTGTCCAGTGTGGTAGCCACTAGCATGTGTAACTATGTAAACAAATTGTAATGAGTTGAAATTAAATAGCTATGAAAATTCAGTTCCTCAGTCATACCAGTCACATTGCAAGGGCTCGATAGCCATCTGAGGCTAGTGGCTACCAAACCGGACAGCACAGATACAGAACAGTGTTATCACTGCAAAAGTTCTACCAGACAGCACTGGTCTACTATGCATAAGGAGGCTTTTCAATACTGTTCGATACTTATTTCCTGGAATTTCTGCAATTGCTTACATCAGACCCTCTCTAGCTGGGCTCATGACTACTCTAACAGCTTAATGGGGTAAGTTGCTTTGAAAAGGTCTCCGGCTGGCACGGTGGCTCACGCCTGTAATCCCAAAACTTTGGGAAGCTGAGGTGGGTGGACCACCTGAGATCAGGAGTTTGAGACCAGCCTGGCCAACATGGTGAAACCCTGTGTCTACTAAAAATACAAAAAAAAAAAAAAAGCCGGGCATGGTTGTTGGCACCTGTAATCCCAGCTACTCAGGAGGCTGAGGCAGGAGAATCACTTGAACCTGGGAGATGGAGGTTGCAGTGAGCCGAGATCACACCACTGCACTCTAGTCTGGGTGACAAGCGCAAGACTCCATCTCAAAAAAAAAAGAAAAGGTCTCCTAATTTCCTGGCCTATATTAAGAAAGACTTGCTTCATCACTGAAGGTCACAAGTTGTGAAACTATCACCATCCCAACAGCACATAGAAATTTAAAACCTTAACTAAAGAACTGGCAAACTCAGCCTGGGCAACATAGCAAAACCCCTTCTCTACAAATAAAAGTTAAAAAGAAAATTCGCCTGGCATAGTGGCACCACTTGTAGTCCCAACTACTCATGAGGCTGGAGCAGGAGGATCACTTGAGCCCAGGAATTCAAGGCCGCAGTGAGCTATGATGGCGCCACTGCCTTCTAGCCTGGGTGAAAAAATGAGACTCTGTCACCACCTCTCCAGAAAAAAAGAACTGGCAAACACCAGTTTGCCTCAGGGTGGGGCTTTTCAAAAAGCACTAAGGCATTCAAAGTCTGAAACAAAACACCCAACGAATCTTGCCCAAGTGTGAGCCAAGCTAGTCACAAACCATGACTCAATGGAGGAGTTGTCTTAATCATTCCCTAATAAACAGTGGCCATCATTGTTTTCCAGACTCTGACCCCCACTCCACTGTCTGCACAGTCTGAGCAGGTAATGCCAACTTCCCACTGCACAGTAAGGAACTCTTTCTTGATTTAGAAAAGTATAATGCATTTCTTTCAGTTCCTCATAAATGTTATGTCTTCCTCTATGCTCAACCTTTGCTAGAATGTCCTTCTTTCCCTAACTGCACCTTTTCTCATCACACTTCCCCATTTATTAGCCAGACAATGTCTACATTTTCCTTAAAGCTCATCTCAGATATCATTTACTCCAGAAAATCTTCTTGGCCCTTCCCAGGCTGGATTAGGGCCCCTCAGTGGCTGCTCCAGCATATCTACACAGGAGACACGCTGAGGGTGAACGTCTAGTAGGAACCAAGGAAGGGGGTGTGGGACGTCTCTTGAAATCACATTTTATGGCAAGATACAATTTTGGCTGAGACATTTGCAAGAAAAAGAACGAAGTTTTTAAAGATTCTCTTATTCACACTTGAAATGTGAGTGACAAAATATCAGTAATTCATTTCAAAGAATATCTCTTTTGTAAGTAGTAACTTTGGAAGGTGATTACGGTTGCACAACAATGTGATTTACTTAATGCCACTAGACTGCACACTTAAAAATGGCTAACATGGTGTCGCCTTAAGCTTTGCCCACCTCAAGCTCCTCTGCTCGCGGTGGCCAGAACAGGGGCATAGAGAAGCCTTCAGCGGCTGGGGGGCAGGCAGCTGTGCCTGTCCCAGAGCTGTGCGAGGCACAGGCACCGCAAAAGAAAAAGATTTTTTTTTAATGGCTAACATGGTAAATTATATTACATACATTTTTTACTGCAATAAAAATAAATAAGGAGAAAGAAATAAACCACAAATTTTATATATATATATATATAATTTTTTTTTTTTTTTGAGACAGAGTCTTGCTCTGTCACCTAGGCTGGAGTGCAGTGCAGCGATCTCGGCTCACTGCAAGCTCCGCCTCCCAGGTTCACACCATTCTCCTGCCTCAGCCTCCCGAGTAGCTGGGACTACAGGTGCCTGCCACCCCGCCCGGCTAATTTTTTGTATTTTTAGTAGAGACGGGGCTAGCCAGGATGATCTCATCTCCTGACCTCTTAATCTGCCCGCCTCGGCCTCCCAAAGCGCTGGGATTACAGGCGTGAGCCACCGCTCCCAGCCCGATATATTTTTTAAAGTAGTAACATTGGAGGAGAGCCACTAGAGGTTAAAGAAAGGTTATGCCTTCCCCCAAGCCACACTCTGGCTCTACTATTGGCCCCTTTATGAGCTCCAATAACATCCTAGTATTTTTCTATCACAATAGTGCTATGCTGAATCTGTTTATGTGTCTGTCTGTCTTTTCTACTAGATTGGCAAGGATTAATTATTATTTGTCTTTTTGTATCTCTGCTACTCACAGCAGTCCCCAACAGAGGTATTCAATAAATGTTTGTTTGGTGAATGGATGGAGGATGGATGGATGGATGGATGGATGGATGGATGGATGGACGGACGGATGGATGGATTTACGGATGAGTGGATGGAAGAGTGGATGAGTGGATGGGTGGGTTGGTGGGTGAGTGGGAGAGTGGATAAATGATGAATGAATTAATGGATAGTTGGATGGATGAACAGATAGATAGATAGATAGATAGATGAAAATATTTTCTTAAGTCTTCAGCTCTGTCTTCAGACTAGAAGCTCACAATCTCTCCCTCTCTATCTCTCTCTGCATTTCCCATAACACCAAGAAAATGTTTTATATTTTATATTTAACAACTGCTCAATACACTAAGAGAGAAAAAAAGGCTGCCATTTCTAACCCAGTAAACACACTAAAGAAAGGTTGGGGAAAGGAAAAAAGTAATCTTTAACAATATATGTTGGATAATAGCATTAAAAGCTTCCCTTTCTCTAATGGAGGTACAATTTGGAGATAAACCTAAACCACTTTCCTCTCTGTGGCATATGATTAAAATCTGCTTTGTCTGTCTAATTTACTATTCTCAAATTACCACACTGCTGCTGGCACTGCAAACTCAGGCTTCACAGCTGCCTTTGAATTACTGTATAACTTTTCCTCTTTTTTTTTCCTTTTAATCAGCACTGAACCAAGAAAGTGCCATCTATACATGGTGGGAAAACTATGTCTTCAAACTTGGAGGCAAAAGGTGTCACTCAAGGTGCCCCCTGTGTCAGGATGACCCTCAGCAGAAATACTTCTCCCCTGAGGTTTGGGAACACAGGAGGTGAAGATATCCTTGATAAGGTTCCAGGTGGCATAAAATAACCTGAAGTGTATTTTCCATCCCTACTCCACAGAGTTTATTACTCTTCTGCCTAAGCCTTCAAAACAGAGAGAGCCTGACATGGCAGTGGCTAGTGCCTAAGCAAAAATAACAGTAATACATTGTTTTCCTATTTTTCTAAAAGTCCTCTAAATACCATGCTCTGCATTGCTAGATTTTGACTTTCAGAGTCAATCTCAAAACTACAAGGTAAATTACCTTAAAGGGCAGATAGAAAATTTCATTAGCATCACCCTTCCTTTTTCTCTTTTTACAACTTCTGGGGAGCTAATTTGAAATTTCAAACTACAAGCAATATTTGTACCATGCCAAACATGTAAAAGGAAAGGGGAGGTAGTTTTCAATTGTCTACTTATGTTAGATGACAAAATACTCATATAACCATGGTAAGTTGATTGCAATTTTATTTGGATGTACATTCAGCCACAGGTTACAAAAAGAAAGTAGACATGGAAAGAATTTAGACTGTGTCCTTGGATGACAGTTCCAAGACATCAATGTGCTTTTTCTACCCAGAGGTGTGATCTGTGTATGGCTTTTCTCTTGAGCTATTAAAAAAGTTGTCAGTGGAAAGAAATTATATCATTTAGATTACTGAGAACATTCAAAAACAAAATAATGGTGGTATTTAGTGTAATAAGAGCAAACCTAAAATACAAGACACAATACCCCATCCTAATCTTGCTAAATATGAGACATTGGACCAATCCTATAACATCTCTGTTTAAATCAACCTCAATTTAATCAATTAATACATATTATCATTATTATACTCGAGGATATCAAGAGGACTATAAGTATATAGAAAGCTTGCTGCTAAACAAAGAACCAATAAATACTCCACATATCATAACATTGTAGACAATACCTACACAAGGTACAGATGACAAAGACTAGCATTATTATTTTCAGAACAATGGACAGTAATATGTGTATAGACTGGCCAAAAAATAACATTAGCTAGAAACATCAAGGAAGAATTATTAGCCAACTAGTTAATTAGGTGTTTGCCCTCTCTTCTATTAATAAGGCTAATTAGTTACTGATTTTTTAAAGACTGCTTGATTTTTATCATTATATTCATTAGTAAATAATATTGTGTTTGAATTCTCAGTTTATGTGTAAAGACCTTGGTTTGGTTAATCTTCACTTTCCAGATTAACGTTTAGCATCACGGACTAGACTTTTAAAGCAACAAATTATACTTCTGAGGTGAGAGATTATAAGCCATACCCTGATCTGTTAACATGTTAATTGCTTTCCCCTGCTACAGAATAATCATATTTCAAATGTTAGCATAAAACATAGATATATTCAGATAAAACTCTATTGTACATTTAAGATTCAGGTCATTACATTATTAATATTAGATTATTGTTGTTTGAGCAATTTTGTAGAACTTGAATTATTTTAATTTTCACAATAACCCCCTGAAAACTACATACAAAACAAAATTTGCCACAAGAGATATCTGAGATATAAATAAATACTAAATAAAGATAAATTATTGCAGCATAACTTGCAAAGCTGCTCCTCATATAACATGTTTAATTTTGTAGCATGTTGATAGGATTTTAACATGTATTATCTACTTAATGCTCCTGACACTGTCTCAAAGGGCAACTTCCCTAGAAAGAAAATCGTATGCTTTGACACTCAGAACTTGAAAACTGAAAGAGGTCTTTTTCATTTGCAAGTCCAAGCTAGGACATGAAGATTAAGGACAGAAAAGTGCTTTTCCACTGACAACCCTGGTTTGGCTGCCCCATTTGTAGAAGAAAATAGAGACCAGCTCTGGTTCAGATGAGAGTTGCCTAACAAAGGAAAAACGATCGAGTACTATTGGAAAGAATTCCAGAGCTCACAATTCATTGATCTACAAGCCTGCCCCAACCAGAAATACAGACAAAAAAGGAAGACCTGTCATGGAAGTTTTATTCATACCACATGGTTTCTGCCACCACTTGCAAGAACATTAACAACTCCCTTACTTCTGTCTCTATGTCAGACCTGTGTCTCTGGTAACTTTCATTCCTTATATCCAACTGTCTATTGAGAATTCTTCACTCAGACGCCCTACAGGCACTTCAAAATCAACGTACCCAAAATGGAACTCATTCTCTCTTCCCCCAACCTGCTTCTCCTCTAGTCTATCTCCTCAGTGTCAGCTTCACAGGTGTGTGACTTGCACATTTGCTTAGGGACCCGTGCCTAAAAGGACCCTGTACTTGGCGTAATGGTCTGCTATCATCACTTTGAAATTCTTAATAATTTTTTAACAAGGAGCTCTGCATTTTCATTTTGCATAGGACCACACAAGTTATGTGACCAGGACTGTCTCTCCTGGAATGGCATCGCCATTACCCAATCATTGAAACTAAACATGTGGAACTCATCCCAGATTCTCCTTTCCTTAACTCCCAGATTCAGTCATCCTGTTTCACGCCTAGGGTTTTACACCAAGCAAGCAAGAGATCACTTTACTTGTAATGCCCTTTTTCTCCTTCTGAAAGAGTTTACTTCCACTTGTCCTTTAATTATTAATCAAGATTCATCTATATCAGAGATACTTACTGATGCCCCAGCCTGCTCTTGGTGCCTCCTCTTAGTCCTCCACCTGCATTTACCTGTCTCTACATCCATCATTTCATCCTCGCATCACTATCTTTTCTATCTTCCCCCAACTGACTGCGAGCTCCTTGACGACGGCTGATTTTATTTTCTTTTGTATCTCTACTTCCAGCTCTGTGCTAGGAATGTAGGAGATATTTAACAAATGTTTATTGAATAAGATTGATGTTGTTTCAAACAAACTTTAATTTACCTTTGAAAACCTAACTTCTTGATCAAAACAAATGCTCTTCCTTTTTAGAATAAGCTTCTTTTTTTTTTTTCTTTTTGCTAAAGTGGTCCCCTCCTTTCCATCCTGCACCTTCGGGGAGAATCAACAAAGCAAACAGCTCAGCTCCAGAGCTTAAGTTACAACTGGAATGCATTTTGCATGGCCCTCCAGGGTCATTGTCCCTCAGAGTCACTTCGGCAAGTAAGAACAGCTAGGGCCCCTATGCCTCCAGGGGCTTCCAGGCACTGCTGGCTTATACACAATGATTTGTTTGTGCCGAGATATTGCCAGAGCTTTTCAGAAATACCACCAGGAGTCCAGGGTACAGGAAAGCAAGACTGGGAAGCCTGGCCCAGAGGGACGAGAAGGCAGTCACTAAGCCTAGTCCTGTGTGCTCTCATGGACATGCAACACTTCATCAGATTTGCCATGGGAAATCCTGTTTGAAAAAACAATCTCTCGATTTGGTTGGAAGAAATAGTCAAACAGAATCATTCCATACCCAGCAACAGTGTCTAATCAGCACTTCATTATACCTGTGATAGACATACCAGGATGTATTTCTTTATTTATTCACTCACTTATCCACACTCATTGAACATCTACTCAAAGAAATGCACCCAGTGAGGCACAATCGAGGGAGGAACAAAAGGAACAGACTCCTCCACTCGAGGAACTTAACAATATTATTAGGAGAAAGGTAAATTCCATTGATGTCTGACTATTCCAGATGTGGTCCACAGACCAGCCACACAAGCACCACCTGGAAGCGTGCTAATAATGTCAAATTTCAGGGCCCTTCCCAAGACTTCCTGAATCCAAGTCTGCATTTGAACAAGAGCACAGAAAATCCACAGAAACATCCAACCGAGAAGCACTTACACACCTCTCCCAGGGCTCAATGCTGAACTTAACTCTTCTGAGCCTGAGTCAAGTTCAAACCTTAGCTGTAAAATCTGCCCAACTGGCTCCTGACCCTAGTCCCATTATTTTTCCTGCCTCTGGACTCCACATCTGGCTCTCTGCTACTTCATGAGAAGAGCAACTTGAAATTCTCCATCACAGAGTGAGAACTAAAAGAGGGTCATGTTATCCTCCCAATGCCTAACACTTATGCCATGTGAATCTCAGATTCTTATGGGATAAATTCTGATATTTCCATTCCTGCAACATTTTTCTGTTTTCCCAAAATGCCTACTCAGAAAAAGAAGTAACAACTTAATAATTCAAGTGACCAATGGGCCTGATTCAAATGGTTTACAGTTTAAACACTTCATGTTTAGCTGTATATTTTCCATGATCAAAAGAAGGGTCTCAAAACAAGACACAGCTTTATGCAATTATTAGAGTTTAAAAAGTTAGGATTCAGTTAGAGAGCAAGTGAAATTAGAAAATGCTTATTACAGTAGAGCCTAGCCTTGTCCTTCTACTCTTAATATTTTGAATATAAACGCAGACACACATACACACACACACACACAAACACACACACACACACGTGCATAGTTACTACTAAGAATTCCAAATATAATATACATATTTTCTGTGAACATGCAGTGTTTTTTATTTAATTGACATCACTTGGTGTACTTGTAACTTATGATCTTGGAGGCAAAGAAGAAGCATATAAGTTCTATTTTGTTTTATTTAGGTTTGGGGTTTTTTTTTTTAAATTTTTCAGGAAGTTCAGTAAATGGACAGTCACCTAAACCAGCAAATTTTTTTTTTTTTTTGAGACAGGGCCTCACTGTCACCCAGGCTGGAGTGCAGTGGCACAGTCACAGCTCACTGCAGCCTCCATCTCCCCAGCTTAAGCAATCCTCCCACCTCAGCCTCCCAAGTAGCTGGGACTAAAGACACGCACCAAGCCCAGCTAATTTTTGTATTTTTTTGTAAACACAGGGTTTCACCATGTTGCCCAGGCTGGTCTCAAGCTCCTGGGCTCATGCAATCTGCTCACCTCGGCCTCCCAAAGTGCTGGGATTATAGGCATGAGCCACTGCACCCAGCAATTCTTCAGCATGTTGGCCTCAAAACTGCTTTACCTACTGAGTATCTGTAAAACCTTTGTTTATATTATATATAGACAGAATTATTTAAAATATTCAATTATTGATTCATTTAAAAATAACAAAACCCACTGTACATTAATGTAAATAACATATTTTTGTTTAAAAATAGCTATATTTTACAAAATAAAGTAGTGATAAAAGCAGCATTGTTTTGCAAATATCTTTAATGTCTGACTCAACAAAGAGGTGTATTCTCACATATGCTTCTTCATTCAATCTGTTGCAATATCACACATCTTGTAGCCTCTAGAAAATTCCACTGTACACTTCTGAAAGACTGAAAGTGGAAAAGGTAAACAACATCTCATCAGAGTGACAAGACAATTCAACAGGGAAAAGAGTTGCTTTTTTCAACAAATGGTGCTGGGACAACTGGATATCCACATGCAAAAGGATAAAGTTAGACCCCTACCTCACACCATACACAAAAATTGACTCAAAATGGATCAAAGATGGGAGTAGCTGTTAATAGGTACAGATTTATTCTGGGGTGATAAAAATGTTCTGGAATTAGGGAGTGATTGTAGTTGCAAAGTCTTATGAATATAAGAAAATCAACTGAATTGTACATTTTAAAATGATGAATTTTATGGTATGCAAACTATCTATCAATTTTAAAAATGGATCAAAGTCCTAAATATAAGAGCTAAAACTATAAAACTGTTTAATGAAAACATAGGCATAAGTCCTTACTACCTTGAATTGGGCAATAGTTCTCAGCTATGGCATCACAAATACAAGCAACAAAAATTATATATAAATTAGACTTTATCAAAATTAAAAGTTTTTTTGACCCCATCAAGAAGTAAAACATATCCCACAGAATGGGAAAAAATATTTGCAAATCACTTATTACATAAAGGGTTTGTGTCCAGAATATATGAAGAACTCTTACAACTTAATAATAAAAGACAACCCAATTTTAAAATGGGCAAAGGATCTAAATGGGCAGCTGTCTGAAGAAGATATACAAATGGCTAATAGACACATGAAAAGATGCTCAACTTTAGCCATCAGAGAAATGCAAATCAAAACCACAATGAGATCCCACTCCACACCCACTTAGGATGGTTATAATCAAACAGATAGATAATAACAAGTATTGGAGAGGATGTGAAGAAATTGAAACCCTGCTACACTGCTGGTGGGAATGTAAAATGGTGCAGCCACTTTGAAAAACTGTTTGACAGTTATTCAAAAGATTAAACACATAGTTACCATATGACTAGTAATTTCACTTCTAGGTATACACCCAAGAGAAATGAAACGTGTCTAGAGAGCAACTTTTTCAGGAATGTTCATAGCAACATTATTCATAATAGCCAAAATGTCCATCAACCCAAATGTTCATCAACTAATGAATGGATCAACAAAATGTGATATATCTATGCAATGGACTGGACTACTATTCAACAAGAAAAAGGAAGGAGGTACTGACCCATGCTACAATATGGATAAACCTTGAAAACATTGTGCTAAGTGAAAGAAGCCAGACACAAAAGTTCACATATTTTATGATTCCATTTTTATCAAATGTCCAGAATAGACAAATCTATACAGACAGGAAGTAGATTAGTGGTTGCCTAGGACTGGGAGGTCTGGAGGGAAATGGAGGTATGACTGCTAAAGGGCAAAGGTTCATTTTAGGGATGATGAAAATATTCTAAAATTAATTGCGGTGATGACTGCACTACTCTCTGAATATATTAAAAATTGTATACCTTAAGTGGGCGTACTACAAGGAATGTGAACTACAACTCAATAAAACTGTTATCCAAAAAGGCAAACAATATCTTAGTATTATTTTGAAAATAGTTTTCTTTAATAGCATGGACTCCATGAAATGATCACAGGGACTTCCAGGATTCCCCAGACAACACTTTGAGAACCACCTACCCTAGACAAAGCATCTACAGTAGGTATTGTGGGTTATCTTTTTAGGAGCCATTTCCCCCTTCCTCCTATCTTATTTTAGGTATTTGCTCTTCCCCAGGCAGAACGTCACCACAGGGGAAGTTGATCCCACCCTGAGTCCCAGGGTCGAGCTCTGGACCTTAAGCTAATCAGCACATTATCTTCCCCTGGTCAGGGTCACTGCTTCAGGGGTAAGCATGTGACCTGGGAGGTCCAATCAGAATGACTGCACACTTCTGTTTGGGATGCTGAATTGGAAGTGGCTTCTCTCTTCCTCTGGAGGGTATCCTATGAAAATGTGAGAACTGGCACTACTATAACCATTTCACTACCAGTCTGAGGATAGAGCCATCCCAAATGGCAAGAAGAGGCAAAGGAACCCCAGAGAAACAGAGCCACAGTCCTTGAATTAAATATATAATTCAAGACTTCTGAATATATGAGTCAGTAAATGTCCTTAATGTTAAAGCCAGTTTGAATTAGAATTTGTTGCATGTAGTTAAAAGAATTCTAGCTGATACACCGTCAATGTGCAGCTAATATTATTGTATTCTCCCTGAAGTCAATACACTTTGCCTTTGCTTTGAAAATATCAAGAGATAAGATCTTAGCAGACCATTGGAATAACATTACATTTTTTTAGGATATACTTAATATAAAGAGCTGGCCCATATAATATAGGTCTAAAAACGTCAGAGCTGTGCCACAGTATTTAACAAACTGCCTCTCTCCTCTATTCCTTTTGTGTCTGATTTTCAGTAGACTCTGAATGGCATTCCAGAAGAGCTTGGTAGAGAAAAGCGTTGAATTGTCCTTACTAGCAGAAAACTGTGGCTGCCAGCTGGACCTAGCTTGGATTTCACCAGCAGGATCATCATGGGGCCTGATATTTAGCACAGATATAGGTTTGCACATGATAATATCATTCCCATTTCAACAGATAAGAAGCTATCCTTTTTTTCAACTAAATTGATTAGAATAGTACTCTGTATTTGGGTGATATTTTAACATTTACAACATGCTTTTACATAAGCCATCTCAACAACACAGTGGAGACTGGCAGTTGAGGAATTATTACTCTCATTTTTCAGTTGAAGAACAGGAGGCCCAGTGACTGGCTTAAGGTCTTGCACCATCATAAAGTGATGGAGTTTAGGCTTAAAGTCATTTGATTCTAAGTCAAAGCCTTCCCACTACTTAGGATTACCTCTAATATAGTTCCACAAAACATTAAGATAACAGTCACTATTTTTTCAGCTCTCACTATGTGCCAGGTACTAAGCTAAGCACTTGACATATAATCCTTATTTAATCCTTACAAAAAGTCCATGAGGGCTATGTTATTATTATTTCCACTTTATAGCTGAGGAAACTGAGGCCCAATGAGGAAAAGTGACTTCCCCAAAGTCACCTGGCTAGTCAATGGCAGAGCCAGGGTTCAAACCCAAGCAAGCAGTGCTCCAGAACATATGCTCTCAACCACTTCGTGCCACCGTGCCACTTGAACAAGCATAAAGTTTGTCTGCTATAGAGAGCTGTGCCTGCTCTGAACAAGATGCCTTTTAGCTGCCCAGAACCCACCCATTCCATAAGGGCAGAAATGATATTTAACAACACACACTACAAAGGACTCTCTCATAATTTTTCTTGTTCTAGAATTTGATCATACAAAGATTGCCTAAAAAAAGCCAGGGCTGAGATGACATCTTACTAAACTCTCATGAAAGGTTTATTGTAACAATAATTGCAACCTAATTTGACGTATTCTGAAAGACGCTCCTGCATGATTAGCCGACAGCTGTTCCTCCCCACCACACACATGTGCATGCACACACACACACATAATTCCATTCCTTCCATAATGGCAAAGCCACCTCCCATTATAGAGAGGAAAAATGCCAGATGCATATATTCCTAGACACTTTTGCAGCTAGGACATGGGCATATGATCCAATACAGGCCAATGGAATCTGATAGGAAGACTGATGGGGACTCTGGGAAAGTGTTCCTCTGTGATAAAAAGGCAATACATGAGGAAATACCTCTTCTTGGACAGTGGATGTGGTAGTGACTGACTGACATCTAAAATTACTGCAGCCACCTCATAATCATGGAGACTATAGAGACATAGTTAATGCACTGAAGATGCCAGAGTGAAAAGATGGGAAGCAGCAACTGAGTCCAGGCAGAGCTTTGGAACAGCCCTGAAGTCACCCTCCCTCTGGACTTTTTGCCAGCTAAGATAATAAGTGTCCTTATTATTTAGGCCACTTTAACTTGTCTACTCTTTTACTCGCAGCCAAAAGCAGCCTAATCATTCAGTCCCGAGAGGCAGTGCTCCAGAGATGAAAGAGCTCTGGATTTTGAGTCAAAGGACCTGGGTTCTGATCCACTTATTTGCTTGGTTACCCAAATTGCTAACCTCTTTGAATCTCATTTTCCATATCTAGTAATACAATATTGAGATAATACTCAGTAACACAATAACATCCATAAAATGGAGATAATGGATAGTTATGAAATTCATATGAGATAATATGTACACTACCACTTTGTCAACAGAAATGCTTCATTCAAATGTAATTTATCCAGTCAATAATAAAACCACAGACTTTTTAAACTGTAGCATCCATCTAGCCAAATTCTTTTGTTTTACAAAAGAAAAGAAAATTGACTCCAAATGTCAAATGACCCACTCAAGATCACACAGCTGGTTGGTAACATAACTAAACCACACATCTGATTCCCAATCCAATGCTGGCATGCTACCTTCATGTTGACAGGTAATGAGTTAGATTAAATATTGGGAAGGTTAGCACTCATCCATTCAACTGATGTTTAATGTACACATATTATACTATATAGAATAGTAGGCACTATTCTAAATATCAGGGACTCTGCGGTGAACATCAAAATGTTCCTACTCTTGTGAATTTAACAGTCTAGAAAGAAAATTATTCAATCTACATCTATATTTATTGTGTTCCTACTGTATGCAAAGCACTATGCTAAGATTTTTAGTCAAATACAAATACAAATTTTCAGCCAATTCCAACTATGTCAGCCATGTTTACCAGGCTTTGCCAAAGTATGAATAATGTCAAAAATCTATGTAAGCCAAAAAAGTCAGTATTAAAAATGGCAAGTTCATTAGCAAGAGTTGTGAATAACAATGCCGGTGTCTAAAGAAAAAAAAGTAGATAGAAGATGGCTAGGACTCCACTCTAATTGAAGTAGCAAGGCTGAATGAAGAGTTAGAGTCAAACCTCATCCTCCTACAAAATCCAGACTTCAAGGGTTGGCTCAACTGGAAAAGCCCAATAGGGAGCATTCAGCAACTCCTTCCCTTCCCCAGGCCTCTGTCTTGTAACCCAAACTCCCCTTTACTCCCTGTCTATTTGGAATTCCTCTATCTTCCATCCTACCTGAACATTCACAAGCAAATGATATGATGGGACAGCATCCCAGATCCTGTGAAAAGAGACAGAGCCAGTGACTTCCACATCTCTTATTGGAACTGACCACCAGTCTGCTGAGACTGGACCACTAGGTTGTGTGTTTGAAAGTTTTCATTGGCCAAATACTACCAAAATTATATGATTTGGAAAAGGATTATTTAAAAGCTGTTATTTTGCAAAAGCTCTTTCCTATCCTCTATGCGGTGGTAAATGCAAAGATCCTAGGGGGTGGGGAGGTAACAAGGAGAATACTCTGCCTTCTCCCCTTGTGGGAGGCACACTGAAGAGGCACAAAACACATGCCCTTTCACCATCACACTCTCTAATCAGAGCACAACTAGGCAATTCTCCCTTAGTTTCTGGCTTGGTTCATCTTTTGATGCATAGGCATAATTTGGGGCTACTACTGTCTGAAATATAAGGACACAGTGTATCAAACCTAACAAGGCATTTATGCATATAGTTTCTTTAAAGGCAAATACCATGTTTCTGGGGGTGGAAATGGCCCCCAATGACATTTGGATTGTGGGATTCCAATCAGCTCTGGGATGCCAGCCTCCCTGGAAGACTCAGGACACATTAAGTTTGCAAACTGGCAAATAGAGTCGCTTTGTCCATTCAGATCATGAATCCCAACTGGCCTTCAGTCACTGGCTTAAATTCCCCTACCTTGGATTTACCTCTTTCCATGTCTGGAAATTTTATTGAAACTTCAGCTATTTTAACTATGGGGTAATATGTCAAAGACATACATAAGCTTTGGATCCAGACAATTCCGGATTTGAATTCCAGCTGCTCATTCTCTTTTTAGAGATGTGGCCTTGAACAAGTCACTTAAATTATTAGCTTCTCAGTTTTCTTACCCAAAAGAAGGGAATAATACCTACTCAAAGGTTGGTGGTAGAGATCAGACATAATGAGTGGAAAAGGCTGGCTCATGAGAGATGCTCAAGAAATGGCACCTAGAGCTATTCACATTGTCTCAAGCAATAGTCCTGAAGGTTTCTATCATCCCTTGCATCTACCATGTGTGGCCACTCTCCAGCACCTTGCTAGAGAAACCTGTTTGAGTGGCTCATTTTTCTTTGAATCTGGAATGCTTACCTACTAGAGAACACAGACTAATGAGCTCCCAAGGATGTGTGGCTTGAGTTTCCCCTACTTATTTTGGGGCTCCATAGGCAGCACTCCTGTAGTGAACAGGAGTGAACAACTAACACATGTCCAAGAGCTCCTGCTCCTCCTACAGAGCCTCTAGATCAAGCTCATCCAGCCCATGGCCCAGGACAGCTTTGGATGCCGCCCAACAGAAATTCATAAACTTTCTTAAAACATTATGAGACTTTTTGTGATTTTTTTTTTTTAGCTCATCAGCTATCGTTAGTGTTAGTGTATTTTATGTGTGGCCCAAGACAATTCTTCTTCTTCCAATGTGGCCCAGGGAAGCCAGAAAATTGGACACCCCTGCTCCAGAGCCAGGCAGACACCAGGGATGAGAGCTCCTAACGTAGACAGGCAGATGTGGGCTACGGAGAGAGGGTGACATTCTGTGACAGTATATACAATCCTTTAACTTTGTAGTTCTATAGAAGGAAAGAAGCAAACACAGATGGATTCACCCAGAACAAGTACCAGTGATTCCAAATGGTTTTGTTTCGCATTGTTTTTTAATCCTTTTGTTCTCACTCTAAGCAAATGGGAAGTCTTTGTAACCTGATACCCGGAAGGGCAATTTCAATTCCTGGTCTGGAGTACTCTAGGAAAGTGTGAGGTCCAAAGTTATCCAAATAAAATCTTTTAATTCATTTTAATTGGTTAAATAACAACCGTAATTTGGGGGCAGAAAGGGCAGAAAAAGACAAATCACAAAATGAAACATCATAATTTTTTAAAAATCAGTGCCCAAGCCAACATTTTGAAACATAACATTTTAACCTCTTTGGCACTAGTTGGGTCATAAGCACTGGAGTTTTTCAAACTGTTGTTAGACTGGCTACAATTTATTGTTTCTCAAAACACAAGACAACAAATACATGTCCTTTGGGGAATATTTATTATTCTAAGGAAGACTTCATCCTGAGGGAGGGGAAAAAAATGTCAACACCAAGTGGTACAGGGCAGAAGAGGGCTGAGAGACAGAGGAGAACTCAACAGCCTCTCTCCCTGACGGCCCCTCCATCATCTACACATTCATTATGGGTTAAAGGACCTGTACACCCACTTTAGGACTTAAAGCAAAGTGCACAGTCCACACTCTCTGGATCACAAGACTATTAGTACATGCCAGATGCTTCTGTGCAACCCTTGTGGCAGTAGAAACGCTGCCTATCCTGCTAATCCTTTTATTATTAAGTTTAGCAGTGCTGCTTAGCTCAGAATGAAATTCAAGCTCCTCCAGAAAATTCAATGGGAGCCTACTTTCCTGGGAGATCATGGGGCATCACATTCCTACCTTGACACTTGTCCGGCTGTCAGGTTACAAATTAATTGCAACTGCCCCCAACATGTCACACACTCCCACTAACAAAAATTAAATAAAAATAAAACAGGGAAAGTCCTTTCATTCCTTCATGGTTTGCACAGCCTAGAGGCTGATTCCTACTTTGGGAGATGCTGCCCCCTCCCACTGACATGGGTGGTGTGCCCTGTATTACACTAAAAAAAAAAAAAAAAAGCTCAGTCCCAGAGCCTCAAGACTCGACTAGGGTAGGTGAGAAAGGAAATCCCAGAGATAAACAGTTAAATAGATTTAGAAGTCAGAAGTTAATTGTGCTGAGCCCTGACACAACCTTTCCTGATTGTGTGCGCACCGACTGGGGCATCTTTGGGGTCCTGGAAGAGGGGCTCCCACCTGCCTACATATTCACCCACCGCAAATATGCACACGCACGCGCACCCACACGCACACGCACACCTTTGCACCTCACACTAGCTCTCCTGACAGCCCAGAGGCACTTACTACCCGAGGACAGGGCTGCCAGCAAAGCTGCCTTCTCCCAAACAACTCGCCTTCTCCTCCAACTTGGGCGACAGTGAATGTCCACCAAGATTCCACGGGGCTCTTTTACCCAGGACCCAGGTTCCTGCAGGGCTCCCCACCTGCTGGCCTCACAATCCCTTTTCCTTTCTCCAAAACACTCAGACTTCACACATTCCTTTCGAGGTAGCTCCAGTCCGACGCAGCGCGCGCTCCATCCCTCAAGGCTGGCGCCCAGGGCAGCCCGGCCTCTCTCACTCTGGGGAAACTTCTCCACCGCCCCACGCGGAGAACTAAAGACCACCGGCGGAGGGTGAGGGGGACCGATACGGAGCGGAAAGCAGGTTCCGGGACTGAGGGCGTCTCCGGAGCCTGGGCGCGGGAGACAGAAATGAGTGAACCCAGCTGATGCATGCCTTCTCCACGTGGAAGAAGGGAGGAAATACCAGTGGGCGACATGCAGGTGCCCCTCTCAGCCCTCGGAGCTCCCATCTCCTGGCGGAGTAGGGCCCAGAGGGGCCAGAGTCCCTCTGGAGGCAGCTGCCCCGCGCCCCTAGCCTGGGCGCAGTGAGACGCGCGCGCAGGGTGCACGCGAGGGGAAGGAGACTGGGCGCGGATAACGCGTGCCTGGCGCTTGCAGGGCACCATGCCCCTCCACGCCAGGATAAGGCCCCCCAGCCTCAGAGGCCTGAGGAATCGAAATCTGGCTTTCTAGCAGTCCCCCAATACCCTCCGGGAGTGGGTTCCTTGTTCTCGCATGCCCACCGCAAAGGCCCCCCGCCCTGCTCCCGGCGTGTGCCCCGCGCCCTCGCCCGGTTCCACGCGCACCTGGATGTGGCAGGAGATCTCCGAGTCGTCCAGCAGCCGGATGGTGCATCTCATCTCCTGGCTGAGCGATTTGACGCTGGAGCTCCGAAAGTGGATCATTTTCATGGTCCTCCTGCCTCTCGGCATACAGTGGCAGGAGGCGAACATGCACCGCGGCCGTGGGGAGCGAGCGGGAGGCTCAGGGCCGGCGCGGTGCTCGCCTGCGCGGACACACACGCTCGCACGCACTGTCCGGGACACCTGGGCGCGGCTCAGCCCCGGGACATCGGCAGCGTCGGGCGCCTGCGGACACACATGCCCAGCGGCCGGGGCGCGGCGGGCGGGTCCCTCCCTCTGTTCGCTCGCCTCCGCCTCGCCCCCTCCTTTCCCCGCCTCCTTCTGTCGCGCGCGCTCGTGCGCCTCCCTCTGCCCGGGCTCGCTCGCCGAGGATGCCCAGAGCCTGAGACCCCCGGCGGGCTCGCGACGCACTCACTCCCACGCGCGCCGAGCAGCTGAAGGAGGAGGCGGAGGGATGGCTGGCGCTGCTGGCCTGGGTGCCCTGGTGGTGGCCTGCTCAGTCGCAGCCGCCGCTGCGTCAAGCTGGGCCCGACTGCCTTCCTCAGCCTCACCGCCTCCTCCCTCCCCTGGCCGCTGTCGCTCGGGCTCCCGGTCGTGCTCGTCCCGGCCCCGGCTCCCCAACGCGCTCGACAGCGCCCTGCTCTGCTCAGCTCCAGGGACCTGGCGCGGGTAGGGGACGGAGAGCGATCCTGACCCACACCGCCAGGGGGATTCCGCCTCGGGAAAGGATTGCTGGGCCCAGGGCGAGTGACAGAGAGAGTGACAGCCCTGACACGGCTACACCAGGAATATCGCTAATAGTAAAAATCTCTGGTACTCATGGAGATTGTTTAAGCCATTGTTTTATTTAATGCTAGCTAGGACTCAGTCTCTTTCTCCAAAAAAGAGCCTTCCATGTGCAAATCCTCCTTTAAATCTCCCAACATCTTAGTGTGATCTTTGGTAGCATACCTTTGACCCGAGCAAGAGGGATAGGTTCCTATCCTACTCCCCTGCTTTACAGACCTCTCCAGCTCCCGGCTGCTCAGGAATTAAGAGGTCTAATGGCAAAGCAGATGTGCCCCCATCCCGTCTTAGTCCAATCTCTGGGTATTAAGGACTCTGGAATTCCCCACGCGCCTCCAGGGTGTTGAAGGTAGGAGGTATCCTGCCTCTCTGTTGTCCCCAAGGTGGCTAGAGCCACTGTGTCAGGTACCGTAGGCCCGAGAGTGGCCAGGGGCAGCTGTTGAGTCAGGGGTATGGAGCTTGAATGTGAGCACTAGAATGTCCAGGAGCTGGGAGAGATGGAAGTCCTCTCACCCTGCTGCTCTTGCCAGAGCAGAACAGGTCATTAGGAAGGAACATTTGTTAGAAGAGGAGGTGTTGACCAGCTGTCAGCTTTTTCAAGGTTTGTGCCTGCATAGAGTCCCCTCATCCAAAGATATGCCCCGTCCTGGGGGTCGAGGAAGAGTGGCACACAAATTTTACCTGCCCTGGACAGTCTGGTGGGCCATATATTCTCTAGGACACCTAGTGGGGTTGGCTGAGGTTTGGGGGAGTCCGCATTGCATTTGGACTTCTCTCTCTGCCTGCTCCTGCCTCCTCTCCCTGTTGATCACTAATAAATACCATACAGGACAAACTCAGTCTCAGTATCTGCTCCTGGAAATTCCAAATTGCAACAATTTGTCAAGATAGGAGGATAGAGAATGTTTTATGTAGCACTCAATAGCTGACTATTGCTTATGAATATTTAGATGATAGTATGGGGCATTCATGTAGGCTCTTGAGCTGGGCCCTTCAAATGTTAGGGCAGATCCTGATGGAGAGGTCAGTATTGAGGGTATGGGAAGATGTGGATTTCATTCTTGGCCCAGCTACTGGCTAATCCTGGGGATCTTTGAAAAGTCTCTCCATTTCTTTTCTCATTTCAAAGGAGAGAACACCTGTTCATCCCACAGGTGGCTGGGAAGCTGGTATGACACCGGGTCAGTGGAGGACATCTTACAGCTGTAATCTGTAAATCCCCATATGCACATATGAGGTGGCAGGGATGGGACCTGCCCCAAGTTGAAAACTGGATCATCTCTGCTAGCCAAAAGAGCAGACAGCCCAGAGATCAAAGAAAAGTCACCAGCCAAACAGTCCATGCTTTTCTTTTAAGACCACGCACACACTTGTCCATCCTATTATAGTGACCGTTAGGCTCCAAAAGAGTCATATCAATACCCAAAAATTGTTACCCCAAATTTCAAGGAAGCAAAATAAGACCAACAAGGACAGTAGGGAAAAGGACAGAATAAAGATAACCCAATGTGGGACTGTAAGAAACAGAATTTTGAAGAAATGAGAAGAACCTGAGATTGGTTGTCTGGCCTGATTAGGAATAAAGGCTGAGATTCAACTAGTATGAAAATACAGGCTCTGGAAGCACTTGGCATGACAGCTAGGTAAATTACCAAGTATGGTCACCTGGATTGAACTACCCACTGAAGACAAGGCTCTGGGAAACCAAGTGGCCATTGTCAACAATAATAATAATAATATGAAGATTAGGAAGAACTCAAAGAATGAACTCAAGGGATGAGTTTAAAACTGGACCACTTAAAGAAAAGTAGTGATGCACTAAGTCCTAAATTCTCAGCTTACAACTTTTAAACAACTGTATTTTTACAAACAACAGAGCTCAAAGAATATCTTGTTAATTGAGCCACAAGGCCAAAACTGAAAAACCAAATTCACAATTTCATCTACAAATTGCCAAATTACAAAGTCAATTGAATTATCGGCCTCACAAGATTTTATAATTATCAGCAGGAAAGAGTGGGAATCTGGGAATAAGAATAGGACTATAAAAGAAAACTTGAATGATTCCTAGTCACTCAAGCCCCCAAACTCCCTTGGCAGCAGAAGCACGCCCTCTTCCTTATGTAACGAGGCTGTTCCTGCTTTGTTTGAAGATCCTCTTCAGAACTCACTTAAGGCAGTTACCTTGGAAAGGGAAGCCGATCTCCTCCCACCCCTCTCCCACCACCTCTGACTACTCTCACTCTTAATACTTGAACCAGATTCAGTCACACCCTAGGAGACCAACTATAAAGTCAACCCCAAGAAGAGAAAGAATTGCAAGATTCTGCTAATTTACATTGAAGAGTATATGTGTGAATAAACCTGAATCTGTCCATTTGAATTCACTTCCCAATGACTCTGGTTTCAATGTACTATCTAAATTGACTAACTGACTTCTGGACTCAGCTAAATGAAGATAAGAAAAAGGAAATTCCCTGGTACATGTACAGGAAAAGATCCAAAGAATCAAGGAGATGGAAATATTGCAGTGTATTTCCACATGTGGCCAGCTTACCTCTCTTTAACTGTGTCCCCTGAGGGGGCATCCACCAAGATTTTCAAAGAATCATTGGCAAAGGAAGGACTGCCATCTTTGAAAAGCACCAAAGTGGCTGTTCTTTGTAGCAAGAGACAGCTGTGAAAGACACTGCAGTCAAAAGGAGCTCCCTGACTTAAATGGGAAGGATGAGAGCCTGGGCTGGCAGAAGACAAATAGTGGTGCATGACTTAACCCTCAGTGCCAGGGAGGGCTTGGTACAATCATAAGCAGTGGTACCCAAGTAGACTTCCGAATGGTGTGACTCATAGGGATTTTGCTGGTGGCCAAGCATCCACCTAGGACTCAATTTGATCTATAGGACAAACAAGATTTCTACGCCAGGTGAACAAAGGCCAGGCTAAAATCCCCGTACAAATATTCCCAAATCTGAACCTGTCCCCCAAAGACAACCAGAAACATTTTTTTATTTTTTATTATTTTTTTTTTTTTTACCGATTGGGTCCCACTATGTTGCTCAGGCTGGTCTCGAACTTCTGGCCCCAATCAATCCTCCTGCTTGAGCCTCCCAAGTAGCTGGGATAACAGGCAACAAACAGAGGACATTTGAGTATAGGAAAGGTGGCTCCACTTGAGGCATTAGAATGTCAGCCATAGCAGTGGCTGCAAATCCAGTTCTTACTAAAGAAGTGGCAATGGGTGAGATTAATTAGTGTCTCATGCTCAGTGATAGTAACTGATATTCTTTACCAAAAAATATGCCTAACCAATGGGTTATAACACTTTGGTAAGCCACAAATAGATAACAGGTGGCCTGGCCACAAAAGATTGATGGTTGTAAATATTGCATCTTGAATTTTTTCATTTTAAGCACTTTTACAGCCATTAAAATTGATAACTTAAAAAGAAATATTTAGGTATAAATCTAACAAAATATGCACAAGATCCTTATGAGGAAAACTACAAGACTCTGGTGAAAGAAATCAAAGAACTAAATAAATGGAGAGCTATTCCATGTTCATGGATAGGAAGACTCAATATTGTTAAGATGTCAGGTCTTCCCAAATTGATCTATAGGTTAAGGGCAACCCAAGTCAAAACCTGAGCTAGTTATTTTGTGGATATCAGCAAACTTTTTTTAAAGTTTATATGGAAAGGCAAAAACCCAGAGTAGCTAACACAATACTGAAGAAAAACAAACTCAGATGACTGATATTACCTGACTTTAAGACTTAATATAAAACCAAAGTGATCAAGGCAGTATGGTACTCGCAAAAGAATAAACAAATTGATCAGTGGAACAAAATAGAGGGACCAGAAAGAAACCCACACAAATACAGTCAATTGATATTTGACAAAGAAGCAGAGTCAGTCCAATGGAGAAAGGATAATCTTTTTGACAAATGGTGCTGGAAAAACTAGACATTTACATGCAAAAAAATGAGTATAGACGTAGACCACACACTGTTCACAAATTTTAAGTCAAAATAAATCATTGACTCACATGTAAACAATAAAACTTCTAGGAGATAACATGAGGGAAAATTTAGGTAATCTTCAGTTTGGTGATAAAAATCAACAAACATCAACACATCAAAAGCATAAGTTGGACTCAGTTAAAATGTAAAACTTTTAGGGCAGCTTCAAGATGGCTGACTGGAGACACTGATCACCCAATTTCCCCAAAAAAGAAGAACCAAAGTTAGAGGTGAATAATCATAACTCAAAAGATTAAGAGACGAGTGCCAAGGCCTATTGGAAAATTCACAAGCAGAAGCTAGGGCACAGAAAAAAGGAGGAGGCAAGAATTTGGCAGAAATTGAATCCTGAAGGACTTGGGGTCCCATGGAAAGGGTAAGTGGGGATGTTTTGGGTTCCCCTCACCCCTGTGACAGATTGCTGGTTTCCAAACTGTTGAAGAGCTCCTCTGCCCTCACAAGCTCATGCATTGGTGTGGGCGGCAATTTGGGAATTTCTTGAGGGCATTGCACTGGGCTGTCAGCAACCCCCAAATTTGAGCTATGGTAGCGGGCACCACACTGGGTGTGCACCCATTGTGGGACTCTATCTTGCCCAGGGAATCTCAGTTCTTTTGTCTCCACATCACCAAATCCCCTGCAGACATCCCTCAGCACCCACTGAGATTGTGGCACCTACATGGGGCCAGCTGGACCCAGGAGAGCTGAGGGTCTGACCCTCAGGGCATGCTGTTCCAAGGAAAAGGCAGAGTGCAGCATGCCAAGGGAACACCTGTTAGGACAAAAGAAACCATAGAGTGTGCTCTCCTATTCCTGAGAGCTCCCCACTTCTGTGCTGAAAGTGACTGCACTCCTTTCAACAGCGACATGGGCACTGTGCTTGGCTCTGTGGGTGAAGAGTGTGGTTCTGCCATAGCAGCCAGGTGGCCCCAGTGCTTGGGCCTGGTAATGGAGATGAAGCCTCCTACTTCCCGCATAGCTGCTGCTGCCAGGGTTTGGCTTAAGCATACCTGTAGACAGCCATTCCAGGGCTATTAAGGATGATTGCATCCTTACTGGCAATGTCCCCACTGGGCCCTAGATTGTACAAAAGACAGGGCCCCTCCGCCTCTGTATAGACAGTGGCAGCATTCCTGCAGCAAGAACAGGTGAGCCATAAAGCTGTCTATTTTGGGCTGAGGGAAGAGGCTCCACACCAAAGCCATTTCAGCAGAGAGCCACAGGAAAGGCATTGTCCATGTCTCTCAGCTACATTGTGGCCTAAGGATAGAAGTGTCTGTCTGAACTGAGTCATGAGCCCTGGGACAGAGGCATGATAAGGAAGAAGACTGCGTTTCTGCACCATGGAGCTGGTGCAGCCCCCTGACCCCCTGAGGAGAGCTTTGTGCATTTCACCAGAAGCTCCCCTAAGCACCCCATCAGGGCTTGTGCTTGTGCTTGGCATTGGGTTATCCAAGAACAAGCCTGGCGGTCCAGCTTGACTCAGCTTTGTCCACTCCCCAACCCAGGGCTGAGCAGGAAACTCAGAGAACGGTGTATTCCACAGGCCAGATAATTGCCTGTGACAACACAGAGCTTCTCCCAGTTGAAAAAAAAGATCAAGTATATACCCATCTGCGTCTGCCATAGAAGCTCTTACCTTCAAGTGCCACCTACTGGTCTGGAAGTCAAACTGCACAACCTAATACAAATTTGGCTGACTCAGTGTACAGCACTAGTGACCGAGGTTTCTGAAGACTTCTATCTCCGTCTTTACAGGAGACTGAGAGCCTACTCACATGCCCAGTACACCACTACTACAACCAGCATTTGAGAAAACAACCATACTAACGTTATCTATAACCAAGGAATTCATACAGAGCCTTGGCCCCCTGAAAGCACCAAGAAGCAAAGCCAAACAATCCTATTCAACATACATTACAGTCATCCTCAAAGAAGAAATAAAAAGTCTTGTCCAAACAAAAGTAAATTCAAAAATAAGAAGTGACACCTCAGAATAAGAAAGGACCAACACAACAATTCCAGCAGCATGAAAAAAAGAGTGTGTTATGATAACCTCAAAGGATCACACTAAATATCTAACAATGGATCCTAACCAAAATGAAAATTCCAAAACGCCAGATAAAGAATTAAAAATATAGATTGTAAGGAAGCTCAATGAGATCCAAGAGAAAGTTGAAAAACAACACAAGGAAATCAGAAAACAATTCAAGGTACGAATGAAAAATTTACTAAGGAAAAAGATTTAAAAAATAAAAGAACATCTGGAAATGAAACAGTCATTGAAGCAATTACAAAATACAGTTGAAAGCTTTAACAATAGATTAGACCAAGAGGAAGAAAGAATTTCAGAGCTTGATGACAGGTCTTTGGAAGTAACCCAATCTGACAAAAATACAGAGAAAAGTGTTTTTTGGTTTTTTTTTTTTTGAGATGGAGTCTTGCTCTTTCGCCCAGGCTGGAGTGCAGTGGTGCGATCTCAGCTCACTGCAAGCTCCGCCTCCTGGGTTCATGCCATTCTCCTGCCTCAGCCTCCCAAGTAGCTAGGACTACAAGTGCCCACCACCACACCCGGCTAATTTTTTGTATTTTTAGTAGAGATGGGGTTTCACCGTGTTAGCCAGGATGGTCTTGATCTCCTGACCTCGTGATCCACCCGCCTCGGCCTCCCAAAGTGCTAGGATTACAGGAGTGAGCCACCACACCCGGCCGAGAAAATAATTTTTTAAACGAACAAAGCCTTTGAGAAATATGGTATTATAAACCATCCAAACCTGTAAGTCATAGGTATCCCTGAGGGAGAAGAAGAAAAATTTAAAAGTTTGGAAAACCTATTTGAGGGAATAATTGAGGAAAACTTTACTTTTCTTGCTAGAGATTTACACATCCAGATACAAGAAGCTCAGAGAACTCCTAGGAGATATATTGCAAGACAAACATCACCAAGGTGTATAGTCACCAGACTATCCAAAGTCAACATGAAGAAAAAGAATCCTAATAGCAGCAAGAGAAAACTGTCTAATCACCTGTAAAGGAAATCCCATCACACTAACAGCAGACTTCTCATCAGAAAACTTACCAGATAGAAGAGATAAGGGTCCTATTTTCAGTCTTCAAAAAAAAAAAAAAAAAAAAGCCAGGCATGGTGGTTCACACCTGTAATCCCAGCAGTTTGGGAGGCCGAGGTGGGTGGATCACTTGAGATCAGGAGTTTGAGACCAGCCTGGACAACATTGTGAAACACCATCTCTACCAAAAATACAAAAATTAGCCAGGCATGGCGGTGAGCCCCTATAATCCCAGTTACATAGGAGGCTGAGGCATGAAAATCACTTGAACCCAGGAGGCAGAGGTTGCAGTGAGCCAAGATTGTGCTACTGCACTCCACCCTGGGTGACAGAGCAAGACTGTGTCTCAAAAAACAAAACAAAACAAAAAAACTGTCCGCCAACAATTCTATATCCTGCAAAATTAAGCTTCATAAATGAAGGAGAAATAAACTATTTCCCAGACAAGCAAACACTAAGGGAATTTGATGCCACTAGACTGGCTCTATAAGAAATGTCAAAGAAGTTCTAAACATAGAGACAAAATGTCTTCATCATAAAAACCCATAAAAAGTATAAAACTCACAAGTTGTATAAAACAATTACACAGTTGAGACTACAAAGCAACTAGGTAACAATTAACATTATGACAGGAACAAAGCTTCAAACATCAATATTAACCTTGAATGTAAATAAAATAAATGTTCCACTCCTGGCCAACATGGTAGAACCCCGTCTCTACTAAAAATACAAAAATTAGCTGGGTGTGGTGGTGCATACCTGTATCCCAGCTACTTGGGAGGCTGAAGCATGGGAATCACTTGAACCCAGGAGGCGGAGGTTGCACTGAGCTGAGATTGTACCACTGCACTCCACCCTAGCGACAGAGTGAGACTCTGTCTCAAAAAAAAAAAAAAAGAGTATAGATTGGTGAAATGGATTTTGAAAAAAAATATCCAACAATATGTTGCTCACAAGAAACCCATCTAACTGCTAAATAAATTTAAAGACTCAAGGTAAAGGCATGGAAAAAGACATTCTGTGCAAATGGAAATCAAAAGCAGACTGGGATAGCTATACTTATATTAGATAAAACACACTTTAAATTAACAACAATAAAACAAGTTCATTATTACAGAATCAAGACGTTAGGACAACTTTAAATCAATATTTTAAGTCACTTTAAATCAACAGTTAAAAAAAGACAAAGAAGGTCATTATTATTATGTAATCATTATATAGTTATATATAATGATCATATAATTATTATTATATAATGACCTTCTTTGTCATTATATAACATAATATAACCAAAAAAGGTCATTATGATTATATAATATTATACATAATTATTATATAATCATTATCTAATTACCTTCTTTGTCTTTTTTTACTGTTGTTGATTTAAAGTGTCTGAAAGTATTGATTTAAAGTTGTCTTCTTTTACTGTTTGTCCCTATCATTATAAAATAAAGTGATCAATTCATCAAGAAGATATAACAATTCTAAATATATATGCCCCCAACAATGGAATTCTCAGATTCATAAAAACAAATATTACTAGACCTAAGAAAAGAAGTATACAGCAATGCAATAATAGTGAGAGACTTCAACAATCCACTGACATCACTAGACAGATTATTGAGGCAGAAAATCAACAAAGAAACTCTGGACTTAAATCAGACTCTAGATTAAATGGACCTAACAGACATTTATACAACATTCTACCCAACAACTGCAAAACATACATTTTTTTCTCATCTGCACATGAACAATTCTTCAAAATAGACCATACTTTAAGCCACAAAACAAGCCACAATAAATTTTTAAAAATCAAAATTATATCACTTCTCAGTCTTTTGGCTAAGATCAAGTGTAGAAATTGAAATTATATTAAATATCTTCTCAGACCACAGTGGAATAAAACTAGAAATCAATACCAAAGCAGATATGCTGATGGCAAATAAGTATATGAAACAATACTCAACATCATATCTCATTACAGAATTACAAATTAAAACAACAATGAGATACTGCGACACACCAGTTAGATGGATAAGACCCAAAACTGACACTGACAATACCAAATGCTAGTGAGAACGTGGAGCAGAGGAATTCTCATTGATCACTGGTGGAAATGTAAAATGGTACAGCCACTTTGAAAGACAGTTTGGTAGTTTCTTACGAAACTAAACATAAGCTTAGCATATAATGTAGCACCTGTGCAACTAGATATTCATGCAAATGAGCTGAAAACATTTTTGTCCATACAAAAACCTGCACTCAGATATTTATAGCAGCTTTATTCATGATTGCCAAATATTAGAAGCAACCAATATGTCCTTTAATAGGTGAATGGATACATGAACTGTGGTATCTCCATACAATGGGATAATACTCAATGATTAAAAGAAATGAGCTATCAAGTCACGAAGAGACATGGAAGAATATTAAATGCATATCACTGAGTGAAAGAAGCCAATATGAAAAGGCTACAGAATGTATTATTCCAACTGTATAACATACTAGGAAAGGCAAAACTATGCAAACAGCAGTAAAAAGATTAGTAATTACCATGAGTTCAGGAGAGTGGGTGAGATGAATAGGTGGAGTACATTTTCAGAATAGTGAAACTATTATTCTGTATAATACTCCAGTGGTGAATACCTAACATTATGCATTTGTCAAAACCCATAGAACTGTGCAACATACATAGCAAACCCTAATATAAACTATAGGCTTCTGTTAATAATAATGTGTCTATATTTTTTCATCCATTGTAACAAGCATACCACACTAATGCAAGGTGTTAAAATAGGGGAAACTGAGGTAATGGGTAGGATATCTGGAAACTCTTTGTACATTCTGCACAATTTTTCTGTAAACCTAAAAGTGCTCTAAAAAATAGTCTATTGTCTGGTCTGAGTACAGTAGTATTTACAACTAATTGATCACAATCTGTTACAGATTTTTTTATTTTAAGCTTGAGGGTACATGTGAAAGTTTGTTACATAGATAATCATGTGTCATGAGGGTTTGTTGTACATATTACTAGATTTCCCAAGTACTAAACCCAGTACCCAAGAGTTGTGTTTTCTGCCCTTCTCCCTCCTTGTAACCTGCCCCCTCAAGAAGACCCCAGTGTCTTTTGTTTCCCTCTTTGTGTTCATAAGTTCTTATCATTTAGCTCCCACTTGTAAGTGAGACCATGTGGTATTTGGTTTTCTGTTCCTGCATTAGTTTGCAAAGGATGATAGCCTCCAACTCCATCCATATTATTGTAAAATATATTATATTGTTCTTTTTTATGACTGCATAATATTCCATGGTGTGTATGTTCCACATTTTGTTTATCCAATTTGTCACTGACGGGCATTTAGGTTGATTCCATGTCTTTGCTATTGTGAACAGTACTGCCACGAATATTTGTGTACATGTGTCTTTATGGTAGAATGTTTTATATTCCTCTGGGTATACACCCAGTAATAGGATTGCTGTGTTGAATGGTAGCTTTTAGCTCTTTGAGGGGTCAGTATACTGCTTCTCACAATGGTTAAACTAATTTACACTCCCACCAACAGCGTATAAGAGTTTCCTTTTCTTTGCAACCTTGCCAGCATCAGTTATTTTTTGACTTTTTAATAATAGCCATTTTGACTGGTGTGAGATGCTATCTCATTGTGCTTTTGATCTGCATTTGTCAAATGATCAGTGATATTGAGCATTTTTTTCATATGCTTGTTGGCCACATATATGTCTTCTTTCAAGAAGTGTCTGTTCATGTCTTTTGCCCACTTTTTAATAGGGTTGGTTTTTTTTCTTGTAAATTTGTTTAAGTTCCTTATAGATGCTGGATATTAGACCTTTGTCAGATGCATAGTTTGCAAATATTTTCTCCCATTCTGTAAGTTGTCTGTTTATTCTGTTGGTAGTTTGTTTTGCTGTGCAGAAGCTCTAAAGTTTAATTAGGTCTCATTTGTCAATTTTTACTTTTGTTGCAATTGCTTTTGGCATCTTCATCATTAAATCTTTGCCCATTCCTATGTCCTGGATAGTATTGCCTAGGTTGTCTTCCAGGATTTTTATAGTTTTGGGTTTTACATTTAAGTCTTTATTTTATCTTGAGTTGACATTTAGATATGATGTAAGGAATGGGTCCAGCTTCAATCTTCTGCATATGGCTAGCCAGTTATCCCAGAACCATTTATTGAATAGGAAGACTTTTCCCCATTGTTTTTGTCAGCTTTGTCAAAGATCAGATGGTCATAGATGTGTGGCCTTATTTCTGGGCTCTCTATTCTGTTCCATTGGTCTATGTCCCTGTTTTTATACCTGTACTATGCTGTTTTGGTCACTGTAGACTTGTAGTATACTTTGAAATCAGGTAACATGATTCCCCCACCTTTGTTCTTTCTGCTTAGGACTGCCTTGGCTATTTGGGCTCTTTTTTGGTTCCATATAAATTTTTAAGTAATTTTTCTAGTTCTGTGAAGAATGTCATTGGTAGTTTGATAGAAATAGTATTAAATCTGTAAATTGCTTTGGGCAGTATAGCCATTTTAATGATGTTGATTCTTCCTATCCACGAACATGGGATGTTTTTCCACTTGTTTGCATCTTCTCTGATTACTTCGAGCAGTGTTTTGTAATTCTCATTGTAGAGATCTTTCACCTCCCTAGTTAGCTGTAGTCCTAGGTAGTGTGTGTGTGTGTGCATTCATGTGTGAATTGTGAATGTAATTGCCTTTCTGATTTGGCTCTCAGTTTGGTTGTTAGTGGTGTATAGGAATGCTAGTGATTTTTGTACATTGATTTTGTATCCTGGAATTTTGCTGAAGTTGTTTGTCAGCTGAAGGAGATTTTGGGACAAGACTATGGGGTTTTCTAGATATAGAATCATATTGTCTGCAAAAGGAGATAGTTTGACTTCCTCTCTTCCTATTTGTACACCCTTTATTTCTTTCTCTTGCCTGATTGCTCTGGCTAGAACTTCCAATACTATGTTGAATAGAAGTGGTGAGAGAGGGCATCCTTCTCTTGTGCTGGTTTTCAAGGGGAATGCTTCCAGCTTTTGCCCATTCCATATAATGTTGGCTGAGTGTTTGTCATAGATGGATCTATTACTTTGGGGTATGTTCTTTCAATACTTAGTTTATTGAGAGTTTTTAACACGAAGCAATGCTGAATTTTATCAAAAGCCTTTTCTGCATCTATTAAGATAATCATATGGTTTTTGCTTTAGTTCTGTTTATGTGATGAATCACATTTATTGATTGTTGTATGTTGAGCCAACTTTGCATCCTGGGGATGAAGCCTACTTGATCATGGTGGATTAGCTTTTTGATGTGCAGCTGGATTTGGTTTGCAAGTATTTCCTTGAGGATTTTTGTATCAATGTACACCAAGGATACTGGCCTGAAGTTTTCTTTTTTTGTTGTGTCTCTGCCAGGTTTTGATATCAAAATGACACTGGCCTCACAGAATGAGTTGGGGAGAAGTCCCTCCTCCTCAGTTTTTTGGAATAGTTTATGTAGGAATGGTACCACCTCTTCTTTGTACATCTAGTAGAATTCAGCTGTGAATCCATCAGGTCCCAAGCTTTTTTTGCTTGATAGGCTATTATCACTGATTCCATTTTGGAGCTTGTTATTGGTCTATTCAGGGAATCGATTTCTTCCTGGCTCAGTCTTGGGAAGGTGTATGTGTCCAGGAATTTATCCTTCTCTTCTAGATTTTCTAATTTGTGTGCATAGAGGTGTTTATAGTAGTTTCTGAGGGTTGTTTTTATTTCTGTGGGGTCAGTAGCAACAGTCCCTTTGTCATTTCTAATTGTGTTTATTTGGATCTTCTCTCTTTTCTTCTTAATTAGTCTAGCTAGTGGCCTATTTCATTGATTTTTCAAAAAAAAAAAACTCCTGGATTCATTGATCTTTTGAATGGTTTTTCGTGTCTCAATTTCCTTCAGCTAAGCTCCGATTTTTGTTATTTATTGTCTTCTGCTAGCTTTGAAATTGATTTGTTCTTGCTTCTTCAATTCTTTCAGTTGCGAGGTTAGGTTGTTACTTTGAGATCTTTCTAATTTTTTGATTTTGAACATTTAGTGCTATGAATTTTACTGTTAATACTGCCTTAGCTGTGTCCCACAGATTCTGGTATGTTATATCTTTGTTCTCATTATCTTCAAAGAACTTCTTGATTTCTGCCTTAATTTCATTATTTACCCAAAAGTCATTCAGGGGCTTGTTGTTTAATTTCCATGTAATCGTATGGTTTTGAGAAATTTTCATTGTGTTGATCTTTATTTTTATTGTACTGTGGTCTGACAGTGTGTTTGGTATAATTTTGGTCCTTTTACATTTGTTGAGGATTGTTTTATGTCCAATTATGTGGTCAATTTAAGAGTATGTGTCATGTGGCAATGTGAAGAATATATATTCTGTTGTTTTGGGGTGAAGACTTCTATAAAGGTCTATCAGATCCACTTGGTCCAGTGTTCTCTTTAGGTCCTGAATATCTTTGTTACTTTTCTGCCTCAATCTAATACTGTCAGTGGAGTGTTGAAGTCTCCCACTATTATTTTGCAGGAGTCTCTGTATCTTTGTAGGTCTCTATGAACTTGCTTTAGGAATCTGGGTGCTCCTATGTTGGGTACATATATATCACATATATTTAGGATAGTTAGGTCTTCTTGTTGTATTGAACCTTTTGCCATTATATAATGCCTTTCTTTGTCTTTTTTATCTTTATTAGTTTGAAAACTATTTTTCTGAAATAAGGATTGTAACTTCTGCTTTTTTCTGTTTTCCATTTGCTCGGTAGATTTTCCTCCATCCCTTTATTTTGAGCCTATTAGTGTCATTTTGGGTGAGATGGTTCTCTTGAAGACAGCATACCATTGGATCTTGCTTTTTTATTATTATTATTATTCAGCTTGTCACTCTAGTTTTTAAGAGAGACAATTAACCCATTTACATTCAAGGTTAGCATTGACATGTGTGCATTTGATCCTGCCATTATGCTGATAGCTGGCTGTCATGTTGGCTTGTTAGTGTGGCTGCTTTACAGTTACTCTGGTCTGTATGTTTTTGTATTAGCTAGCAGCAGTTTTTCCTTTCTATATTTAGTGCTCCTTTCAAGATCTCTTGTAAGGCAGGTCTGGTGATAATGAATTCCCTCAACATTTGCTTATCTGAAAACGATCTTATTTTTCCTTCACATAAGAAGCTTAGTTTGGCTGAATATGAAATTCTTAGTTGAAGATATTTTTCTTTAAGAATGTTGAATATAGATCCCCAATCTCTTCTGGCTTGCAGGGTTTCAGCTGAAAGATCAGCTGTTAACCTCATGGGGTTCCCTTTGTAGGGGACCTACACTTTCTCTCTAGCTGCCTTTAACATTCTTTCTTTCATTTCAACCTTGGAAAATCTGAAGATTATGTGTCTTGGGGATGATCTTCTTGTGTAGAAGAAGGTACCCTTTCAGGGGTGCCTATGATTCATAAATTTGGCCTCTTTACATAATCCCATACCTCTTTGAGGTTTTGTTCATTCATCTCTTTTTTCCCTTTATTTGTGTCTGATTGTCTTATTTCAGAGAACCAGTCTTCAAGTTCTGAGATTCTTTCCCCAGCTTGGTTTATTCTGCTGCTAATACTTGTGATGGCATTGTGAAATTTTTGTGTTATTCAGGTCTGTCAGACCCATTAGGATCTCTTTATACCAGCTATTTTGTCCTTCAGCTCCTGTACCACTTTATTGTGATTTCTGTTTTCCTTGGGTTGGGTTTTGTCATCTTCCTGAATCTCAATGATATTTGTTCCTATCCATATTCTGAGTTCTATTTCTGTCATTACAACCAGTTCATCCTGGTTAAGAACTCCTGTTGGAGAACTGGTATGATCATCTGGAGTACATACAACATTCTGGCCATTCGAGTTACTGGAGTTCTTGCATCGGTTCTTTCTCATCTCTGCATGTGGGTGTTCCTTTAACTGCAGTGTAGATTAAGTACAGTCAATAGACTTCTTTTCTGAATGTTTTCACTGGGCCAAGGTTTTGTGTAGTGGCTTTATTTGAGGCTGACTTCTTATCTCTAGTTTCATAGGGGGGTATATTTGTGAGGTATTTTTGGTTTTGAAGCTTTGGGGTGTGATCCAGCAAGTAACACTTAGGCTCATCGGTCAGTTTGTAGACTCTTGCTTAATTGTGTGGCTCCCCTGTGTTTCCTCACAGTTGCAACTGTGTTCCCTCTCAGTGCTCTGAAAGTGTGGGTTCCTCTCCACCTTGAGTGCTGGCTGTAATCACAACTTAGCATTCATCGGCTGCTCACTGCAGCTCTGGTGTGATCTCAGTGTTTATGTTCCTTTCCCAGCTAAGAGGCAGCAGAGGAAGAGATCTTAGTAGTGGTTGTGGCCAAGGGTCATTTGCTTGACTCCTGGGGCTCCACCCCAGAGAGATGCTGGTCAGCAATTGCTCAATGCAGTCAGCACAAAATGAACGGTTTGTGCTGTGGGCCCAAGCCAATGTTTCCTTGTCTGGTGACAAGCCATGGAGGGTGTGTGGGACCCATGGGAGACAGACTGGCCTCCTCTTCTTGGGTCGACTGCAGCTTGATGGAGATGTGGATAAGACACTTAAAGTCTTTGCTCCTTTGTTAGTCTGAGGGTGGCAAGGGCAGTTCCACTGCAGAAGCAGTGGAAGAGAGGCTTTTGGTTGCCTCCGGAGGCTGTGTCCAAGGAGTTGCTGAACTGGTACTGGCTTGGTAGCTCTGGTGGCGGGTGGCTGGAGGCCCAGGCCTGGAGGACCTGCCTGATGAGGAGATATGGGATCAGGCACCCACGTCACAGTCTGGTCACTTTTCTGTGGAGCTACTGTGGTATGTTTGGGGCCCACTCCAGTCCCCAGCCACCTGGGATTTTCTAGAACCTCGAGGTATCACAAGTGAATGCTGCAAAACGACAAAGATAGCAGGCAGCCTATCCCTCCCTCTGGGGGCTTTGTCCCAGGGAGGTACAAACCTTTTGCTGGCCCAAAGCCACCTATAAGAAATGGCTGCAGACCCCAGTTAAGAGGTCCCATCCAGTGAGGAGGAATGAGATTAGGACCCACTTAAAAAAACAATCTGGCCACGTTTTGGTAGAGCATCTGTGCTGTGCTGGGGGTCCACTTTGGCCCCCAGTCACCTCAGACACTCCAAAGCCCAAAGGCTGGAATGGCTAAGTCACTCAAACAGCAAAGATGGCGGCCCACCCCTCTCTCTGGGAGTGCTGTCCCAGGGGGAATTAAGATCACTGTTGGCTGGAGAGCTTGGGTGGGAGTGGCTGGAGGCCCCAGTTGGGAGGTCCTACCCAGTGAGGGGGAATGGGATCAGGCACCCACTTAAAGCAGCAGTCTGGCCAAATTTGGTAGAGCACCCGTGCTGTGCTGGGGGACCCCTTCAACCTGGGTTGGCTCAGACTCTCCAAAACCCCAAGGCTGGAATGGCTAAGGTACCCAAACAGCAAAGATGGCAGCCTGCCCCTCCCCCTAGGAGCTCCTTCTCAGGGAGGTGCAATGCCACCACTGGTAGCCAGCTGGAGTTCCAAACCAGTGGCTCTTATCTTGTGAAGTGTCATGGAATTAGGTCCTGCAGGCTATTACTGCTCAGCCCCCTGGATTCAGCCTCTTTCCTATGGGTAGGTACAGGAATCTAACCTCCCACTTTGCTGGAGCTGCAGCTACTTTTGCAGGAAAGCCCAAGTATCTAAGGCTCCAGGGTCTCCAGGCATGCTTGAGCAGCTGCTCTGCCAAGACTCCACATAGCTCTGTCTGTCAGACTGAGGACTGAAGGCCCTGATGGAGTGGGTTCACAGGGAGATCTCCTAACCCAAGGGTTGCAAAGATCTGTGGGAGAAGCATGGTTTCCCGGGATCGGTCATTCACTTCTTGGTCCAGGGAGGATCCCCTGGCTCCATGTTGCTCCCAGGTGAGCTGTTGTCGTCTTGCTTTTCTTCATTCTCTGTGGGTCAAATTGTTTCCTTGATTAGTCCCAATGCCCAATGGACGTTTCCATTGAAGGTTTTGTATTTACTTGCCCCTTCTGTTCCTTTCCATGACAGCCACACACACACTATCTACCTCTAGTCAGCCATCTTGGCCACTCCCCTACAGATTTCTTTGTTCCCTCTCCACTCTTCACTGCTTCACTAGCCTTTTAAAAAAAAGAAAGAAAGAAAAATGTTTATTAAAACATAACCATTGGAAATATTTTGAACGTGATTTACATGGCCACCTTCTGTGAAATTCCTGAATTCAGCAAATATTGTTTTGGGTCATATAACTCCATGCATTATTGACCTACAGCCAGCAAGCTCTTGACAATAGCCGTACACATAGTACATTTCTTTGGCTTGCCCATTAGATCATCCCAATTCATCTGATGGTTAATTTAGCTATAATTTGGTTATTGTCAGAGAAATTATATTTGTCTTTCAGATGAATATAAAATATTTCGTTTTCTTTCCTAATTAATTTGCTCTTTTCACATTTTTTACTAATGTAAAAGATATTTTGGTCTTTCATTCTGGATATTATTTGCTATTAAATGACTGATTTTTTATGAATTCTCTCCATTGTTTCTCAGTTTTTAATTTGCTTTTGGAATCTTCAATTAGCCAATTTTAGATTCTTGTTAGAATTTATTTGTATTTCTAAAAATAATAATAAACATTACTTAATTCAACTTATTAAGAGATATTTGAGGCCCTTACAACATCAGGAGATTCGTTTTTCAAAATATTTTAGGCTATATGAGGATTGTGATATTTACATTTTGTATAACTTTTTGAGATTTTTTTCCTTATTGAATTAAGTAAAAATTAAAGTTTCAATAATTTTTATCTTGTCTCTGAATATTTTATTCTTTAATTTTTGAAATAGTTTATTTTAAAACATTCTTAAGAATGAAAATGACTTAAAAATATATTGACCAAAAGATATTCTGAAGCTATGAAGGTCTCTAGTCCCAAGGAATATTTTATATTTAAATATTTACTTTTTATGCATATTTATGAAAAGCTTTTAAATTAAATGTTAAGAGCTATCAGATTCATGAGACAGACAAAGCAATAAAAAAAAGAGTTTGAATTACCAATTAGGTAATTTATAAGGGCTGTCTCAAATTTTGATTTATCTGCTGATAAGTCTTCTCTTCCAAGGCATCATATTTGCAGTTATCAAATGAAGCAATGGCGCCATGCAAACTACACCACCACCTCAGCCCTACTTCTACACATTAAACGAAAAAAATTATTTTTATGCATCTACATGCACAAAATAAGAAATAAACTTCTTTTATGACATTGGTAACAACAATCCAGAGCGCTGGTTACAAAGTTATGAAAAAAAATTGCTGAAGCTAAAATGCCACACAAATGCAGAATTGTGCTTTTTATCTGCCTGCATGGAAATTGTCAACAGCCTAATTGGGACCACTGGAAGCAAAAGAAAGAGAAAGATGTCCCCCATCAGATAACAGGATTAGCAGACACATGGATGACATTTCGTATAATGTAGAAATCACACTAACTCAGAAGATTCAGAAGATTATCAATTGATTGGTATAAGTACAGATATGAGTAACTCTATCAATTTAGAGTACTAATTAGAAGGTCCAAAGAGAAATTATTTGTTCCCGAACCAAAGTGCTAAATCAAACTATTGCAGATGAATTATTTGAGGTAAGAAATGAAGATCTGGGGGGACAAACGAAAAGAAATATGATGGAAACACTGCAGGGGGTTGTGCACTCAGGATTTGTTTGCAATGTCAGGAAGATGTGAAGGCCCTATACAACATGGATTTTATCTGAAACCCTGAGATTCAAGTAACACATGTTGTTTATTCATAGAGAAGCTCTCATATGTAAATGTTTGCCTATGGCTCTAAATTGCACATTGAATGATGAAACTAAAATGGTGAATCTAACAAAATACAAGCTCTTAGGGTCCATCTGGTTTCAGTTTTCAGTGAAGCATGAGATCAGAGTATCACTCTGTTTTTTATATCAGAATGTATTGGCATTCAAGGCAAGAGAGCTGTCAAAAATACATGCACCAAAATAAGAACTTTTTGCAAACAAATCTCACCTTGCAGATTTGTTGAAGGACAGTCTTAAATACAGTAGCTTAACTAACATTTTTGTGCATCTGCATTTAAATTGAAAATTAAAAATTTTTTGAATTTAAAAATGTGTAAAACACATGCACGTGTGTGTGTGTGTGCGCGCCTGTGTGTGTGAATTAACAATCCTTTATTAGGGATTGAAAGCAAAATGCCAAATTTGGAGAAGTAAAGTGAAAATGGTTCACATGTGATGATTAGTCAATTTTATCAGTGAATTGTTAAGATTAGTATGCTGACATCTGTATGTGCTGAAGAAAAAAAGCTTTGACTTTATTTGTAAATACAGGCATACTTCACTTTATTGCTCTAATGGAGATATATGTGGAGATGAATGTTGTTTTCATGCCTCCTTAGACAACATCCATTCTGCCACTCATGGATCAAGGAGTAATTTAAACTTTCAAGTCTTATTATTTAAGAAATCCATTTTGTAAGGCTATTGCTGCCATAGATAGTGATTCCTCTGACGGATCTGGAATAATAAACTGAAAACTTTCTGGAAAGGATTCACCATTCTAGATGCCATTAAGAATATTTGTGATTCACAGGAGGAGGTCAAAATAGAAACATTAATAGGAATTTCAAAGAAGTTGATTTCAATCCACATGGATGACTTTGAGGAGTTCAAGACTTCAGTGGAGGAAGTAACTGCATAATGTGGAGGAAATAGCAAGAGAACTAGAATCAGAAGTGGAGCCTGGACATTGACTGAATTACTACAATCTCATGAGAAAACTTCATTAGATGAGGAGTTGCTTCTTACAGATGAGCAACAACAACAAGAAAGTGGTTGCTTGATATGGACTTTACTTCAGGTGAGGATGCTGTGACCACTGTTGAAATGACAACAAAAAATTTAGACTGTTATATAAAGTTAGCTGATAAAGCAGTAGCAGGGTTTGAGAGGATTGACTCCAGTTTTGAAAGAAGTTCTATTGTGGATTAAAGGCTATCAAACAGCATCAAGTACTACAGAGAAATCTATCAAGAAAGGAAGAGTCCACTGATGCGGCAAACTTTATAGTTGTCTTATTTTAAGAAATTGCCACAGCCACCCCAAGCTGTAGCAACCACCAGCAAAAAGATTATGACTCACTGAAGGCTCAAATAATCATTAGCATTTTTTAGCAATGAAGTATTTTCAATTAAGGTATGTACATTGTTTTTTAAACATAATGTTATTGTACATTTAATAGACTACAGTATTCTGTAAACATAACTTTCATATGCACTGGGAAATCAAAAAATGTGTGCAGCTTGCCTTATTGCAATATTTGCTTTATTGTGGTGGTCTGGAACCAAACACACAATATCTCCAATGTATGCCTGCACTTGACTAGACAAAATGTAATTGTGTTAAGTTGACCCATATGTAATTGCCATTTTCTAGGTGAAGGGTGCCCTAATATTGGCAGTTCCATATGTTTCAACCTATCATTTAAAATCTATCACTATATGTGACAAACTTCCACAGGACTTGAAAGTAGCCATTTCAAGTATAAATCTTGATATCTAAAAGAAGTTATACATAAATTTGTCAAAAGTCATAAAATTATACACTTTAAATGATATTTCTATATATAAATTATACCTCAATAAAATAATTCAGATCATAGAAGTGAAATTGTTTCTCATTAAAAATTAAAAATATTTTATTTAGAAGTTTAATACTTGTTCAATATTTATTTCCTAATATCTTATATTTTATCTATCTTATTATAATCTTATTATAAGTATATACAGAGTTTTATCACTAAGTCCCATGCTGATGGCCACAAATTCCTTCCAATGCATCCCCATGTGCTTTACACATTCTATAAATGACAAGAAATGAAAAGGTTGGATGTGGCAGAGATTTCTAGCTGTCCACCAAAATACATTATCCCCTTCATTCATAAAATGTGAATTGAATTATGGTTCTGGATTATTCATTCTCTAGCTGTATTAAAATTACACATCCATACCTTGGCAGTGCGAGTTTGCAGCATCTCCCAGTAGAACAGGCAGCGTATCTTCCCTGCCCTATTGATGTTGGACTTGGTAATCTGACTTGCTTTGGCCACTGGAATTTAAGTGAAAGTGACAGCACACTGTCTGAGTCTCCAGAGGCATCAAGCATCTCTGCTCATTCTTGTGCACTTCTATTATAAGAAGAACATGCCCCAAAGAGACACTGCCCTTTCAGCCGGGGCCCCAGAACAAATGTACATGGAGCCAAACTAACACCCTGGCATCATGCCCAACCAACCTGTAGCCTTAATCGGAGCCTTCCCGTTCAGCTTAGGTTAGATCAGCTGAACAACAGCCAATGTGCACATTTGTGAGAGTGAGAATAAATGCGCGTTGTTTAAAAGCCTCCAGGTTTGTAAGTGGTTTGTTACACAGCATTAGTGCAATGACAGCTGAATTACACACACACCAATTAAGCTGTTGTTGGATAGATGGCTGCCTTATCAGACTACATGTGCCTCACAGTTAGGTGTTGACATGTAACTAACTTCTTACCAATGAAATATAAGCAGAAGTGTTACATGTCACTTTCAGATTCAGGCAAGACCATTAATGTGCCTCTTCTGTCTTCCCATTGGCTAGGACCAAGATATGGAAGCCACCCAGCTTTGATAACCTATATGATGACAATGCCCTTAGGGATGATAGAACAATGACTTTGAAAGATTCTTGCTCCCTAGATGACTGCAGACCTAACTGGTCACCTTAGAACTGAGATGAAAGAAAAGTAAGTTTCTATATTCTTTGAGCCACTATATTTTGAATGTCTCTTACAGCCACTTATTTTTATCCTTAAGAATGAAGTTAGGAAACACTGCCTTCTCTGAGAAGTTCCATGGTATTATTCTTGGAAATTTAACCCCAAGTTTGCTTTTCTGGCAATGACTCCCCCTGCCCAGTGATTTTGTGAGCTACACCATATCTTTTTAATGTTACTTCTTTTCTGCTAGTCAGGTTCTGGTGACATAACAAGCAAACAGAAGATATAAGGAAAGACAGAAGCACTGTGAGCCTTTCCTGTCAAATTCAGCTTTAAAAGCTTCTAACATGTGTGATGGCCAAGCTCTTGCTGAATTTTTTTTACATAAGGCTTTCCAGACACCACTGAGCCTTCCTTCCTCATCCTCTCTCTCTCATTCAAGCTGATCTAATCCCTTCAGCTCTTCATTCAACAATCATTTACAGGGCGGCTGCTATGCACCAGACACTGGGGTATAAAGACAAATGAAAGTGTATTGGTCAGAAGTTACTAGGTATGCTGCAGTAACAAATAGCCCTTAAATTTCCATAAATCCTAAATAGCCCTGAAATCTGCAAATCCTAAACAATTTATTTATTGCTTATTCTACATGATGATCACATGTCAGCTTCCATTCAGGAACCAAGCTGACAGAACAACCTGGAATACTTGCTAGTCATCATGGCAAAGGGCAAAATGAAAGAATATGGCAAACCATATGCTGGCTTTTAAAGCTGCTGACTCAAAATGATTCACATCACTTAATGAGCCAAGGAAAGTCTCATGGAAAACCCTGACATGAATAGGGTAGGGAAATAGAGAAGAGCATGTATATTTGCAAACAAGAACAGAGTCTGCCACAAAGAAGAGCCCAGCCTGCCCTCTGTTCCTCTACGCCACCACACATCTCCTAGATACTTCTCTATCTGCACTCTTTAAGCTGCACCACAATTCACTGTGTATGCGTCCATACCTCCTCCAGTGCCAGAAGCTCCATGAGGCAGGGATCATATCTTATGCATCATCCAGCCCAGCACAATGCCTGGTACAGGGTATATAATTTATTCTATTGTATATTTGGAGAATAAAGGAATAATGAGTGGATGGGATCAAATTGCTCCTGGTCTTGGGAGGGTATGAGATAGGAAAGTGAACACTCACAGAACAAGCTAGCGGGATATTTAGGGAGTAATAATGGAAGAATGACAACTTAGTTAGGTTCCTTCACCCAGAAGATAGAAGATCTCGCACGAATTGCGATTAGATTGTTTATAACAAGTAGTTCCTTAGACGTGGTATCCTTGACTACTTGAAATTTGTTGCCAATCTTTGAAAGAAGGTAAGGGAGAGGGAAAGTGAAATCGCACTAACTGTGCAAAGATGGAGATGCGAGAAGCTGACTACAAACCCCAACTGACCAAGGTGGCTATAGCAGCTGGAAGGACTCTCCCTTGAACATTCAGTCAGCAAGCTTACCACTGGGAGATGATTTGAAAGCTTAACAAAAATGGAACTCCTAGGCAGACTACCACAGGTCATTCAAAAGCTATGCCCAAGGTGACTTCAACCAGAAATAAATGCAGGAACATACGTTTCTCAACTGGGCCACCTGGGACTTAGTTCTGTTCTACACCTTAGCTGTCCTGTCCACCACACGTGGCTCCAAATCACCTTTAGCCATTTCCAAATATTGAAGCCAATCTCTCAGGGCAAGAATTTGCTGTCACCGAGCCACAGGCTCTGTGAAAGAAGGGTTTTACCCTTTTTTATGACAAGATATCAATGTTAAACTTGCAATACTAATAGAATTATGGAATGTCAGAATTGGCAGAAACTTAAAAGCCAAAGGCTTAGATCCTTTCATTTCGGAGCTCTGGATTCTAAGTTCCTTGAGGACAGAAACCATGTCTGATTGTATGGCCAATGCCCCCAGCACAGAGTTTCACCAATAAATGGTGTTCAATAAATGTTATTGAATGAGAGAAGAGCTGAAAAGTAAGTAATAGTGATTAAATGAAAAAAAAAAAACGAATGAGAGGCTGAATGAATGAATGCAATGTGGAAACTGAGACGCAAAGATATGCAGTATTATGCCCAAAATTACACAATGACCTAGAGCTGCAATTAAAAGCCAGGTCCTCTGGCATCTAGGATAGAGTCTTTTATGACAGAAGGAGAATTAAGCACCTTCCCAGTTCAGGGGCTTCCCAAGTTGTTTTCTTTCAGCCCCCTACCCCTACACCTCCCAGGATATGTCTGGGGACTTTCCCTTCACTCCACCCTCACCTACTGAGTGTCTAAGACTCCACACCACTTCCTTCAGGCATGCAGGTGTCCTGGGTGAGTGCAGAGTGGGGGACTGTTCTCCCAGTGTGACAGCCCTGCTGAGCAGCCTCTGAGTAAAGGGTTGGTGGCAATGGAAGTGAGGGCTTGACTAGACCCCAACAAAAAGCTGGGTTAGCCTAGTCCCTGGGCTCCAATGATAAATGATGCTCTCTGGAGTGTGTGGACGCTGGCTGGGCTCCCAGCTGGCTTGTGGGTGCTCAGATCCAGCCCACAGTGCCCTCCAATTGGCCCTCACAGGCAACCATCCTTCCTCTGGTTCCATTACCATCTGTTCTCTTAACACCTCCCACTCCCTCCTCCAGCTAATCTAAGAGCAGGAATCCCTCCTCACCCTCTCAAACATTTTAACTACTCCTTGAGTCCTCTCCAGCTCACGTAGGACATGCTTTTGAAATCTAAAGCCAGGAAGAAGACGTCTTTCTGCTGCTTCCTACTAAAGAGGAAAAAAATAATGATGGGGCTGGGGAAGACTGGTCAATACCTCAAAACATTATCCTACCACAAGATGCCTGGGGATTTGCAGAGTACTCTCACCTGCATTACTTTACAGGCATAAGAATATGTCTTTAGAAGGTGACTTCAAATGATTTGCTTGTATAAATTCAGACATGTTCCCTTAAAATTCGTCTCCTGGCAGTATTCTTACCTTACAGTGCCAACTCAGTGTGCCCGCCTCATCACCATGGGCCCTTCCTTCGTCTGTATCAGTGTAAAGTTTGTTGCCATGATATTTAAAGGAATGTTCAGATTTCAACCCCATCTTCTCCCTCCAGGAGTCCCAGAGGCTGGCCTCTCTCTAGGCCAATCCTCAAGCATCTGGTAAGTATAGTGGCCATATCAAAGTGGAGACCATTGGGAAAAGTTTGTTGACTGACTTTCTGAGAATACTGGCAATTCATCCAATTTAAAATAATAATAATAATAATAATAATCCCCACTGCTGTATACACCTCCAACTATCTCCACTTACTGCCTAAGCATTCCTCTCCAATAGTAGTCCACCTAACTAGGAAGAAGAGGAAAGAGAGGGAGAAGAATTTTCTAAGTCCCTAATATATGCCAAGCTCTAGGGAAGTCACCAATGTCAAGGCCAGCAGCCTCAATCTCTCCTTGTTGTTTGCATATTTACGTGAATATTAAATTCTGATTACAACCACACTGTCTCAACCTGACACCTGAATATGGAAAGCCCAACTGAGAACAATATGTGCATGTTTTCCTAAATAAAGCAAAGCAAAAAACTGAGTCCGTTATTCTGACATCTTAGGGAAAGAGTATCTCTGGTCTGCTTCAATGATCCAAATCTTGTTGTGATGTGGTCCATGTTGAACTGCCAGATATTGGTTTGTAGAGGGAGACATATGCCCACATGTCCATTGTCCATACTCAAGAGCTAGCCCTTCAGTCATAAGATATCTCTGATTGCTGGCACAAAATACAAGTGTTTCTTAAAGAACCTCTGCTTCTCTTGCCAAGGCAGGAGGTGAGGAACCTGTACGACGTGCATCCCAGGAAACATGCAGAGCCCACCATTTGCTTTTTAACCCCAGGAGGCCATAAGATGGCATAGGCTGACCAACTTGGGGCCACTGAGCAGGCAAAAGTTCAAAAATAATCACCTCAAAAGGCAGAGGCAGCAGATGTCAGAAACACATTCTATTTAATGCTTTTTGGCTGCCTGGTGGGAGCTAACTGGCAGTCAGGCTGTCAACACCAGTGATATTTAATTTAATTTTTCCCATGAAAACACTGTGGGGACTCATTAATCCAGAGAGCCCATTTCCTGGGAATAATAATAATAATGAGATTTTACCAGGTACACAATTGTTCCAGTTGCCTCCCTTACTTCATTATTCGCTGAAGTATTCCAGAGACCACTGATGCTATTTTTGATCTGGAAGTAAGGGGCAGAGTCCACTGAGCCAATCACATAGGGAGCCACTCCTGTCCTTAAAGCGTTCTCTGGACCCTGCCAAACCAGGTCATCTCAAGCACATAAGACTTAAGGTCAGAGAGTTTCTATTGATGTGGATGCCACTTTGGTTTACTAAAGGCGCATGCTATAGTTTCAGAATAAGACTGTGAAGAATGACGGGATCTAGAGGAAGTTGTTTATCCAGAGCTGAAACATAAGGAAGCCAATTTCAAGGGTGGGGCATCCACTCTCAGAACAAGACTCTTCTTCTTAGAGCCTCATTGTTAGCCATGAATCTTGGGCTACTCAGATGGACCCAGTCACCCAGGGTTCCCTCTCCTGAGACACATTTACACCTGCAAAGATACTGCCCATAGCGCCCTGTCAAAATCTGACTGTCCCAGTCCCATTTCTTCAATGTCTGCCTGGTGACTGAGAAGTCAATCAAATACACTGATTAGTAATAGAGAATTAATGGATGATAATTACTTATGTGTTGTCCTTCCAAATAAAAATAATAATATGGATTCAGCTGAAGTTTAAGTCTTAACCTGAATTTTCCAATTACGGGAATTTTAGGCAATACGGCAGGTCAATGGAGAAATTTGGAAAAGGAGTTAGGAAATTGGTCTCCTTTTGCATCAAATAAGCCACTAGTTATTCTGTTAACACTTAGAGCTGGCTCTGCATACTCCCATCTGGGAAAGGAGGAGAGTCTATTAAGTTGGGTGCTAAAGTATGATTTACAATAAAAAGGCCAAAAAAATTGAAATGGCCATATGTTAATCTTGGGGAATCTTGCACAGTTACTGACATTATTATGAGGAGTGTATTAATCTGTTTTCATGCTGCTGATAGAGACATACCCGAGACTGAGAAGAAAAAGAAGTTTAATTGGTCTTATAGTTCCACATGGCTGGGGAGGCCTCAGAATCATGGCAGGAGGTGAAAGGCCCTTCTTACATGGTGGCAGCAAGAGAAAATGAGGAAGAAACAAAAGCAGAAACCCCTGATAAAACCATCAGATCTCGTGAGACTTACCCACTCTCAGGAGAATAGCATGGGAAAGACCAATGCCCATGGTTCAATTACCTTCTCCTGGGTCCCTCCCACAACATGTGGGAATTCTGGGAGATAAAATTCAAGTTGAGATTTGAGTGGAGACACAGCCACACCATATCATTCTGCCCCTGGCCCCTGCAAATCTCATGTCCTCATATTTCAAAACCAGTCATGCCTTCCCAACAGTCCCCCAAAGTCTTAACTCATTTCAGCATTAACCCAGAAGTCCACAGTCCAAAGTCTCATCTGAGACAAAGCAAGACCCTTCCACCTATGAGCCTGTAAAATCAAAAGTAAGCTAGTTACTTCCTAGATACAATGGAGGGTACAGTATTGGGTAAATACAGCCATTCCAAATAAGAGAAATTGGCCAAAACAAAAGGGCTACAGGGCCCAAGCAAGTCCAAAATCCAGTGGGGCAGTCAAATTTTAAAGTTCCGAAATGATCTCCTTTGACTCCAGGTCTCAAATACAGGTCACACTGATGCAAGAAGTGGGTTCCCATGGTCTTGGGCAGCTCCGCCCCTGTGGCTTTGCAGGGTACAGCCTCCCACCCAGCTGCTCTCACGGGCTGGCATTGAGTGTCTGAGGCTTTTCCAGGCACACAGTGTAAGCTGTTGGTGGATCTACCATTCTGGGGTCTGGAGGACGGTGGCCCTCTTCTCACAGTTCCACTAGGCAATGCCCCAGGAGGGACTCTGTGTGAGGGCTCCAACCCCACATTCCCCTTCCACACTGCCCTAGCAGAGATTCTCCATGAGGGCCCTGCCCCTGCAGCAAACTTTTGCCTGGGCATCCAGACATTTCCATACATCTTCTGAAATCTAGGCAGAGGTTCCCAAACCTCAGTTCCTGACTTCTGTGCACCCACAGGCTCAACACCACGTGGAAGCTGCCAAGGCTTGGGGCTTCCACCCTCTGAAGCCACGGTCAAAGCTAAATGTTGGCCCCTTTCAGCCACAGCTGGAGCAGCTGGGACACAGGGCACCAAGTCCCTAGGCTGCACCAAGTCCCTAGGCTGGGACTCTGGGCCTGGCCTACAAAACCACTTTTTCCTCCTAGGCCTCTGGGCCTGTGCTGGGAGGGACTGCCGTGAAGTTCTCTGACATGGCCCAAAGACATTTTCCCCATGGTCTTGGGGATTAACATTAGGCTGCTTGCTACTTATGCAAATTTCTGCAACTGGTTTGAATTTCTCCTCAAAAAATGGGTTTTTCTTTTCTACGGCATCATCGGGCTACAAATTTTCCAACTTTTATGCTCTGTTTCTCTTTTAAAATGGTATGCTTTTAACAGCACCCAAGTCACCTTTTGAATGCTTTGTTGCTTAGAAATTTCTTCTGCCAGATACCCTAAATCATCTCTCTCAAGATCAAAGTCCCAAAATCTCTAGGGCAGGCGCAAAATGCAGCCAGTCTCTTTGCTAAAACATAACAAGAGTCACTTTTGCTCCAATTCCCAACAAGTTCCTCATCTCTATATGAGACCACCTCAGCCTGGACCTTATTGTTCATATCACTATCAGCATTTTTGTCAAAGCCATTCAACAAATCTCTAGGAGGTTCCAAACTTTCCCATGTTTTCCTGTCTTCTTCTGAGCCCTCCAAACTGTTTCAACCTCTGCCTGTTACCCAGTTCCAAAGCCACTTCCACATTTTCAGGTATCTTTTCAGTAATGCCCCACTCTACTGGTACCAGTTCACTGTATTAGTCCAAATTCACACTGCTGATAAAGACATACCTGAGACTGAGAAGAATAAGAGATTTAATTGGACTTACAGTTCCACATGGCTAGGGAGGCCTCAGAATCATGGTGGGAGGCGAAAGGCATTTCTTACATGGCAGCAGCAAGTGAAAATGGGGATGAAGCAAAAGCAGAAACCCCTGATAAACCCATCAGATCTCATGAGACTTACTCACTATCACGAGAATAGCATGGGAAAGATTGGCACCCATGATTCAATTACCTCCCCCTGGGTCCCTCCCACAACACGTGGGAATTCTGGGAGATACAATTCAAGTTGAGATTTAGGTGGGGACACAGACAAACCATTTCAAGGAGTATGTAGAAATATGACAAGTTATGTATTAAATTAATTGGGGAGATCAAAATAATATCTATATTAAAATTATAGATATTTTTAAAACACATATCAAGTACTACTTCGCCTTTAAAAAGAGAGAAATCTTGTCATTTGCAACAACATGGATGAATCTGGAAGATATTATGCTGAGTGAAATATGTCAGGCACAGAAAGACAAATACTGCCTGATCTTACTCATGTGTGGAATCTAAAAGAAGGCGAACTCAAAGAATTAGAGAGTAGAACAATGGTCACCAGACGCTGTGGGGTGGAGAAGAAGGGAATGGAGAATTATCGATCAAAAGGTATAAAGTTTCAGATAGACAGGAGGACTAGGTTTACTGCAATTAAGATTACTATAGTCAAAATAACGTACTATATATTTAATAATAAGTAAGAGTAAATTTCAGATGTCTCAGTGTAAAAAATGATAGGTAAGCCAGATGATGGATAAGTTAATTAGTTTAAATAGATCATGCCACATTGATCTATATATCAAAATATCACATTATACTCCATAAATGTGAACAACTACAACTTGTTAGAAAAGATAGATAGATAGATAGATAGATAGATAGATAGATAGATAGATAGATAGAGGTAATAATTGGACACAATATTGGAAAATGATTTCAATAGCCAATATGAGTAAGGGATAGGATTAACCCTTCAATTTCCTGCAGTAGTCTAGATAAACTTTTCTTTGCAAAGATAATAAGCTATTTAAAAAAGGAGAATATGGGCATGAAGGATATTAAATTCTAGCCTGAATGCTCCAGAGACTTTCTGAAGGTAGACTAAGAAGATATCTGCGCTCAGGTACGATACTCTGCTAAAGAAAACATGTAGATACTTAATGCCATGTTTTAAAAATGCATACCATCTACTTAAGGAAGAACATTTACCTTAGATGGACTGGAAAACTTCAATAATATTGGAAGAGATCCCTCCTCTTGCAGATGGATCTCATTTTTGATAAATAGACTCTCCCCAACCCAATCTAAAGTGTCCCAGCCCACCCACAGGCATCTGCCTGGCCCAGGAGCTGAGGCTGAGAGCATGCTGCCCACAGAAACGGGGACTTGCCACCCAGTGCTCAGCCTGTTCTCAGAAGCTGCAGTTTCCTTCCTCCATCCTGCCATTGACCTCAAATTGAGGAAGGAAAGTAGCCATTTGATTGCTGCTATTTCCATTTCCAGCTCTCTAAATTTAGCTGCCAGACTTTTTGACCTGGCCTTCTGAGGCCAGGCATAATATCTTCCAGTTTCATCCATGCTGTTGCAAATGATAAGATTTGTCTCTTTTGAAAGCCAAGTAGTACTTGATACGTGTTTTCAAAACGGCTACCATTTTAATATGGGTATTATTTTGATTTCCCCACTTAATTTAATATATAATTCAGCATATTTCTACATACTCCTTGACATGGTTTGGCTGTGTCCCCACCCAAACATCAACTTCAATTGTATTTCCCAGAATTCCTACTCTGAGAACTTTGTATTTTTCTATTTTAGTTGGTTTGTGTTGAATTGAAGGCATTTCAGCACAGAAACTGAAATTCTCCAGAATGTCGGATTCTGGAAACTCCAAAGTTTAAGGATGAATACAGAGCTCCTGGCTTTTTCAAGTTCCCATCAGATTTTCAGTTTGAGTTTTTGTCCAACAAAGTGGTTCATGTTGCTCAAATTCCCAACTCCTCCGCTTACCTTCATTCACTCATGCAACATTTGACAAACATTTACTAAGTATCTACTGTATGTCAGGCACTCCTTAGGCACTGGGACAACAGCATGAACAAAGCAGATAGAGGTATCTGATTACCTTGCTGTGGGAAGAAACAACTTATAACCAGAATACATAAGAAAAATAGTAAACTAGATGGTGATCCAATTATCCGAGGGGAAATAAGCAGGGAAAGCAAATGGGGGTGTTGGGAGTAAAGATGACTGTTGCAATTCATTAGATAGAATCACAAGAAATTGCCATCTTCGAGGTCATATATTACTTTTGAACTACTGGCAATTTCATGTGATTTAATCTGCATTGGTTTTCTACTGTTGCATAACAAATTATCACACACTTAGTGTTCTCAGCAAATAATGCAATGAGTACAAAGATCCTCAGGCAGTCATATGCTTGGGTTGTTGAAGAACAGCCATGAGGTCTTAGTAGCTGGACTGGAGACAGAAAGTAGCAGGATTTCAAGTCAGACAGCATTGCAAAGTGAATAGATCACACAGGGACCAATAAGCAATGGAAAGGATTTGACTTTAACTCTGAGAGTATTGAGAACTCAAGAAAGAATTTTGAGCAGATTTTGGCATGATCTGACTCACAAACTGACAGGAACACTTGCTGCTGTGTTGAGAACACATGAAGAGAGGCAAGGGCAGAAGCAGGGAGACCAATTAGGAATCGGCTTCCGTAATCTAGGCAAGAAATGATGGTGGTTTGGACCTGGGTAGCAAAGGAGGTGGTGAGGAGTGACTGGGTTCGGAGTATATTTTGAAAGTAGGACTGAAAAGACTGCACATAAGGTAAAAGAAAAGTCAAAAATGACTCTGCTATGTTTTGGATTTAGTCTGTCCCTGCACAAACTCATGCTGAAATTTGATTCCCGATGTGGCAGTGTAAGTCATATGGACTAGTGGGAGGTCTTTGAGCCATTGAGGCTGGGGGGGATTCCTTCACGGATAGATTAATGGTCTCCCATGGAGGTGAGCACTTGCTCTCTCAGGAATGGATTCATTCCTGCAAAAAAAGGTTCTTAAAAAGAGTCTGGCTTCCTTGGTTTCTCTTGCTTCCCCTCTCCCAATGTGATCTCTTTGCAAACTTCACTCCTCTTCACTCCCCTTCTACTTTCCACCATGAGTAGAAGTAACAAGAGGCCTTCACCAGAGGCAGCTGCCCAATCTTGAACCACCCAGCCACCAGAGTCATAAGCCAAATTAGCATCTTTTCTTTATAAACTACGGAGTCTCCGGTATTCTGTTTTAGCAACACAAAACAGACTAAGATAGACTTCCAAGGTTTTTGACTTGAGCAACCAAAAGGATGCAATTGCCATTCATGAAAATAGTGACGACTGCAGGAAGAGCAAGCCTGTGAAGGAGATACCAGTAGCTTTGTTTTAGTCAGGTTAAATTTTAGTTGCGTGTTGACATCTGAATTGAGATTTCAAGTAGATGGTTGGGTACACAAGGCTGGGGTCAAGGGAGACATCTAGCTAAGACAGAAATTATATATTCAGCTAAACAGAAGTCCATACTGACATCTCTGACCTTAACCCAGTACCACAGAGTTCATTCTAGCCTTCCTGTCTTGCTCATCTGTAACTTTACTCTCTGACAATGAGAAACCTGGTCCCACCAATGAAGATCATTCTTGACCTTGACAGAGGAATTTCTGTGAAACAGGGGAACCTAAAGCTTGGCTGCAGTGTGTTTCAAAGAGAATGAGAGAAGAGAAATTGGAGTCAACAACTATATGTAAACAGTGGTTCCCAACATTCAGTATTGATCACAGTCACCTGCAGGCTTGTTAAAGCACAGATTGCTGGGCCCACACCCAGAATTTTTGATTCAGTAAATTTGGAGTAAGGCCCAAGAATCTGTATTTCTTTTTTTTTTTTTTTTTTTTTTTTGAGACGGAGTCTTTCTTTGTCGCCCAGGCTGGAGTGCAGTGGCGCGATCTCGGCTCACTGCAAGCTCCACCTCCCGGGTTCACGCCATTCTCCTGCCTCAGCCTCCCGAGTAGCTGGGACTACAGGCGCCCACCACCACGCCCGGCTAATTTTTTGTATTTTTAGTAGAGACGGGGTTTCACCGTGTTAGCCAGGATGGTCTCGATCTCCTGACCTTGTGATCTGCCCACCTCGGCCTCCCAAAGTGCTGGGATTACAGGCGTGAGCCACCGCGCCCGGCCAAGAATCTGTATTTCTTACAAGCTCCCAGATGATGCTAATGCTGCTGGTCCTTACACCACACTTTGAGAACCACTGTACTCACAGAATTTTGCTTGACAAGGAAGACAAGAAATGGAGCAATAGATAGATGGTGAAGTTTTTTGGGGTGTGTGTGTGTGTGCATGCGCATGTGTGTGTGTGTAGGCAAGCGGTAACAGCACATTTGTAGTCTAATGAGAAGAGTCCAGTAAAGAGGAAAAGAATACTGTTTCAAGAGATGGGGATAGTGGAAATGGTAGGGAATTGCTGGAGGAAAATCCTTGAGCTGGTGAGAGGATAGAATCAGTGCCGAGAAAGGACAGGCCTGAAAGAGCAGCATGTTCAATTCATTCTTAATAACTAGAGGGAAAGCAGAGTATATCAGAACAAATGGAGGTAGATGAGAGGTGGCACCGGGGCCTTGTGAAGTCTCTTTTCATTGCCTCTCATTTCTCAATGAAAGAATATGTAGTTATTCCCTGAGAGAGAGGCTGGAGGAGGCAGCGTCAGAGTTTGGAGGTTAAAGAATGCAAAGAATCACCTAAGAGAAGGGAGAGTAAATAGATTAGAGAAATACAGAATGATTGCTATGCAGCATTATGAGCCTTCTTGGGGTGAGTGGTCAGGAAGTGAAAGTGAGACAGGCATGTGTGGCTGTGTTTTTCTTCCAGCCTGGTTCAGCAGCACAGGAACAGGCGTGGAGTAAGAGCAGAGTTGGATTTGCGCAGGATGTGGTTTCTCAGGGAAAGGCAATGAAGCAAGAGAAAAGCCAGAGATTTGGCTTGTTGACTATAATGAAAGCACTTTCCATTTCTGTTTGGCCTTATGAAATATTCAATAAAAAATACTTTCTACATTTATCTTTTCCCGTTATTGAAGCAACAATAATAATTGCAATTTTGAAGGCTGTGACCATCATGGAAATGTATTTATAACACAGTGTTATTGAACAAAGGTAGGATACAAAACTGGGTCTATCCTGGGATTGCAGAAAAATAAAAATGACGGAAGAATGTGGACAATGATAAGTACAGGGATGACTGAAAACAGTTTTATTCATGTAGTGGTGAGATTGTGGAGGAATTTCTTTCTTATTTTCCTATTTATTTATGTTCAGTTTAGGTCAATAAACATTAATTGAGCATCTATTAATGCCCATCATTGTTCTAGGCTCCAAGAGCACCAAAAAAAAGGAAGAAGATTCAGAAAAGAAGAAAGAGGAAGATGGGAAGAAGATGGTGGAGGAGGAGAAATTATAGTTTTCTTTTTCACTTAAAAAGCCTATAGGCTAAGAATGATATTGCCATGTTTTCGTTTATTTAACAAATCATTATACTAAAAATTTTACCATAAATGTGGCAAATAGGATTTTAGTCTCTTTAACAGACTACATTAGTTATATTCTTTTGGTTATAAGTAAGAATCTTACTAAAATTAAGTTAAGCAAAGCATGACACCTGATTGTAAGGACTGGATTGCAAAACCCTAATGGCAAGAAATAGTGGGACCCCAGGAGCAAGCTGGAAGCAGAGACCTAAACACAACTAGTCTCTCTGCCTCTCATCTCTACTCTTCTGTGAGTGTTGCCTTCATTCCTCTCTCTTGCTGCATACAGCTTCCTCTCCTCCTCAGTCCATATGGCAAAAAATGATGACCTTGAATACCTTTACTTGTTACTGGTCCAGTAATTAGGAAAAGAACGATTCTCTCTCTCTCTCTCTCTCTCCTCCCCTTGACCCCCCACCTTGCCACTCATAGCATTCCCAGCTTGAGTCAGACATCCATTACTAAACTGATGAAATAGTAAAAGCATCCAAGAAAGGGATTTTGGTCAAGTTTGGGTCAGATGGCCACCTCTAAACCAATCAAAAGTGACGAAAGGGCTGTGTTGTTTTCAAAACATGGCTGCTGAGAGTTCCACCACTGTAAGCGTGTGATTAAAAAACAAGGAGGCTATTCTAAAAAATAGCAAGGCTATTACCCCAATAAGTATACATTCCTTCTCTTTTCTGCTCAACATATATACGCCCTCTTCCGCTGCACATGAAATTCCAAATATGACCTTACTTTATGTAATACAACCATCTTCTCCCTAGTGGCAAAGCCACACCCAGCTACTGCACCCAAAGGAGATTTCACAGAACCACTGCTCTTCATTCAGGATCTTTAGGTGATGTCCATTATTTCTTTAGTGTAATTTCCATCTGCTCCAGGTATGACCCTTTCTGATTTTACAACTGGCAAACAAAATGATAAGTGTGATCAATGTAACCAACTTCTACCCTATATACAAATGTGGAGGAAAAACAAAATAACTACCAAAAAAAATCCAAATGGGCACTAGCCAAAAATACATATTTTACTCTTTTTATTAGAGATAATAAGCTATATTAAATTACTGGTGTATTTCATGGGTCACTGATAAGTTCCATTCGAGAACTCCATTTAATAGTACTCCATGACACAAATCTTTTCATCACCTTTAAAGTCCTAGGTCTGCTAAATGGTACTCCAGGGACAAGGCCATGACCATGCAGCTTGTTTCTTAGCAGAAACACTGAGGAATTTTCTCACCTTCTTTGTATCTATTTAAGGACCTTGGTTTGGGGCCACACGTGGGAAACTATTAATAGAATGTGGGGTAGGTTAGCAAGGTGGCTTTCTCTCAGATTACACTGGCTGATTGTCTCTGTACCTAAGGCTCTATTTTGGTCCAGGAAGCTGCATCCCTTAGTCCAACAGAGGACCTAGAAAAAGGGGTATCAGGAAACCCAGGTCCTCTAAGATTTTCCTTTCTAATTGTTGATTCTCCAACTTCCCCATAAAAACCTCAATCTTAGTTTTAGAGATGGGGAATAACAGAGAGTCCAGCTGTTATTATTTACCAGATGTGATTTTCTAGCCCAGCCTCAGTTCACTGGGTACTAACAGGGAAGATGTTTCTTCCTTGTTGCATCCTTGATCTCTCATTCTGTGTCTACTTTCATCCAGGCTCCTGGGACTGAAGCTCGCCACTGACTGCAACATCACCCTGAAAACAGAATGCAGTCTTGCTGCCTCAAGTTGAAATCATCCCTTAAGCTCTGTTACTCACAATGCCTGCTCCCTAGGACCAAGCTCTCTATTAGTCAAGATTCTATTAGTTGTATTTGAAAGACATCCTCTCAAAGAACTTAAGGGGAAAAAAAGAAGGCTGCGAGAGAGTGAAACTATTAGCAGGAATGAAACTCAATTTCGATAATGAACTAGAACGAGGGGTTTAGTCCTAATCAAACCTCTGCCTCCCATATGTACTCTTCCAGTCAGCTTCACTGATACCTCTTGCTGCAGAATGGTTTTCTCTATTTTTCAGGCAACATGATGTCAAATGTGGCTTCTGAGAGCTTCTGAGTTAATGGGTTACTGGCCCATGTGACTGGAGGAAAAGCAGCTCTTTCTCAACCCCCAGTTGGTCAGATGGATCAATCAACGGTAGTTAGGAAGCCCAGCTCACTCCTTATAAATGTGGCTAGGGAATTCTCCCACTATAAACTACGGAGAATGGAGGTGGGAGAGTTCTCATATTAAGAGCGGATATACTTGTCCAATAAACACACAAAACTGTATGCCAGTGAATTGGATAACTTAGGTCAAATAAATTCCTAAAAAGATGTGAACTACTGAAACTGACTAAAGAAGAAATAGACAAATCTGAATAAACCTATAACAAATAAAGAGATTGAATTAGTAGTTTTTAAACTTCCGATGAGGAAAAGTACAGGCTCAGATAGCTTCGTTGATGAATTCCTTCAAATGTTTAAGGAAGAATTAATACCAATTTTTCACATACTCTTCTAGAAAATAGAAAAGTAGGGAATTCTTTTCAACTAATTCTATTGGGCCAGCATTACCCTGATATCAAAGCCAGACAAGCCAGGCACGTTGGCTCATGCCTATAATCTCAGTGCTTTGGAAGGCCAAGGCGGGAGGATCACTCGAAGCCAGGAGTTTGGGCAATATAGCAAGACCTCATCTTTACAAAAAATAAAAATAAAAAATTTTCTAAAAGCCAGACAAAGACATCATAAGAAAAGAAAATTACAGATCAATACCTCTTACAGTTATAGACACAAAAATCCTGAACAAAATACTAGCAAACAAATCCAACAACATACACAAGGATTAATCTCCATGGCCAAGTAGAATTAATCCCAGGAGGGCAAGATTGGTTTTGTAGCCAAAAATCAGTTAATGTAATATACCACATCAACATAATAAAAGACAAAACCATATGATCATCTCCATAGTTGCAAAAAAAAAAAATTGTCGAACTCTACATTTTACCATGGTAAAACTACTCAGGAAACCAGGAACAAAAGGGATCTTCCTTCACCTAATAAAAAGTATCTACAAGAAAGCCCACAGCTAACATCATACTTTTTGTTAACTTTTATTTAAGTTCAAGTGTACATGTGCAGGTATGTTATACAGGTAAACTTGTGTCATGGTGTTTGTTGTACATATTAATTCATCACCCAGGTATTAAGCCTACTACCCACAAGTTATTTTTCCTGATCCTCTCCCTCCTCCAACCCTTTACCCTCCAACAGGCCCAAGTGTGTGTTATTCCCCTCTATGTGTCCATCTTAATAGTAAAAGATTAAATACTCTCCCCCATGATCAATAATAAGATAAGGATGTCCATTCTTACCACTTCTATTTAACATTGTACAGGAGTTTATAGCCAAGGTAATTGGGCAAGAAAAAAATAATAAAGGGCACCAGATTGGAAATAAGGAAATAAAACTATCTCTATTTTGACATGATTTTATATACAGAAAATCCTAATGAATCCACTAAAAAATCTATTAGAACTAATGAACAAGTTCAGCAAGGTTGCCAGCTTAATATACAAAATATGCACTATCGATTGTATTTCTCTATGCTAGGAATGAAAATCTAAACATTTAAGAACACAGTTTCATTCACAATAGTATCAAAAAATAAAATACTTCTTTTTAAAACAACTACAAATTCTTAAAAGTAAAAAACATTGCTAAAAGAAATTAAAAGCCTAAATAAACAGAAAGACATATTATCCCATGTTGATATATTGGAAGAATATTATTAAGATGGCAATACCCTCAAATTGATCTATAGATTGAGTACAATCCCTATCAAAAGCCCAGCTGACTTTTTTTTTCAGAACTGGCAAAATTCTAAAATACATATGGAAATATAAAGGACCCAGAGCAGCCAAAATCATCTTACAAATAAAGTTGTAGGACGCACACTTTCCAATTTCATAAAAGCAATAGTAAATAAGACAGTGTGGTACTGGCATAAGAATAGACATGTAGATCCATAGAATAGAATCAAAGTTCACATATAAACCTTCACATTTATGGTCAATTGATTTCAACAGAACGTCAAGACAATTCGATGAGGGAAAGAATGGTCTTTTTAACTAACAGTGCTGTGACCATTGGATATCTATCTACACAAAAATAAAGTTGGACCCATTCCTCACCATATATACAAACACTCCAAGTGGATCATAGACCTAAATGCAAAAGTTAAAACTATAAAACTCTTCGGAGAAAACATAGGTATAAATCTCTGTGATCTTGGGTTAGACAAAGCCTTCTTGGATATGACACAAAAAGCACAAGCAACAAGGGGGAAAAGAACTGGACTTTATTGTTTTTATAGCAACAAACGCCTATACCAAACAAGAAGAGAGATCTCAAATAAACAATCTTCAAGCAACTAGAAAAAGAAGAACAAACTGAGTCCAAATTGGGCTGAAGGAAGGAAATAACAAAGATCAGAGCAGAAATAAACGGAGACCAGAAAATAATAGACAAAAAAATTAATGACAATAAGAGTTGCATTTTTAAAAGATAAAATTGACAAACTCTTAGATAGGCTAACTAGAAAAAAAAAGAGAGAAGATTAAAATAAATAAAATTAGAAATGAAAGAGGAAACATTACAACAGATAGCAAAGAAATGCAAAGGATCAAAGAAAATTACTGTGAACACTCATATGCCAACAAATTGGATAATCTAGAAGAAATAGATAAATTTCTAGGTACAAACGGCCTGCCAACATTGAACTATGAAGAAATAAAAAAAAAAAATCTGAACAGACCAATAATGAGTAAGGAGCTGAATCCGTAATAAAAAATTACCTCATCAAAGAAAAGCCCAGGACCAAATGGCTTCACAGCTAAATTCTACCAAACATTTAAAGAAGAACTAATACTAATCCTTCTCAAATGCTTCTATAAAACTGAACTGGAGGGAACACTTCGAAATTCATTTTATGAGGCCAGCATTACCCAGATACCAACGTCAGACAAGGATACTACAAGAGAAAAAAACTATAGGTCAATATCCCTGATGAACATAGATGGAAAAATCCTCAACAAAATACTAGCAAATTCAATCACATATCAAAACAATCATTCACCATGACCAAGTGAGATTTATCCCAGGGATGCAAGGATGGTTCAATATACACAAATCTATAAATGTGATATACCACATTTACAAAATGAAGTATAAAAATCATCTGATCATCTCAATGAATGCAGAAAAATCATTTGATAAAATTCAACACTCTTTCATGGTAAAAAAAAAACAGAACTCTTAACAGATTAGGTACAGAAGAAATGGACTTCAACACAATAAAGGTCACATAGCTAACATAATACTCAACAGTAAAAAATTGAAAGATTTTCCTCTGAGTTCAGGGACAACACAGGGATGCCCACTCTCATCATTTCTTTTCAACATAATACTGGAAGTCCTAGCCAGAGCAATTAGGCAAGAGAAAGAAATAAAAGGCATCCAAATAGAAAAGAAAAAAGTAAAATTTTCTCTGTTTGCTGATGACATGGTCATATATATAGAAAATCCCAAAGATTCCACCAAAAAACTGCTAGACCTGATAAACGGATTTAGTAAAGTTGCAGGATACAAAAACAACATATGAAAATCAGTAGCATTTCTAAACACTAATAACAAACTATTCAAAAAGGAAACAATTACATATACAATAGTAACAAGAAAAAAATTTAAACCTTAGGGGTAAATTTAACCAAGGAGATGAAAGACCTCTGTACTGGAAACTATAAATCACTGATGAAATAATAGGAGGAAACACAAACAAATGAAAGATATCCCATGTTCATGAAGCTAAAGAATTAATATTGTTTAAAATGCCTATACTACCCAAAATTGTCTATAGATTCAATGTAATCTCTATGAAAACTCCAATGTCAGCTTTCAGAGAAGTGTAAAAAAAAAATCCTTCAATTCATGTGGAACTACAAAAGAACAAAGCTGGAGACATCACACTCCCTGATTTCATAGTATGTTATAAAGCTATTGTAATCAAAACGCATGGTAATGGCATAAAAACAGACACATCAACCAACAGAAGAGAATAGAAAGACTGTAAATAAACCCACACATATACAGTCAGTTGATTTTTGACAAAGGTTCCAAGAACACACAATGGAGAAAGGATGACCTCTTCAACAAATGGTGCTGGGAAAACTAGATATCCACATGCAAAAGAATAAAATTAGAAACTTATCTGACACCATGACACCATGAACCAAAAACAACTCAAAATGAATTAAAGACTTAAACATAAAACCTGGAACTGTAAAACTACTAGACAAAAGCATAGGCAGAAATCTCTACAACATTAGCCTGGGCGCAAAGGTTTTTTGGATATGGCCCTGAAAGCTCAGGCCACAAAGGCAAAAATAGGCAAATGTAATTGTATCAAACTAAAAAGCTTTGACACAGCAAAAGAAACAATTAACAAGGTGAAGAGACATCTTTGCAACTATGCAACTATACACCTGATAAAGGTTAATATTTAAAATATATAAGAAACTCAAATAGTGAATTTCTCAATAGTAAGAAAAACAAATAGCCCAATTTAAAAATAGGTAAAGAATCTGAATAGGCCCTTCTCAAAAGAAGACATACGAATGGCCAACAGGGCCATGAAGAAAATGCCCAATGTCACTAATTATCAGGGAAATAAAAATTAAAACCATAATGAGATATCATGCCACCCTTGTTAGAATGGTTTTTATCAAAAAGAGAAAAGATAACAAGTGTTGGTGAGGATGCTGAGAAAAGGGAACCCATGTATGCTGTTGGTGGAAATGTAAATTGGTATAGCCATCATGAAAAAATTGTGTGTAGGTTGCTCAAAAAAGTAAAAGTAGAACTCTGTACAATCCGGTACTCTCATTTCTGGGAACATATTCAAAGGAATTGAAATCATTGTATCAAACGGATATCTGTACTCCCATACTCCCAATAGCCAAGATAAGGAATCAACCTGTGTTCACTAACAGATAAATGAATAAAAATAATGTATGTACAGACAATGGAATACTATTCAGTCTGTAAAAAGAAGGCAATTCTGTCACTTGAAACAACATGGATAAATCTGGAGGACATTATACTAAGTGAAATAAGCCAGGGACAGAAAAACACGTACCTCGTGATCTCACTTATATATGGAATCTTTAAAAAGTTGAATTCATAGCAGTAGAAAGTAGAATGATGGCACCAGAACCTGGGAGTATGGGGATCAAGGGAATGAACGGGGAATTATTGGCGAAAGGGTACAAAGTTTCAGCTAGACAGGAACAATAAGTTTTGAGATCTACTACACAGAAGAGTGACTACAGTCAATAACGTATACTTCAAAATAACCAAGGGAAGAAATTTCAAATGTATTGCCACAAAAAATATCAAGTAAGGTGATGGTTATGTTAACTAGTTTGATTTAATCATTTCACATTATATATATATATCAAAATACCACAATGTACCCCATGAATGTATACAGTTATGATTTGTCAATTAAAAATAATACTAATTTTTTTAAATGAAAAAAACTTCAGAAGAAAATAAAGCATAATGGAAAATAAAAGTGTTGTGGAGAGGGAGGCTAGATCAAACAAGAACAGCAAATTGTTGAGGCTGGGTGCTAAAAACAAGGAGATTCATTATATTGTCTCATGTTTGTTTGAAAATTTTCATATTAAAGGTTTACTTTTTAAAGATGCAATGTTAAATAAATAAAATAAATTTTAAAATGCTAAAACAATTTACCTTTTGTGCTTCAGTGAACACCATCCAAAAAGTGAAAAAAACCCACAGAATGAGAGAAAATATTTGCAAATTACACCCCGTTAAGGAAATTGTATACCAAGTATATAAAGAACTCTTACAACTCAATAATAAAAGGGCAACCCAGTTTTAAAACAGGCAAAGGATTTGAATAGACAGTCCTCCAAAGATACACAAATGACCAATAAGCACATGAAGAGATGCTCAACTTCTGTAATCATTGAGGAAATGCAGATCAAAACCACAAGATCCACTTCACATCCACTGGGAAGGCTATAATCAGGCAGATAATAACAAGTTTTTTTTTTTTTTTTTTTTTTTTTTTTTTGAGACGGAGTCTGGCTCTGTCGCCCAGGCTGGAGTGCAGTGGCGCAATCTCAGCTCACTGCAAGCTCCGCCTCCCGGATTCAAGCCATTCTCCTGCCTCAGCCTCCCGAGTAGCTGGGACTACAGGCGCCCGCCACCACGCCCGGCTAATTTTTTGTATTTTTAGTAGAGACGGGGTTTCACCATGTTAGCCAGGATGGTCTCGATCTCCTGACCTCGTGATCCGCCCGCCTCGGCCTCCCAAAGTGCTGGGATTACAGGCGTGAGCCACCGCGCCCGGCCAATAACAAGTATTGTCAAGGATGTGGAGTGACTGGAACCCTAATACACTGTTGATGGGAATGTAAAATGGTGTGGCTGCTTTGAAAAAATGTTTGGCACTTCCCCAAAAGGTTAAACACAGACTTACCATATGATTCAATAATTCCATTCCTAGGTATATGTCCAACAAAAGGAAAAATGTATGTCCACACAAAAATCTGTACACAAATGTTCATAGAAGCATTCAAAATAGCCACACACAAAAAGTGGAAACAACCCAAATGTTCGTCAACGGATTAATGAATAAATAAAATGTGGCATATTCATACAATAGCATATTATTTTGCAATAAAACAATGAAGTGTGTAGTTACGCTAAGTGAAAGAAATTAATCCCAAAAGACCACATAGTGTATGAATTCTTTTATGTGAAATGTCCAAAATAGCTGGCAGAGTGGTTGGGGAGAAATGGGGAGTGATGGGTACATGGTTTCATTTTAGAATGATGAAAATGTTCTAAACTTGATGGCAGCGATGCTTGCGTAACTCTGTGAATATACTAAAACCATTGAATTATACACTGTTAATTGTATGATATAAGAATTATACCTCAATAGGTTGTCATAAGTAATAAAAAGTAATCTCTTTTTTTTTCTTTAGAGACAGGATCTCACTCTGTCACCCCAGCTGGAGTACAGTGGCACAATCATAGCCCATAAAGACTGGAACTCCTGGGCTCAAGTGATCCTCCCACCTCAACCTCCCAAAGCCCTGGGATTGCAGGTATGAGTCACTGCATCCAGCCGAAAAGCAATATCTTAATCAAGTCTTGAGAAATACCCAGATCAGAAAATGTTGCAATTGGAAGAATTCCATGTTTAGTGAAAAGATATTCAGTGGATTTTCAAGAGAACTTCCAATTCTTAAATTTAGTTCATTAAAGTGATACTATTTAGTTTAAAAGGATTTAGAGTACATTTGCTCTTAAACTTGATTTATTAGGGAACCTAGTATCTGTTTTACTGTGGATAACTTAATAAAGAGTGGTCTTTTTATTTTAAATTCTTGGGGTAAGAAAAGGTAGTAACTCCCATTATATTGGAATAATGTCAAATCACCAACTTGCACATACAACAGTGTGCTCTAACTACAATCTTGGATGAGGTATAAAACTCTCCGTAGCAGAATCTGTTAACCTAAACAAGCAAAAATGTAACAAAAAGTTACTCACTTTGTATGTCCTTGGTAATAAGTTTAATGCAAATTTAGAAGAAAAATGAAATGTTGGTGAGATGCTATATTTTTACTTCAAAGTCCTGGAATTAGCATTTGGAGAGGTTCCCAAACATTATTTATGGTGTCAGTGACTCTGTTCTTAAATTGAAGTACCATTTTTGACCTAGATTTGAGATCAGGTACAATTAATGAAGCACCTGGGGAAATTTTTCAAACAGATCCATAATCAGTTTCAAGTTGTAAGAGACGTTGCAATTTGGGATCGATAAGCCTATAGCCTCTTGAACATGGAGCACGTCTCACTCATAATGAATCAATGTGTTTTAAAAACTGAACTTATTCCACTAAACACAAGTCCCCTCCAGATGATATTTAAGATCTTCACTAACCATGACTTACAACTAATTTCCAGAGCCAAGAGTCATATTTACCATCCCAAATTATTCCATAGCTTTCCAATCTCTTCTATTTTTGAGAATTCGCTTTAGAGAAACTATTATTTCCTATTTTTACTGGCTTTTCTGCACAAAAATTTGTCCTGGTAAAAATTTAGGTTGCTTCAAAAAAATAACATGCTGACTACATTTCATTTTGTAAAACTTCAGTGTTAAGAACATCTCGCTACTCACACTTGATTCCCCTCAAAATAGAACCAGACATGTCCCATTCCTGCCAGCAGAGGGAGGGGTAGAAGCCCTTTCTAGCAATACCATCAGCAATTTGTAATGCAAAAGCCTTCCCCCTGCCAGCCCCATTTTCTCACAATACCGTACTGGCCACATTTCTATTATATTTTTTCCAAAGGAAAGTACATGTTTACCATTTTACTCAAAGTATAATTAAAAATACATTACCAGATCCATCAGACACACTTCAATTTACATCTTGCTTTAGATATAATCTAAATTAGATATAATCCCTTGCATTAGATATAATCCCTTGTTGAAAAAAAAAATTTTGAGACAGGGTCTCACTCTGTAGCCCAGGCCGGAGTGTGGTGGCCCAATCATGGCTCACTGCAGCCTCGACATCCCAGGCTCAAGCAATCCTCCCACCTCAGCCTCCCAAGTAGCTGGGACTACAGGTGCATGCCACCACGGCCAGCTGATTTTTGTATTTTTTGTAGCGATGGGGTCTCACTATGTTGCCCAGGCTGCTCTCAAACTCCTGGGCTGAGGTAATCTTCCTGCCTCTGAAGTGCTGAAATTACAAACATGAGCCACTGCAGCCAGTGGAAACTCTTTCTTGTCTTCCCTGAACCCACCTGATCCTGGTTTTCCTCCTGCCTCTCTGGCCTTGCCTCTTCAGCCTCCTTCGATAGTGATTCCTCTTCTGCCTGACTTCCAAGTGTTTGGCTCCACAGGCTCTGTTTAAAATGAGTCTCTTGGCCGGGCATGGTGGCTCATGCCTGTAATCCCAGCATTCTGGAAGGCCAAGGCAGGTGGATCACGAGGTCAAGAGATTGAGACCATCTTGGCCAACATGGTGAAACCCCATCTCTACTAAAAATACAAAAAAATCAGCTGGGCATGGTGGCGCACACCTGTAGTCCCAGCTACTCGGGACCTGGGAGATGGAGGCTGCAGTGAGCTAAGATCGCACCACTGCACTCCAGTCTGGTGACAGAGCAAGACTCCATCTCAAAAAAATAAAATAAATAAGGTAAAATGAGTCTCTTAACCTCCCCCGATTATCTCCTCCTCCTCCTCCTCCTCCTCCTCCTCCTCCTCCTTGTCTTACTCCTCTTTTCCCTGTCTCAGCCAGGAGCATTTTAACTTCTTATATTCCCTCCACATCCAATCAGCCTCCCTCCTAGCCTTCACTCTTTCATCCCCGTTAATTTTAGAGTGAGGAAGTCCAGTGAAGGGGGTATTGGTATTGTCACTCCATCTCTCACCTCCCCTTTCAGCCACTCATCTTCTTCCATAAAGAACTTTGTCATGGACAGAAAGTTTTGTTTCTTGAAACCTGTGTCTTATGAGATTTCAAGCAAATTTCACTTTGCTTTTAAAATTGTGCCACACCTCTTGTAATTCTCCTTGAGAAACAATAAGAGGGAGAGCCAGCACTCCTCTCAGGGAATAAGGGTGCAGGCTCAGGAGCCCAAATGCCTGGTCTCTAGTCCAGATTCTGCACTCATTGCTGTGGGACTTGATCTCTCTGTGCAACAGCTGTCTGATCCGTGAAATGGATCGATAATAGTACAAATGAGGTGTCACGCAGTGTTAGCTCTAATCATTATAATAGACTTCTATTATTGAATTAAGTAAATAAAGCCTCACAGGGGCTTGAAAGACATGAAAGACAGAGGCAGGGAACAAGAATAAAGCATTTCAATTCACCTTTCATTTAAGTCTGAGGTTTCTTAAACTAGAGCCTCATTAAAACCCTAGGAACATCACTTCTCTCATTTGGAGCCTCTCGGGGAGACTGGCAAACCCTGAGTCCTGCTATGTCTGGGTTGTAAACTTTGTGGGCGGTGGCAGCAGCCTGGAAGACACAGCAGGATTGTGAGGGGGCCAAGAAACCTCCAGGGCAGCCCTGCAGGATGCCACCGCCAGAGCTCAGCCTCATTCCATGTGAAATGGAGCCCACTCAGCCAGGAGGAACAAGGTGCTTCCTGCAGCAAAGCGAGCAGCCAGGACCAAAGGCTTAAGGATCCAAAGAACCCAACCAGTAAGGGGGCAGTCTTGGAAGAAACTCTAAATATAATGCAGTAATAGAAACTCTTATTTGCCTAATCTGACATTCATTGTTTCTTCCTCTCTATTCACAGAATCCTGCTTTTTACCTGGGCACATTGCTACCTACAAAGAGTGCATTTCCCAGGATCCTTTGGAGTTGGCTGTGGCTATGCATCTAAATTTTGACCAATGGAGTGTAAGCAGCATTGAGCTTATACTCACCTCTCTTCTTCCTTCCTGCTGCCTGGAATACAGACTTGATGGCTGGAGCTCCAAGCAGCCATCTTGGGCCAAGAAACGCTATGTAGAGAGGCAGAGAGACAGGAGCGTGAGTCTCCTACGATTATGTGCAACTACCATCCACAGAACTTTCTACTTTCAGAGCTCTTTATGCAAGTTAGAAATAAACTTCCAACTTATCTAAGCTATTGTTATTTTTTGGTTTTCTGATACATGCACACAAATGTAATCCCAAACAATACAGAAATTCCACACAAGTATTATCTAATTAGATTTTTTTAAGTTTATGAGTGCACAGCATAATCAGGGAAACTAAATACTTCATGTTGGCTCCTTAGAAAGGGCTAGTGAATAGCCCAAGTGGAAAGTAAGAGATAAATAGGAACCTTACCTAATGATAAAAGAATAATGTCCACAGGAAGATTTTTTTAATCTTAAATTTGTATGCACTTAATATGACAGCTTCAAATTATGTAAAGCAAAAGCAACCAAACTGAAAAGAAAGAGAAACAAATCCACAATCAAAGTTGGAGATTTTGGCTGGGTGCGGTGGCTCACGCCTGTAATCCCAACACTTTGGGAGGCCAAGGTGGGTGGATCGCTTGAGGTCAGAAGTTTGAGACCAGCCTGGCCAACAGAGTGAAACCCAATCTCTACTAAATATACAAAAATTAGCCGGGTGTGGTGGTATGTGTGTACCTGTAATCCCAGCTACTCAGGAGCCTGAGGCAGGAGAATCACTTGCACCTGGGAGGCAGAGGTTGCGGTGAGCCAAGATCATGCCACTGGACTCTAACCTGTGCAAAAAAAAAAAAAAAGTTGGAGATTTTAACAACCTCTCCTCTCTTAGTATAATAACTGTTATGGGCTGAATTGTGTCCCCCTATCAAAATTCATCTGTTGAAGTCCTAACCCCCACTCAGTCCCGCAGGGAAAACTTCTCAGGCCACAGAGGCAGGAAGGGATGTGCTCTCCTGAGAAGCCTTTTTGGGTTTACCTTACAACAAATTACTATGTTTTCCCTTCTGCCCTAGCTGCTAGGGAGCCTGCAGCCACAGCAACTTAAGAGGGCTATTGAAATATGCTCTGTGCCCTAACCCTACCCCTGGGCTTCATCTTATTTTCCTCACTGTGCTTTCTTTTATCCCATTTCCTCAACTATTTTGTCTTCTTATACATATCCTTGGAAGCTGCCACAAGTCCTCTTTTAGGATCTATATAAGGCATAAATAATTAAGAAGGGATATGGATGAGGGAGGCAGCCCAATGAGATAAAGAGTGCAAAAAAATAAAGGCTAAATAGGCATTACTCCAAAGATTATATACAAGTAGCCAACAAGCATATGACAAGATGTTCAATATCACTAATCAATGGAAAAATGCAAAACAAAACCACAACATCACCCTACACCCATTGGCATGTCTACTATTAAAAACAGAAAAAAAATAACAAGTGTTGGTGAGGATATGGAGAAACTGGAACCCTTGTGCTCTGCTGGTGGGTATGTAAAATTGTGTCATTGTTATGGAAAACAATATGGCAGTTCTTCAAAACACTAAAGATAAAATTACCATATCATCTAGCAGTCTGTCATCTAGGTATATACTCAAAATAATCGAAAGCAGGGTCGCAAAGAGATATTTGCAGCTGGGTGCAGTGGCTCACGCCTGTAATCCCAACACTTTGGGAGGCCAAGGCAGGTGGATCACATAAGGTCAGAAGTTGGAGACCAGCCTGACCAGCATGGTGAAGCCCCGTCTCTACTAAAAATACAAAAAATTGGCCGGGCATGGTAGTGTGCGCCTGTAGTCCCAGCTACTAAGGAGGCTGAGGCAGGAGAATCATTTGAACCTGGGAAGTGGAGGTTCCAGTGAGCCTAGATCGTGCCACTACACTCCAGCCTGGGTGACAGAGCAAGACTCCATCTCAAAAAAAAAAAAAAAACAAAAAACAAAAAACAGATGTTTGCACACCCACGTCAAGAGCTGGAAGCAACCCAGGTGTCCATCAACAGATAGATAAACAAAATGTGGTACATAATATGAGAGAATATTATTTAGCCTTAAAAAGGAAAGAAATTCTAACACATGTGACAACATGGATGAACACTGAGGACATTCTGCTAAATGAAATAAGCCAGTCACAAAAAGACAAATACTGTAAGACACCACTTATATGAAGTATCTAAAGTTGTCAAATTTATAGACACAGAAACTAGAAGGGTGGTTGCCAGTAGTTGGAAGGATGGAGAAATGGAGAATTGTTTAATGGGTTTCAGTTTTACAAGATGAAAGAGTCTGGAGATTGATTGTACAACAATGTGAATGTACTTAACACTACTGAACTGTACACTCAAAATGGTTAAGATGATAAATTTCATGTTATATTTAATCACAATTTTCTTAAAGTAAAGGCAAGAAAGACAAGCTTATTTTTTCACAGTTTTTGCCCAGCGTACATCCTGATGTCAAGTTGAAAGGAGCTGGTGGTTTCATTTGGAATCTGTCCCATCCCCACCCCAGACTTTCAAGAGAAGTAGGGAGTATTTTACATCCAACCAGTGAGAGTAAAAATAATCACCTAGCTTGGAGGTAAACAAATATTCAGGATTTGAACAAAGAATCCTTTCACTTGGATAAGTATTCTTAGGTGTTCTTTTTCCTAAGTAGGATTGCCCCAAAACTGTAATTGTTCATCTTGAATATGTAATCAGAACCACATTTGTGAGACAGAATTTTTTTTCTTTCAACTTCTCTCTCAACATCTACTCCCTTGTTCTAATCTGCTTATGACAATGTACCTCCCACACGCAACTAAAAAAGCAAAAATGTCAAGTGAAGTGTTTTATGTTAAGGATCCAGATTACTGAACAGACTGTGTCACTAAAGCATGTTAATAGTGTAAGCAGAGGGAAATATAGGTTAGTGAGTCAACTCTTTTCTAGTTCATCAGAGGTCAAGCAATCTTTTCAAATGATTGATGTTTTGTTCAGTCTTGGCTAAGTGATTCTTCCTTTCCCTTACAACCTAAAGGCCATGCTAATGGGAGGTTCCCATGCCATGGTTTTTTTTTATTATTATTATACTTTAAGTTTTAGGGCACATGTGCACAATGTGCAGGTTAGTTACATATGTATACGTGTGTCATGCTGGTGTGCTGCACCCATTAACTCATCATTTAGCATTAGGTATATCTCCTAAAGCTATCCCTCCCCCCTCCCCCCACCCCACAACAGTCCCCAGAGTGTGATGTTCCCCTTCCTGTGTCCATGTGTTCTCATTGTTCAGTTCCCACCTATGAGTGAGAATATGCGGCATTTGGTTTTTTGTTCTTGCGATAGTTTACTGAGAATGATGATTTCCAATTTCACCCATGTCCCTACAAAGGACATGAACTCATCATTTTTTATGGCTGCATAGTATTCCATGGTGTATATGTGCCACATTTTCTTAATCCAGTCTATCATTGTTGGATATTTGGGTTGGTTCCAAGTCTTTGCTATTGTGAATAGTGCCGCAATAAACATACGTGTGTATGTGTCTTTATAGCAGCATGATTTATAGTCCTTTGGGTATATAGCCAGTAATGGGATGGCTGGGTCAAATGGTATTTCTAGTTCTAGATCCCTGAGGAATCGCCACACTGACTTCCACAATGGTTGAACTAGTTTACAGTCCCACCAACAGTGTAAAAGTGTTCCTATTTCTCCACATCCTCTCCAGCACCTGTTGTTTCCTGACTTTTGAATGATTGCCATTCTAACTGGTGTGAGATGGTATCTCATTGTGGTTTTGATTTGCATTTCTCTGATGGCCAGTGATGGTGAGCATTTTTTCATGTGTTTTTTGGCTGCATAAATGTCTTATTTTGCGAAGTGTCTGTTCACATCCTTCACCCACTTTTTGATGGGGTTGTTTGTTTTCTTCTTGTAAATTTGTTTGAGTTCATTGTAGATTCTGGATATTAGCCCTTTGTCAGATGAGTAGGTTGTGAAAATCTTCTCCCATTTTGTAGATTGCATGTTCACTCTGATGGTAGTTTCTTTTGCTGTGCAGAAGCTCTTTAGTTTAATTAGATCCCATTTGTCAATTTTGGCTTTTGTTGCCATTGCTTTTGGTGTTTTAGACATGAAGCCCTTGCCCATGCCTATGTCCTGAATGGTAATGCCTAGGTTTTCTTCTAGGGTTTTTATGGTTTTAGGTCTAACGTTTAAGTCTTTAATCCATCTTGAATTAATTTTTGTATAAGGTGTAAGGAAGGGATCCAGTTTCAGCTTTCTACATATGGCTCGCCAGTTTTCCCAGCACCATTTATTAAATAGGGAATCCTTTCCCCATTGCTTGTTTTTCTCAGGTTTGTCAAAGATCAGATAGTTGTAGATATGCGGCATTATTTCTGAGGGCTCTGTTCTGTTCCATTGATCTATATCTCTGTTTTGGTACCAGTACCATGCTGTTTTGGTTACTGTAGCCTTGTAGTATAGTTTGAAGTCAGGTAGTGTATGAAGTTAAAACAAAGATAAGTTTCATTCGGATGTCTGCTTTTAATGTCATATGATAAAATTTGGAGTTAAATCAAGAAACAAAATTGAGGATAAATGTATAAAGTGAGTTTTCTGTCAAATTAAAAAGTGAAGAATGGCTTGCTACACCCAGCATACATCACCTCACACCCAAGTGTAAGAACTGAGTTAAATTTAAATGGTGATCACTTAATGACTTGCCCTATGACCCTGGGAAACCCTCTGACTTCCATCTTATTTTTCCCACCCATAAAATTATTATAAACAAGACATACTTTTTTTTTTGAGATGGAATTTCACTTTTGTTGCCCAGGCTGGAGTGCAATGGTGCCATCTTGGCTCACTACAACCTCCATCTCCCAGGTTCAAGTGATTCTCCTGCCTCAGCCTGCTGAGTAGCTGGGATTACAGGCACCCACCACCATGCCCAGCTAATTTTTTGTGTTTTTGGTAGAGACAAGGTTTCACCATGTTGACCAGGCTGGTTTCGAACTTCTGACATCAGGTAATCCACCCACCTCAACCTCCCAAAGTGCTGGGATTACAGGCGTGAGCCACTGCACCCAGCCTAAATAAGATGTACTTCTGATTCAAGACATCCATTGCTGTTTAAAGGACAGATGTGCCAGGAACTCTCAAAACCTTGAAGTAGCCATGCAATAGACTGGCAGGCTGGGAAGAGCCTCATTAAGCAGTTCTACAACCATGGCAGTCAAGAGGTCTTCTCCATTTTGGCCCATGGTGGGGAAAGATTCCATTCCATTCATGTGGGGCTGTGTTCCCACAAATGGTCCACATACACAGGTGGTCTCCAAAGGTCTATCAAGCAGTGTTTGATAGCTCAGCTATTTCAGGGGCAAATGTGATCAAATAATTTTGTTTACATAGATCTTAGAAATTTGAAATGGAATATTAAATTATCTTAATTTTCACAGACATCATATTACATCCTTAATAGTCATTAAGGATGACTTTTTCTACATTTATAAAAGCTCTATGGGCCAGGCGTGGTGGCTCACACCTGTAATTCCAGTACTTTGGGAAGCCAAGGCGGGTGGATCACTTGAGGTCAGAAATGAGACCAGCCCAGCCAAAATGTTGAAACCCGGTCTCTACTAAAAATACAAAGATCAGCCGGGTGTGGTGGTGAGTGCCTGTAGTACCAGCTACTCAGGAGGCTGAGGCAGGAGAATCACTTGAACCCGGGAGGTGGAGTTTGCAGTGAGCCAAGATCGCACCGCTGCACTCCAGCTTGGGTGACAGAGCGAGACTCTGTCTTTAAAAAAAAAAAAAAAAAAAAAAAGGTTTTACATACACTGCAAAGATTTTGTTGTTTAATTTATCTTGGAGTATTTTTACCTCACTAGCACATTACTATTAATGGAATATGGTAATATCTAAAATGGTGGCTAGGATGGGAATGGACTTTAAATAATTATCATCTAATACCACCAGCACTTCTGTAGCTTTTTGCAGTTTACAATTGCTTTCACCTTCATTTTAAGCAAACCATGAGAGAGACAGAGCAAGTATTCTCCAATTATTAAGAAGAAACTAAGCTCTAAAAGTTTAAGTGATATGTTTCCCAAGAAGAGATAACTTCTGATGTATTAATAGTAACTCCATTAAAATTTGGAATATAATTTCAGGAGAGACAGAGAAGCTTTAATTCTTTTTTGCAAAAATCCATGATCAAGAGAAATTTGTTTTTAATTGTTTTTATTTTGTACTGATGATGAGGTACTGAATTCATTAAGCAGATATCAAAAAATGTTTTTTGTTTTATTAACATTCTGTTAATAATTCAGAACATTCTGTTTCTGAATTATTTCAAGCATAAAAATTTCTGTTTATTTTCAAAAAAAGTATCATTCCATGATACCAATAGTTCAGAGTAAAGACAGTTTTTCTTATTTCGGTTGGGCCTGCTCCATGGATCTCAAATGAATTGTCTTACGTATTCATTCAGAGCCAAAATTTGTCAAGTTGTAATATGAAAAAAGGACATCAGGACATCATAAGAAGAGTGGCCTGTTGTGTAAACATCAGGTCGTGGGTTGGCTCTTTCTTAAAAGTTGATGGTTTTCTTCATTGTTTCAAGAATAAAATCAACACGTGTTGTTGGGCATATTTTTACATCATATGCAAATGCTGGAAACATTAAGAATGACTTTCCAGGGCTGAATGAAGCCAGACTGTAGTAGGAATCCTTCTCCTTCACAACATCTGTGTGATGCTGGCTGATCTAGCATCTGATGGAGCACTGAACACACTCACCAGTGAGCTATGCCCCTCATTTCTGTAAATGCCAGCACCATCTGACGGAGCTCCTCAGCGCTTGCTGCAGTTCCTCATGACTTAACATTGTGATTTGGTATTCTCAAAATTAGTAGAAGTAGGCCGGGCGTGGAGGCTTACGCCTGTAATCCCAGCACTTTGGGAGGCTGAGGCGGGCAGATCACCTGAGGTCAGGAGTTCGAGACCAGCCTAGCCAACATGGTGAAACCCCATCTCTACTAAAAATACAAAAATTAGCCAGTCATGGTAGCACGTGCCTGTAATCCCAGCTACTCAGGAGGCTGAGGCAGGAGAATCGCTTGAACCTGGGAGGCGGAGGCTGCAATGAGCCAAGATGGCGCCATTGCACTCCAGCCTGGGCAACAAGAGCAAAACTCCATCTCAATAAATAAATAAATAAATTAGTAGAAGTAAAGTCAAAGGAAATAAAACAATGAGGTGCTAACCTGTAATTTAAGCTTTTTTCAAGCTATACATAGACACTCTGAATGATTCCAAACAATATCAACCCTCCCACTAATATGAAACCATTATCATTTTTATGGTCAATTTTTTTATTCTGCTTTATTGTTATTATTTTAATATTTGTGACATATTTTGTAATTAACTGAATTTTTTTTTTTTGAGACAGTCTCACTCTGTCAGCCAGGCTGGAGTGCAGTGGCACGACCTCGGCTCACTGTAACTTCTGCCTCCTGGTTGGTTCAAGTAATTCTCCTGCCTCAGCCTCCTGAGTAGCTGGAATTACAGGAGTGCACCACCACGCCCAGCTAATTTTTGTATTTTTAGTAGAGATGGGGTTTTACCATGTTGGCCAGGCTAGTCTCAATCTCCTGGCCTCTAGTGATTCGCCCGCCTCAGCCTCCCAAACTGCTTGGATTACAGGTGTAAGCCACCACGCCCGGGCAACTGAAAGATTTTTATCCACATGTTTCTTCAAACTTTTGTATGAAGGGCCTACAGTGGGAACAAAATTGAGAAATACTATATAGGGGTTTGCAAACTGGGTCATAGGGAACACTCATTTTTCCATGAGATGGACCAACATGTTTTGCACTAAAATACTACAATGGCAATTCATATTTTACGAATCCACAGAACAATAATATGTTTCTAGACAGAATTTTCTCAAGATGTTTTTCTTCCATACATTTTCTAAGTTTTTTGATACCTGCCAATCTTGTCTGCAAATGAGCATCACCAGTAAATGATTAAAACAATAAGCTGATAACAAAATAATATTTCCTGAATATTTTAATAATGTATTTTTTCAATTATGTATAGGTTTAAAACTTTTTTTTTTTTGAGATGGGAGTCTCGCTCTGCTGCCCAGGTTGGAGTACAGTGGTGCAATATCGGCTCACTGCAACCTCCACCTCCCGGGTTCAAGCGATTCTCCTGCCTCAGCCTCCAGAGTAGCTGGGACTACAGGTGCATGCCACCATGCCCAGCTAATTTTTGTATTTTTATTAGAGATGGGGTTTCACCATATTGGCCAGGCTGGTCTTGAACTCCTGACCTCGTAATTCGCCCTCCTCGACCTCCCAAAGTGCTGGGATTACAGGCGTGAACCACCGTGCCCAGCCAGATATAAAACATTTTTCTCTGGTAAAATTATTCCTAGTTGACATGACAAAATAAATGTCAATATATTTCAGTATATTCTATTAAAATGCCATGGCTTATAGTTTCATTTTAAAAAATTATTCTAGAAATTATGTTAGGTAAAAATCTTAACCCTTTCCTGGGCAAAAAGAAAATATTATAAATAAAGTAATAAAAGATAAATTGGGGGGAAATCACAAACAAATATACAAAGAGGTTTTTTTTTTTTTTTGAGACGGAGTCTGGCTCTTTCGCCCAGGCCGGAGTGCAGTGGCGCTATCTCTGCTCACTGCAAGCTCCGCCTCCCGGGTTCACGCCATTCTCCTGCCTCAGCCTCCCGAGTAGCTGGGACTACAGGCGCCCGCCACCGCGCCCAGCTAATTTTTTGTATTTTTAGTAGAGACAGGGTTTCACCATGTTAGCCAGGATGGTCTCGATCTCCTGACCTCGTGATCCGCCCGCCTCGGCCTCCCAGAGTGCTGGGATTACAGGCGTGTGCCACCGCGCCCGGCCGAGGTTTTTATAATTCAGTGAGAAAAAAAATGAACCAACAGAAAAAATGGAGAAGGACATGAATAGGTATTATTACCCAGCTACAAATACACAAGTCTTCGGTGATTCCTGTAACAGAAAATAGTGAACTCGACAGAGCAATAGTGATGGCTCCTTAGAGTCTTTCATGGCTTATGGTAAATATCTACTGAGCCCATTCAATTCCTTCTCACTCTAAATCCATGTCCACTAAGCAATCTTCTGATTGATAAATTGTTAAATTGTTTTCTCAGGTTTTTGGAGCCTGAAATGAGATGGGTTGGATTGTAAATCACAAATGCATAAATTATCTCTGAGACTTATACATCAATCTTATATTAAAATAAAATAACACTGTATAGATATTTTTAGACAACAAAATACTTTTATCTCTTGTGAGTCTGGTTTTGAATCACTTCTCTAGGCCTGAACAACACTAGATAGGCTGATAGAAATCAAGTTTATAGACTTGCAAAGCCAAGAATCAAAACTTTTACATGCTGACTACAAATATATAAAAACCACTAACCATTAAAAGATGACTGATAAATTGGACTTCATTGCAATTATATGTACAAGACATATATGAGAATGTTTATAGCAGCATTGTTTTCATTAAAACCCCAAACTAGAAGCATCTGAAATGTCCATCAAGAGTAAAATGGTGCCAGGCAGGGTGGCTCACCCCTGTAATTCCAACACTTTGGGAGGCTGAGGCGGGAGGATCACTTGAGCTCAAGAGTTCAAGACCAGCCTGGGAAACACAGCCAAACCTCATCTCTATTAAAAATTTTAAAAATTAGCCTGGCATGGTGGCCCATGCCTATAGTCCCAGCTACTCAGGAGGCTGAGGCAGAAGAATCACTTGAGAGCAGAAGTTGGAGGCTGAAGCGAGCTATAATTGTGCCACTGCATTCCAGCTTCCACAACAGGGCAAGGCCCTGTCTCAAAAAAAATAAAAAGTAAAATGGATAAATTGAGGCATAGTCATGCAATGAAATACTACACAACAACGAAAAAGAAGCCATTGGCCAAGCATGGTGGCTCACATCTGTAATCCCAGCATTTTGGGAGGCTGAGGTGGGTGGATCACTTGAAGTCAGAAGTTCGAGACCAGCCTGGCCAACATGGTGAAACCCCGTCTCCACTAAAAATACAAAAGTTAACCAGGCATGGTGGTGCATGCTTTTAATCCCAGCAACTTGGAAGGCTGAGGCAAGAGAATTTCTTGAACCCAGGAGGCGGAAGTTGCAGTGAGCTGAGATCGTGCCACTACACTCCAGCCTGGGTGACAGAACAAGACTCCATCTCAAAAAAAAAAAAAAGAAAAAGAAACCATTGCAACTCACAGCAACAAGGACGATGTAATGTTGATCAAAAGACAGTAATCTCTAAAGATTTCATTTGTATATTTCCCCCAAAACAGGCAAAAATTAATCTGCTATAGGGCAGAATAGTGGCAATCTTTGGGGAGGTATCAGCTTGGAGAGGGGGCATAGGCAGCCATTGGAGGCCTAGAAACGTGCTATGTGATGATCTGAGTAGTGGTTAGGGCTACATCCACATATAGATTTTCACTGAGTTGTACCCTTTAGATGTGTGTTTATATAATTTATACCTCAATAAAAGAAATTTTTAGTTTTTAAAAACTTTGAACACCTGGAATAAGGAGTTATATTGTCCATAATCATTTACCTAGTACTTTTTTTTTTGCTCAGTTTCCACAGAGGTGTAGGTTGCAATGAGCCAAGATCACACTACTACACTCCAGCCTGGGCAAGAGAGTGAGACGCCGTTTCAAAAAAAAAACAAAACAAAACAAAACTATTTTGGAAGAAAATACCTATTAAGAAGCTTGTTGAGGAAGAAAACGTAAAGACATGAATCAGGAGTCAAGGCAACCAAAGACTATTTTGCCAAGTCAAAAATTGCCAATGCCAACTATATGCCAAATCATCCTGGTGAGGTATTGGGAATAGTTTTCAATTATCAATAATCGTGTCTCAGACAAACCTCATTGGCTATGATACTGCCACTGCACAAAGTTTGCCTAGTAAGTTTCATGTGCGCATTCACTAATGTAGAAAGTTTTGGAGATTAAGCAACTAATCATAATTATATAGTGATGTTCTGCTGGGAAAACCTTGAGACTGTGAAGAGAAATGCCTCCTTTGTGTATGTTAGTGTATGGTTTAGCAGGGGAAAATTTCTAGTGAGATGCCAATAGTCCAATCCTGCTTATATAGGAGCTACAACTTGTCTGGGAGGTGTTGGACAATGAAGGTGAAGCCAAAGGGAGATAAAGAAGCCAAAGGGGTGAGCCATGTTGTCTCCAAGAAAGAATGGACTCCACGGACTTTCCCAACCTTTCTACTTCCAGGAAGCCAAAGCTCTGGAGGGAGGGGCTGCAGAGGCAGGTGCCTACCCAGAGGCACATCTTCCAAGTACCAGGGACTCAGAGACCTGGGGGGATTCTCAGGAACCTGAGAGTGAAGAGGGCTAGCCAGGGAAAGGTTGGAATTTGGCGCCCCCTACAGGACAAATTTATGCCCAAGAAGACACTGCTGGAAGTAAACCAAGTCACCCAGAATCTCTAGGGACATTTACTGAGGCAGGGGCAATTCTGCCAGCCGTGCATCCCCCAGGCCCAAGAGCACCTGTCCAACGTGGAAACGGCCTAGTGCAGAAAGCTGGCATCCCAGAGGAGAGATGAGGAACTCACCACAGATCTAGACCTCACTGGGTGGACCTGGACAACACCACCCCAAGTAGGATTCAAAGAGGTGCCATAGCTAAATCTGCTGTTTGTCTTCTATTCACATACTTCATGGGAAATCCTTGTGGGGCACTTTTGCAGGAGACTGCAAATGTTTTATATGGGGAAAATTAATTCATTCCACATTCATCTGATACCTATTAATAACGTGCCTACTGTGTGCCAGGCACTGTTCTGGATGCTGGAGAACAAAACAGGAAAGAAAAAAAATCCACCCCAGGTGGCATGTACTGAAAATGTTACAATCTGAACAGATAACAACAACCACCAAATAAAAATCTATTTTGGGCCAGGCACAGTGGCTCACACCTGTAATCCCAGCACTTTGGGAGGCCAAGGTGGGTGGATCACCTGAGGTCAAGAGTTCGAAACCAGCCTGGCCACCATGGCGAAACCGCGTCTCTACTAAAAATACAAAAATTAGCCAGGTGTGCTGGTGCGTACCTGTAATCCCAGCTACTCGGGAGGCTGAGGCAGGAGAATCACTTGAACCCGGGAGGCGGAGATTGCAGTAAGCCAAGATTGCGCCATTGCACTCCAGCCTGGGCAACAGAGCGAGACTCCATCTGAGAAAAAAAAAAAAAATCTGCTCACGCCTGTAATTCCAGCACTTTGGGAGGCCGAGGCAGGCGGATCATGAGGTCATAAGATCAAGACCATCCTGGCCAACACGGTGAAACCCCATCTCTACTAAAAATACAAAAAAATTATCTGGATGTGATGACAGGTGCCTGTAATCCCAGCTACTCAGGAGGCTGAGGCAGGAGAATCGCTTGAACCAGGAGGCGGAGATGGCAGTGAGCCAAGATCGCACCACTGCACTCCAGCCTGGCAACAGAGTGGAGACTCCGTCTCAAAAAAAAAAAAAAAAAAAAAATTCTATTTTGGAAGAAAATACCTATTAAGAAGCTTTTTGGGGAAGAGAACATAAAGACATGGATCAGGAGTCAAGGCAACCAAAGACTAAATTTCTCTACATGGGAAAGGAACTAGAATTTTGAGCCGAATTAGATATCTGAGCCTTCAAAATGACAGCCATGTGTAATATTATATAGTGTGAGACAGTCAAAGAAATATCCCAGTCATGGGGTAGGCCAAGGGCTGTTAGTAAAAAAGATGTCTAATACTCCGCTTTGTGTTGTTTGCATGGGCGTCTGTGCCAAGTTTCTTAGTGTGCTACCACCACAAAGGCCTTATAAGGTGAATGTGTTCCTGGAAAATTGCAGAGGGGCAGAATCCCTCATCTGGGCAAGGTAGTGAAGGGGTCAGGGCCATGGGAAAGGAGGAGCCAGGGTCAGAGATGACACTGAGAAGAGAAGCTCTGAAGAGTCTACAGGCTAGAGTGAGGACAGGGATTGAGCAATCTCACAGAGCAGGAGGCCTCTGGCTTCTGCATTACACAACTTACCAAGCAATTTCACGAACAAGGTTCACACAGCGCTGACACAGTTTCCCTGCTTTCTCCTTTCTGTCTTCACATATTGAAGTATAGGAATAGCCAGATAATTGTGGCTTTTATTTCTTCTACACTTAATAGAATTAACAGTCTTGATGTAACATAGTTCAAAGGTTCTGATGTGAGCATTCAACTTCCCCAGGCTTCAGCGTTGAAAGAACCTTCTCCACTGAAGGAATCCTTCATAGAAGAGGCCATGGAAATATCTATGAGGCTTGCTCTCATATCAGCATTCCAGAGACTCATCTCTGTGTGGTCCTTTCCCCCACCTCGCCTGCTCCATGGAGGGAGGAGAGGGATATGTTGGAAACAGTGAGTTCCTCTTCAAAGGTTCCTGTCTTCTATTTTCAAAGCCTGACTTCCTTGCCTCCTTGCCCCTAGTTATGGCAAACAACCTTCCAGACATTCCCAATCTGTAATCCACATCCATTCCCAATCTGTAACTCACATCAATTCCCAATCTGTAACCCACATCTGTTCCCAATTTGTAACAACCCACATCTGTTCCTTATTTGGCACGCTTAGTTCCGAAACTGCTCTTCCTGCTGCTGTAGCCCCCACCCCTGCTCCATTTGAAGTAGCTAATCCGGATCAGCTTAGATTGTGTGGCCCGACCCCAGCCAAAGGGGACTGAACATAGTAGCAGGGACTGACTGCATTAGGGTTAAAACCCACTTCCCTCCTTTGTTTGCTGTGCTCTCTCAGTGACCAGAAGAACAAGCAGCACCCTTCTGAAGAAGTAAATTTGCCTTGCTGAGTGCTCATTTTCTTTATGACTCTTATTTCCAACACTCTCACCTTAACCAAGCCAGAGAGGCTTGAAAAAAACTACATGGAGAGTTTGACATGTGTTTCCTGGGAGGTGGGGTATGCAAGATCTAGCATCTAGTGTGAAAGTCTGAAGGTGAGCAGTTTCAGCCAGGCTCAGAGGCTAGGATGGGTGAAAGGCAGCCTCTCCAGAGCCTGGCAGAATGAGGGTGCCCCACTGCTGCCCATGGGCCAGACTTAGACCTTATGGAAGACAGATGGTCATCTTAGAATGAACTAGACCAAGAAACTTTCCTGGGGAACAAACCCTGAGAGCTAAACTCCTGAATGCTGGAAGCTGAGGAATGAGTGGCTGGAGTCTTCGCAACCAGCAAATGGAGCAAGAAATACAAACTCTAATAAGAAGAAATACAAATTCTAACACCCACCACCCATGAAACAGCCCCAGCAGAGAAGCTCCAATGTACCCAGAGACCTCTGACATCAGATGAAAGCGCAACAGCCTGTTAATACCTGGACTTTTTCTCGAATGCCCCATCTCCTTCAGAGAGGAGGTAAAGAGAAAGACAAATGAACCAGGCCCTCCTTCCCCACGGCAGACCCACAGGATAAGTCAGGCAAGAGCCGAGAGAGGTAAGAGATTTCCATGGGAAAGGAGGCTGGGGCTTAGAGATGCATTATTGTCATCCCTTGGCTCATGGTCCCATTCCTCCATAGTCAAAACCAGTAGTAAGGTATCTTGTCTTGTTATATAAGGTAACCTTCACGGTTCCAGGGATTAGGACTTGGATATCTTCAGAGGGCCACTATTCAGCCCACCATCACGGCCTTGGTGAAAATGTTCTCAAGGTAGTAATGGGACAGGACAAACCAGGCTACAGAGAGTGGAAAACTGAAAAGTGAGCAAGTGGAGACCCCAAGTACAGTCCACTATTTCAGGACGTTGGGCTATGAAGGACAAGAGAGTGAATAAAGTCAAATGAAGGTTTCATTCAAGATGGGAGAGGTTTGTCAGGTGTGGTGGCTCACGCCTGTAGTCCCAGCTACTCAGGAGGCAGGAGGATCACCTGAGCCCAGGAGTTCGAGGCTCCAGTAAGCTACGATCACACCACTGCACTCTAGCCTGGCTGATAGAACAAAACAAAAAAGATGGGAGAAGTTCGGGCAAGTTTAAATTCCAGTGACAAGGAGCAATTCAAAGGAAACACTGGAGAGAGGAGAGAAGTGGATGGCTTGGCCCTAGACAAGAGAAGCAGAGCAGGGAGGGTGTGATGCACACAGGTTTGGTGGAAAGAAGCCAAGGTTGTTTTGTCTCTGCCCATGGGGGACTGAAGGAAGTCATCTGTGGAGACTGAAGGAGGCTCTGGGTGGAGGGTCACCTGAGACTTGAGAAAAGGTGAGAAAGTGTGAGATGGTTTCTGCAGAAAACTGGAAAAGTGCTGGAAAGAGAAGGGGATGGTGCTCTCCAGGCTCCTCTAGGCTTCCTCGTGGACATCCTTTCTGATGCCAATGCCCACGTGACCTAAAACCACTGGCCCTCATGCTGTCTTCACTGTCCTGGAGGCAGGAGGAGATTCGGGCTGAGACAGGATGAGGGTCTCCCACCTGAGACCCAGCTCACCTCTGTACGAGGACTCAGGCCCAATCCTGGAAGCCCTGGTGGGGCACACATGCTGTGCTTCCCACCACCTCCTTTGTCTATTACCTGAGACGCCAAGCAGAGCTCCTCCTCCTAGTACAGCCTTGTTCTTCCTATGCATATCAGCTCTTGCAGATGGCAGCCTCGAGAGAGGGCTCACAATCCAGCAGTTCTGCATAAACAGCCGGACTCTGATTTCAATTTGGGCTTAATCTGGATGTCTCCTGCCCACAGGCCGAGGAATGTTCTCCTTGCCTATACTACAGCTTTTTCTCCTGGGCAGTGCCCTCAGACCTCTTTATGCTCCCAGAATCCTCTCTTCCTGGTTTTTTATCAGAACCTGGGAGGGTGGGGCAGGGGCACAGGAGTAATCCTCATCTGTCATGCAGTCATGCAGCTACAGTGGTGTCATCTATGCAGTGAACACTTGTTCCCAGAGCACCTTCTCTGTGCCAGGCATTGTACCGATGAATGGGACACAATTGTAAGGAAAACAGGTATATCAGGATCCACATGGAGCTGGCAGTCTAGCATGGGACAGGCATTAAACCAGACACACAAAATAAATGCCTAAGTATAAATCATGACACGTGCTATGAAGGAAAAGAGCAGATTCTATGATCAGGAGAGATAGGAGAGGGGCAGTCAGGGAAGTCCTGTCTAAGGAAGTGACAGAAGTCCCCTGTGAGCTAGGACCTGAAGTGTACACCCGAGTTAAGAGGAGTTAGTGGTGAGTCAGAGAGAGCAGCAAGTGCAAGGGCCCAAGAGAGAACACACCTGAAAAATTAAAGGGCTTGAACTAAGGCCAGTGCATAGTGACAGTAAAAGACAGGGCTCGAGACGTAGGTAAGGGCCAGATCACATGGAAAATTGCAGGTAATGTTAAGCACCTGAATTTAATTCTAAGTGTGATGATTCCCCATCCAGCGTCTGCAGCGCAACAGCGATGGTCTATTTCTAAAAGATCCTCTGGACGCCACATGTAAAATAGATCACTAGAGTGAGGAGACACAGGGTACACCAAGAGTAGATGCAGGACAACAAAACGAGGCAATTGCAGCAGTTCAGAGGGACCAGGTGGCTTGGACTAGAAGAGTGGTGTGGAGATGAGGGAAAATGGACATTTGGGGAATATGTTTCTCCATATGCACAGAAAGGCATGGAACTAGAGGAAGAACAGAAAGAGAAGAGAAAACCACCCAGCACTGAGTGTTCAGGAGCCCCAACACTGAGTGACAAGAGTCAGGCTGTCACAAGGTAAAGCTGGTAACCATGACCATAGTCCACAACAGTACTGAGCACTTGCCCTGTGCCAAACTCTGGGCTAAATTTTTACACGTATTATCACGTTGAATATTCTGTGACCCTATGACAGAGCCTTGGTACCCAATGACCACGGGACCTTCCACGCCAGCCTGCACTGGCTAATTCCAAAAGTCTTTGACATGAAAAAATACAAACCTCTGCCTTATTTCAGGCACTGCTGTTTCCAGCCTGTTATAAGTAGCTGCACCAAGTCTAAACCAATAGGGAAACATGTCGAGATAGCTCATGGAATCCACAGAAGAGGTAAGCCTTCAGGTTTAGAGATGGGCCAGCACCAGGACAGCTTGGGTGCCTCAACAGGAGGCCTTGGGCTCTAGAGCACTGCCCTTCACCTGCCTTGGCTTGGGGATCTCCCAGGGTCAGCTCCACATTCCAAATTCCCAAGAGATAATAATCTGATTGGCTCAGTCTGGGTCTCATGTCCTTCCCTGGACCAATTGGCTATGGTCTAGGGGGCAGGATTGCTGCTGGGCTCCCCACTACCACCGAAGGTCCACTGCTGACAACTAACAGAGTGACCACTGCTAACAACTAACGGGGTGGTAGCAGTGAGACTCTGCACACACACCCCAGGGCCTTTAAACATGCTCCTCCCTCTCTCTGGGTCCTCTCCCCACTATTCCTTGCCTGAGTAGCTCCTCTTATCCTTCTGATCTTGCTAAAATTGTCACTTTTTCAGGGACGCCTTTCCTACCCCACTCTCAATCCAAATTAGGTCCCTCTGTTACAGCTTCTCATCCTCTTCCTTCACAGGAAGGAAAATATTTCTGGTGCGCCTTATTTCATGTTTAGGCCTGCCTCCTCCACCAGTCTGTAACCTCCTGGATGGCAAGAACCACATTTGGGCTTCCCCCCACTCTACCAGCCAAGCTTTGAACCTAATGTCTAGCACACAGTTTGTGCTCAATAAATATGTGTTGATTGAGTGAACCAGAACAAACATACCACATTTTCAACATTCTCGATTTTCCGGAGACTGCTTTCTCAAGATACAGCCTGACGTGTTCAGACTGTGGCCCACATGGGCCTGTTCTAACTTTCCTGGATGCCTTAAATTTGTGTCAGGGAGGACCCTGGTATAGTACGAGAGGCTCTGGACAAGGCAGCAGGGGATGGGGTTTGGGTCCCAGCTCTGGATAAGTCACTTCACTCGGTTGAATAACAGGTTTCCTCATTCAAAAATGAGGTTTTTGGATGAGATGATTTACAAAGCTCCTCTAGCACAAATGTCTGGGATTCTGCTGATAACAATTCAATATTCTGTCCATGGTTGAAATTGCCCTGAACATGTGAAAAGAGAGAGATGTAAAGTGTTTACGGAGAGAAAGAACATATATTTCAGACAAAATCCACACCAGCTAGCTGTTCTTTAATGACAATCATTATAGATAGAAAGCGGCCAAAAAGCAATAAAAAGTACAGAGTTGAAGATAATGAGAAAAACTGCCCATGAATGGAAAAATAGGGGTTCTTCTAGTAACATAAAGTGAAAGGCCCAGGAACCTGAGTACCAGAGTGTAAAGAGCTCAACCTGCATCCCTTTGTAGAGGGATGGGAAGGAAAGGGGTGTTCCCCACCCTAACCTCCCAACAATCACCAGTTAGCTCAGCCTGCACTAAAAGAAACCTCTGTAGCTGGAGTCCTGATTTCTTAACCCAATCTCAGATGTGGCCAACAGCCAAGTAAGTTACTGTTGAGACCCACATCCTCCCCCAAGAGATGACCAACATGTGCAAGATTTTGTGGCTATTCTATATGCATGACATACTGAAACACAATGTCACATAAATAATGAAATGGCACACCATAGGAGTGTGTCTCTCCTGAATTGTTCAGCATGTTCTTTACCTTCATAACTTCGGCTCTTCGTGTTAAATGTAAAATATTTTTTAACATAATCTTGTACTTACATGCATATTTCTCCCTTCAATTGCATTTAGTCATATATATTTTTAAATAAGGTATATATTGTAAAAACAAATGGGCTTGGAATTATCCATCCCAAATTTGTAATAGGACACTATTAAAAGCAAGGTCCTCATATAAATCACCTTGAATCATGTGATGTTATGGTTAAAACTGAAAGGATTTTGGATTTTAGTGTCAGACAATAATTTTTTCAAGCCCCCAGTTCACCATTTATTAAGTAGTTCTTCAACCTCACGGCGCCTGTTTTCTCATCTGCTAAATCCCAATCTTACAAGGTCACTGTGAAAAGTAAATGAGACAATGTATTTAAGTGCCATGCCCTGCATCTGAATCACTGTAAGCCTCCCCTTTTCCCTCTCCCACTCACCAGGTGGTGGGATTTCAGGGGTCAGACCAACAGCTAGAGGCAGAGCCAGGTGTCCCAGAACCCCAGCTACTGTGTCTCAGAAGTGTAATAAAGGCTCAAGCCAAAGAGGGGCCTTAGGAATCATCTACTTCACTGACCCTCTCCCCTTGATCTAACAGATTAGAAAATTGAAGCCAACAGAACTGATTTCCTTTTTTACCTTATTTAACCAATAAGTTTATTTATTTGTTGAGCAGTTGCCATGAAAGGCACTGTGTTAGGTCACTGGCATTCAAGTACTAATTTTGAATGCAGCAGTGTGCTAGGTGCTATAAACATGAACCATATCAAGGATGAAATATACTTAAAGACATGCCAGTCCTCTCAAAACCCCAGTCCTGGCCGGGCACGGTGGCTCACACCTGTAATCCGAGCACTTTTGGAGGCGGGTGGATCACGTAGTCAGGAGATCGAGACCAGCCTGGCTAACACGGTGAAACCCCGTCTCTACTAAAAATACAAAAAATTAGCCAGGCATGGTGACAGGCACCTGTAGTCCCAGCTACTCAGGAGGCTGAGGCAGGAGAATTGCTTGAACCTGGGAGGTGGAGGTTGCAGTGAGCAGAGATCACACCATTACACTCCAGCCTGGGCAACAGAGCAAGACTGCCTCAAAAAAAAAAAGCAAAAAAAACCAACAACAAAAAAAACAATCCTAGAGGAAGTTGGGAAGGAGGTGCAGAGGGTCAGAAGAAGACTATGGAAAAGGTTATGAATGATCCTTTAAGATAGAAAAAATAAACTAATCATCAGCATATTGTATCAAGTCAACATTATTGCTAATCGTGATAAATTCATCCATATTGAATCCATCACTATCTATCATGAACCAGGCCATTGTTAATCAATAAGCACCATCTTGCACAAAACATCACCATGGCAAACGCTTTGCCTCAGCATATTCAGTGGATGTTCTGCAGAATGTGACTCTGCTCCCCAGGAGGAAAAGGAACATTCACAGCAGTACCAGCTGCTTTCCAGAAACCCCGTGTGCAGAAACTCTTGAGGTACTTTTCATGTCGGTAATTCTGAGGGACTGTTATTCTTTTCCTGCTCATCCTCAGTGAATAGACTACTTCTGGAACCTGCTGCAGTCAACTCAAACAGTAGACAGGTGTCATGACAGTGCAGAAGAAAAAACAGTGATGATTTGTGAGTGTGTCCGGGAAGCCGTGGGGCAGAAGTCAGAGTGGAAAAGGGCAGAACATCAGTTTGTATCAAACAACCACAAATATCAGCAACACCCAACATTCAGCATTTACTTCTCACACGGCTATGGGTTCTGCCCTCTCAGCCGAGCCCACCCAGGTATCTACAGATTGATTGGCAGGTGCCTCAGCTGGGCAGCTTGGCTTTAAGGTAAAAGTCTAACTGGTTGGGGCTACTCATAGCAGGTTGGGCTTACATCTGCTCTATGTGTGTCAATTCTGGGGGGCAGGGGATAACAGTCTCGTAGGCAGCAGCAAACTCTTCTCAAGGTGATGGCAGAAGCATAAGCAGTCAAGCAGAAAAAGTGACATTTCTTAAGGCCTAGGCTCAAAACTGGCACACTGTCACCTTCGCCTTCATTCCATCAGCCATAGTAAGTCAGATGGCCAAGCCCAAAGACAAGGGGCACAGTGCTTCACACAGAGGACTGCAGAGTCACATGGTAAGGGCAAGGGATGTTCGTACAGAGCGGAGTGAAAAAAGGGGCCACTAAGTCAGTAGACCACAGACAGGGGCAGAAAGAAGTATCTAAACCAAACAGAGCACAAAATCAGGGTAATGCCGTCTACCAGTGTCTGATCAACAAGAAATACAGGTATAAGAAAGTATCCGTCCTAGCCAGAGCAATCAGACAAGAGGAAGAAATAAAGGGCACCCAAATTGGTAAAGAGGAAGTCACACTGTCACTGTTTGCTGATGACATGATCACATACCTAGAAAACCCTAAAGACTCATCCAAAAAGCCCCTGGGTACATGAATTCAGCAAAGTTTCAGGATACAAAATTAATGTACACAAATTAGTAGCCCTGATATACACCAACAGTGACCAAGCTGAGAATCAAATCAAGAACTCCACCCCTTTTACAATAGCTGCAAAAAAATAAAATAAAGTACTTAGAAATATACTTAACCAAGAAAGTGAAAGACCTCTGCAGGGAAAACTGCAAAACACTGCTGAAAGAAATCATAGATGACACAAACAAATGGAAACACATCCCATGTTCCTCAATGAGGAGAATCAATTACAAAAAATGACCATACTGCCAAAAGCAATCTATAAATTCAATGCAATTCCCATCAAAATACCACCATCATTCTTCACAGAACTAGAAAAAAAAATCCCAAAATTCATATGGAACCAAAAAAGAGCCTGAATAGCCAAAGCAAGACTAAGCAAAAAGAACAAATCTGGAGGTATCATATTCCCCTACTTCAGACTATACTATAAGGCCATAGTCACCAAAACAGCATGGTACTGGTATAAAAACAGGCATACAGACCAATGGAACAGAATAGAGAACCCAGAAATAAAGCCACATACTTACAGTCAAGTGATCTTCTACAAAGCAAACAAAAACATGAAGTGGGGAAAGGACATCCTAATCCACAAATGGTGCTGGGATAATTGGCAAACCACATGTAGAAGAATTAAACTGGATCCTTATCTCTCATCTTATACAAAAATCCACTCAAGATGGATAAAAGACTTAAATCTAAGACCTGAAACTATAAAGATTCTAGAAGATAACATTGGAAAAAAAAAAAAAAAAACGCTTCTAGACATTGACTTAGGCAAAGACTTTGTTATGGTTTGGCTGTCTCCCCACTCAAATCTCATCTTGAATTGTGTCTCCCAGAATTCCCACGTGTTGCAGGAGGGATCCAGAGGGAGGTAATTGAATCATGGGGGCCAATCTTTCTCATGCTATTCTCATGATAGTGAATAAGTCTCACAAAATCTGATGGGTTTATCAGCAGTTTCCCCTTTTGCTTCTTCCTCTTTTTCTCTTGCTGCTGCCATGTAAGAAGTGCCTTTTGCCTCCTGCCATGATTCTGAGGCCTCCCCAGCCATGTGGAACTGTAAGTCCAATTAAACCTCTTTTTCTTCCCAGTCTCAGGTATGTCTTTATCAGCAGTGTGGATACAGACTAATACAATGAATTGCTACCAGAAGAGTGGGGCATTGCTGAGAAGATACCTGAAAATGTGGAAGCGACTTTGGAACTGGGTAACAGGCAGAGGTTGAAACAGTTTGGAGGGCTCAGAAGACAGGAAAATGTGGGAAAGTTTGAAACCTCCTAGAGACTTGTTAAATGGCTTTGACAAAACTGCTGATAGTGGTATGAACAATAAAAGTCCAGGCTGAAGTGGTCTCAGATGGAGATGAGGAACTTGTTGGGAACTGGAGCAAAGGTGACTCTTGTTATGTTTTAGCAAAGAGACTGGCGGCATTTTGCCCCTGCCCTAAAGATCTGTGGAACTTTGAACTTGAGAGAGATGATTTAGGGTATCTGGCAGAAGAAATTTCTAAGCAGAAAAGCATTCAAGAGGTGACTTGGGTACTGTTAAAAAGCATTCCGGGCCAGGCGCGGTGGCTCATGCCTGTAATCCCAGCACTTTGGGAGGCCAAGGCGGGCGGATCATGAGGTCAGGAGTTCGAGACCAGCCTGGCCAACATAGTGAAACCCCGTCTTTACTAAAAATACAAAAATTAGCCAGGCATGGTGGCACGCACCTGTGGTCCCAGCTACTCGGGAGGCTGAGGTGGGAGAATTGCTTGAACCTGGGAGGCAGCGGAGTTTGCAGTGAGCAGAGACTGCGTGCCACTGCACTCCAGCCTGGGTGACAGAGTGAGACTCCGTCTCAAAAAAAGAAAAAACACTCCATTTTAAAAAGGAAACAGATCATAAAAGTTAGGAAAATTTGCAGCCTGATGATGCAGTAGAAAGAAAAACCCATTTTTTGAGGAGAAATTCAAGACAGCAGCAGAAATTTGCATAAGTAGCAAGGAGCCTAATGTTAATCCCCAAGACCACTGGGAAAATGTCTCCAGGCCATGTCAGAGAACTTCACGGCAGCCCCTCCCATAACAGGCCCAAAGGCCCAGGAGGTAAAGGTGGTTTTGTGGGCTGGGCCCAGGGTCCCCATGCTGTGTGCAGCCTAGAGACTTGCGTGTCCCAGGCCGCTCCAACCATGGCTGAAAGAGGCCAAAGTACAGTGAAGTAATTCGGGAATGGAAAACCAAACACTGTATGTTCTCACTCATAAGTGGGAGCTAAGCTATAAGCTATGAGGATGCAAAGGCATAAGAATGATACAATGGGCCAGGCACAGTGGCTCACACCTGTAATCCCAGCACTTTAGGAGGCCAAGGTGGGTGGATCACCTGTAGTCAGGAGTTCGAGACCAGCCTTGCCAACATGGTGAAACTCCGTCTCTACTAAAAATACAAAAATTAGCCATGCTTTGTGGTGGCCACCTTTAATCCCAGCTACTCGGGAGGCTGAGATAGTAGAATCACTTGAACCCGGGAGGCAGAGGTTGCAGTGACCTGAGATCACACCATTGCACTCCAGCCTGGGTGACAAGAGTGAAATTCCATCCCAAAAAAAAAAAAGAATGATACAATGGACTTTGGGGACTCTGGGGAAAGGGTGGGAGGGGGGTGAAGGATAAAAAGACTACACATTGGGTACGGTGTACACTGCTCAGGTGATGGGTGCACCAGAATCTCAGAAATCACCACTAAAGAATTTATCCGTGTAACCAAACACAAACTGTTTCCCCAAAAACCTACTGAAATTTAAAACACATACACACACACCTGGCAGCTGGGGGAAAGAAAGTACCCCATTTTTCAAGATGAAAAAGTTCTAGAGCTCTGAGCTCTGTTGCATAACAATGTGAATACACTTAACACTACTCAACTGTCCACTCAAAAATGGTTAAGGTGGTAAATTTTGTTTTGTGGGGTTTTTTTTGTATAAATTTAGGGGGTACAAGTGCCATTTTGTTACATGAAACATTGCACAGTGGTGAGGTCTGGACTTTTAGTATAACCATCACCTGAATAGTGTATTATACCCAATAAGTAATTTCTCATCCCTCAGCCCCTCCCACTCTCCCACCCTTCTGAGTCTTCAATGTCTATTATTCCACACTTTATGTCCATATCTACACATTAGTTAGCTCCCACTTATAAGTAAGAACATATGGTATTTGACAGTTTTCTGGGGCTTTCTTTTTTTACTACAACTAATAATGTTTTTAAAAAGGAGGATTTACTCCATTATAAATTCTGTCTGTGGTAGCCAGCCTCCAAGACAACACCCCCAATAATTCCTACTTCCTGACATTCACACCCTTGTATAATTCCCTCCCATATTGTTCCAGAAGTGACTGTGACACAAGATTAGGTTATAAAAGTTTGTGGCTTTCATGTTGGTTCTCTATCTCTGTCTCTGTCTCTCTCTCATAACTCACTCTGGAGGAAGCCAACTACCATGTTGTGAAGCCACTCAGGCAACCAATGGAGAAACAGATGTAGCGAGCAGCTGAGGTCTCCAGCCAACAGCCAGCAAGAAACTGAGGCCTCCAACAATATGTGAGTGAGCTTAGAAGCAGCACCTTCCCCAGCTGAGCTTCCAGATGAGTCTGCAGCCCTACTGACAGCTTCACTGCCAGTCCAGATTCCTGGCCCTCAGAAACTGTACTATAATAAATGTTTGCTGTTTTAAGCTGCTACGTTTTGGGGTAATTTGTATTGTGGCAATAGGTAACTACAACCCTATGTGATGATCATTGATATTTATAATGACCCAGGGCACTTAAATATTCTGACATATTTTCTTTTTATATATATATAGAGAGAGAGAAAGACAAGGTTTTTCTATGTTGCCCGGATTGGTCTTGAAATCCTAGCCTCAAGCAGTCCTTCTGCCTTGTCCTCCCAAAGTGCTGTGATTACAGGCATGAGCTCTGTGCCCAGGTCTGACATGTTTTCTGAATCTTCAATAAAAGATGCAACTACAGAAAGTTTTCTAATATCACTGAAGACTTAGTATACTCAAATTCCCGGTGTGACAATAGGTGTGACTCTCAGTCTACAAGGAAATTTGATTGAGTTGAAATCCACATCCCCCTACACTTCAGGCTAAGTCTACAAGGAAATTTGATTGAGTTGAAATCCACATCCCCCTACCCTTCAAGCTAACTAAGAATTTATTACAGAGAAGAAAAAAAAAGAGTGTGAGAGCAAGGCCAAATAATAAGCAATTTAGCCATTTTCTTTTATTTAAGAAATTGACCTTAAAAGAAATTTAGAAAATATATATCACATGAGCAAAAGTTTTGAAAGGCTGGCATACTTGGATTGACCCAAGAATAGCCAACTAACTTTTCTTCAAGAGAATAAAGAATAAAGAGGAAGCTATTTTTATAAGAGTAATGCAGTATAACTGTGTCTTCCACTCAAAGAAAATTTTGAGAAGCTTAATTATCTGGGGAATTTGTACTTGTAAAAATTATCATCATTACTGTATAGATGAAAGAATGAGAGAAAATGTACTTGAAGCGCATTAGAAAAGAAGATAATAGGTAATGCATGTCATCATTTAAAGTGTTGCCTGAATCAAGTGGCCACTGTTAGAGGAGATAAGGACACACTCTGTCAAAGATACACTAAAGGGCATTTTTATTTTGTTTTGTTTTAAAGTAGATTTAATTTTTTTTAATAAAATGTAACTCTTATTTAGTGGCATGTATTCACATACTAACACCTGTGAAGGAGTATTATGCAATGTCACTGGTGTCCGAGATAGTAACCAGCAAGTGCAATGTCAGCAGAAACACTAGCAGTCAGTTAGGGAATAAATCAAGCTGGAGGAGAGGAAGGTTGAGATCAATTTAGATTTCTAGCATACCAGACATTATTCATTCCTGCTTTGCCCGCAGGGGACACTTTCCTGGGTCGCTCACTGCTGCCGGCACCCGTAAATTAAGCAGGGAAGATCCCAGTTAAGTGTGTGTGTGATACATTACACACAAAGAAGTATATAAAATCTACATGTACAGCTTGAAATAAAAGAATAAGATAAACATCTCTGTAATCAATATCTAGGCTAAGAAATAGAACATTACCAGTTCACTAGAGGACATTTGGTGCCTCTTCCAAGAGCTTTTGTTTTGAATTTTAGGTTAATCATTCTTTTATTCTCTGCATAGTTTTAGTGTGTGTGTGTGTGTGTGTGTGTGTGTGTGTGTGTGTGTGTGTCTTTTAACTACAAATGTACTGCTTAATTTTCTTGTTTTTAAATTTTCTGTAATTGAGGATCATACGGATTGTATTCTTACAATCAGCAATATGGCTTTGATATGCTTTTGTAGCTGTAGTTTACTCATTTTATTTGTTGTACAGGGCTCCATTGTTTGAATATGACATGACTTATAAAACCACTTCACCACTGATAGATATTCAGATTATTTCCAATTCGAGAGTATTGTGAACAAGACTTCTTGCACATTTGAGTACATGTTTCCTGGTGTATAAACCTAGGAAGGGAATTGCAGGATTGTATTTGATTGGTGCAAAAGTAATGGCAGTTTTTAGATATATAGACCAAAGGAACAGACCAGAGAACTCAGAAATAACACCACACATCTACAACCATCTAATCTTCAACAGACCTGACAAAAGCAAGCAACGGGGAAAGGATTTCCTATTTAATAAATGGCTGGGAAAACTGGCTAGCTCATATGCAGAAAACTGAAACTGGACCCCTTCCTTACAACTTATACAAAAATTAACTCAAGATGGCTTAAAGACTTAAATGTAAGACCTAAAACCATAAAAACCCTGGAAGAAAACCTAGGCATTACCATTCAGGACATAGGCATGGTCAAAGACTTCATGACTAAAACACCAAAAGCAATGGCAACAGACGCCAAAATTGACAAATGAGATCTAATTACACTAAAGAGCTTCTGCACAGCAAAAGAAACTGTCATCAGAGTGAACAGGCAACCTACAGAATGGGAGAAAAATTTTGCAATCTATCCATCTGACAAAGGGCTAATATCCAGAATCTACAAAGAACGTAAACAAATTTACAAGAGAAAAACAAACAATCTCATCAAAAAGTGGGCAAAGGATATGAACAGACGCTTCTCCAAAGGAGACATTTATGCAGCCAACAGACATATGAAAAAAATGCTTATCATCACTGGTCATCAGAGAAATGCAAATCAAAGCCACAATGCAATACCATCTCATGCCAGTTAGAATGGTGATCATTAAAAAGTTAGGAAACAACAGATGCTGGAGAGGATGTGGAGAAATAGGAACGCTTTTACACTGTTGGTGGGAGTGTAAATTAGTTCAACCATTGTGGAAGACAGTGTGGCGATTCCTCAAGGATCTAGAACTAGAAATACCATTTGACCCAGCAATCCCATTACTGGGTATATACCCAAAGGATTATAAATTATGCCACTATAAAGACACATGCACACGTATCTTTATTGCAGCACTATTTACAATAGCAAAGACTTGGAACCAACCCAAATGCCCATCAATGATAGACTGGATAAAGAAAATGTGGCACATATACACCATGGAATACTATGCAGCCATAAAAAAGAATGAGTTCATGTCTTTGCAGGGACATTGATGAAGCTGGAAACCATCATCCTCAGCAAACTAACGCAAGAACAGAAAACCAAACACTGTACGTTCTCACTCACAAGTGGAAGTTGAACAGTGAGAACACACGGACACAGGGAAGGGAACATCACACAGTGGGGCCTGTTGGGCGGAGTGGGGGGCAAGCAGAGGGATAGCATTAAGACAAATACCTAATGCATGCGAGGCTTAAAACCTAGATGACCGGTTGATAGGTGCAACAAACCACCATGGCACATGTATACCTATGTAACAAACCTGCACATTCAGTACCTGTATTCCAGAACTTAAAGTAAAATTTTAAAAAGTAATTAATTTTAAAAAAAAGTAATGGCACTAACCTAATAGGATATGTGCATATTCAGTTTTACTCTAACAGGCGAAACTGTTTTTTCCAGAGCCGTGATAACAGTTTACATTTCCTTCAGCAGAGGACGAGTGTCTTCAAGCTTCACACCCCAGCCAGCATTTGGTACTGTTCCACTTTGTATTTTTCCAGTTTGCTTCGTATGTACATGGTACCTCATAATTTTATTTTGGTGGTTTGTTTTTTGTTTTTTGTTTTTGAGACAGGGTCTCACTCTGTAGCCCAGGCTGGAGTGCAGTGGTAGGATCACAGCTCACTGCAGCGTCGACTTCCTGGGCTCAAGCACTCCCTACAACCTCAGCACCTCCCCACCCCCATCCAGTAGCTGGGACTACAGGTGCAAGCCACCATGCCTGGCCTTTATAATTTTAATTGCTTTTCTCTAATTACTAATAAGGTTAAGATTAAACATTTTTTCCTGTGTTTATGGACCACTTGTGTTTCCTCTCCTATTAAATTCTTGTTTGTGTATTTTCTTTTTTTTTTCTATTGGGTTTTCTGTCTCTTTAATATTGATTTTAGGAGACCTCCTAATAGTCTCGATACCAATCCTGCACGGGGGAAAAAAAAAAAAAGCTCTAGGCTCATTCTGTGACTTTTCATTTCATGTTATATATGGCAAGGTCTTAAAAAATGTGTATCCATCTTTTCTTTATGGATTTTGCCTTCTGCATCTTGTTTAAAAAATTCTTAGGCCAGGTGTGGTGGCTCATGCCTGTAATCCCAGCACTTTGGGAGGCAGAGGTGGGTGGATCACCTGAGGTCAGGAGTTCGAGACCAGCCTAGCAAACATAGCAAAACCCTGTCTCTACTAAAAGTACAAAAATTAGCCGGGTATGGTGGTACACCCCTGTAATCCCAGCTACTCAGGAGGCTGAGGCAGGATAATAGCTTGAACCTGGGGGGCGGAGGTTGCAGTGAGCTGAGATCACACCATTGCACTCCAGCCTGGGCGACAAAAGTAAGACTCCGTCTCAAAAAAAAAAAAAAAAAAAAAAAAATCTTCACTATCCTATACTCACCTATAAGGTCTAAGGTCTAATGTTTTAATTTTTCTTTCACAGCTAAGCCTTTAATCTACCTGGACTTGTGTAAGATATGGGCAGTGTGATTGACAGAGTGCACAGATGTCTGCAATTATTTCCTTCGCTGTATCCATGTCCCTTTGTAATGTTACTTTTCAGTTTTTACCATCAAGAGACAGAGCCTACTTTCCCAACTCTGGAAAGTGCTGCTGTGCTAGTTTCAAGTCTGGACCTCAAAAGGCCTATACAATTACTCCTGATGTCTTAGAACCCTTCCTCCACCACGTGAATAAGCCCAGACTAACCTGCAGGAAGATGAGAAACCATGTGAAGCCGAAACAAGACGTCCTGGGTGAAGCCATCTCAGGCCAGTCAGCCCCTAGCTGACCCAACAGCTGACCACAGATGCATGAATGAACCCAGCCAGGGCCAGAAGAACCAGCCAGGAGCTCAACCAAAATTGTTGACCCATAGAAAGAAGACCTAAATAAATGCTCGTTGTTTTAAATCTCTGCCTTTTGGAGAGATTTGTTATGCATCAAAATGCTAACAGATATAGGTAGAAATCCATTTCATATTTTTCCACATGGATAATCACCTGTGCCTGTATCATTTATTTATGAATCCATCCTTCCTCATTAATCTGCAATGCCACTTCTCTCAAATAGCAAATATCAATATGTGGAAAGGTCTGTGGGCTTTCTCTTCTGTTCCATTGGTTTGTAAGTCTATCCTTAGGCCAACGCTACACTGTGTGGTTTACTATACTTTTATAATAAAATGTATTTATTTATTTATTCTTTTTTTAAAGACAGGGTCTCACTCTGTCACCCAGACTGGAGCACTGTGGCATGATCATAGATGACTGTAACCTTGATCCTGGGCTCAAGAGATCCTTCCACCTCAACCTCCCAAGTAACTAGGACTACGGGCACACACCACCACCTCCACCTATTTTTTTTTTCTTATTTTATAGAGATGGAGTCTCACTATGTTGCACAAGCTGGTCTCGAACTCCTGGACTCGAGAGATCCTCCAGCCTCAGCATCTCAAAGTGCTGGGATTACAGGCATGAGCCACCATGACTGGCTTATAATAAAATTTAATATCTGGTAGAAACACTCCTTCCATCTTGTTCTTCTTCGTCAAGAGTTATCTCTTCCTATCCCTTTGCATTTTTATATAAATTTTGAATTAAGCTTCTGAATATTCATGAAATATCTTATTGGAATTTTGATTGAAAATGCGTTGAATTGTTAAATCAATTTTGAGAAAACCGACATCTTTACAATATTGAATCTACTATTAAAGAACATGGCATACCATTTATTTGGTCTTTGATGCCTCTAAAATTTCTAGAATTTTCTTCATCAAGATCTTGCATACCTTTGCTAGACTTATTTCTAATTCATTTTCAGTAATATTGTAAATAGTATCTTTTTATAAATTTCACTTTCATTGCTGTTGCCCTACAGACCTGCTATTATCTTTTAACAACTTTACTTTAAAATTCACAGACCATAAAATTTACCCAAAATATACAATATAATGATTTTAGTATTTTCACAGAGTTATGCAATCATTACCATAACCAATTTTGGAATTTTTCATCACTCCAAAAAGAAACTTCATATCCATTGTCATTTCCTCCCCATTTTCTCCCAACAGCCACCCTTTCTTTCCTGACAACTACTAATCTACTTCTATCTCTACAGATTTGGCTATTCTGGACTTATCAGTTAAATGGGATCATAGAACATATGATGCTGGCTGGGCGTGGTGGCTCATGCCTGTAATCCCAGCACTTTGGGAGGCCAAGGAGAGTGGATCACTGGAGGCCAGGAATTTGAGATCTGCCTGGCCAGCATGGTGAAACCCCACCTCTACTAAAAATATAAAAACTTAGCCTGGCATGGTGGTACACGCCTGGAATCCCAGGTACTCGGGAGGCTGAAGCAGGAGAATCGCTTGAGTGTGGGAAGTGGAGGCTGCAGTGAGCCGAGATCGCACCACTGCACTCCAGCCTGAGTGACAGAGACTGTCCCAAAAAAGAAAAAAGAAGTAATAATCAGTTATCATTCATACTGATTTGTCAGCCTTCTTTTGGTGAAGTCTCTCGCTTTTTATTTTCAAGAATTTCAAGGGTCTGAGTAAAACTGGCCCCTAACCCTCAAGAACTAGATGGGGATAGATAAAAAAGTTTTTTATATAGTCAAGCTTTGTGAGTGTTACTGGTCACTGACTCTCCTCTTATGAGGTAACCAACCTATCTCCCTCTCTTACATAAGCAATATGATTAAAACTGATGAAATATTTGTGTACATTATATTCAAAGAGGAGGATCAGTTGCAGCATATTTTGTATTTTGTAGGCTTTTATTTTATTTTGTATTTTTTGTTCCTAATGCTTAGTTTTCTCAAGCTTTTTACTAAATGATAATTTGAGTTGATCTGAGAGTTTACTCTATTTCTAGATGTCAGGATTTCAGTGGTTCTTTTAAAAATAATCAGCTCTACTGCTTACTCTGATTAATTATTTTCCCTAGGCCTCAGGATCATTCAGCTCAGCAAACAAATACCGCTGGAAGCAATGTTACTACATCATCAACTCCTGATAGTAACTCCACATCTGGTTCTGCTACTGGCAACCCTTTTGGTTTATGTGTCTTTAGTCATTCCAATAGAAATGCAAAAAATACCCCTTTCTGTTTCTGCGTAGTTTCAGATAAAATGAGAAAATAAAACATTATGTCACTTTAACAACAAAAATCTTAAAAACTAATTTATATAGTCCTACAATTGTAGATATTAAGGAAGTGGTTGGGGATATGGATGTCCTGGGTTACCTTACATTTAATAAGTGGTCAATAATTGGCACATTTCTTTTTAATAATGAAAAAGATGCAGTGTATGTATACCTGATCTGACTACCACATAATTTAGCATGAGTAAGATTAGTTAATTGTTCATCATAAGCCAGCACCTCTGAGTAATAATTTTCTCATTTGTAAAATGAAGGGATGGGACTGCATTAGTTATTTTTGCAACTGTCCTGAATACATGGAAGGGCTGGGGCCTGGGAAGCCAGCCCAGCCTAAAACTGCTTTTACTTTTCTTATAGTAGTTTTTTTGCTTGTTTTTTTGTTTTGTTTTGGTTTGGTTTGGTTTTTGTTTTTTAGTTTTTTGGTTTTCTTTAAGAGAGGCAGGATCTTGCTCAGTCACTGAGGCCAGAGTGCAGTGGTGCCATGATAGCTCACTGCAACCTCAAACTCCTGACTTATGGGATCCTGTTGCCTTGGCGTCCCAACCTACAGCATCTATAATGCTGAGGTTACAGATGTGAGCCACTGCACTTGGCCTATATTAGATTTATATATTGAGGTTCTGTGGAAGATTTTGTTGAGGATGAAAGTACTCTGAAGCTTAACAGAAGTTGAAGTAGATAGATAAATGGCTTAATGCTTCTTTTGATTCTTGTATGACTAGTATAGCACCCTGAAATGGCATATTTATGCACAGTTTTTACATATCAATGATCATGCCTTTTATCTCTTCCATAAGATTAATTCAGTTGTGCCATGCCAAATGTATGTTAGAGGCATTTAAGGTATGGCATGGCTTGACATAGGTTCACATTCACTGTTAGTTCTGTTTTAAATGTTTCCTGCCCTTATTTTCCAAAAAGATCTTGTGTTAAGTCTTTTGATTGAGGAAGGTGTGTTTTAGTTGTCAAAAATTATTCATATGAACAATCTAGAGAAATTAGGATGAAATTAGTGTTCAGACCTATGAAAGGTGTTGTTGAGGTAATTCTCTCCTGTCTTCCTTCATGTTATAGGCAGAGATCTTGAATCAGAAAGAGGCTTTTAGTTATTTTGTCAGAGGCTACGCAACCCCCATATCCCTTCATTTCTAGTCTCATTCCCACATCCTCCTTCTATCTCTGCAGCTTTTCTCCATCAATTAATTCATCAATTAATCTAACTTCAAAGATCATACTTTTCCTACTCTGTTAAAGGCCCTGATAATCCATTAAACAAATGATTGACAAGAAGTGAATCAAGTCCAGGCACAGTGGCTCATGCCTGTAATCCCAGCACTTTGGGAGGCCGAGGTGGGCAGATCACTTGAGGTCAGGAGTTTGAGACCAGCCTGGCCAACATGGTGAAACCCCATCTCTACTGAAAATACAAAAATTAGCCGGGCGTGGTGGCGCATGCCTGTAATCCCAGCTACTCAGGAGGCTGAGGTGGCAGGATCACTTGAACCTGGGAGGCGGAGGTTGCAGTGAAGAGATTGTGCCACTGCACTCTGGCGTGGGTGACAGAGTGAGACCCGGTCTGCCTCAGAAAAATAATGATAATAATTTAATAAATAAATAAAATTTATTTTTATACATGTGTAAATCCAGTTGTTGTAGCACCATTTGTTGAAAAGACAGTTCTTTCCTCATTGAGTTGTCTTGTCACCCTTGTTGAAAATCAATTTCCCATAAACTTATGGATTTATTCCTGGACTCCCAGTTATATTCCATTGGTCTGTACATCTATCCTTATGTCAGTACCAAATTGACTTTATGAGTATATAAGTGAAATAAGTTTTTTAAATGGGAGATGTGAATACTCCAACTTTTCCCTTTTTCAAGATTTTTCTATCTCCTTCAAATTTCCATATGAACTTCAGAATCAGCTTCTCAGTTTCTGCAAAGGAGCCAGCTGGGATTTTCATGAGGATTGTGTTGAATCTGTACAATTTGGAGGGTGTTGCCATCTCAAAAATATTGTCTTCCAAATCATGAAAACAGGCTGTCTTTCCATTTATTTAGGCCTCCTTTAATTTCTTTCAAAAATGTTTTGTCGTTTTCAGACTACCATTTTATACTTCTGTTAAATTTCTTATTATTTTGTTCTCTTTGATGCTCTTGTAAATGAAAATTTTTTTAATTTTTTCCTTGCAGATTGTTTAGAATTACAATTGATTTTATACACCAATCTTGTAACCTGTCACTTTCCTGATCTCACTTATTAACTCTAGTAGGTTTATTGTGGATTCCTTAGGTTTTCTATAAACAAGATCATGTGATCTGGAAATAGAGATAGTTTTACTTATTCTTTTCCAATCTGGATGCCTTTTATTTCTTTTTCTTATCCAATTGCCCTGGCTAGAACCTCTAGCAGAATGTAGAATAGAAGTGGTGAGAGAAGACATTCTTGCCTTGTTCCTGATCATAGGGAGAAACATTCAGTCTTTTCTCCATTAAGTATGATGTTACCTGGGGTTTCACAGATACTCTTTATCTAGTTGGGAATTTTGTATTCCTGGTTTGTTGAGTATTTTGATCACAAAGGGAAGTTGAATTTCGTGAAGTGCTTTTGTTTTACATCTATTGAGATAATAGATACCATTTTGCCTTTCTGCAAACTTTGTTCTGGATCTTTCAAGTGGCCACTTTTAATTATGAAGATGTGAAGCAAGTATACAGCCATTACTTCCAGAAGAAAGTGTAACAAGCTACTTGGCTAAGACCTGGGATTTGACTTTTAAGCTCTTTCATGCATCTATTTGAACTCTCAGAATTAAACTGGGATCAAGGACTCTCCTGGAAGGGAAAGGGGGAAGATCCAAACTCTTCTCAATTAGACATATCAGAGCTGTGAGGCTCCTGGTATGTGAATACCTGTCCCAACCCAGCCATCTTTGTGGATGATTTGCCTTCCAGGGAAGTGCCTGTGCGCATTAAGGTGCTCGTCACTGAGCTCTGTTTAACCGCTGTGGAAATGGTCAGCTTCATACAGGAGCACTGCCATTTCTGTTTGAGACTTACAGTACATGCTGTCCAGAATCTGGGGGTGATCTGGACTTGAGTGACTATAGAAACGCATGCAAGAAGCTGTGCCTCGCTAGGGACTCGGGGTTTCCAGAGTACCATGTGCCTCAGTACAACAGTTCTTGCAGTAGACAGGACCTAAAACCAGACCAATATTCAGCATCTGGGTTGCCCCATAGTAACAGCTGGGAAGCACCAAGACAACCAGGACCAGCAGGTGGCACTCTTTGGAAAGCAAAAAAAAACGTGGAATTCAGCTCTTAGGGTCACCTTTGAAGTTCCGCTGTCCTGGAAGCAGGCACAGAGTTTCACTGACACTGGCATGCTGGGTATCTTTCATTGGTACCTCCAGATACAATCTCCACCCTTCTCTTCCCTGCTCTGAGCCCAGGAAATTGGCATGCATGGGCACCGCCGGACTCCCTAGCTCTCCACCTTCCAATTGGGTTTGGCTGGTGGGGTTTGGCCATGAGCAGGAGATCACAGGGCAAGAGGAGGGGAGGGGAGGTTATTTATTCTCCTGATTATTTTTCTGCTGGGTCAACAAGGAATGTCTATCTCTCTCTTCCTAAGGCTACAGTCCTGTCAGACACTTCTTTCTATATGGTCTATTCTCTCTGTCTCTCTCCTTCCATTCTCTTCCCTTCCCATATAAAGGCTCCCTCTCATCAGCCCCTTTCTATTTAAGAGTGAAAACACTTCTCGGTTACTCAGATGTGGACTCTGCCCCTAGTTGCTTTTTCTGACCCTACCCACACCTGTGCAAATAGTCCCTTTGTTAAATCCTGTTCACCTGCCCCAATTTGAGCATGCTGTTTCCTGCCACCACCCTGAGCAGCACAGCAAGTTTAAGATCCTTGGACATGTCTGGGGAAAGAAATCCAAGGAGAAGAATCAGATTTTCTGCTAATCATTCTGATTTGAACATTGAAAGAAATATGAGCTTTTTTTTTTTCATACTGAGCTAGCGAAGCAAGGCACGAGTTAGAGTATTTGCATACACATCTATTCCTCTTATCAAGCTTGAGAATGCCTAGAGGGTAATCTTTTAAATGAATATTAATATTATATTAACCAGCACATGGTAGATGTTCAAGAAATGTGTATTGACCATAACTGAATTGTAAGACCTCTCTCCAAGCCTCAATTTCTTCATCTGTACAGCCCCCATCCAGATTGAAATCTCACCTACTCAGGCTAAGTATATGAAAAACAAAGGCAGTGCAGGGGTAATTGAACTATTCATTAGATAAATGCTTTTATGTCACTTTTATTGTTTTCTAGGACACAGAGTAATACCTACCTTGGTTAACAAAAGACCAAAGGAGGTGATGCCAAATGCGGTTAGAAGTGCTTTTAATCAAATAGTTCAAACGACACATAATTAACATTGTTTTAAAGCAAATGGACAGTTTAAAGTGGTGCTCCTTCCTCTTAAAGCCCCAACCAGTGCTGGATTTAACAGCAGAGCCATACAGCCATGACATATGCTGCTACGGTCAACACTCAACCCTAAGTTTGACACCAAAAGATGGCCGCCATTTATTATTGTGACAAAAGGCCAGATTACAAAACGCTGTGTACGGCCTGATCCCAGTTTTACAAAATATTCATACCCATCTATCTACGACGGGGCGCGGGGAAAGGGGAGTCGTTTTAGGAAGTGCTGCTTATTGCTGCCTGGTGTGGGAAATTATGAGTCTTATTTTCTGTTTATTCTTTTTACAAGAACATTTTTATAAATGAATGAATGAATGCTTTCCATGGGTGGATGAGGATCCGGCCTGCCAGGGTGAGGCTCCTCTGGAACCAAGAGGGGCCGGAGCAGTAGAACGACAGGTGGCGGGGCTTTGGGCGGCTCCCCCCAGCCCAGGGAGACGCGAGTGCCAGGCCGGGCGCGCGCTTCACTTCCGGGAAGAGGAAAGAGGGAGGGGAGGGGAGAGGACAAGAAGGGGCAGGAGAGAGAGGCCGGGAGGTTGGGAAAGGGAGGCGGAAAGCATGGAAAAGGGGCGCGGGAAAACGGGGAGGGCGCAGAGGGGCACGGCCCTCACTGCCCCGGCCGGGGCGAGAGCGGCTCCGCCCCTCGAGCGCCGGGTAGGCCGGGGCCGGCGGGGCCCGGAAGGCGACGGGAAGGAACCGAGCTTGGGTCATGGCGGCGCCGGGCGCGCTGCTGGTGATGGGCGTAAGCGGCTCGGGGAAGTAGGTCCGGGAGAGGGCGGGGGGCGCCCGGGACAGGTGTTGCGGGCGCGGCGGAGGCCGGACGCGTCGCCGTCCCTGCCGGTGGACTGGGGTCTTGGGGACCCCCCACCCTTCCCTTTGCAGATGAAGAAACCGAGGCCCGCGGCTGCCGCGCCCTCTCCCCGCCCTCCAGCCTGCTCGCGGGGCGCCCATCCTGGGACCGCATCCGAGCTCCGGGTTCCCGCTCTAAGACGGGGAGGCTGCGGCGACCGCAGGCTCAGGGAGGAAGCCGCTCCTGAAGAGGCGGCTGCGGGGCCGCGCAGGTGGAGGCCTAGCGGGCGGCGCGGGGCTAGGTTTCGGGGCGCCTTGTCGGGGCCAGGCGGGAGGGCGCACGGCCTCTAGCGAGAGGACGCAAACCACGGCCCAGGCTCTCACAGACCTTTGGCTATCTGGACACAGAGCGGCCTCCTCCTGTGAGGCCCTGGACTTCCCCGATTCGATTTTGGAAAGTGAATCGTTTTCCCCTTCCTTTCATCAGCTTAACCTGGAAGGAGACAGCGTTAATATGGAGGGTGGCTCCTGAGGGTTTGGAAAGAAAGAAGAGAATTGTGGAAACCACACAGGTAGCCCAGTGTGCTCACCTGGAGACTGAGGAGTTAACATTCGGCTTCCTGTTTAAACCAAAGTCTAACTGTGCCCTTTATCAGAAAAGACAGCTGCTGTACCATTCGACCACAGGCAGCAAAGGACAGAACTTGATCAACTAAAACATCATAACCTTCAAGGGCCTATAGGACCCTTCTAGAATTTTCTGAATCAGGAACGGCCCATGTTGTGGCCTGTGTAGTCAGGTGTATATTAAAGATTTACTCCAGGTAGATGGGTTTTGCTTTCCAAAATTATTGTAGGGTTCTCAGCCACAAAGATAAAAAGAAATCTTGAACTGCAATTGAAATAAAACATGGAGCCCCCAAATCCCTAGCTGCCATATGATTTGAATCAGTTGGAGAATGTAAAATCATTGCCATGGTGTGATGTAACAGGAGTGAAGAGCCCTAGGTCTTGGTTCTGTTGCTGTCTGGCTGTGTGAGCCTAGGCAGCTCATGTACCCCCTCTGAGTCTTGGATCAGATGAGGGAGGCCTAATCCCTATGATGTATAGCTTGTGATATTCATGTACTCAGTAATTATTGAGCTCAATCCTTACTCTATGTCATTGTCATATAGCGAACAGGACAGATAAAATCCCTGCCCTCAAAGGATTTACATTCTGGTATGGGAGACAGAGTAAATGAATATATGTAGTGTGTGCGTTGGTGATAGATGCTCTGGAGTAAGTGGAACAAAGAGTGCCAGGCAGAGTGGTCAGGGAAGGCTCCTCTGGGGCAGTGGCGTTTCAGCAAAGACCTGCAAGACTTGAGGAATCTGCCATGTGGATAGCTGAGGAAAGGGCAGGAGAGGCAGAGGGAATGGCAGGTGCAAAGGTTCTGAGGCTTAGCTTCTTTTTGTTTTGTTTTGTTTTGTTTTGTTTTGTTTTGTTTGGTTTTGTTTTGTTTGAGGCGGAGCTTCACTCCTGTTGCCCAGGCTGGAGTGCAGTGGTGCAATCTTGGCTCACTGCAACCTCCTCCTCCCGGGTTCAAGCAATTCTCCTGCCTCAGGCTCCTAAGTAGCTGGGATTATAGGCGCCCACCACCATGCACAGCTAATTTTTTGTATTTTTAGTAGAGACGGGGTTTCATCATGTTGGCGAGGCTGGTCTCAAACTCCTGACCTCAGATGATCCATGCGTCTCAGCCTCCCAAAGTGCAGGGATTACAGGCGTGAGCCACCACGCCCAGCTAAGGCTTGGCTTCTTTAAGGAGCAGGAAGGAACCCATTGTGGCTGAGTGAGGGGAAGCATGATGGGAGATGAAGTCAGAAACAATGCAGGTAAAGAGAATGTGGTCATATGCTGGCAATATTTTGAAGGTAGAGTCAGAAAGATGTGTTTGTGGACTGGATGTTGGGTGTAAGAAGACGAGAGAGAAGTCAAGGATGATTCAAGATTTTAGGCCTGGGTAATTGGAAGGAGGGAGTTGCCACAAACTGATTTGGGGAAGCAGTAGATAGAGCAGATTTGGAAGACAACCTCAGAAGCTCAGTGTGGGATATGGTGACTTGGACGAGCCAACTGGTCGTCAAGTGGATGGTGGTTGGATGTCCAAGTCTGAAGTTCAGGGGAGAGGGACTTTAGATCTAACTGTGGGAATCACTGTTGTGTGGGTGTACTTAAAGATCTAAGGTGTTGAGATCACCAAAGGAGTGCATGTAGATAAAGAAGCTGGCCAAGAACTGAACCCTGAGGACTTTCAGTGGCGCAGGGTCAGGGAGATGTGTTCAATGTTATAGACTAGCTGAGTAATAAAAAGACTGGGACTTGATTATATTCATCATTGGATGTAGCAACATCAAGTTCTTTAGTGACTTTGTGAACCCCTATTGGAGCCCTACAGGATTTTTTAATTATACTCCATAGCATTTAGAAAAATATTTATCACAGCCTAATGGCTGAAGAGAACAATAGTCTCAAAACAGAAAGGCTCCATTTAGAACACTGTTAAAACACCGTGACCTCAAGCACTACGTTTGTTACTGTCTTCCCCCACCTGAATGTAAAGGATTATTTTCCTTTTTGTTTACTGATACATGTGTCTAGAACAGTTCCTGGCATTTCGTAGATACTAAATACTTGTTGACTTAATGAATGGATGGATGGATGGAAGATGGCAGGCATCTGAGTGGGTGGCAGAGTTAATTTTCTTTATATTTTCACAATCTTAGTGAAGCCACCCTTAACATCTCCTTCCAGGTTTCCTTCCCTTTGCTGATGAAACAAGCTCAGACCTTTTGAATATCTTTCTCATTGATGCTGCATCCCTTCCTTCTCCCCCATTGGTCTGTGTTGTCTTTTTAAGTCCCTTGTCCCTGATTTAGACCAACCCACTGGGAGACATATGGACCCCAAATCTTGATTTGTAATCCTGGGTCTGACCAGTATTTTTGGGCCCAGCACTGTGCCTTATTTCTGCCAGGGTCTTTGGTGCATATTCAAGAGTCCAGGTGTTCTCTGGTTTAGACAGACAGTGGTTTTTCTTTTCCCATCTTCTTCCTGACAGTCTACACCCACATCTCTTTACCTCTGCTTTCAAATTATGAGTGCTGGCTGGCATGTTCATTCATGGCTAATCTAACTTGTTTTTTTGTTTTTTGTTTTTTGTTTTTTTTTTTTTTGAGACAGACTCTCACTCTGTCGCCCAGGCTGGAGTACAGTGGCGTGATCTCAGCTCACTGCAACCTCTGCCTCCTGAGTTCAAGCGATTGTCATGCCTCAGTCTCCGGAGTAACTGGGGTTACAGGCGTGCACCACCACACCCAGCTAAGTTTTGTATTTTTAGTTGAGACGGGGTTTTGCTATGTTGGCCGAGCTAGTCCCGAACTCCTGGCCTCAAGTGATCCGCCTGCCTCAGCCTCCCAAAGTGCTGGGATTATAGGCATGAGCCACGGGGCCCAACCTAACTTGGTCTTAAGTGTGATTTCTGCTATGCACACTTCTGGCTTCACCAGCCATGGAGTTTGGCCGGGATGGTCTATTCATCCGTAGGCTGCATGTCTCCCTGCGCAGCCTTCAATAGAATGAACTAATGGGAAAGGTTTCACTGCTCTCGCAACCTTTGGTTACATCCAGGAGCAGATCTCAGTTTGGTACAACTGTGTATAACACCTCTCTGACAGCTTTTTAGTGAAAGAAAGAGGACCTTTGTTAGGCAACAGTATCCAGCTAGAATTTAATCACATTGTTCTGTTTTCATTATATACAGCTTTTCAGGTACCTTCTATTCAAGGCAAGTGATGATAGCTTCTTGTGCAAGGGAATGAAAGAAAGTTTCCTTCTTTAACACACTTATTTAATTTTTAAAAGTGAAGCAATTAAATAAAAACATCAAAATGTTGAGGTGATATGTAAAATTTAAGAGGGCATGATAAAATAGTATGGGAATAGGTAAAAATTAGGAAGATGGTGCTTAAATAATTGGCATTTGGGCAACACTTTAAACATTGAAAGCGAGAAAGCACTTTATGGGTCATTGCTGGCCTCCACCCCTACCTACCCTATGTACTAGACTGTTTAGGATGGCTGAGGCCATGTGTCAGTGAGCTTACCATTACATCCTGGGAACTGGTAGGTGTTCAATAAAGAAATGAAATGTAGGTGGATGGATACATCATGTGGCTCAGATCCCTTGTTTTGCAGGTGAGAAAACTGAGGTTTAAAGGAACAGGTGACTTGGCTGGGAGCACTCAGTCATTTAGTGGCAGTAGGCAACTGTGGCCCCATCTCCAGTACTGAGTCCCGAGCCCCTTTCACTAGCACATGCTGCCTGGTAGAGTATGAACAGATAGTTACCAAATGCTCTACACAGAGAACATTTAACCCCCAGTCTTAACAAGTGCCGGTGATTCGTGAGATATTGACCCATGTCCTTTATTTTACGAGTGTGTCTCTTTTAAACTCCAAAAATGTTTTTATGCTTTTATGAGTGTCCTGAACTTTACATGGGTGCTGCTGGAGATTAAATCCTCCATCAGACCCCTCCATTCAATATTTTCAGCAGAATTTTATCACTATGAATTCAACATCCCCACCACAAAAAAAAAAAAAAAAAAAAAAAATTATACAACAGGGACCAAAAACTGATTACTGAAGAAAAAACTTGGGTTTAATGAGATCTTATATTTTGCCTTTTAAGAAAGAAATAGTGTTAACTAATTATTTCTTCATTGACATTCGTGGGGATCAGCTAAGGCCAGTCTCCAGACTCCACGGTCACGGGCATCACTGCTTTAGGATTACACAGTGATTGGTGTTTAAATTCCTGCTAAGGCAGCCGTCCCTTTCCCAGACATCCTTGCACAGAAGGAAGCTCCACACGTTGGGCAGGGCAGTAACGGGAACATCTGTGTCCTCTCCACAGATCCACCGTGGGCGCCCTGCTGGCATCTGAGGTTAGTAACCTGTCCTAATGCCTTCCGAGTGCTTGTCCTATTGTGTTCTGGTCTCCTTGCATCTCTGCCTTTTTTCTGCTTTGTACAGACACTTCCACATGGCTTTGAACCCCATTGGAGCAATTTTGTTTTTCTCCTTGGTGATTACAAACAGTGATGAATAGGCAGGGTGCGGTGGCTCATGCCTGTAATCCCCACACTTTGGGGGTGGGCAGATCACGAGGTTAAGAGTTCAAGACCATCCTGGCCAATATAGTGAAACCCCATCTCTACTAAAAATACAAAAATTAGCCGGGCATGGTGGCAAGCGCCTACTGTAGTCCCAGCTACTCAGGAGGCTGAGGCAGGGGAATCACTTGAACCCGGGAGGTGGAGGTTGCAGTGAGACAAGATTGCGCCACTGTACTCCAGCCTGGTGACAGAGTGAGACTACATTTCAAAAAAAAAAAAAAGTAATGAATTAAAGGAGGCTGTGGTAGCCCAGTCATGGGGGTTGTGAAATGGCATGACAAGGTGCTTCCCTCCTGGGGGTTGTCCTTGAGGTTGATGGGAACCAGGCGGGTGGTATTGTTTCTACACCTGCCTGTTAGTAACCCCACAATGACTATCACATTGGCCCATCTGCCTGCCACATACACCCTTTCACTTTGTTCTTAAAGCTGGGATGGAAATTCTATGATGCTGATGATTATCACCCGGAGGAAAATCGAAGGAAGATGGGAAAAGGCATACCGCTCAATGACCAGGTAACAATTGCTGTCTGTGTCCATCACACATATTCCACCTGGGTGACAGGATGAGCTCTCTACAGCACTTGCTGTAGTAGAGTTCGTGAGTCCTAAGGTCACTGTACAGGGGCTACAAAGAGCCAGGTGCCCAGTAGATCCTCTACATATGTTAGCTCCAGTCCTGAACAACTGTGTGAACATGGCCCCAGGAACAATGCCACCCTCTGCCCCAGCCTGAACAGGCTCTGCCAAAACACCTTGTTGTGGGATTTTAACCTGCAGAATGTAATTCCTGAGAGGTCAGAGGCTCCCTGTGCCTCATACATGGGGAAGTCCTCATCTTCTCTTCCCAGGTGCTGTCAGCCTACCACCATCACCGTACTCTAGCATTCACCCCAAAGCCAGAGTGATCTTTGAGAACTCAAAGCTGGCCATGTTTCTTCTGCCTGTGACCCTTTAGAGGCTTCCCACCAACCTCAGGATCAAGACCAAACACTTACAGTGCTAAGCATGCATGGCATGGCCTCCACATGGCTCCAGCCTCTTTAGGAGCCATGCGCCTCCATATCTCCACAGGAGCTCCCTGGCCTCTTCCAGCCCCTCCCACTGCAACGCTTCTCCCATGGGGCCTTTGTATCCCTGTTCCCTTCTTCCCTGAGCTAGCCCTTCTCATCCTTTGATCTCAGCACCCATGCCGCTTCCTCAGGGAAGTGAAACCTCCATGATGGACTCTCATGGTGCCATTTCACTGTTGCACTTGTCCCTGTGGCAGCTCAACAACTGACGGTCTGAGAATTTGATTAATGTTTGTCTCTGCAACTAGACTTTACCCCTAAAAGGGCAGGGACTGTGGCTGTTTCTGTTAACCATTGTACCCCCCAGGCCTGACACACAGTAAACATCAGAAAATAGTTGTGGCATGTTTTCGAGTGAATGAATGGATGAATAGCACTCTCCTGTGTGCAGGCCGTGAGGCCATCCCCTAGAGTGTCTCACACCAGAGTTACAAACTGTCCTCGTTGGCATTACTGGCCATAGCTCAGGAGAGATGAGGGCAGGTCAAAGGTTGGGGCCACGCACTAAGTGTGTCCAAAGGGCAAGAACGAATGGAACTGGCCGCAGACCAACACTGTTGTTTTCACTTTCAGTGGGGCTGGGCTCACCCCCAGGTGTCCTTTCCCTAGCTCACTGTCTTTTTCTTTTTTGTGCCTTGAGCCATTAAACCATTATTAGGTCTATTCTAGAGCACCCCAAGAGTGCACTTCTCTTTGTTATTGGGGGTACAGCTTGAGTTTGCAGTGCTTCAGGCCTTGAATCATCACAGGTTTGCAACATTTGATTTTAGAAGCTAGGGCAATAGAACTATAAAAGAGAGTAATAATAATGAGAGTAATAATAGTATAATAGAGTAGTAATAAAAAAGAGTAGTAATAATGTTGATACTAAACTAGAGATAATAAACATAGGCAACCTGGTTCCACCACCAGGCTTGTAGGAGCTTGACAAAGGGCTTAGTCTCTCTGTGCCCCATTTTTCTCCTGTGGGGTAAGAATGGTAACAGGATCTATTTGATTGGATTCTTGGGAGTATTAAATGAGATAATACAAAAAATATTCACAGAAAAGTGCCTGTAGCATTCAATAAATATCACGTTTTAAAATTATTGCTAACCATACACATACAACATAAATCATATATACACGCCAATAACCATTTCTAAGGGAGTGTATAAAATGTGACTGTGCCAGTGTTATTTTAGGTTTCTCTTTGGTGACTGCAAATAAAAGGTAAGTTAAATAACAAAATAAAGCAACCAAAATTGATAGATTTTAAAATGGAATTTCTGTAGTCTTCCTCTTCTTCACAAGTGATGCTTGTTAAGTGGACTCTATGGATTGGGGGTTAGAATTCAGAAGAGAAATTTATTATGGCTTTCATAGTTGAGATTCTGAAAAACTTTATTATGACTAGATGAAGCAATGTGCTTTATTATTGACTAAAGCATCCATTAAGGCACTATTAAAACAATGAAAAAACATGTATTCAAAGTAAAGCTCTATTTCTTTGTACACAAGATAGAAAACTTATTACCTAAATATGTTTTCTGTAATTTTTGTTTGTTTCATTCTTATGAAATATTTCAGGCACATAAAGTATAATGAATAAGATAGTCAACACTCAGCTTAATGAAAAGTATATTTGTTTCCTAAGCCATAAAATAATACAGAGATTGATCTCCATTTCCACAGCACAAGCAAATAGAAATATTTGTGCAGATGGAATGGCGGAATGTATAATCTGAGCAAAATAGCAAAATGCAAGTTTGTGCCTCTGCTAATAAGAAAGAAATTCTGGTATTTAAACAAATTGTCCTCTCTCTTTGGTTCACCCCAAACTCATTATGAACATTTACTCGTGCCAAAAAGAAATTTTTTTCTGTGTATTTCATCTCTGAGTCAGTCCTAATTCATAGTTCGAATTGCCCCTTAACTCTAAGTAGATATGTGATCATGTAAATTAGCATTCAGCCCTCAGAACTTTCCAATCACTTCCTCTTCTAAAGCATTCTTCTTGCTGAATGGAGATTCGCAGCCCATGGCACTAGTCTTAAATAAAGTCTTAAAGTCCCATCCAGAGACTTCTACAATGACAAGGGGTGCACCTTGGAAAAGGCTGGTTGACTACCCAGCTGGGACTCCAGGGCTGGCTCTCTGTCTTGCAGGCCCAGCCCCCTTGATATTGTCAACACATTGAACATGGATTCATCTGTCATGTGAGACCCCTACCAATCAGGTTTACAAGTTCCTGCATAAACCAAAATGCCAGTTGATCAATGTACCAAAAGAAATACACCTGTCACGTGGCCTGTAACAATCACATTAGTACCCACATTTTCAGAAACCAACATACAGAGGTTTCTTAGTGAACATGGGAGAGTTAGGACCAAAGAATCTGGTGGCACGAGACCATGCATTAGTAGGAAAAGGCTTGCTAATGAGAATACGATGTTCAAAGGCCAATGGCCAAGGCACCATGTCCACTGAACAGTGCTTCACATTTCAATCTACAGTGCCCTGCTCTGGCCTTCTTGCCTACACAGACTGCCTGGGACAGACATGCTTCCTCTAGGTATGTGAAAATATTAAGATGGATCACAGTGATGTCTTGCTAGCCTGGGAGTCATTCTAACTCCTTCGCATGACCTTACACATCGCTGCCCCTTCCTTTTAACTGTTGATCTTTAAATTTAACCCTTAGAGAACAATCTTATTTCCTTCTTTTCCAAGTCCTTAGGAAAGCACCTCGCTGTGGTCCTCATTTTCTCAAAGAAGATAAATCCTTTGACTCATAGCTTTGTAGAAGTTGACATAATTTCTGATTTGAAGGCAGATGCCTCCATTTTCATGTAAAACATACTCTGGGGTTAGAAATCAGTCCCCTAAATGCTTATTCTACGCGGGCCAGTACATGCCACATTTTTATAGGACTGAATCCCAGAGTGGGAAGTAGAACCTCCTGCTAATGTGGGAGGCTTCAAGGCCCAGTGCCTTCTTTCATTACAACTGTCTGTTAGAGGAGCTGTTTTAGAAAATATATCCAAGAGGGTTTTTTTTATAAAAAGCTGATATATAGCAGTATTATCTTTTTCATCTCCATTAGCCTGTGAATGTAGTAGAAAAGCTTGGCTAATTACAAGGGGAATAAGAGAAAGAAAGGAATTTAGAAAGATGAGTTCAAATGGTACCTTAGGAATTACTCAAACTTAGAATGATCATATCTAGGGTATTGGACCAGAAGCACCTAGAACAGTGGCTGGGTCTCCCTACACACACAATAAGCACTTATAAATGGATAAAGGAAAGTGGAAATCCAAATTTGTGCTTGAAAGGGCAGCTTCTCCCCAGGGGCAATTTTCCATCAAAAAATACTTCAGAGGTCAGTCAATCCAGCTAATTGTCCCTGTAGCCTATAATCCTTGACAGCCTTCTTCCCCATTCCCCACCATAAGCCCAGAAAACACTGAATTGCAATGGTAGTTTCAAGTTGCATAAATGTAGACTGCCCAACTTTTTTTCTCTTCACAGAGTGTCCAGAACATCTAGTTTTTTAGTAGGATGTCCTAGAAAACCTTGCCAATAATAAGCATTAAATATATACACTCTTCTGCAAGAGCACATAAAGTCTCCTCATATATTCTAACATTAATAACTTTATTTTGTGTTTTATTAACTACAAAAGAAAGACATTTTCTGACATACACAAAGACAGAAGGGCAGACTGTCAACTTCTCAGTCTAATGGAGAAATTTCAAAAACCTTTCGTGAAAATTTATACAGCAAGCAGACAAAAGAAATTATGAGTAAGGATACAGAAGATTTGAATAAATGCATTAAGTCTGACATAGGCATTAATGAAAAGTAAATAACCATATTATTTTCAAGTATATATGGGACATTTATAAAAAATTGACCATGTGGTCTGCAAATATGGAGCTGGTAAGCCTCATCATCTTGTTACTGCATTTACAAAAAACCACACTTGTTTCACTAAATACACCTCCCAGACAAGTGCTAACATAAACAGATGTTTCATTTGTTAAGTACATTTCAGCTCTAAGTACATACATGACAGTAACTGTTGTGATTTGAGTAATGATTTCTGTTAATTATGTAGCTATTGACATTTAGATTATAATTTGTGTAAACTGTGTGACTGTCATCATTTGATCTGTACATTTTGTGATTTTTGTAGCTATTACATTTGAACTCCTAAGTGATATCTGGTTAAATAGCGTGTGCATGGAAGTAAAGTCTTAAGAGTTCTATGATTAGTAAACTTACGGGACCCTCAATCCTACATTAGCACGCAGTGCTTTAAAAATAATCTTGTATTTGATATGAAGAAAAAGAAATATTATTTCTAATTCTCCTCTTCCTTCTATGGAGGGTGGATCCAGGTAACTAGAGGGTTTTTGACTTGCTGAGCACAAAGTGATAGCCTTGGTAGAATGACCTTGCACTTACTGAAGATAAATTACTGTGAATAAGAAATGGCCTGAGCCCAGGGGAGATACCCAGGAGCTAAAGGTGGTTACCCAGAGCTGGAGAGCTTAAAAGGCTCCTCATGGAAAAGATCAAAGGAAAATAAAAGTGGCCAAAGTCCAAAGCAAAACGAGAACATCTCATGTGCCAAAATCAAAGTGTGGCAAGGCTGAACTAAACCAGAATAACCCACTCCCCCACATTTTTTGACTGTATAAAAGCCAGGAGAGCAGGAGGCTGAGGTTTTGATGAGCCTATAGAGATGGGAGATAAGATTGTAAGCCTGTATGAAGCATGGAGCTGGACCTGAGTATCTTACATAAAGTCTTGTTGTTGTTGTTAGCATTGATGTCAAGTAGTAGAGTATAAAGTCCTCATATAAGGGCTGTCTTTGAATGAGGACTAAAAATATTGCCACCCACTGAACTCAAAAGGAGCAAAAAATCTAGCTGCCTCCCTGGGCCACAGGTGGGAAAAAACAATCATCCTTGAGAAACCTGAGCTCTGGCTACACCCAAATTCACACTATATGACAAAGAGGCACCAAGCTTATAAACTGACATAAAACTGTTCTAGAATTGGTGAAACTGCCCGTGAAAGTGTTTCCAAAACTTAGGACTCCCACAAAGGAAAAAAAAAAAATCCTTTGCTGAAGATGAAACTACAATCAGAAACTATAAACTGTATGGGAAAATGGACCACTATGAGAGAATCAGCAAAAACACTAATGGTAAGATGTTGTTCTCCAAGAACTAGACATAATAGAATCAAATGGAAGACAAGAATAGGAAAATTTGAAAATGAAATAAAAATATTAGAAATAAAACATAATCAATAGATGGATTAAACAATAAACTAGTACAGCTGAAGAGAGAACTAGTGAATTAGAAGAAAAGCAGATTGGAGGATATTACCCAGGATGAAGAAGAGAGCTAAACAGAAAATATTCAAGAAAAATGAATAGATGTGTATGATAAAATGTCAAACTTCCTGTATAGCTAAAACGAACCCAAGTAAATAGGAGAAAGGCTATATTCAAATAGGTAGTAACAACTTTTCCAGGGTATGAGTACTCACACTGAATATGCAAAATAAGTCCTGAGCAGGGCAAGAATAAAACTGCAAAGCCGCTCAAAGACAAAGAGGCTTTTTCCTACCTAAAGCTACCAGAGATAAGATATATTTTCTAAAGGATTGCCTAATACACTAAAAGAGACTTCTCAACAATAAAGGCCCAAACAAAATGAAATAATTATTCAAACTATTGAAAAATAACGGTCAACCAAGAATTCTTCACCAACTAACAAAATCTTATTCACAAGTAAGCACAAAATAAAGACATTTTCTAACATACACAAAGACAGAAAGGTAGACTGTCAACTTCTCAGTCTAATGGAATTTCAAATAACCTGAAAAATTGATACATAGACAAAAGAAATTATTAGTAAGAACATAGAAGATTTGAATAAATGCATCAAGCCTGACATAGGCATTAATGAAAAATAATATTCTTTTTAAGTACATGTGGGACATTTATAAAAATTGACATGTACTAGACCACAAAGAGTATTGCCACAAATTTCAAAGAATCAGTATCATACCACTCACATTTTTTACTATAATGAACTGTAAATCAATAATAAAAATGCACACACATCACCAAAATGGTTGGGAACTCTATAAATAAGCAAAGTTTTTTAAAAATTAACATTCATAAAAATAATTTATGTTAAAAGTCACAATGGAAATTATAGAATATTAAGTAATATACAACAAAAGTACTATCAATTAAAATTTGTGGGATGCAGTTACAATATTACTTAGAGGGAAACTAGCCTCTAAATACATTTTTGGGAAATAACAAGAATGAAAAGTAACAAGCTAGTTGCTCAGTTCAAGTAGAAAAAAATAAATGCAGGAAATAATAGAAATGAATGCTAGTGAAAACAAACTGGGCACATGTTCTCAGGATCTCCTGAGGGCTGTGTCATGGGAAAAAATAAACTATGAACAAAAGCTAGTTGTTTGACAAAATAAAAATAGATCTCTAGTGAGACTCATCAAGAAGAAAGAAGCACAATTGAGATGAATAATGAAAAGAGGGATGTGGAAAACCAGATGCCAGTAAATTTGAAGACTTAGACAAAATTGAATAATTTCAGTGAAAAATATCAAGACTGGGGAAAATGGGGTTGGATGGCAGTGATCTAGTGGCAGATACTGCTTAGGGACACCTGCTTTTTCCCCAGTGAAATTGTGACCATTCTGGTGCTGCATTTGGCTTAAGCAGCAGGTCCAGAGAGCTGTATAATTTATAGTAACGGCATGGATTGTTTATGTTACTCCTTTGAAGTAATGACAAAGGTGATAAAAAGTGACTATCTTGTACAGCAAGTGTAACCCACAGATACGAACTGTGTTCAAGGTTCTGGAGGCCTGGAAGCTGGGCTGAAATGAGCTGAATCTGCTCCTGCTGTGTGGCTGCCTGGCTTCCACCAAGTTCCTAATACTTTAGCCAAGTAAGAGGATGCAGTAAGAGATGGGAAGGGCAGGGATAGTGGCTCACCTGTCTAAGTGTGGTCTCTTCCTGCCATCATAAATGTTGTAGCTACCAAAAGTGAATCAGGAATAGAAAACCTGAATACAATACAATGCTCATTAAAGAAACTGAATCTGTAATGAAAGATCTCCCCTCAAAAAAGGCCCCAGGCCCAGAGGGTTTTTCAGATGAGTTTTATCAAACATAATATATTATATACAAGCTGTTTGAAAGAACAGGACAAAAGGGAAAACTATCCTACTCATTTCATAAAGCTAGTAAAGCCCTGATACCGACATTTAATATGGACCATATTTTTAAAATATAGGCCCATCTCAAGTATATAAAATCAAAAATTCTAAATAAAACGGTAGTAATCAAATGCCTAAAAGCAAGGACTTTTAAAAACACATCATGTTTCTGGAATCAGCTTCAAAATAACCTAGGATGGGATTATTTGGGATGTGGGATGTGGTTGGGGGCATACGTATAACAAGACTAATAGTGGGTTGAAAATAGCTGAAGCCAGCCGGGTGCGGTGGCTCACACCTGTAATCCCAGAACTTTGGGAGGCCAAGGCAGGCGGATCACCTGAGGTCAGGAGTTCGAGAGCAGCCTGACCAACGTGGAGAAACCCCATCTCTACTAAAAATACAAAATTAATTAGTCGGGCATGGTGGTGCATGCCTGTAATCCCAACTACTCAGGAGGCTGAGGCAGGAGAATCGCTTGAACCCAGAAGGCAGAGGTTGCGGTGAGCCGAGATTGTGCCATTGCACTCCAGCCTGGGCAACAAGAGTGAAACTCCATCTCAAAAGAAAATTGCTGAAGCTGGGTATTGGTATACAGAGGTTTGCTTTGTACTGTTTTGTCTGCTTTTCAGTGTGTTTAAATTTTTCAATAATAGAAAGTTTGTTTTGTTTTGTTTTCCAATGCATTATGGCCAATAATCAGGATTTGCGCCAGGAAGGAGAGAATTTACTTGTCTCAGGAGGATTTCTTTGTGAAACACTGTAGCATGTGCTACGTAAATTTCATCTGTCTTCTCTTTGGCAAAAATATAAATTTCTTAAAATAATTTTATCTGAGGGGAATTTTGTTCTTTGGAGGGTTTGAAGAATAGGACCGGGGACAGCTGACGTAAGGGTTTATGTGAGTATCTCTCTGCATTTGAGATCAGAGATACCTAAAGAATACAGGCAGTACAATAAAAGATTTGTAAACATATCAGAACCAGGGAGGACACATGTAAAATGGGGAGATTAATATGGGGAGATATATACTGGTACTTTAGGGCAATTTTTATTATTATGAAAAGAGCCACTGACACCAGCTGAAAGAAAATGTTTCTGCCCAGCAGCTGGCCCCTCAGCCTTGTGCATGGCCCACTCCTCACACCACTGAGCTCTCGCTGGACCTTAACATTTGTGAACATGATATAACTGTTTCTCTACAAACAAACAATACCTGGAGAAGTCACGTTGTGTCTGGGTTTTTGTTTTTGTTTTTTTCAGGACCGGATTCCATGGCTTTGTAACTTGCATGACATTTTACTAAGGTAAGAGACCACCAGGCCTTGGCATAAGCCAAAGCCAGCAGGTAAAGAAAACCCTCAGAAAAGACAGGGAAAAAAAAATACACTCCTGAAATCACAACTGACTGATGGTAAAGGATTCTAGAAACTGGCTGCACTTCTATCAAGTAACCACAATGATTTCAACCAGCCACAGGCAGCATGGAGTTTAGTCGGACTCTGGAGACAAACCTTCTAGACAGCTCCACACAGTTACTAGCTAGCAGTCTTGATCAGCTACTTGGTTTCCATAAGTCTGTTTCTTCATCAGTAAAATGGGAATTAATATAGTTCCTACTCACAGATTTTTGTAAGGAATAAGTGAGTTGGTGAGTGGGCAACAGAACAGTATCTGATACATAGTAAGTGCTCAAAAAGTGTCCACTGATGCCACTTCTGTTATTGCCTATCTCAGTCAATTTTTCTTCCCTTTACTTCAAGCTGTGACTACCAGGAAGGCCTGAGGTCATTTGTGAGTGAACAGGTAATTCGCCACCAGGATTAGAGTCCACATTGCCCAGCTCTGCAGCATGCCCCTGAGCGAACAGGGTCCCCCCCAACAGCACCCATGACCCCAGTGGAAATCCTGGTCGGGACATGGAGAAGGATAAGGAAAAGGCAGGGAGTGGGTTATGGATCTTGCTTTCTAAGATGAAGTCATATTTTATCCATCTAAAACCATCTAGGCCATACGAAGTTATAATATACTTAAATGAACATAAATTCAGTTTGCTTTTTTCACACCCGTTGACATGGCTGGCAGCCCTGTCTTTTTGCATGGCTGAGTTTTGATTTAGGGGTTTATGGTTCTGGGTTTCAAGGTTTGAAAATTTTTGCCTACCTGGGTTTCTAACGTAATACACTCATGAGAGTCTATTTTTACAGTACTATCATTTCATAGTCATAAAAAAGGAGTATGGCTTCATTTTTATATTTACTAGCCATGTATTGGCTGCAAAAAAAAAAAAAAAAAAAAAAAAGCAGGGGAGGCCCCTTCCTTCAGAACTTTCATTCTGAAGAGAACTTTATACTGGATCCCCAAGCCAGCCCCAAGCCAGAATTTATGCACCACCTCTTAACTCTAGAATCCTGTCCTGAGCCCAGGATGACTGCCTCCCACACTCAGCAGCCAAGTGGAAGCTGTGGCTCACTCTCCTGTGTGGTCTCTGGCCGCACCGGTTTCCCCTTATTGCTGCTGTGTCTGCCTCTGTTTCTGGCTGGAGTTTTTTCCTTAGTGCATCCCTAGGAACCTCTCATATGCTGCTCACCTTGCCCACAGAGAGGCTGATGCTCCCTTCTCTCCCGCTTTCTCCAGCTCTGCATTGCACCTGGCAACTCCCCCAGACACTGTAGAGTAGGAATGGGGAGAATCCAGTTGTAGAACGCAGATCCCTGAACATCCTGCAGAGGACCTGAGCTTGGCCGTTTGCATGGCACAGGGGCATGCCGGCAGCCCTGTGTCCACACGCTGAGACAGAGCAACGTCTGACATCCATCAAAGCAGAACTAACACTTACTGAGCATATCTGTGTATCAGAGATCTCGAACAGTGTTTTCCTTTTGACAGATCTATGGGCAAGTACCCTAGGTAGCCCCACTTAACAGATGATGAACTGACGCTCAGAGAGGTAAATGCCTTCGCCCAAGATTGTTCCCTTTACTAGCAGAAGATATTTAACTCGATGCTAGGACTGCCTGATGCTTAAACACCATTTTCTAATGCCTTCCACTGGCAGGAAGTAGGACTAGAGTCCTGCACCTAGAATTGACAGAGGTTACTTTAAATGTCTTCCTTCTTTAGCCTCCCTCTTTTTTTTTTTTCTTTTTCTAAACAGAGATGTAGCCTCGGGACAGCATGTGGTTCTAGCCTGTTCAGCCCTGAAGAAAATGTACAGAGACATATTAACACGAGGAAAAGATGGTGTAGCTCTGAAGTGTGAGGAGTCGGGAAAGGAAGCAAAGCAGGCTGAGATGCAGCTCCTGGTGGTCCATCTGAGCGGGTCGTTTGAGGTCATCTCTGGACGCTTACTCAAAAGAGAGGGACATTTTATGCCCCCTGAATTACTGCAGTCCCAGTTTGAGATTCTGGAGCCCCCAGCAGCTCCAGAAAACTTTATCCAAATAAGTGTGGACAAAAATGTTTCAGAGATAATTGCTACAATTATGGAAACCCTAAAAATGAAATGAGAATCATTTTGTATCAGTGGTCCAAACAGAACTAAGCATAAATCATTGTGCCATCCCAAACCTCGTTCCAGCCGCCTTGCCCATACTAGATTCTAAATGTTTCTAAAGGCAAACCCCAATGTGTCAAGACAGACTTGTTTAGGTGTAATTTTAGGAATTATGCTGGTTCATCGGGAAGCAGAGGGGGAGTTTTAAAAGTCAAGCTTAAATTGAAGTTTAAATTCATCTGTAACCAAATCAAATGATCAGAGGAAATTCTGTAATCGATGCTGGAAATCGTTACATTGTTTAGAACATTCTTGCTCATGCCCGTATTTGCACAAATAAATGAAACTTGGCTGTCCTTGGCATTCCCTGGAAATTGATGTTGGGAGTATAAACATGTACATAATCTACCCACCACCCAGCACACCACACACCTCCTAATCCTCTCTCTGTCCTGGAGCTGTGGTTCAGAATAGTGGCTCTTAAGCTAAGGTCTCAAAAGGTAGTCACTGCAGAACAAGCAAACTTTGTTCAGTTCCTTAAATGGCATAATGCAAACATACTTACCAGTAGCAATACCAAGTTTCTTGCCTTTTGCCTAAAATTATGTCAACTCAAACTGTCTCTGCTGATCACCAGCTCTGTGCTGAGTGGTTGTGTGTTATGTATCTGTGTGTAATTTAAACGTAGAAACTTAACTGCTACTTAAAAAGCAGAGTTTGGGCCCAGCGTGGTAGCTCACGCCTGTAATCCCAGCACTTTGGGAGGCTGAGGCGGGTGGATCACTTGAGGTCAGTAGTTCAAGACCAGCCTGCCCAACATTGCGAAACCCCCTCTCTACTAAAAATAAAAAAAAAATTAGCCGGGCGTGGTAGCAGGTGCCTGTAATCCCAGTTACTCCAGAGGCTGAGGTAGGAAAACTGCTTGAACTCAGGAGGCAGAGGTTGCAGTGAGCCAAGATTGTGCCACTGCACTCCAGCCTGGGTGACACAGTGAGACTCCGTTTCAATTTTTAAAAAATTAGAGTTTGGTCAACAAAATTTGACTTTTTTTTTTTCTTTTTTAGAGACGAGGTCTTGCTCTGTCACCCAGGCTGGAGTGCAGTGGCATGATCATAGCCCACTGCAGCTTTGAACTCCTGGGCTCAAGTGATCCTCCCACCTCAGCCTCCCAAGTAGCTAGGACTACAGGCATGTACCACCACGCCCAGCTAATTAAAAAAAAAATTTAAGATATAGTGTGTTGCTATGTTGCCTAGGCTGGTCTCAAACTCCTGACCTCAAGTGATCCTCCCACCTCAGCCTCCCAAGTTGCTGTGATTTGAAGCATGAGACACAGTGCCCAGCTCAACAAAATTTGATACGATAACAAAAAGCATCATTTTGGTGGAATAAATATTGAAAACAATTATTTTAGCTGAAAAAAAAACATTGCTTTTCAAGTAGGGGAGCTGTCCTCATAGATCATTTGAGAAGGCCCTACTCCACCCTGTGAATTTGCAGATATCAGAACTGGAGACAGATCTCAGCAGTTAGTCCTAAGTGTGTGGCAGCGCTGCTGGGAATATACAAGGCATGTGATTTCAGATGTCAGTGATTTCAGGTGTGGCTTTAAATAATATGACACATGTGATCAGAAGGGATCCCCCTTATATTTCTCTGTTGCTCTGCCTGTCTGTGACATGGGGAGTGTCTGTTTCGTATAAGTGTCTTCACCCCTTTCCAGCACTTGTCAACCTTCCTTTTCAACAAAGAGAGCAGCCGCAGGCTCAGACCCCTGGCAGACACACGGTCTCCCCACAATTTAATCACTTTATCTGGTTCTTGTTTCTGTTTTTACTTTCCTTCTGTGTAAGGTAAGCATCCATTTTCCATTGAAAGTAGTGACATTACAGTTTTTGAAAGTGTAACATTTTTATATAAATTGGGTCATTTCAAGATAAATAAAAAGTACATGATCCATTACAAAATTGCCAAGGTGGAACTCAGGCGAATGAAGTGAGAGACTCGCTGACCCAGTATATCCCTCATTCTACAAAGAGGAACCAGAGGTCTCTAAAAGACCTCCGTGAGCCTAGGCTGATGTCCACCTGCTTGCTGTCCTGTGTAAAAGTCATCAGCAATGGACCCTAGGCAGGTGAAGAAAAAGCACTAGAGCTGCTATGGCCAAGACATGAAATGAAACTTTCCAGTGGACAGTGATGTGTCACTAGCACCACGGCAGCAGCGCTGGGGGATGCAGAGCAGGAGGGGAGAAGTGCCAGTGCCCTCCTGGCATGCAGCTTACCTGGGCACCAGCTGTGCAGGCCAAAATCTGACCAACATGGGCCAGGTTTGAGACCTTCCCCACACTCCAGGAAGATGCTTTATCCTTCTGTCCCAACCAGGGCCACAGGACCTGGCCACCCTGTGGGCCCACTGGTTAGCTCTGGCCAGAGATTGAGTTTTAGAACCAATTCACCTGTTTCTATTCACCAGCATATGTCATACTTGACTCAAGAACTACAGCCAGGTGCAGTGGCTTGTGCCTGTAACCCCAGTGACCCTGGAGGCCAAGAGAGAGGATCACTTGAGCCCAGGAGTTTGAGGCCAGGTTGGGCAACATAGCAAGATCCCATCTGTGAAAAAAATAAATTAGCCAGGCATGGTGGAATGCACATGTAGTCCCAGCTACTCAGGGGGCACTGAGGTTGGAGGATTGCTTAAGCCAAGAAGTTTGCTATGATTGCATCACTGTACTCCTGCGTGGGCAATGGAGAGATCCCATCAAGAAAGAAAAGAAAGAAGGGAAGGGAAGGGGGAAGAGGGAAAGGAAGAGGGGAGGGGAGGGGGAAGAAGGGAAAGAAGAGGGGAGGGGAGAGGGAAGGGGGAAAAGGGAAGGGAAGAGGGAGGGAGGAAGGAAGGAAGGGAGGGAAGGAAGGGAGGGAGGGAGGGAAGGAAGGAAGGAAAGAAGGAAGGAAGGAAGGAAGGAAGGAAGGAAGGAAGGAAGGAAGGAAGGAAGGAAGGAAATCACATGCCAGTGGAATAAAAGGGCTGTATTGGTGGATGGTCCTTGCCCAAGAAAACGTGGAGCCCTTGATTTTTCTCTTTGCCAAGATATTTGGAGTAGCTTCTGGCTGGCTTTGGTTTACATCAACCCTCATATTTGGGGGCCAGGCACTTGAAGTTGTCAAATTAACACATCCCAGCTGGGTAAGTCCCCCTGCCGTGTGGAGGGAGAAATCAACCAATCCATTGTACTTAGTAGTGAGTCCAGACTGTATGTGACAGGCACCATGGAGGGTTTGAGGCTTGTGACACAAAGCCCTGGCTGTCAGGTGGTTCCAGCTGGGGTGAAAGATAAGGCATCGCATATTCTCTGGCACCAGCTAGAGTCCTGGGACAGAAAGGACGCAACAAGGCCCTTGACCATGGGGACTTAGAACTGCTGAAAAGTATCCATTCTGGCTGGATCGTGCCCCTGTCCCAGCTCTCTCCCCATAATGAATGCCAAAGCACATTCCTTGACTAAAGACCCCCACAGCTGCTCCACAGCTGGACTAGCCTTTGGCCTCCCCTTTGTCATGGTGACAGGAAACAGGAAAAATTGAGGAAGGCAGTGATTCTCAACCTCGACTGCTTGTTAAGAGTCACCTGAGGAACTGAAAAGCACAGACCTGTTCCTGCTTCCTCCAAGCCCACTGAAGCAGCGTCTGTCATGAGGGGCCCTGGTCTCACCTCTGAAAGCTCCACAGCTGACTCTGGTGAGCAGCCAGGGGTGGGAGCCTCAGGGTAAGGTCTGACAACCAGGACCCCATTTGGATCCCCTGCTCATGCTGAGCCCACTTAGATGGCAGCAGCTGGGGGAATCTTGACGAAGGTGAAGTTTAGGACTGGATTAGTTCTCGCCAAAGACCCACTGGACAACTCACGAAAGGCCAGGGATGAAGTGCAGTCTCTAAAGTGGTGCTTTGGGCTGGTGATAGGCTGGGGAGCACCTAACCCCCAACTGTGTAAAGCGGCTGATTTGGCAGGGATCGCAGGTAGCAGGTAGAAGGGACCAAAGAGATGGGTGTGCCTCTCAATTGTTTCTCTTGGTGTAACAGCAGGGAATAGTCAATGAGGCATTCAGATGAAGTGAACACACAGAGAGATAAGGGAAAAGGTGTCCAGAATAGAAGAATCCACAGAGACAGACGGATGGGTTGCCTGGGATGGGGAAGGCGGGACTTGGGACTGGCTAACAGGTACACAGTTTCTTTTGCGGGTGATGGACATATCCTGGAGTTACACAATAGTAGTGATGTTTGCACAGCACAGTAAAATACACTAAATCCACTGATGCGCACTTTCAAATGAATTTTATGGTGTATAAATTTTTATCTGCCATTTTTTGATACTGGCAATTTTTTATCTCAATAAAAAAAAATCAATGCAGTGAATGCACCACTGTGAGGAGGGCCGCAACCCCAGCACAGGCGCCTCCCCACCATCACACTTGGAGAAAGTCTATGAGCTGGAGAGTAGGCCTGCGTCCAGCTCCCATGCACTTGACACCTAACAATGAGTGCTGGGTTTGAAGAGAGTTTTCTTTTTTCCTTTTTTGAGACAGTCTCACTCTGTTGCCCAGGCTAGAGTACAGCGGCCCAATCTCAGCTCACTGCAACCTCTGCCTCCCAGGTTCAAGCGATTCTCCTGCCTCAGCCTCCCGAGTAGCTGGTGCATGCCGCCACGCCCGGCTAGTTTTTGTATTTTTAGTAGCAATGGGGTTTCCCCATGTTGGCCAGGCTGGTCTCAAACTCCCGACCTCAAGTGATCTGCCCGCCTCAGCCTCCCAAAGTGCTGGGATTACAGGCGTGAGCCATTGTGCCTGGCCCTCATTTTATTTTTTAACTTTACCAAGAATTGTTTACCATTTTAGAAAATCACGTGTTTGTCACCGACACAACATACCCACATGCACTTGCATTCTTTCAGGGGTGACCCCACAATGGGCACAAGCATATAACGACTCCATCGTGTTCATTTAGTATAGTCGTGCTCAAGCAGTACACACTGAAAGTTTATTCGTACTTTTTTTTTTTTTTTGAGACAGAGTCTCGCTCTGTCACCCAGGCTGGAGTGCAGTGGCGCGATCTCGGCTCACTGCAAGCTCCGCCTCCCGGGTTCACGCCATTCTCCTGCCTCAGCCTCTCCGAGTAGCTGGGACTACAGGCGCCCGCCACCACGCCTGGCTAATTTTTTGTATTTTTAGTAGAGACGGGGTTTCACCGTGGTCTCGATCTCCTGACCTCGTGATCCGCCCGCCTCGGCCTCCCAAAGTGCTGGGATTACAAGCGTGAGCCACCGGGCCCGGCCCTTATTCGTACTTTCATGTGTCCTTTACATTAGAGCTAAGGCATTATGTTTATTAATTGCTTAGGTACGTTTTGTTAGCAATCTCATTTTGTGATAGTAAAGGGGCATTGGAAAATAGTTGTTAAAAAGCAGGTGTTGAAAAGGAGTCTGGTGGGTTGAGAGCACTGTTCTAATCTTCCCAAACATGGTCCCGGGGAGACCGAGGTGTGGACCGGTACTGCCCTCTGGTGGCCGGGGTGGGAGAGACCCAGCAAGCACAAAGAACCCAGGGAAGAAGGGCCAGATGGTTTGCAGTGGCTCAAAATGGATGGAGATAAAAGATTCACCTTCTCCTCTGGGAGGATTCTCCACCCGCCCCCTCCAAGTCTCCATTTCCACCACCAGAAAAATTTCAGATTAAACATTTTTCTCTCCTGTAAAATGAGGGTATCACCTGCCTCGTAAGAATGAAGTCTTTTGGCTCTGATAGCTTAGCTCCCCACCGAGTCTCTGTCCTTCCACACCCCTTCCCCCAGCCCTTGGGCAGGTTACATCAGGCAGAGCCTAGGATGAGGTCCCTGAAGCATGGGATGATCCAGCAATCAGCTGAGCAGCCGGCTCTGGAATCAGGACCCAGAAAAACATGGGCTCAAGGCATAGCACTGGCGTAAACTAGCTGGGTGACACAGATAAGGCAGCCCTAGGGGATGTCACTAGATGCTGCCAAGGTCCAGTGCTCACATCCTGTGCCTCTCTAGAGTCTGCTCTGGTAAGCAAACTATTTTTCAGTGGACAGAGTACAAGAACCAGGAGGAAACTATAACAAGCTGACTTAAAGACACCATCCACCAGGGATTTTAATTTTCTGAAACTGTAATGTGCAAGTTTATTATCCCTTCACTGAACAGCACATCTGTTCAGAATATATCTGATCAAAGATATATTCAAGATCAGGGTATTAACTGTATCATGGGCCAGCAATTACCAAGGAATTAGGATCTGATTAGGCATTCAGCCAATAAGCTGTGTTGAGCATCAGTGTGTGGAGTTGTTTCAGCCCAGCTTCACAAAATCTCATGTGTGAAATGTGAGCTGGTGCTGATTTCCTGATGATCATCATTCCCTCCAGCAGTTTCCCCCCAGCAACCTACCCTGGATGCTGTGCAAATTGAAGTCCACTTTGTGGGAGGTTGAAGTCACTGGTCATCACTTAGGAGGACCCCAGACCTGATGTTGAGTATCTAACACATACCTTAATCAGGGACCCAATCAGATGGTGCCTAAGGAAATGCCCTCATCCCATGACAGTCCATGGCAAGACTTGCAAATTTGATGGCCAAAGAATGTGACCAACACTAGTGGGATATGGGAGACTGAAGACTGTGACAAAATTAAAAATGCACACACTATGTGAATAGGGCAACAACTATGCAGCTCCAGACCAGATAACACAGGAACACAATCTGCCCTGAACAAGTTGGGTTGACTGCTCACTGTATAAGGAAGAACACACACCTTCAAAAACTGCGCGAAAGACTCAGTAAGATGTCAGAAAGGATTTAAGGTTTGGATGCATGATAGGTAGTCCTGAGTAGGGTTCAAGGAAGCAGGGCTCTCTAAATGGATGCTGTCAGGAAGTAGGGGATAACTGGTTATCTTAAGAAAATATGCCGGGCGCGGTGGCTCACGCCTATAATCCCAGCACTTTGGGAGGCCAAGGCGGGCGGATCACAAGGCTGAGAGATAGAGACCATCCTGGCCAACATGCTGAAACGCCATCTCTACTAAAAATACAAAAATTAGCTGGGCATGGTGACGGGTGCCTGTAATCCCAGGTGCTCGCGAGGCTGAGGCAGGAGAATTGCTTGAACCTGGGAGGCGGAGGTTGCAGTGAGCCAAGATTGTGCCACTGCACTCCAGCCTGGTGACAGAGAGAGACTCCGTCTCAAAAAAAAAAAAAAAGTAAAGTGTGAAGAAGAAAGTGAAGCTAAAGGTATAACTGGTTAAGAAGCACATTAACCAGGACAGGGAGATGTCCGGTCGTTTTTGCATCTTGGAAAATGCTCATGTTTTTCGGTGTTGACATGACTAAAGAAATGTTCCTTTGTCTTGACCCACCACGGCTGAAAAGCAGTCTTGTTCTGATGCAGGTGTCCTGTGAAATTGTGTATGCTTAGCAGGACATGAAGGCCTAGCTTTTAATACCAGGCCAGCATCTGGATGACAGGAACTACTTTTCTTTTTCTCACTGTCAGATATCATTGTCACTGTCACTAAGATCTTTTAGGCCTCAATTTGAAAGTCTGGGACACATTATCTTTAGAATCACCAGGAGTTCAGATGGGAGGATTTAACTTCCCTTCTCAAAAAATTAGAATTTGGTAGGTTTCCCACTCAAGGGCCAGGCTGTAGTAGCTGACCTCTACCCCGAGGCCAGATGGTTGAGTGACATGGACTAGTGGACTAATGTCCCAGTACATATACCACTTCCCCTTCCATCACTTGGCCTCTTGTGGCTAACCTATGTGGAACTGAAGACCTTGAGAAGTTATCCCATCTCACCCAACTCCAGCCAACATATTTGTCCAAGAAGTACCCAGAGCCTATGTAAAAATGTCTGTCCCTGCTTTAGGGTGTATTAGTACTTCATTCCTTTTTGTTGCTGAATAATATTCCACTGCATGGATATACCACATTTTAAGAAATGGATTCACCAGTTCATGGATATTTGGGTTGTTTCCACATTTTTGATATTAAGAATAATGCTGCCATGAACATTCACTCACGTACACGTTTTTTGTGGGGACATATTGTTTTCATTTTTCTTGGGTATATACATACCAGTGAAATTGCTGGGTCAAATGCTAACTATGCAGTTAAATCTTTTGAGAAACTGCTGAATTGTTTTCCAAGTAGCTGCCCCATTTTACATTCCCACCAGCAATGTAAGAAGCTTCCAATTTCTCCACATTCATCAACACTTGTTATTGGTCTGTCTTCATGATTACAGCCATCCCAGTGAGTGTGAAGTGGTATCTCAAGATTTTGATTTGCATTTCCCTAGTGATGAAGAGCATCTTTTCACATGCTTATTGGTGATTTGTTCATCTTCCTTGGAGACATGTCTATTCAAATTCTTTGTATTTTTAAAAGTGTCTCTTCATTGTTGAGTTGTAAAAGTTCTTTATCAGATATATTACTTGCAAATGTTATCTTACGTTCTGTGAATTGGATTGTCTTTGTACTTTCTTCATCATTTCCTTTGAAGCAAAAAAACCCTAAAGTTTGATGAAGTCCAATTTACCTATTTCTCATTGGTTGGTTGTGCTTTTGGTGTCCTACCTAAAAAACCACTGCCTTACCCAAGGTCACAAAGATTTACACCTATGTTTTCTTCTAAGAGTTTTTTGCTTTAACTCATGTCTTGGCTCCATTCTGAGTTACTTTTCGAATAAGAATATGCATTTTAACAAGGTCCCAGGTGATCTGTATGCACAACTAAAGCTGAAAACCACTGCCTAAGTCACACCCTGGCAGCACATTACAATCACTTTAAGAGCTTTTAAAATGTATGCATGAGCCTCACCCAGATACAATTCCACTTAGTCTGAGATGGCCTTATTTTTTAATCTTTTTAGCTGATTCTAATGTGAAGCAAGGGTTGAGAATTACCACCTCTTTGCTGATTAACATTTTTTGTAGCCCTCAACTAATTCTTCAATTTCATGAGGATG